>NC_140592.1:733274514-733988137 GCF_964204655.1 Triturus cristatus | reverse complement strand
TTTCTCGGCCTTCCATCTTTCCTGCCTCACTAGTGTGTCTTAGCTGCCATTACACTACCACTGAGACAACCACTTTCTCTCTCTCTCTCTCTCTCTCTCTCTCTCTCTCTCTCTCTCTCTCTCTCGTCAGGGCAAATTAGGTCAACTTTCTGCTTCATCACATTATTACCTTTATTTCTATCACTTATGCGTCTTTAAGGAGTGTGAGAAAGTGCCATCTTTCTTGCATGGTATGCCCCCACTTTTTGCTGAATTGCTGAATGTACTTTGACTGAGTGTGCCCTGGACTCCTGCCAATCAGGTGCCCAAGGCCTATGTTCCTTCCCTAAAAACCTCAAACCCAAATAGGCAAACCCTGGCCACATGTCAGCCCCTGGTAAATGGTACCCTAGGTACCCAGGGTCTTGTGACCAGTGAAGGCCTCTAAGGGCTGCAGCACTTGTTGTGCCACCCTTAGAGGCCCTGTACCCTAACACACACACACTGCCCTTGCAGGCTGAGTGTCTGGGTACAAGACAAAACAAAGAGTCGACATGGCACACATCCCTGTGTGCCATAACCACCACCTACACTGCCCTGGCATACATCAGCCACCCCTCTAGCTGGGTGCCCTATGCCAGTGGTGCGGGCACAGGAGCATGAGCCCTGTGACCCTACAGTACCCAGGTCCATTCCTGGGCACTGTAAGTGCAGTGCTGCCATTTAAGAGTACATGGTGCTGAGAGCTCGTCAAACACGAACTCCACGGCACCATAATGGCAACACTGATGCCAGTGTGGGGTTTAATGTACCAAGCACCACAGAGGGCTTCTTAGAGATGCCCCCTGAAACCTAACCTACAATCCACGTCTAGTCTGGGAGGCTGCCTAGGCTGCCACACAGCAGACATGTTGCTGGACCCCTGGGTAGGAGAGCCCCTGCTCTCCTGGGCCTGCAACAATGCACATCCTGGGCGAGGTGCTAGGTCTCCGCCCCCAGGATGGACAGGGGGAAGCTTCAAAGGCATGCCACCTCTGTGAGCTTCCCCAGGCCACTTGCTGCCCCCACTCTGACGGGAAGCCTGGCCGGAAACCCCAAATAAGGACAGGGGATGTGCCAGCCTGCCAACCCCACCCCTCAGGTGGGGGAGGCGAGGTGAAGCACATCTCCGGGCGCTTGCCATCTTGAAGATGGGAGGCCCTGCCCAATCAGGACTAGGCTACTGCCCCCCTCCCACAGGAGACTGGCAGGATAGGGGGTGTACCCACCCCAGGGCAGGGACCCATTGGTCCCTGCCCTTTACCTACCTGTAATGCCCCTAAATCTAGTATTTAGGGGCACCCTGAACCTTCCTTCCTCAGATTCCAGATTCCAAAATACAAGGAAGAGCAAGAAGAAAGAAGACCTGCCGTGCAGCTGCTAAGAAGAGGAAGACACCAACTGCTTTGGCCCAAGCCCTACCGGCCTGTCGACCCTCGAACCTGCTCCTGCTACATCCTGGCACCTCTTGTGGCCAGCAACTTCACAAGCCCCGGAGGACCTGGCTACCTTTTGGCCCTAAGCACCTGGGACTCCCATGAGCAGAGGCTCTGCTCAAAATCAGCTTTAAATCCCCGGCATCAGCCCGGAACCGCGAACCCTGCACACTCTGCACCCGCCAGTGAACAAAGACCACGAGGACGACCACCTGGCGAATGTGACCCCGAGTCCGGCACTCAAGGACTTTCCTCGACGCTCCTGACGACGCCTGCAGCCTCAGAACCAGGTACCCCCCCAACCACGATCAACAGAGGGTAAGATTTCCCGACACCAAAAGGCACCCCTGCACCCGGCGCCCTGCGGCCCCCTGTGCCCAACTCCTGGGTACCAACCTATCCTCCAACTACCCAACTTACCTCTCGAAGTGGTGGTGGCACCTGAAGACTCTTCGTCCCCGAGCTTGCAGCCTTTTTTCAACCAGGAGCTTTCCCATTGAAATCAATTGAGCGCCCGAAGGCTCAAAAGCACCCTGCACCCAGCCGCCCGAGTGGCCCTGGCAGTGTAACCTCTACACCTATCTACTTCCCCATTTGCCCTGAGCAAGTGACCAGGAGCCCAGCTCCCACAGCCGCGTGGCCTGCTAGTCAGCAGCCACCAACCAAGGCCCCCCCTGCCTCCCATAGGATAACATTGGGCCTAACTCACTCTGCACCCGGCTGCCCCTGTGCCGCTGAGGGTGTAACAACTGTACTTACCTGACCCTGGGAGACCCCTGAGTCTGTGCCCAGAACATTAACTCTGCCAGTCGAGTACTTACCCAAAAGCCGATAACTCAATTTTCTCCATAGGGTAACATTGACTGGTTTCTTCTGAAATTTCTAAGTGTGGAGTTTCTAAAACTTTAAATATTCACCAAAAATCAGCCGAGTAACGAAAACGAAAATACTCACCTGCTATTAGGAGAGACCCCAGTGCTGGATCTTAGTGCCCAGCACTGACCCTGAAAAATATTCACAACCGTACTTACCAGTAACCCAATTTTCTTCTGTAGGAAATCATTGACTGTTTTTCTGTGAAATTTCTTCTGTGTCGATTTTTGCAAACTTCAAATATTCTTTAAAAATCGTACCAACTGTGAAAACGTAATTACTTACCTGTTTTAGATAGAGGTCCCAGTACTGTGTCTAGGCACCCAGTACTGGATTACAAAAGTATCGAAAACATACTGTACCTGCAACTTGAATTTTCTTCCATAGGGAATCATTGACTGTTTTCTATGAAATTTCTTCTGTCAACTTTTAAAATAGCAAAATATTGCCTAAAAATCATAACAGTAACTAAGTCGACTTTTATCACTTGTTTCTAAGAACTGTCCCGGGACTAAACCTAGGATCCAGTCCTGGAGTTACAAAAGTAATCCTGAAAGTAATCTATTGCAAATAACTTAAAACTTCCATTGAACTCAATGCATTATTGTGTTTGAAATTGTGTTGCCTATTGCAACAACCTGTAACTATCTACAAAAGCCAATTGCATATTGCAAAAGTATTTACCTAAAGCATCTCATTCTGAGAAAGTATATTTTAATACCTATTGTTGGTTCTAAAATAAAACAAACATATATTTTTTATATAAACCATTGGCCTAGAGTTCAGTTATTGAGTGTGTGAGACCATTTGCTGACTGAGTGCGTACAACAAATGCTTTACACTGTCCTCTGATACTGCCTTACTGCTCGACCAAGCTACCACTTTAGATAGTAAGGTTATATCTAACTTTAGCCTCTGCCAAACCTCTGGGGACTCTGGACTCTGTACACACTGTTCCTATTTGGGAACAGTATATACAGAGCCACTTTCTCACAAGGGGACTCCAATATCTAAATGTGTGACTATGTGTCTCTGTTGCATCCTCTGTGTCTTCCTCTTGTCCTCATAAACATGGCTTTGAGATGTATATCGGTCTCTCCCACCTGTGTGCACTGCAATATCTTACAAGCTCACACATTTGTGCATCTGAGGTTTCACCTGCAGCACCTCACCCCTATAGCACTGCCTCTCTCACCTCTATACCTTTCATCTCTCTTTCTGAATCGCTCTCAACTTTGTGCTTTGGAGGTGTGCTATTTCCTTTTTTTTTTTGGCTGTATCCATTACTTACCCTTGTCTCCAATGACTTTCATCTTTTCATCCACAATTCCCTCCATCCTTATGTTTGAAGTGAAGTATCAGAAAGATGCTGTAGGAAGTGGAAGATCAGGGCAGAGTAATCTTTGCTCCGAGCCCAGCTCTTCTCTCGACTACCACCTAATCGTGACGGAATGCTTGCGATGTCAAGTTCAAAATAACTTTATTTCTGCTATCAAAAGCCATAAAAGTACTCGCTGCTTGGCTCCGCTGGGAGCCCTCGATCAAGGGGATCCGGTGGGCCCCGGGCTTCGAGGATCGGGTCTCGTTATATGCTGACGATATTCTCCTGTATCTTACCTCGCCGCGGCAGTCGCTTAACGTTCTCTTTGATGTTCTGACTTCCTACGGGAGAAATTCGGGTCTCACGATTAACTGGTCTAAATCCTGTGTCTATCCTATCTCCGGTGGCCCTCCTCTCTTGCCGCCTCGGCTTCCGATCCAAGTATCTCTGGCCGGCTTTAAATACCTGGGGATATACGTCTCGTTGGACCCGGTGGCTCGCTATGAGCAAAATCTCCTGCTTCCACTGCGGCGTTTGAGGGAAGACACGGCTCGGTGGTGTAGGCTGCCCTTGTCCCCGCTGGGTCGGGCAGCACTGTTTAAAATGATGTCCCTTCCCAGATTCCTCTATGCACTTCAGAACTCCTTCGATGTCATTCCAGTGGCCTACTTTCGGGAGGTGGAGAGCCTGCAGAGGAGACTGGTGTGGGACGGACGGGCGCGTATCGCCCTGGCCAAGCTTACTCTCCCCTGGTACGACGGGGGCATCGCGCTTCCCGACATTCGCAGGTATTATTGGGCCTCGCAGTTATCGGCCATTAACCATGCCACGTATGCGCCTGGCTTGAATCCGGCGCATGAGATGGATAAATTCTTGCTTCCCGGCGGGAATTATAACAGGGCGCTTTACTCCCGCTCGGCTGGACGGACCCTGACGGGCCCTACTAAGATTGCGGTGCGGATCTGGAAGGCGGCCAATGTAGCCATGGGCTGGAGTGAGCGACTAACATGTGCTACTCCTTTATTTGCCTCCGACCGACTGGGAAGCCTCTGGACGACGAAAGGGTTTGACCGTTGGGACACGATTGGTATTAGTAGAGTGGGAGACCTATGGAGGAAGGGCGCGGTTAAGACCTTCGCGGCGCTCCAGAGCGAATACGAACTCACGGATAGGGAGTTCTTCCGATATGCCCAGGTTCGGCACGCCCTGCTCTCCGTCTTTGGGGAGGGGACTAATATCCCTGCCTCTTCGCCCCTCGAGGACCGCATACTCGATGGTCATGTCCCCGACAGTACTATCTCTTTAATCTATAAAAAACTTATTAATAATCGGGCTGACCTATTGGTGCGCCTTCGGGAGATGTGGACGGGGGATGGGGTGGAATTAGACGACGAGGACTGGCAGTCCGCACTGTCGTCCCCTAAGGAAGTAGCCATTCCAGCCCGTCTCCGCCTGGTCCAGTTAAAGATTCTCCACCGGGTGTATGTGACGGGTCCCCGTTTGGTCTCGATGGGATTCTCGGAAGATGGGCTCTGTAAGCGGGGATGTGGGCTCAGTGCCACCTTTCTCCATATCCTTTGGGAGTGCCGCGAGGTGGCGGAATACTGGCGTCGGGTTCATGGGGTCATGGGACAAGTCACCGGAGTTGCGCTGCTGCCGGAGGTGCGCCGCTGTGTCCTGAATGTGTGGGAGCCCAATGATTATAACGCGGCTCAGACTCGGTGGGCGGCCCTGGGGAACATGATTGCCAAGAGGGATATAGCGCAGCTTTGGGGCTCCCAGCGGCCTCCCACCGTGTCAGTATGGAAGGAGAACATGGACTGGTGTATGTTCAGGGAGAAGACTGTGTATGTGGCCCGTGGTAAACCCGGGGCATGGGGTAGAATTTGGGGGCAATGGAACGCATATCGTGGGGGTATCTGTGCTCCCCCCCTTGTGGACCCCGATATTGCCCTGTCCCCCTGACCCTTGATAGTTCCTTGCAACTTGTTGTAATAATCGAATATAGATGTTCCTCTCACGTTACCCCCCCCCGATCTTTCAGTACTCCTTCCTCTTGATAGCTAATTGAAGGTCCGAAGTAGAGTCCCCCGGATGTAGCCTGACCCACGTTTTTTGCCCTTATGCCTCGCCTTTTGTTTTTTTAGTTGTTATTTATGTTAAATTTATGTCTCCTGCCTCCTTCGAACTATCCGGAGCCATTTACGGGGCTGGGCCCCAGGAGTCGCCTACTGCCTTACCTAATGTACGATCCTTTCTGAATCTAGCGGCCGGCCCTGGTGGTTGTAGGCCCAAGCTTGTAACTGATTTATTGTTCAATAAAAAATTTTAAAAAAAAAAAAAGCCATAAAAGTATGTGCAAAACACAGCTCAAACCAAATATAAATACATAAAACACATTAAGTGATATAAAAAGTTAAAACACCATTCTTAGAAAAACCTTTTAAAAAGACGTCTCTGCGGTCCTCGGGAGAGTCGACTAGTGAAAGGAGCTGTCAGCTCCTTTCACTAGTCGACTTTCCCGAGGACCGCAGAGACGTCTTTTCTACTCTCACAGGAAGACTGTGTTGAAAAGCCCACGGCCAATGGGCCACTAGGGCGAAACACGTGTCGGCTTTTGTTTTTCTCTTCACAATTTGAAATTTTTGCGCTCCTTTGATAAAAAGATAAATAAAAACAACACAAATGATCTTCATTCGAGCAATGTCTCTGATATTGATTATCCACTGACGTGGACCAATTAAGAAGGCACTACCCTCCATCGTTTTCTTAACCTAAACTTTTCAATGGCTCTTGGGTGTAGCCATTTACAAGGACTGTGCCACATATAAAATTGGGCCCTAACAACTGCAGCGTCGCAAGTCCAGAACTTTCCACCCATACAGCAACCTAACACCTAAGTAAGAAAAAGAATCCATTCGCTCTAGGGGCTCTGCGGACACCAAACTTCCTTTAAATGTTTTATGTGGAATAAAAAACATCAGTTTATTCTTTGCAGTGTTGACTTCAAACCCCCTTGTACAACAAAGCTCACTGAAAAGATTCAGGACTTTCTGCAATCCACTGGGGGTTTTAGACATCAACAGAGTGTCACCTGCAAAGAGCAGAATAGGAACTTTCCCAGAAACCAAAGAAGGAGCATCTATATAGCGTATATAGTTACATATTGTACTTTTTTCTAGCCTTATTTTAGGATGAGGCCCCGCTTCTGGACAAGGCATTATTGGTACCTCATATAGGTAGTTTTAAGCCATCATCTTCTGCATACAGGATGTCATACGTTCGCGAGCAACTTTTTCTTCCGGGAGAGCGGTAGGCCCTGACTGTGTGCCTGCTGATGTTTTCCTGTTCAATACAAATGTGTGGGCCCAATAAATACTGATTATAGCAAACGAGATAGTCCTAGGAGCCCCTATTCCGGCATCGTGGCAGGGTGTGGAGGTGGTCCCTGTGTACATAAAAAGGGACAAGAGCTTGTCTGCCGATTAAAGGCCAATTAGTTTAATTCATTACATACAGAAGGTTTTTTGCTGTATGGTCTTGATTAAAATTATGTACTGGGTGGATAGCAATGATATAATAAGCCATCTTCAGGCAGGGTTCAGCCTTAAGACCTCAACGATTGACCAGCTCTTCCGTTTTGCTACTATTTATTGGAAGGCGGTCTTGATCGGAAAAGGTGACCTTTATGTTGTTTTTGTCAATCTAAATTGATCTTTTACCACGAGGCAAGCTGTGGCGACTCTAGGAGAAATGGGTGTCCCCTCCGATATATCATCTCTGCTGGTCAGCTTACACGAAAATAACTTTGCCAGGGTCCGGTGGGACTCCAAGGGATAATTGACTGAACAAATCCCAGTATTGAAAGGTGTCTGCCAGGGATGTGTCCTGGATCCCACATTATTTTCTTCATATGTGAATGGGATGGCACATCATCTTTTAAATGTCGGGGTTAATGCTCCAAGTTTGGCGAATGGTAAAGTGTCATTACTATTGTTTGCGGATAACACTCTGTTAATTTGAAAAACACCAAGTGGTCTCTAAAAACGTCTGGCTAGCTTTAGTGACTTTTGTGTGGTGAGGGGCTTGCAGATTAATGTTGACAAGACTAAATTTATGACCTTTAGTCACTGTAAAAAACTTGAGGGAAAACTATCCCTAGGCAGTGCGTTTTTGGAACAGGTCGACTCTTTTTCCTACCTAGGGATTAAACTTACAGCTAACTTATCCTGGGGTCAACAGATTGATGTTGCTTAGCTAAAACACGAACAAAGAGCAGCATGCTAGTTACACTAGGCCTATTGATCCTGCCCTGAAAATCTATGAAACTACGGTTTTGGGATGTGCACTGTATGGCGCTGAGCTGTAGGAGTGCAGTAACACAATGGGGTTGGCAAAATCTGTGTATAAATTTGCTAGAGCTGGCTGCGCTCCCAGTGAGTACCCCGCTGCTGCCCTTACTTATGGATTTTGACATTAAAAATGTAGCCCTGAAGGCTTAGATGCGTCGTCTATTATATTGGCGAAGGATTTGGGTAACCTCAGAGCTAGTGCACTATGTAGCGAAATTGACTGAACTGATTAAATTGGACAAATCAAAAAAGTACCATGGCTGATCACTGTAAGGCAGTTATTGAAGGCAATCGGCCTTGGAGAGCTTGGCCTCCACCTGGTGATTGACAAAATCCCACCAAAAGTGGTAATGAAAAAATATTATTGGGCCTATGTCCTGCAGAAAAAAGAGGAGATAGCCAGGAATGCCTCACTTACCAGTAAATTTTTAAACTTTACTTTTGCCCACAGGTATGAGCAGTATTGGGATTTGATAACTGTCTTGCTCGACAGAAAGCTCTATCATCAATTTAGAGTGGGCACGCTTCCTGTAAATGCATTCACTGTGAAATGGAAGGGTGGTGACAGGGTGGACTGTCCGTTCTGCGAATGACAAAAAGAGACTATTCCACATGTGCTATTTCTTTCTCCTATGTATGTTAAGTTCCGTTCTGCTTGGATTGCACCAGTCTGTAGGCAGTTAGGCACTGCTAGCTACGTTGTAGCTTTAAGAATTCTATGCACTGACACTTCGTCGCTGTAAATTTGCGTCACTGCCAAATGTTAGGGCTTGATGTGGGCGAAAAGGAGGGCCACTATTACTGCTAATAATGCTAAAGTTCCTTAAAGGTTTTAATTTATTGTGAAACTTTTATCATGAACTTCAACTACATTTAACAGGTAATATTGTTTATAATGGGTTTTGCTTTAAGTGGATTGTGATTGTTGCACGAAATGGACTCAAATAAGCTGTTTCATTTGACTACTTGTTAACCCCTTCGACGCGCATGACGGAACGGTTCCGTCATGCACGTCGGTTGCGCAGTGCGCATGACGGAACCGTTCCGTCATGGCCCCGCCCGCGCACGGAATCTTCAGCGTGGCGCGGAAATCCGCGCCGCGCTGAAGAGGTTAATACTGTGGTATTGTGTGTTTGTGACATGTTTTATTTAGTGTCTACTTTTATGACTGAGCAGAAACAAAGTTATTTATGATGATATTGTGCAATATCATTTAAAAACAATGAGAACAAAGTTGGTGCCAGCAAGCATCTTCGGCGAATACCTCTGGACACTGGGACTCTATCTGACATGTCGTTCTAGCATAATTCAAATCATGTAGGTGAATAACTATAGACAGAATGTCAGGAGGCATACCCATATCTTTAAGTACTTTCCGTAGTTTTATACTGGGGACCAAGTCAAAAGCCGATTTTGGGTCTAGGAAGGCAACATAAAGGTTGCCCTTGTTTAGCAACACAGTCTTCCAATACATTAGCAAAAAATAGAAGACTTGATACATGGTTGAGACTCCTTTCATGAACACAGCCTGAAAAGGGCTTAAGATATTTTGTTATCGTCTATCCATTCTTGGATCTTAAATAATATACAGCGGCTAAAAACCTTTTGGATATGATCTATTAGGCTAATCGGCCTCTATATCATGGAGAAAGATATCCGCTGGGATACCATCCGGGCCGGCCGCTCTGCCTTTTGAAGTAGCTTTAGGAGAAACAAATATATCGGATATACCAAATAGAGCTTCGTTATTTCTCAGAGAAGAAAGAGGCAAAAATGTGTTTTTGTCACGAACTACTGTGCCATCATACTAAAGTTTAAAAAAATAATCAAACCATTCAAGTGGGGAAGCATAGTTGTTTGGTTCCATGGCAGCAGGATTTCCTGCTTTCGACACCAATGCCCAGAACTTGATGGAATCCTTAGCAGAGGAGGCATCTTTGAGATCCTGCCATCTTTGGTCCTACCTGTCGCCATTCCAAAGAGTGCTTGTCAGACGTAAGTTCAAGATCCCTTATTATAGACGAGGCAACAGTCAGAAAGATGTCTATTACAAAAAATCTAACATTATGAGGGTTAATGGGTTATGGTCTCTCTGGACTCTTTGGGTAATAACCATATTAGCTTACTGTAGCGCTGTAGAAAAGATTGCTTTTAACTATTTGCACTAATTTGAAATCGCTATTTGCACTGTTTCTATTGTCCAATTGAATTTTAACCACATTTTCATAAACTATTTGCACTAGCTTGAATTTGCTTGAACCGCATTTTTAACAGACTACTTGCACTAACTTGAGTTTGCTATTTGCACAGTGTCCAATTGAATTTTAACCGTATTTTAACTTACTCGTCCCTCACTCTTGGTCCGCCGCGGGAGGTCCCGTTTGTGCGGAGGAGTATCGGGATAATTTCCCTAACTTTGGCGGGAGCGCCATCTTAGGGGAAGAAGGTTGGCGCTCTAGTCGCTCGCCCCTTCCTGGGGGAAAGGCTTAAAAGCCAATGCACGGCCAGACGCGCAGCGGACGGGTGCCACTGGCGCACCGAATGCGCACCCAAGGCAAGCCCGTCCGCGCCCGAACGGGACCAGGGGCCAGAAACTCTGCCCAAATTCCACCAATCACAAATGAACCCCTCTCCTACACAACGGCAGAACTCTTAGCCATAGGAGATACATTTAGTTCAGACAGGGTATGTATAAAAGCATCCCCCACCGAAATGGAGGGCCCATTTTCTTGTAAGCACTGTAAATGGGGAAGCTATGATATACAAGCTCGATACCCAGAGAAAGAATCTAATCACAATCCCAATATCCAGGATTTGAATTGTATTTATTTTAATTCCAGATCACTCCCCAAACACAGTATTGAGATCTGGCAGACATTGGATGACCTGAGCCCAGACCTGGCCTTTGTTACTGAAACCTGGCTTGACGATAACAACACCCCAGACATTGTCACTGCCTTACCCTTAGGATATAAAATATTAAAACAAAACAGGAAAGGCGGTAAGAGAGGAGGAGGGATAGCAATTTTACATAAAGATCACTTCACCTGCGTTCCCATTACGGTCACTGAAGCAGGCACATATCAGATTCTAGCGTTCTCAGTGTCTGTGGATGACTGTAAACTATTTGGAGGGGCGGTCATTTACAACCCGCAAGGCTACCAGCCTAAATTAAGCACTAGTCTATTAACACAACGTCTCCCCCTCTGCTTAAAACAAAATCAGTTTCTAGTTATAGGAGATTTTAATCTTCATTATGAAAAGCCTAAAAACCCAGGGGTTAAACACCTGGAGGATGACATGGCTATAATGCAGCTACTCCAAAGGATCACTAAACCAACTCATGTGGCCGGTCACATCCTAGATTTATTGTTTTCTAACATAGAATCCATGTACATTCATGAAATTAAGCCTTTATTCTGGATGGATTACTTCCTAATTTCCTTCTCTTTCAGTCTACCCAACAATCCACCTAAGACTGAGACAATGTATCAGTCAAAGACTAGGGCCTGGAATCAAATTACGGAGAAATCGTTTAGTGAATTCTTTCCCTGTGTTTCTAGGCCTCTGTATCAAAACCCTACAAACACACTAGCTACATAGCTACAACAAGATATCGAAAAAACACTTGATCAGTGTGCCCCTAAACTACCTCGAAAATTAGCCACTAAAACCCAATTAGAAAAGTGGTATACACTGAAATTAAAACTTATGAAAAGAGAGTGCAGAATCAAGGAACACAAATGGAGACTTTCAAAAACTAGTACAGATAGATATATTTATCTAGCTGAACAAAAAACTTATCATCGGGCCTTAAAAGAGGCTAAAACTAAATACTACACAGAAAGGATGGAAGAAACAGGTAGTTCATCTAAAGAACTTTACAAAGTAATTCGGGAACTTTGTAAACCCACCTCGCTGTCACAATCTATGGCGCCCTCGTCTGAGAACTGTGAGCTACACAACAACTTTTTTATAGATAAGGTGACAAATATCTATGCAACCTTCATTCCCTCTAATAACGAAGACAATACGGTCTGGGAAAATTTAGCTCCTCACCCTGCAGCCCACACTCATTTAGATAGTCTGTCCCCTTTCTCCGAAGATCAAGTGGCTAAAGCCATGATGGAAATTAGGGCAGGATCTCCATTAGAGCAAAACACACAAGTTCGGGCTGGACTGTTCCCATGAGGCACAGGGTCATGACTGATTTGCATATGGCCATGTCTGAACTGGGGTGGTGTGGTGAGCAAAATAACGATGGATTAAACCCAGATCTGTGACTGGGGGTGAGTGTTTTGCCATTGTGCAACATTCCGTCCATCATCTTGTGTGTTTTGCTGTTCACCCTATGTGGGAAGGGTATGCCCAGACGTGGGTCCCGTGCTCACTACGCCACTGGAGTCAAGCTATCCTGGCTGATGACGGCTGATAGCCAGAAACCGGTCCTAGGATGCTTGATTCCGGTCCAGGGAAGACATGGCTTGGCAGTTCGGGCTGGACTGTTCCCATGAGGCACAGGGTCAAGACTGATTTGCATATGGCCATGTCTGAACTGGGGTGGTGTGGTGAGCAAAATAACGATGGATTAAACCCAGATCTGTGACTGGGGGTGAGTGTTTTGCCATTGTGCAACATTCCGTCCATCATCTTGTGTGTTTTGCTGTTCACCCTATGTGGGAAGGGTATGCCCAGACGTGGGTCCCGTGCTCACTACGCCACTGGAGTCAAGCTATCCTGGCTGATGACGGCTGATAGCCAGAAACCGGTCCTAGGATGCTTGATTCCGGTCCAGGGAAGACATGGCTTGGCAGTTCGGGCTGGACTGTTCCCATGAGGCACAGGGTCAAGACTGATTTGCATATGGCCATGTCTGAACTGGGGTGGTGTGGTGAGCAAAATAACGATGGATTAAACCCAGATCTGTGACTGGGGGTGAGTGTTTTGCCATTGTGCAACATTCCGTCCATCATCTTGTGTGTTTTGCTGTTCACCCTATGTGGGAAGGGTATGCCCAGACGTGGGTCCCGTGCTCACTACGCCACTGGAGTCAAGCTATCCTGGCTGATGACGGCTGATAGCCAGAAACCGGTCCTAGGATGCTTGATTCCGGTCCAGGGAAGACATGGCTTGGCAGTTCGGGCTGGACTGTTCCCATGAGGCACAGGGTCAAGACTGATTTGCATATGGCCATGTCTGAACTGGGGTGGTGTGGTGAGCAAAATAACGATGGATTAAACCCAGATCTGTGACTGGGGGTGAGTGTTTTGCCATTGTGCAACATTCCGTCCATCATCTTGTGTGTTTTGCTGTTCACCCTATGTGGGAAGGGTATGCCCAGACGTGGGTCCCGTGCTCACTACGCCACTGGAGTCAAGCTATCCTGGCTGATGACGGCTGATAGCCAGAAACCGGTCCTAGGATGCTTGATTCCGGTCCAGGGAAGACATGGCTTGGCAGTTCGGGCTGGACTGTTCCCATGAGGCACAGGGTCAAGACTGATTTGCATATGGCCATGTCTGAACTGGGGTGGTGTGGTGAGCAAAATAACGATGGATTAAACCCAGATCTGTGACTGGGGGTGAGTGTTTTGCCATTGTGCAACATTCCGTCCATCATCTTGTGTGTTTTGCTGTTCACCCTATGTGGGAAGGGTATGCCCAGACGTGGGTCCCGTGCTCACTACGCCACTGGAGTCAAGCTATCCTGGCTGATGACGGCTGATAGCCAGAAACCGGTCCTAGGATGCTTGATTCCGGTCCAGGGAAGACATAGCTTGGCAGTTCGGGCTGGACTGTTCCCATGAGGCACAGGGTCAAGACTGATTTGCATATGGCCATGTCTGAACTGGGGTGGTGTGGTGAGCAAAATAACGATGGATTAAACCCAGATCTGTGACTGGGGGTGAGTGTTTTGCCATTGTGCAACATTCCGTCCATCATCTTGTGTGTTTTGCTGTTCACCCTATGTGGGAAGGGTATGCCCAGACGTGGGTCCCGTGCTCACTACGCCACTGGAGTCAAGCTATCCTGGCTGATGACGGCTGATAGCCAGAAACCGGTCCTAGGATGCTTGATTCCGGTCCAGGGAAGACATGGCTTGGCAGTTCGGGCTGGACTGTTCCCATGAGGCACAGGGTCAAGACTGATTTGCATATGGCCATGTCTGAACTGGGGTGGTGTGGTGAGCAAAATAACGATGGATTAAACCCAGATCTGTGACTGGGGGTGAGTGTTTTGCCATTGTGCAACATTCCGTCCATCATCTTGTGTGTTTTGCTGTTCACCCTATGTGGGAAGGGTATGCCCAGACGTGGGTCCCGTGCTCACTACGCCACTGGAGTCAAGCTATCCTGGCTGATGACGGCTGATAGCCAGAAACCGGTCCTAGGATGCTTGATTCCGGTCCAGGGAAGACATGGCTTGGCAGTTCGGGCTGGACTGTTCCCATGAGGCACAGGGTCAAGACTGATTTGCATATGGCCATGTCTGAACTGGGGTGGTGTGGTGAGCAAAATAACGATGGATTAAACCCAGATCTGTGACTGGGGGTGAGTGTTTTGCCATTGTGCAACATTCCGTCCATCATCTTGTGTGTTTTGCTGTTCACCCTATGTGGGAAGGGTATGCCCAGACGTGGGTCCCGTGCTCACTACGCCACTGGAGTCAAGCTATCCTGGCTGATGACGGCTGATAGCCAGAAACCGGTCCTAGGATGCTTGATTCCGGTCCAGGGAAGACATGGCTTGGCAGTTCGGGCTGGACTGTTCCCATGAGGCACAGGGTCAAGACTGATTTGCATATGGCCATGTCTGAACTGGGGTGGTGTGGTGAGCAAAATAACGATGGATTAAACCCAGATCTGTGACTGGGGGTGAGTGTTTTGCCATTGTGCAACATTCCGTCCATCATCTTGTGTGTTTTGCTGTTCACCCTATGTGGGAAGGGTATGCCCAGACGTGGGACCCGTGCTCACTACGCCACTGGAGTCAAGCTATCCTGGCTGATGACGGCTGATAGCCAGAAACCGGTCCTAGGATGCTTGATTCCGGTCCAGGGAAGACATGGCTTGGCAGTTCGGGCTGGACTGTTCCCATGAGGCACAGGGTCAAGACTGATTTGCATATGGCCATGTCTGAACTGGGGTGGTGTGGTGAGCAAAATAACGATGGATTAAACCCAGATCTGTGACTGGGGGTGAGTGTTTTGCCATTGTGCAACATTCCGTCCATCATCTTGTGTGTTTTGCTGTTCACCCTATGTGGGAAGGGTATGCCCAGACGTGGGTCCCGTGCTCACTACGCCACTGGAGTCAAGCTATCCTGGCTGATGACGGCTGATAGCCAGAAACCGGTCCTAGGATGCTTGATTCCGGTCCAGGGAAGACATGGCTTGGCAGTTCGGGCTGGACTGTTCCCATGAGGCACAGGGTCAAGACTGATTTGCATATGGCCATGTCTGAACTGGGGTGGTGTGGTGAGCAAAATAACGATGGATTAAACCCAGATCTGTGACTGGGGGTGAGTGTTTTGCCATTGTGCAACATTCCGTCCATCATCTTGTGTGTTTTGCTGTTCACCCTATGTGGGAAGGGTATGCCCAGACGTGGGTCCCGTGCTCACTACGCCACTGGAGTCAAGCTATCCTGGCTGATGACGGCTGATAGCCAGAAACCGGTCCTAGGATGCTTGATTCCGGTCCAGGGAAGACATGGCTTGGCAGTTCGGGCTGGACTGTTCCCATGAGGCACAGGGTCAAGACTGATTTGCATATGGCCATGTCTGAACTGGGGTGGTGTGGTGAGCAAAATAACGATGGATTAAACCCAGATCTGTGACTGGGGGTGAGTGTTTTGCCATTGTGCAACATTCCGTCCATCATCTTGTGTGTTTTGCTGTTCACCCTATGTGGGAAGGGTATGCCCAGACGTGGGTCCCGTGCTCACTACGCCACTGGAGTCAAGCTATCCTGGCTGATGACGGCTGATAGCCAGAAACCGGTCCTAGGATGCTTGATTCCGGTCCAGGGAAGTCATGGCTTGGCAGTTCGGGCTGGACTGTTCCCATGAGGCACAGGGTCAAGACTGATTTGCATATGGCCATGTCTGAACTGGGGTGGTGTGGTGAGCAAAATAACGATGGATTAAACCCAGATCTGTGACTGGGGGTGAGTGTTTTGCCATTGTGCAACATTCCGTCCATCATCTTGTGTGTTTTGCTGTTCACCCTATGTGGGAAGGGTATGCCCAGACGTGGGTCCCGTGCTCACTACGCCACTGGAGTCAAGCTATCCTGGCTGATGACGGCTGATAGCCAGAAACCGGTCCTAGGATGCTTGATTCCGGTCCAGGGAAGACATGGCTTGGCAGTTCGGGCTGGACTGTTCCCATGAGGCACAGGGTCAAGACTGATTTGCATATGGCCATGTCTGAACTGGGGTGGTGTGGTGAGCAAAATAACGATGGATTAAACCCAGATCTGTGACTGGGGGTGAGTGTTTTGCCATTGTGCAACATTCCGTCCATCATCTTGTGTGTTTTGCTGTTCACCCTATGTGGGAAGGGTATGCCCAGACGTGGGTCCCGTGCTCACTACGCCACTGGAGTCAAGCTATCCTGGCTGATGACGGCTGATAGCCAGAAACCGGTCCTAGGATGCTTGATTCCGGTCCAGGGAAGACATGGCTTGGCAGTTCGGGCTGGACTGTTCCCATGAGGCACAGGGTCAAGACTGATTTGCATATGGCCATGTCTGAACTGGGGTGGTGTGGTGAGCAAAATAACGATGGATTAAACCCAGATCTGTGACTGGGGGTGAGTGTTTTGCCATTGTGCAACATTCCGTCCATCATCTTGTGTGTTTTGCTGTTCACCCTATGTGGGAAGGGTATGCCCAGACGTGGGTCCCGTGCTCACTACGCCACTGGAGTCAAGCTATCCTGGCTGATGACGGCTGATAGCCAGAAACCGGTCCTAGGATGCTTGATTCCGGTCCAGGGAAGACATGGCTTGGCAGTTCGGGCTGGACTGTTCCCATGAGGCACAGGGTCAAGACTGATTTGCATATGGCCATGTCTGAACTGGGGTGGTGTGGTGAGCAAAATAACGATGGATTAAACCCAGATCTGTGACTGGGGGTGAGTGTTTTGCCATTGTGCAACATTCCGTCCATCATCTTGTGTGTTTTGCTGTTCACCCTATGTGGGAAGGGTATGCCCAGACGTGGGTCCCGTGCTCACTACGCCACTGGAGTCAAGCTATCCTGGCTGATGACGGCTGATAGCCAGAAACCGGTCCTAGGATGCTTGATTCCGGTCCAGGGAAGACATGGCTTGGCAGTTCAGGCTGGACTGTTCCCATGAGGCACAGGGTCAAGACTGATTTGCATATGGCCATGTCTGAACTGGGGTGGTGTGGTGAGCAAAATAACGATGGATTAAACCCAGATCTGTGACTGGGGGTGAGTGTTTTGCCATTGTGCAACATTCCGTCCATCATCTTGTGTGTTTTGCTGTTCACCCTATGTGGGAAGGGTATGCCCAGACGTGGGTCCCGTGCTCACTACGCCACTGGAGTCAAGCTATCCTGGCTGATGACGGCTGATAGCCAGAAACCGGTCCTAGGATGCTTGATTCCGGTCCAGGAAAGACATGGCTTGGCAGTTCGGGCTGGACTGTTCCCATGAGGCACAGGGTCAAGACTGATTTGCATATGGCCATGTCTGAACTGGGGTGGTGTGGTGAGCAAAATAACGATGGATTAAACCCAGATCTGTGACTGGGGGTGAGTGTTTTGCCATTGTGCAACATTCCGTCCATCATCTTGTGTGTTTTGCTGTTCACCCTATGTGGGAAGGGTATGCCCAGACGTGGGTCCCGTGCTCACTACGCCACTGGAGTCAAGCTATCCTGGCTGATGACGGCTGATAGCCAGAAACCGGTCCTAGGATGCTTGATTCCGGTCCAGGGAAGACATGGCTTGGCAGTTCGGGCTGGACTGTTCCCATGAGGCACAGGGTCAAGACTGATTTGCATATGGCCATGTCTGAACTGGGGTGGTGTGGTGAGCAAAATAACGATGGATTAAACCCAGATCTGTGACTGGGGGTGAGTGTTTTGCCATTGTGCAACATTCCGTCCATCATCTTGTGTGTTTTGCTGTTCACCCTATGTGGGAAGGGTATACCCAGACGTGGGTCCCGTGCTCACTACGCCACTGGAGTCAAGCTATCCTGGCTGATGACGGCTGATAGCCAGAAACCGGTCCTAGGATGCTTGATTCCGGTCCAGGGAAGACATGGCTTGGCAGTTCGGGCTGGACTGTTCCCATGAGGCACAGGGTCAAGACTGATTTGCATATGGCCATGTCTGAACTGGGGTGGTGTGGTGAGCAAAATAACGATGGATTAAACCCAGATCTGTGACTGGGGGTGAGTGTTTTGCCATTGTGCAACATTCCGTCCATCATCTTGTGTGTTTTGAGGATCTCCATTAGACCCATGTCCATACTTCATTTTCGCCTGTTTAGTGTTAGTATTATGCACCCAGGTCACCAAAACCCTTAACCAATCGTTAGAGCTGGCTTCTTTCCCAGATATATGGAAAAATACTGTTGTTTTCCCTCTTTTAAAGAAGCCAGGTCTCGAAATTTATGATCCAGCCAACTATAGACCAATCTCCCAACTACCATACCTGTCTAAAGTTTTGGAGAAATTGGTCAATAAACAACTCACGACTTTTGTTGAAACCAAGTCTACTGGATCCTTCACAAACTGGATTTAGGGCTAACCGAGGCCACCCTGCTAGCCGTGTCAGATAATATTAGGTCACTAGCTGACCAAGGCAAAGCTGTAGCACTGATCCTTTTGGACCTCACTGCTGCTTTCGACACTGTATCCCACAGCAAACTACTACAAATCCTGTACGAAAAAGGGCTTTGTTCAAAAGCCCTAGCATGGTTTGCGTCTTTCCTCAAAAATCGAACCCAGATCGTTCAAATGGGTCCCTACTCCTCCACTGCAAAAATAATTGATTATGGAGTTCCACTGGGAGCTACCCTGAGCCCTACTCTTTTTAATATATATGTCTCTTCCCTGGCAGATATCAGCAGGAAATGGGGCTTCGACATATGTTCCTTTGCTGATGACACAATTGATAATGCCCCTGTTTGATAGGCTGACAAAAGTTGATACTAAAGACAATCTCATCCACTGTCTTACAGAAAATGCAAGTTGGATGTCTGGATTCCCTGGATCCCTTTAAACTGTAGGAAAACGGTGACACAAGCACTTCTTATGAGTAGGCTGGACTACGGCAATGCACTGTATGTTGGCATGGCTGATTATCTTTTCACCAGACTCCAAGTGGTCCAAAACGCCGCTCCTAAACTGATATGCAACAAGAGCAGATACAGTTTAGCCTCCTTCTGTATGAAGGAATTACACTGGCTACCTGTACGCCAAAAAGCCAACTTTAAGCTCATGTGCTATGCACATAGAACGCTATATAAAACAGACCCACAAATCCTACATGGTAAATTAAAATTTCATGTACCTTCGCGTAATCTGAGATCCCGCCATCAGGCACTAGCATCTGTCAAGCGTACGACTAAAGCCAGGATGGGTGACCGATCTTTCTCAAAATCAGCAGTGGTCCTCTGGAACAAACTCCCACCGGAACTACGCCTGACTGAAGATTAACTAATGTTTAGAAAAAAGCTCAAAACTCACCTATTCCCCAGTTACTAATCTGACAATTGGAATCTGCCTGCACTCTGCTTTGTCTTAGCGCTGTGATGTCCCTTGGGATGAATGTTGCGCTCTACAAGTACCTATATAATAATAATAATAATATTATTGATACAAGACCACAGTCTCAGGTCAACCAAAAAATAGTCAATACGACTAGTATGGTTGAGTTTATTAAAGGTATGCACTCCTCTGGAGTCTGATCCGGTACGGCCATTAGTGGCCCTGACCCCAACGTCTTGTGTTAACTGAGCATCATCCTCATCAAGGGTCTCAAAGGCGATATTGAAGTCCCCTGATAATATAAGAAGATATTGTGGAAAACACCCTTCTAAATAGTTCTCTAAGGTTTGTACAGTTTTAGATGCTAGACCACCCTTTTACCCCTAGCATAAATATTTTTAAAAAGCAACACTTACATTATCATTGAGCCTTAATAAAATCGCCAGAATATCCTGAGAATAAATATCTAGTTGAATGATGTCACAGATGAGGGAAGCTCAAACCTAAGTAGTTAGTCCTCCAGAGGCTCTCCCAGATACGGTTGCTTTTCCAGGACGTAATAATTCAAGTAGGCTGGTTTAAAAACAGGGTCTATGCTCCAAGTCTCTGTAGTAGGCATACATCATGCTCTTCAATTAATTAAGGCCTATCTGGATCATTCAGTTTTGATCAAATTCCAGTCACATTCCAGGATAGTATACTGGTTTGAGTCTGCTTCATAGTATTAGAAACATTGATTTGGTTATGTGCCTGAAGGGCAGGGATATCTACTACCAGGTTTACGTTAGTGGTTTGCACAGTGGCCCAAACACTTGAATTATCTAACAGTTGATAAGCAATGGGTGAGTCGTTAAAATGCAAAACCTCTAGGGGAGGGGATAAGATGATGATACATTAATAGATACCCCTGTCTGCCTCATAGGGTCCACTGTTGTAACACACATAGTATTAGTAGAATGATGACTAGTCTCCTTAAGTCAATCCACCTCAAATAAAAATGATGAGGATCCCCCCTAAGCTGCATGAAGGAATGAGAGTCCCTGCCTGACCAACGATATTGAAATTGAATAGAATAATTTTTAGGAGGACAGGACCTGGTGTCAAGGACCACCAAATTGTCACCTAGCCCTTCCTTTCTTAGAGTGAGCTCAATTGTGTTGTTCCGACCACCTGATTAGGATGCGATTGAACACTGTTCGGTCGGATACTCCTATTTCTCTATGGGAGTTTGTAACACAGCCGTAATACAGGCTCCCATGAAGAATTGGGTGTGTGTGTAAAACCTTGCACCCCGTGGCAGGCACCCCATGGTGCCTGCCACACAGTGCAGGGATTTATAGGGGGACACTCTAGTTACACCCTCGGCCACCAACCGTAGGCCACAGAGGCAAGGGAGCCCTGCTAGCGGCCCCCAAAGTCGCTTTCCGACAGCCTATCCATGTCAGAAAGGACGGCACGGAAAGGCAGTGGGAAACCGACATCGTAATCCTGACGGCAGAAACGCTGTCCAATGGGGATTACGGTGCGGTTCCGACCGGCCGGAAGACTCCAGGAGCCAGTCGGAACTGCGTCGGAATGACCGGCCAGATCACGATCTGACTGCTGATTCAGCAGTCGGACCGCAAACCGACGGTGTCCATCAGAAAGCCTCCGACCATGGTCGGAAAGCTTCCAACTAGCGGTCAGAGGCTTTCTGATCGATATCATAATCAGCCCCTTGATGTTATTCCAAACATATCTGGGATTCATATTGGTTGTGATCTCGTATGAGCTGGACTCAAAACCGATAGTTCAGGGGGAGGCTGATCAGGGTCTGATGCAAGCAATTCTTCACACTCAACCAATAAATCATCAATACGATTTATGGCACAATTTCCTCCTGCAGTTTTTGTTTTCTTTGTTCTATTTGGTCCAATTGTCCCCTCTGTTGCCTTTATTTTACCCATAATTTATTCAACCAAATTAAATCCAACAATTGTGACTATGTTTCAGCAAGTAAATAAGTCCCTCACAGCAAATAAATCACACAAGCACCACTCAAGCAATCTCCAGCCCGGAATGCACAGTAGTTCGTACAATTTAACAATCCAGATCCACGTCCAACTGTGGATGTTCTTGATCAGGGCTGGGCCAGCTGAAAATATGTCTAAAATGCTGCAATAGGGGGCGTGGCCAAGATGGCGAGGTGAGAGGACGTCTCCTCGACCGGCTTGTGATCCTCTGAGCCTCCAGACCTGGCTCTAACGCAGATTCTCCCCCCAATTCTACGGGAAACGAGGCAGAGGAGCCGGCGGAGCAAGGCGGGAGGCTGCTTGGTGAGCCAGAGGGCACGAAACACGCTGACGGCGCCCTCCGGACCACCGGGAGGGAAACGCCGAGAGGAGGCGGAGCACCAGGCCGGGCCCCGAGAGGGCGTGCTCGGACGCACGACTATGCGAGCGCCGAGCCCAGCGACGAGGCCTGCAGCTTAGTGACGGTGACTGCCGACACCCGACCGCGGAAGGCAGCATTGGCCGGGCGGAGAGATCGCATCATCAGCGGCGGACAGAGGGGAGACCTGACCCCGATGGACACACGCCCTGCTTCGGGCTGGCCACGAGAGGATATCGCACGTGGTGTGGCGGCCAGAGTGCGGGGCCCCAAGGCCGCCGCGGAGCCCTGGAGACAGTGAGGGGACCCGGGGCTGCGTGGCGCAGCAGCGACCGACGCCCGAGAGGAGGCAGGCGCGTGGAATCACCGACGGCGGCCTTACCCGGGGCGGACTACGGCCACGGGAGAGCGGAGACACCGGGGAGGAGCTCATCTGCACAGGAGACGGCGGAAGAAGGGCCGCAACACGGTGCCTCAAGGGGGACGAGCTGGAGTGGACTGTTGGCGCCCAGAGGAGGTAGAGATTGGACCGTCTCCCATTTCCCCCCCCCAGTCTCAACCGGGCAGAGCAGGGACGCGGCGGGAGAAGAGGGGCACTGACGGGGGACCCGCGGCCTACAGATAAGGGGCTTTGGAGTGGCGGAAGCGGCATAGCATCCGGAGTGGCCCAAACGAGAGCCGGGGCAGTCTGGCGGCACAAGAAAGACGGGCAGCGCAGAGGGAACAGACCCAGCCACAGCCGGGATCCCCCGAGCGCCGGCTTGGGAGGAGGTAACCGAGTGGGAGCTGGCCCACAGCATATAGAACCTCCGGCGGCCGGGTGGCAGGGCCTGAGGCGCGGCACTCTCGCTGGACAGAGGAGAAGGCCACGAAGAAGGGGGAGCAGTGGTGCGAGGAGAGCGCACAGAAGCGCGGAGCCCGGGCGACGGACCCGGCGGAGGCCCAGCGACACGGACATGGCAGGCAGTAAAGGAGGGAGGAAAGGAGAGCGCACCCTCCCCGAACTATTGGGCCGCCACCCGCAAAGAGTGGACAGGGGGCAGCAGTCGCCCCACGCCTCCAGTAGTGCCCCGGATCCCAACGGGGGAGAACCCCTGCTCACCAGGTCCTTTATGGAGTCCCTCTTCGGATCCCTCAGGGAGGATTTCCAAACCCTAAAGAAAGAAGTGGCCGGCGGGAGATCCGTCGAGAGGTGGACGGCCTGGGTGAACGGGTAGCCACGGCGGAAGAGGCAGGCCAACGGAGGGATGAAGAGTTTGAACAGCTCCAACAGGAGGTGCTGAGACTCAGGGACCAGTAGATTGACCTTCAGGCACATGCCGAGGACCTAGAGAATAGGTCTCGGCGAAACAATGTACGGGTTCGCGGAGTCCCATCTGCGGAGGAGGGAACGGACGTAGCAGGTTACCTGAGAGACCTGTTCCGAGAGGTTCTGGGGGAGCCGGAGGAGTTTTCCATCCGAATAGACAGGGCGCACAGAGTAGGGGCACCACGGAGGGCATCCATGCCTCCCCGGGACATTCTGGCTTACCTCCCGGACTACCCACTTAAAGAGCGTATCATGGCGGAAGCGCGGAAGCGGCAGCCCTTGACTTTCTGGGGACACCCGGTGGCCTTATACCAGGACCTGTCGGCTATCACGCTCCAGAAACGGAAGACATTCAAAATAGCTACCGACTTCCGGAGAGAACACTGAACGCCTTACGCCTGGGGCCACCCCTTTAGACTTATCTTCAGGTGGAATGGAACCCTGCACCAACTACGCTCCCTGCAGGAAACGTGCGGGGTCCTGGGCCTCACAGCTATGGAGGACGACACTGCTTCACAGTGCCGGGGGCGCTCTGGAGGGGACGGATGGCGGCAGGTGACCCGGCGGCGCTCCCGGGATCGACAGGCGCGGCCGGACTCGCCCACCAGGAGGGCCGGTATGGCCGACGCGGTATCGGAGGTGGCCGAGAACACTGGCTCCAGCGACATTGCGCTGACAGCGTAGGACCACTCCGGGGGGAGAACACAACAGCCGACTTCAGCTTGCAGGTTTGGGGGCTGGGGGGGTGAGGGGGCAGGCGGGGAGAGGAAGATGGCTGGACGTCCACTGGAGGGCTTTACCAAAGACTTGGGGACCGGACTTGGACATTGAGGACTCAGGGTCTGGGGCTGGGGAGGGATGTACAGGGGAGAAGGGATTCGGGGTTGCTGGTTCGTTGCCAAGGGGGGGGCTGGTGGGTGGTGTGGAGGGGGAGGTGTTCTTGTTGATGTTGGGAGGGGAAAGGGGGGAGGGAGTTCTCAGAGTGCGGGATATGGGAGGACGGGGGTCCGGGGAGGGGGGGTGAATCGTCCAGTGCGGGACCGACATGATGGCCAAGATAGCGACATCACTGATATTGCAGGTGGGCCCCGGAGGGTACAGCGCAGGCGCGCCTGTCTTCCCACATGACACCTACGACCATTAAAATAGTTACGCTTAATGTGCGGGGCCTCAACAATCCGACTAAACGGCGTGCGGTGCTGTCCCTGTTAGAAAGCACTCAGGCAGATATTTGTCTCCTCCAAGAAACGCACCTCCTGCCCCGAGACTGTGCTAGGCTGCGCTCTCCCGTGTTCCCCACGCAGTTTTTTTCCTCTTGTAACACTAAAACAGCGGGGGTGGCGATCTTGGTAGCACGACGCTTTCGGGGAGAAGTCCTCCACAAACAAGCGCAACAGAAGGGTAGACTCTTGGTCTATAGATTCAGGGTTGCAGGTCTCCCCATCACGATTGGGTCCTTATACAGCCCGAACGATCGGCAAGAGCGTTTTCTCAGCGCGGCGCTGGGGGAAGTTACGGCTACCCGGGACCGGCACATTATCTTAGGGGGTGCCTTTAATCTAGTCTTTGACTCGACACTTGATAGATCCGCCCAACGTTCGCCACAGACGGGGGAGTTCTCGGCGGGGTGCAGGGCTCAGCTGGCAGACATGGATTTCTTAGACCTGTGGCGTCACCTGCACCCCGCAGACCGGGACTATTCTTATTACTCACACGCGCATAAAACGTACGCACGCTAGACCACCTATTGGTCACTGGACCGGTCGGCGCCCTCGCTACCACGGCGGAGATGGGGGTGATCTCCATGTCGGATCACGCCCCGGTGTCGGCTACTTTTTCGATGCCGCCAGTTTCCCGGACCCCCCCGGTATGGCGCCTAAGGGACACCTTACTACATAGAAAAGACGTGACCCAGCAGGTGACGGCCGCGATTCAGGAATATCAATCCCACAATGAGAACCCGGCTACCACCAGGGCGACTCAGTGGGCTGCTCTGAAAGCGGTACTACGGGGGGAGTTCCTCACGATCTCAGTGGCAGATAACGCACAACGACGGAGTAAAAGAGAGGAACTCACGCAGAAGGTCCGTGAACTGGAGCACATGCATCGCCGTACGGGGGCCCCCCGGATTTGGCGGCAGCTACAGGGGGCGAGAGAGACACTGGTGGCTCTAGATATGGATCGTGCAGAATACACAGCGCTCCGTCTTAAGCACGCCTACTACACAGGGGGAGACAGGTGCGGCCGACTGTTGGCGAGTAGACTCAGAGTGGCGAGACAGAAGCACCTGGTGAAGACGATCACCGACTCCACAGGGTCTGCAGCTACGGAGGACGCCTCTATTGCGGAAATCTTTCGCAAGTACTACGCCGATCTGTACGCCGGGGACCCCCCGGATGCGCCCGCGACGCAAAGGTACCTAGACTCGGTCTCTCTGCCATCACTGACACCCCTGCAGGCAGAGAGTCTGGACAGGGACATTCGGGTAGAAGAGGTGATTTCCGCCATTGCCAAACTCAAGTACGGTAAATCCCCGGGGCCAGACGGCTACACACCCCTCTTCTATAAAACATTTTGCACCACACTCGCGCCGATCCTCACGCGCCTTTTTAACACCTTTGCGGAACCGGGGGCCGTGCCGCCGGATCTGTTGCGGGCGTCGCTGACGGTCATCCCTAAACCGGGGAAGGACAGATCACACTGTGGCTCTTACAGGCCGATATCTCTCTTGAATGTTGATCTTAAACTGTACACGGGGGATTCTGGCAGCCCGCTTGGCTCCCCTCCTGCCGGGGCTTATTGACCCGGATCAGGCAGGCTTCGTTCCGGGGAGGCAAACGGTGGACAACACCAAACGGATTACACATATTATAGAGAAAGCGTCACGGATCCGGGATGAGAGAATGTTGATGGCGGTGGACGCCGAAAAAGCATTCGACCGAGTGCACTGGCCGTACTTAGAGCGGGTGCTGGAGAAGGTAGGGATGAGGGACAAATTCCGCAACATGATATTCAATTGTTACAGATCCCCGACCGCGGTGGTAAGAGTAAACGGATGCAGCTCCGGGAGTTTCAACATCGAAAGAGGCACGAGGCAGGGATGCCCGCTGTCGCCTTTACTTTTCGCCTTATATATGGAGCCATTCGCACAGCGAATAAGAAACAACCCGGAAGTAAAGGGAGTGAAAATGGGTGGTTTTTATCATGCTGTTAGCCTCTACGCTGACGATGTGATCTTCTCTCTGGAAGATCCACTCATAGCCCTGCCGGCCTGTATTGAGGAACTGACGGCCTTCGCAGCGGTCTCGGGATTCAGGATGAATATGGGGAAGTCCGTTGCCCTGGATCTCTCGCTCGCGCCAGCGACCAGAGCACTCCTGCAGCGTCAAGTCCCGATAGTCTGGTCGAGGGACCCAGTGCCCTACCTGGGAATTCAGCTGGCCCCCACCCTGCCCGCTATGACGGCAGCCAATTACACTGCTTTAGGCAGAACGATACGGGAGGAACTGACTAGGTGGGACCGCACTACTCTCTCGTTGTTGGGCAGAGTGGCGGCCGTTAAAATGACGATCTTACCACAGGTGCTTTATCTGTTTCGGGCGCTCCCTCTGCAGCCTCCGGTGGGGTGGATCCGGCGGACGCAATCGGACCTGGGGCGGTTCATTTGGCAGGGTAAGAAGCCAAGAATGAGGCGGGCACTCTCAATGCTGGCTCCGGAGGCGGGAGGCCTTGGCGTCCCAGACCTCCGCAAATATTTTCAGGCGGCGCAGTTGCGCTACCTCGTGGAATGGAGCAGGTGGGAATCGGACAAGCACTGGCTTTTTCAGGATCAAGCGGTGGCGGGCAGACCGTTGCAGGAGGTGCTTTTTCTGCGCAGGGCACACCGCCCCACTAATCTCTATGCCTCCTTTATCACTGGGGTGCCGCTACGGGTTTGGGACGCCACAAATCTCACACATGGGTTGACCACGTTTCCCTCCCCATTGACGCCCCTGGTGGATAATCCGGACTTCGCCCCAGGGATGCAGGAGGGCGCGTTCGCTCATTGGCGCGCGGCGGGGTGCAGGGTTTTGTGCCATATGTACACTGCAGACAGGATCATTCCCTTCACGAGCTTCCGACAGGACTATGCATTTCCCGAAACTGAGAGAATGCGCTACATGCAAGTCCGCCACTGGGCGACGAGCCCGCAGGTGCGAGAAACAGCTGATAAAAGGCTATTCCCTTACGAGCGCTGGCTCTTGTCGCGCACGTCTGACGCTAAGATCATAAGTGACCTTTATAAATTCATCCAAAGGCCCGCTTCGCACTTCTATCACCCGGGAAGGGAACGTTGGGAGAAAGAACTGGGTAGGTCTCTGACCCACGCAGAATGGGAACAGGTAGCGTACAGGGCGAGACACTCGGCATACCACACAGGCCTAACGGAAACCCTCACAAAAATCTCCACTTATTGGTACTACAGCCCTGACCGCATACATGCAATGGACAGTAGCAAAGAAGCCACCTGCTGGAGGGGTTGAGGGCAGATAGGAACGTTGACCCATATACTGTGGGAATGCCCCCTCCTTGACGCTTACTGGAAGGAGGTATTAGACACTGTAGACTCCCACTTCAACATTGAGCTGCCTCGCTTCCCAGCCTACATTCTGCTGGGTCTTCCAAACGCGCTGATGTACCCCCTAAAATCACGCAGAGGTAGGCAGATAGCAATAGCGCTAGGGTCAGCCATTCAGAACATCATCCCACATTGGCGAACACCCACAATCCCCACAGTCATCGGATGGCTGCACAGACTATGGCATGTGCTTGGAATGGAGAAAATGTCGTTAGCAGCGGCAGGGGAGGTAGAGCAGTTTAAAGATATCTGGCAGCCGTTCCAGTCTCTGCTAGCCGCGGAATTTAGAGAACTGACCTGTCCAAGATACCTCAGACTCTTGCGGCTCATTGGGCTGGAAGGCTCGGATTCTTGAGCACACCTGGGCTAGGGTGCTAGGGCGGGGACTGCGGGACGAGGTGAGGTCGATCGACATCCGCACTGGACGAGGGAGGAGGGAGGGGGGGAGGCAGGGGATTTGGGAGTTGGGGAGGCAGGGGGGGGGGGGTTGTTGGGGGGGTTACTGTTGGGTTGTTTAATATATCTTGGAAAGGATGTGCCCTAAGGGACGGGTCTTAGCTAAGGGACCCGCCACCCTGATCGGGGCCGTTCCAGCTAAGGGAGGACACTCTGTCAGGCATGTATCTGTGGGCGATGTGTATATGACATACTCCTGAAGAAGTAGGGAACTGCGGGGAGTTTCCACAACATAAACCCACTGCATAGAAGGGACTCCCTGGTTCCTTCCAGATCAGACGCGGCCGGCCCCGAGGGGTCGTAGGCGACTTGCTGTGTATCGACTTGACATAACAGCGGAGCCCAGGAAGGGCTTAGGATGCACTGCTTTATAGGTACGATAGCTTGCCGGCCCGAGGGGTTGTAGGCTAAGATGATGATGCCGTAGATGATAATTTTTGTTTTTGTTTTTTTTGATGTTAATAAAAAAGATTTAAACTTAAAATGCTGCAATAAAAGGAAGAAAGTACCTTCAAATGGGAGGATTGACGCGGGTGCAGGGGTAGATGGGACTTGTAGTCCCCAGTGGCCAGTTGTCAGCAGCAGCTTTTACCCCCCGTATTATCAGGTCCCCCCAAGGAAATCAAAGGTAAGTATGTTAGTAGCGCTCCAGCAACCCTACTTGGTCAATTACGGCAAGTCAAACGGGCCCTCTCAGGGTCAGCAGGTACCACAGCCGGAGGGCCGCCCAACTTCACCAAGGCGGAGTGAGCGGTGCTCAAACCCCACACCACAGAGCCACCAGTCAACAGGTACGGACCGGCCCTGGCCGTCAGCTCTGCACCAGGAACCAGCGGCGCAGGTCTGCAGGCCAAATCACTCCTCACTCTCAGCCCCAGAGGAAAAGCAGGACCAGGCAGTGTAGACAAGCCGTCTGGGCAGCCACGGGGTCACTGGAGACAGCAGCGGCAGCCACCATCGCGGAAGTCAGCTGTGGGATTCACCGGGCCAAGACAGCTCTACTTACCGCAGGGTAGGTCGGCACCAGTGTGGTCTTCTGGTGCAACTTTGCCCACGAACTAGGCACCCAGGAAAATGTCCCAGATGGCGAGACACTGCTGTGGACGCACTCTGCGAATTTGGATATTGCTTCTTCTTTCTTTAAAATGCGCCATTTTTATTTTTGTTCTGTGCATCTCTGACTACATAACTCCGGGGGCTTTCAATATAAGCAGAAACTGTTGAACAGCTGTTCATGATACTTCTGGATCCGCGCAACAACGCTCTCCTTCACACCAACCCAGCTGGCACCCTCATCCGAACGTTATACTTCAGCCTGCTCCTGCACCAGGAACAACCAAACCTTACTTCATTGCTTGCTTGCGAAGTCATACTGAAACCCCTTATGAGGACAAGGCAAATGGGAATTGAGGTCCAGTACCGTGCTCTGAATGGGCAGAGTAGTAAATATAAGGATGCTTAATCTAAGCATAAAAAAAGTGGGCACCATACCACTTGCCCTCAAAATCCCCATGATCAAGAGGTGTCTAACCCTAAGAAAGGAGGGCGATAAAAATAAATGTGATCTGTGACCCTCCCACAACCTCAGTGAAAAACATGTGTGAAGGGATGTTGTGATAACAACAAACTCTAAGTCCGCCCTTCCCCCTGATTTAGAGGTGGGCAGGCCTCCAGCTTTACTCCAATGGAGTAAAATTTACTTTGTTAGCGAACATCTTACTCCAACAGCCTTAGTGAGTAGGGGCTGTCGGAAGTAAGCCATCCAACCATTTGCCTAATTTAGAGTGGGTGTTTTTTTTTACTGTCCACCACTGGACTGTTTTTTTGCTGTCCACCACCAACAGGTACATCCTGGCAGTGAGAGACAGTCAAAAAAAGAATAATTAACACTCCCATGATGTGGTGGTCATTAGGTTTTTATTTTTCAAAAACAAACTCCCGCTTTGGGAGTTTGTTTTTGAAAAATAAAAAACTTTGTAAATATGTTTTATCACTGAATTATTATGCTTTTGTAATATTTTACATTTTTAATGTTAACAAATGTGGTTTTGAGGTTCTTGGAGCGGAAAAGATCATGATAACTACAAAGAAGAATCTGTTCATAAGACCCTAGTGATCACCATCATTATTATTTCCCTCCTTCGTCCATTAACCCAAAGCAGCAGTCTAGTACTGGTACATGTACATTTGTACTGTATTGCTTTTCCATTTTAGATTGCTTACCTACTTGTGCTGTTTTCTTTTCATTTGGTGCTGCATGCTTCTTTTTGATCAGTATTCCACATTTTATGTTAGTAATTTGTTTCTTCTTGAGCATGGATGCTCCCATAAATGCACTTTGCCCTACAGCACAATTACTCTTTACTTATAGCATTTTGGCGACGAATGGTATTATCCGACCGATGAGCATCCACTTCCTTGAACGCTGTTCGCAGTGCACAGTTACTGTGATCTGAACTATATTCTATGTCGGACTTTCTTCATGTTGTTGGAGAGGAGGTAACGTTCAACGTGGCAGTTTACAACTGTGAACAAATTGGAGGAGAATCACTCAAGCGATTGTAAGTAATGCCACAGTTGGATGTGAAACATACAGGCCACAAGTTGGAACATAGGTCCTGTTCTGTCACATATGTGTTAATGAGATGTGTAGTGTCACCAACGTGCACGTCATGCACAAGCTGATTCTTGGATTCAGGCCGCAAGTTGGAATGCAAGGCCCGTTCAACCGTGGATTTGTTCATGAGACAGGACGCGTTCTTGATGTGCGTGTCACATGCAAGCACCATCTTGGATTGATTTTTGTTTTACTCACAATGTCTTTATTTTAATTGTTTCTGATGTACTGTTGCCAATCCCCAAGACGCGGCGATTACGCAAGTGTCAGATGATGTTACTTCAAGGCATAAATCACTTCATTGACTTTACATTTGCGTACTACGTTGTTTCTCCTTACTGATTACTTAATTGACAGTTTCTATGTTCAAACAATTTGTGGTCATCTTTATTTGGTAAAAGATGCATTTCACTAGGACATGTATTTTATTCTGTGTGTATCTCAAGCAGTTTCTGCACTGCTTTGACAATTTTCCACTGTGAATGCTTCTTATAGCACTTCTTCGACCCCATTTTTAATGGTCGGAATCAAGCCATAAACTGGGATAAATGGCTGAGACACTTTAAAAACTATATGTTATCCATTAATGGTAATTCTTTTGATGCTGATAGAAAAATGCATTATTATTCAACTTAATTGGGATTGAGGCTAAAGATATTTTTTATCATCTGCCACCCTTGTTACTACCTCAGAGTGGAAGCTGGAGACTATGATTGTTTTTCCAGAACCACTGGACAGACTGAAAAAGAGATTTACTGAAGAACCACATATAGTTTTGGAGCGATATCATTTTGTAGAAGGCATCAGCATTTGAATGAACCTGTTCAGTCATGTCTCATCTTTAAGAATTCTCACTGCTTATTGTGCATCTGATGTACAAATGGACACATACACTAGGGTTCAATTAATAATACGGTGTTCTAATAAAAAGATTCAGGAACAACGTAATCCGACGTTACAAGAAACTATAGAGACAGACAAAAATGTAGAAGGTTCAATTAACTGTTTCAAACCACTGATGTTGAGAATTTGCTAATGATATTGCGACTTTAGCAACCAAAGAATCGATTAAAGAAAGTAATGCTTAATTCTAAACAATTCTAAACAAGCATTTAATTCAGGGTCTTTATCATTTTGGTTTAATCTTTGTAGATCTAGGACACATTCTGCTCAATTTAAGTCCTGTCCTGCAAAAGGGAAAGATAGTTGTAAATGTAGGAAGGTTGCCCATTTTGGGAATGTGTATTTATCTTCCATTAATAGAAGAGTGCCATAACGCGAGAGAAAGTGGCCCTTTGTGTGCATGAGAAATTACAGAGTGGAAGTAATAATATGGTGGATGCAGAAGAACAAGCCATTAATGTTTTACTAATTCTTTCTTCAGCTCATAAGGAAACTGACACAGTTGATGGTATTGATAAAGAGCCTTTGTGAGAAAGTGCCATCTTTCTTGCATGGTATGCCCCCACTTTTTGCTAAATTGCTGAATGTACTTCGATTGAGTGTACCCTGGGTTCCTGCCAATCAGGTGCCCAGGGCCTATGTTCCTTCCTTAAACCACACAAACCCCAAATTGGCAAACCCTAGCCACATGTCAGCCCCTAGTAAATGGTACCCTAGGTACCCAGGGCCTTGTGACCAGGGAAGGCCTCTAAGGGCTGCAGCACTCATTGTGCCACCCTCAGAGGCCCTGTACCCTTACACACACACACTGCCCTTGCAGGCTGAGTGTCTGGGTGCAGGACAAAACAAAGAGTCGACATGGCACACATCACTGTGTACCATGCCCATCACCTACACTGCCAAGGCATATGTCAGCCACCCCTCTAGCTGGGTGCATTACGCCTATGGTGTGGGCACAGGAGCAGGAGCCCTGTGCCCCTACAGTACCCAGGTCCATTCCTGGGCACTGTAAGTGCAGTGCTGTCATTTAAGAATACATGGTGCTGAGAGCTTGTCAAACACGAGCTCCACAGCACCATATTGGCAACACTGAAGCCTGGGAAGTTTGGTATCAAACTTCTCAGCACATTGAACCCACACTGATGCCAGTGTAGGATTTAATGTACTAAGCACCCCAGAGGGCATCTTAGAAGATGCCCCCTTACAGCTAACTTACAATCCACGTCTGCTCTGAGGCTGCCCAGGCTGCCACACAGCAGACACGTTGCTGGACCCCTGGGTGGGAGAGCCCCTGCTCTCCCGGGCCTGCAACAATGCACATCCTGGGTGAGGTGAGAAATCTCCTCCCCCAGGATGAGCAAAGGGAAGCTTCAAAGGCATGCCGCCAGTTGGAGTTTCCCCAGGCCACTGCAACCCCCCACTCTGGCGGGAAGCTTGGCCGGAAACCCCATACAAGGACAGGGGATGTGCCAGCCTGCCCACCCCACCCCTCAGGTGGGGGAGGCGAGGTGAAGCACATCTCCGGGCTCTCGCCATCTTGAAGATGGGAGGCCCTACCCTATCAGGATCAGGCTACTGCCCCCCTCCCACAGGAGAGAGGCAGGATAGGGGGTGTACCCACCCCAGGACAAGGACCCATTGGTCCCTGGCCTTCACCTACCTGTAACGCCCCTAAATCTAGTATTTAGGGGCCCCCTGAACCTTCCTTCCTCAGATTCCAGATAGAAAAACGACAAGAAGAGCAAGAAGAACAAAGACCTGCCCTGCAGCTGCTAAAAAGAGAAGAAGACACCAACTGCTTTGGCCCCAGCCCTACCGGCCTGTCGACTCTCGAACCTGCAGCAGCGCGGCATCCCACGTGGCCAGCAACCTCACCAACCCCGGAGGACCTGGCTACCTTTTAGCTCTAAGCCCCTGGGACTCCCACGAGTAGAGGCTCTACTCAAGAAACCTACTTGCTATCCCTGGCACCAGCCCGGGACCGCGGACCCAACACACTCTGCACCAGCCAAGCCTGGCCAGTGCCGGAGTGGACAAAGACCCAGAGGACGACCCCACGGCGACTGTGACCCAGAGTCCGGCACCCAAGGACCCCCCTCGACATCCCGGAAGAAGCCTGCAGCCTCAGAACCAAGTGCCACCCCAGCCGCGATCAACCAGAGGGTAAGATTCCCGACGTCAAAAGGCACCCCTGCACCCGGCGCCCTGCGACCCCCTGTGCCCAATCCCGGGGTACCCACCTAACCTACAACTACCCAACTTACCTCTCGAAGTGGTGGTGGCACCTGAAACATCCTCGTCCCCGAGCCTGCAGCCTCTTTCCAAACCGGAACATTCCCATTGATTTCCATTGAGCGCCCTAAGGCTCAAAAGCACCCTGCACCCAGCCGCCCGAGTGGCCCTGGCAGTGCCCTCTCTACACTAACCTACTTCCCCACTTGCCCTGAGTAAGTGACCAGGAGCCCAGCTCCCACAGCCGCGTGGCTTGCCAGACAGCAGCCACCAACCAAGGCCCCCCTATCCCTCATAGGATAACATTGGGCCCAACTCTCTCTGCACCCGGCCGTCCTGAAACCGCTGAGGGTGAACCAACTGTACCTACCTGACACTGGGGGACCCCTGAGTCCATGCCCGGAATTTCAACACTACCAGTCGAGTACTTACCCTTAAACCGCTAACTTCATTTTCCTCATAGGGTAACATTGACTGGCTTTTTCTTCAAAAATCTTCTAAGTGTGAACTTTTCAAAACTGCAAAAATTCACCAAAAATCAGCCAAGTGACAAAAACGAATTTACTCACCTGCTCCTAGGTGAGCTCCCAGTGCTGGATCTTGGTGCCCAGCCCTGACTCTGAAAAGTGTTCACAACTATACTTACTTCTAACTCATTTTTCTCCCATAGGAAACCATTGTCTGCTTTTCTGTGAAATTTCTTCTAAGTGTCTACTTTTGCAAATTTGAAATATTCTTTTAAAATCGTACCATTTCTGCAAACGAAATTACTTACCTGCTTTTGATAAGGACCCCAGTCCTGGGTCTAGGCACCCAGTCCTGGATTACTAAAGTAACGATAAAGTACTCTACCTGCAATTTGAATTTCTTGCCATAGAGATCCATTGAATGTTTTCTGTGAAATATTTATGTTAACTTTTGAAATAGCTAAATATTATTTAAAAATCATTACAGTTATTAAGTCGACTTTCATCACTTGATTCTGAATACTGACCCCAGGCTGGTTCTAGGATCCAGACCTGGAATTCCAAAAGTAATCTGAAAAGTAATTTATTACAAATAACCTGAATTTACCATTGAGCTCAATGCATTGTTATGTTTAGGAAATAGGATTGTTTATTGCAACCAACTGTGACTGTTTACACAAATTTATTGCTTGAAACAAAAGTATTTATATTCAACCTCTCATTCTGAGAAAGTATATTTTTACCCCCTTGTGGTTCTAAAAATAAAACAAGCATATATTTTATATATACAAATCATTGGCCTAGAGTTCAGTTATTGAGTGTGTGAAACCATTTGCTGACTGAGTGTGTACAATAAATGCTTTACACTGTCCTCTGGTACTGCCTTACTGCTCGACCAAGCTACCACTTTTGAGAGTAAGGTCATACCTAACTTTGACCTCTATCAGCCTCTGGGGGACTGTGGACTCTGTACACCCTGTACCTATTAGGGAACAGTATATACAGAGCCACTTTCTCACAGCCTTATGTCCCTCCTATGGTGAAATAGTGATTGATGACAGACGATTGGAAGTTGTGGCTGATTGTGGCTCACCTTATACTATTTTATCCGACACATGTTTTTTTAGGAACTCGATTGACAAAAATTGGAACCCAATAGTGTGAGAGCTTTTGGTGGCAAAGAAATTAATAAGATAGTTTATTTAGTTATAGACATCAAATTTTAACACAAATCTATTTTCGCTAAAGAGAATGTAGCTGTTGATGGTTTGTATGTTTTAGGTTGGAGACATCAAGGGAAATTAGGAATCACTCCTAATAAATAATGATAGGGTGGTTGCATTTCAGGATGACATTTTAGTGTACACTGATATAGCAGATCAAACATTATCTTCTCCTTGACAGAAATGTTAATATTTTAGAAAAATAGGATGACAATTCATCTTAATATAAACAACTTTTGGGACTGAAACTGATTCTCTTGGACAGTCTATTGCAAGTGAAAGTACTACTCCTAAGAAAGATTTGTTAAAGACTATTCAAGATATTCTGGAACCCACTAACAAAGGTCAATTCAGATACTCCTTAGGTATTTGTAAGTACTATTCAAGATTTTTAGAGGATTTTCTGATACCGTTTTATGAGCTTTACTTAAACAAGCATTGGCACAGCCAACAGGTTTTGCCTATGCAAGACCTCTTCGAGTTGTGAACGTTTTAAAAAGATGTTGCAGAGTAGCACGGGTTGCTGTGCAACATTGCTTAAAGTAATTAAAAACAAAAGCTATGGTGCGGTCAAAGGTTATTAAATAACACTTGGAGCGGGGCTGGGAGCAATAAAGGTAGCCTCATGAAATGTTTTATTCAAAAAATCCATACTGCACAGGTATATACAGCAATTAGTTCTACTATCTCAAGAGGAGATTGGAAGAAAATCACAGAAGGTGGCAGAGGATACAGCCACACACAGGGTTACAAAATGGCGTTCAGTGAAGAAGCACTCTTGACCCTTGTTGTGCGGGGGTTTGGGGAGGGGTCAAGCAAGAAGAGGAGGCAGGGTGGGGGTGGTGAGAAATGAACGGCAGGGGTAGGTTGGTGAAAAATGGACAGCAAGAGGAGGGGGAATTAAACTAGGGACAGAGTAAGGAGTTTGATTAAACAACGGACTAGTGTTCCTAAAAGCACAGCTAAAAAAAAAACATGCAGTTGAAAAAAGACATTGGTTACAAATAGCTCCAGCAACACAAGATGCAGATGAAGACCTGAAAAAGAAGAAGTACTTTGTCTAAGCTCCACAATAAAGACAAACACGCATGGGCACACAAAGAAAAACCAGAAACCTACATGAAATTACAAGTGATAACCAATAGAAAGCAAGGAAATCAGAGTGACAAACAAGCCAACAAATGGTAAGTAATGGGCGGGCTGTAAATCACTTAAAATTTGTTTTTAATTACAAGATATTTTGCAAGCGCAAAACGTAAAAAGGTATACAATTTGAATGGTCTTTGGAACAAAAATAGGCTTTTGAAATTTTAAATAAAAAGCAATAACTAAATCACAAACGTTATCTTCTTTTTCATGTTCTGCATTGAATGTGGTTACTGCAGATGCCATTTCAACAGGTTTAGGTGCTGTATTAAGACAGATTAAAGGTAATGTTGAGCATCCCATTGTCTTTGCATCTAGACCTTTGACTTGTCTAGTAAGTACTCTACTATTGAATGTGGAGCTTTGGCTGGTGCCTGGTCTGTTGAACATTTTAAGATGTATTTGTGGGACAGACCTTTCCATTTAAGCTGATCATAAGCTATTGATTGTCAAAGAATGGTGTTGGTAAATCTTCTTCGAGATTGATAAAGTTATTAGCAAACTTTTATGAGTACAATTTTCTGGATACACAAAATGTGAGAGCTGTCTATTTACATTATCTTCTGGTACAGATAACAGTGCTACTTCTAACACAACTGAGGAAGTTGTTGTGGCTAGAGTTAAAGATGTTGTGCTTTCTTTAGGGCAAGTGTCATCAAAAGATGATTAGTTTAGAGCACCTCATGATTATATCACCATGAAATCTGTTACGGGATTTATTGTTAATGGATGGCCTTTGGAGATGCATTTTTCTAAAGAATTAGAGAATTTTTGGAAGGTCAAGGATGAATTATCCATTGAGAGTGACAATCATAAAAGGTATTTGTTTTGTTACACCTGTTGCAGTAAGGAAAAAAGGAATCTCTATTGGTCATATAGGCCCTATTGGACAGTTATTAGACTTTTAAGAAAACCAGGTTTGGTGGCCATTTATGGATTTGGATATTATTTGTTTTGTTAAAGATTACCTTTTGTATATTAATTCGGACAAAATTTTGACAACACAAACGTTTGTTCATGTTCGAAAAGATTTCCCAGAGGAACCTTACAAAGATTTGGTGATTGATCTCTTAGGACTTTATGACCGTAGTGATCAGGAAAATGTGTTTATTTTGGTAATCATTGATTATTTTTTAAATGGGTTGAACTTAAGTGGATTTTAGAACTCAGCACTGAATAAGTTCTTGATTTTCTTCATGAGTATGTCAGGAGAGAAGCTTGCCCTGATTCTATTACTTCTGATAATGGTAAGCAGTTCACCCCTGTCAAATTTCAAAACCATCTATTTGATTTAGGCATAAAAATATGCATACAGCCCGCATTCTACCAACATGAGTGGCTTAGTTAAGAGGTTTAATCTCTTGTTGAGGGAATCCAGTTGGCTTTCAAGTATGAGAATTGATGTAAAAAACATGAGGCAGATTTGCTATGGTCATACAATTGCACTCCTCATTGCTCTACAAAATGTGTTCATCATTTTTACTGATGAAGGGAGGAAACCAAGGCAAGGATTGAATCCAAGCTGCCTGACAGAACATAATTGTGAATGTAATATCAAAGATGTTAATCGCAAAGTAAGGGAAAATGTGAAAGAAAAGTACAGTAATGTAAATGACTCTCGAAGAAAGTTTTTCAAATGTTCTAAGTTGAATGTTGTGTGTGTAGGTGATTGGGTTAAGATTACACTTGCATGACCTTTTTCTAAAGGAAGTTTGACATTTTCTAAAGCATGGAAAGCTGTGAAAGTTGGTAAGACTTCAGCATTATTGAATAATGGTTTTTGGTGGAATTGTTCCTGGTTGGCTCGTGTGAACAATGAGAAGTCCTTTGAGTTTATGGATCTATCTAATACTGATTTTGGTCAATTCATGGGAGTCAAATATTTTGCTGTCTTCTGATATTTCTGATGATGATTTTCGTGTATCTATAAATGATGGTCCTTCATCTTTGGATGATTCTAATGTACCAGTTTCCACTTCATTTATAGGTTGCCATAACAGAATTCAGAATGTATCAAATTTAGAGTAAAGATGAAGACCAAATTACCTAAAAGCTTAATGATTTTATGTTTTAGCTATTGTTCTTTCAATTATGTTTATATTATTTTTTATAGCAAGGAAGGGGGTGTGTAGTACTGATACAAGTATGTTTCTATTGTTTTGTTTCATTTAGTTTTAGAATGCTTAACTACTTGTATTATTTTCTTTTCAGTGGTTTCTGCATGCTTCTTCTTAACCCCTTCGCCGCGGCGGGAATTCCGCCGCGGCTCTGGGGGGTGCGGGGGGGCAGCGCGGTGGCGCTGTGCTCATGACGGAGCCGCTCCGTCATGAGCCACGGTTGAGCTGTGCTCATGACGGAACGGTTCCGTCATGACTCCGCCCAGTTGCATTGTCCCCCCGCACAGGCGGGGAAACAGCGCCGCGTGGGCGGAGCGGCCGCCAACGGGCGTGGCATGACGGAACCGTTCCGTCATGAGCACACGGCAACCGTGGCTCATGACGGAGCGGTTCCGTCATGAGCGGGGAAGGGGTTACACAGTATCCCACATTCTATGTTAGTTATTTGCTTCATCTTGTTGGGCGTGGATGCTCCAATAAATGTCATTTGCACTACAACTCAATTGCTATTTACTAACAGCAAGCAGGTTCAGGCATCAAAGATTTTGGATGTAAATTTCTGGAGAATAGGGGCAATTACTTTGCTCTGGGGTATTTTCACACCACGGCAAGTCTCCTATTGACTGGTTTCAGTGTCCTGCAGACATTTAGGTTGTCCTTATTCCCTTTAAGGGAATGATTCCTTGGGTCAGGTGAAGTCGTTTTGTCACACCAAAACAGGTTTTTTTATACACAGCCCTCCAGTGTAATTTATCTGAGTGCCTTTATGTAATGTAATGTGTTTAACATGCCTTTATATTTGCAATACAGCACATTATGTGGCACGGTGTTTGTGAAAATTTGGTGCGTCACTGGCTACCATGAATTTTTTATGATTTTTGTTTCCTACGATTCTTTTATTAGCTATGTTTACTACCACACAAGCATTAAGTGAGTCAAATGTTCACCATTGTTTTCTTTGCCTCACACCCCTTACTCTAAATATCCCTTGGTTACTTTTTTATTGCTCTATCTTTCCATCATTCTGTTTTCTACCTTTAGTTGCCAATCCACCTCCCTTTCTTTTCCTTTTTCTCTCTCTCTCTCCCCCATGCCTTGCCAAAACTACAGTGAGTTTCTCCTCCAGTGTAGTCCAATATTTTGCCTCCCTTTTCCTTCCCTTCCTTACCCCCTTTGCTCCTTCCCATTCGTCTGTCTCTTTGATCCATTACTTTCTAGTTATCCAGCCCAGGAGTGCCGGTAAAAGGGCATTGTCCTGTGTGTCATGCCTGTTGAAGCCTGGGACAGGCCTACGTCCAGAACCCCGGTCTCTTCCTCTCTCATGTGCCTTCTTCCTGAATCCCTCCATGCTCCATCCTGGGTGAACACAAAACATTATTCCTTTGGTTATTTAACAGTGCTTTTAATTGGTTGCTCTTCTATATGTACTCTGTTGCTGTTGGGCAGACTCCATATAATAATTATTGGTGGTTTAACAGTGCTTCTGATGGGTTGCACTTCTGTTGTTCCTAAGCAGACTCCATATAATAACCCTTGGTTGTTTAACAATGCGTCCATCAGGTTGCAAGTCTGTCACCCCTAAATAAATTTCATTTATGAATTCCCTGTGATTTAAGAATACCTCCAATGTCTCTTTCTTCTATTGCTGACTGATAGACTCCATATACCAATCCTTGGTGGTTTAACACTACCTCCAGTGAGTTGTTCTTCCACTGCTCTTTATTAGACTCCATATAATATTTCCTGGTGGTTTAATAGTGCTTCCAATATGTTGTTCGTCTGTAAGTTCGGTGAAGATTCCATACAGCACTGCTTGGCTATTTAACAGTGCTTCCAAAGGGGTGCTCTTATCTTTCTCCTTGGTCATTCTTGGGAAATCTTTATATGATACTCATTAGTGGTAGAACAGTGCTTCCAATGATTTGCTCCTCTGTCACTCCTAAGCAGACTCTCAATCCCAATTCTGAAGGTTTTAAAAGTGCCTTCAGTAAGTTGCTCATTTGTAGTATCCAGGGCAATTCCATATACTATTCCTCAGTGCTTTAACTGTGCTTTCAATAGGTTCCTCCTCTCTAACTCCTGGGGAGACTCCATACAATAGTCCCTGATAATTTAACAGTTACTCCAAGTGTTCGACCGCTCTGATCAAAGGTGGTTTCCACCGATGATACTGCCCAGTGCAAAAGATCGTAAGTATCAGCATGCGCATCGGTGCCAATTTCCAGAGTATATGCAATACTCATGATTACGCACTGTGTGCATCCACAAGGTCATCAAATCTCAGGTACCTAACAACGTTTCCCATATAAGCCAAACCACAAACGACACCATTTTAATAATATACTGCAAAATGCACCCAGGAACCCAACGCAAATCAAAGCACTTCACAACCACACCAGGGTTATGAAGCGATATATAAATAATGAAACATGGCCACTCAGGATAGCATTTCAGGCCTCACAAGGGGTATGGAAAGAGCTGTATAAATAATTATAGAACAGAATACAATATTCACAGCCAGGATCCATGTTGTCTTCATTTTCTATAGAGCATGGTTCACGGGCAGGAGTTATTAGTTAGCTAATCGGGTAATGGGAATCAAAAGAAAATAGCAATCGCTCACTCTGCCAAGGAGAAAGATCCAGGGACACCTGGCCACAATTTCAAGGCTCACCAGATAATATGACACGGAAAAAAGTACAACGCCACAAAGGATCTAGGAGAGCATTTCCTGACCACAGGAAGGACTTGGGGGAAGTTGGGAAAGCAATGAACTTGCCTCACCAATATCTACGTTTGTAAATTAAAGTATGCAGAATCTGCTATTTGAAACAGGGCACAGGACACAAAATAACTCCCACAAATAAGGGTTTGTGGGAGTCAATTCGTAGATCCCGTTTGAGAGCTACATTTCAGTTTCAAAATGGGTTCAAGACACTGGGACTTGGCATAAGACATAGCCATAGATAATTTGCAGAAGCCACCCAGAAACCACTGTGCATCACTGAAGGCTGTGAGTTTTGGGCGCACTTCTAGATGCGTGCAGGTCTTGGTGAAAAGCCAGTCCCTGCTCCGAGAGCCTGCTGGAAATGGCCATAACGCCATGAGAATTTTGTTATTTTGGTAGGGCACAGCGCCTGAGCACAGGTCAAATTCAGCATCTACACCTACTGTGCATAGCCAAAGGCCGTACATGACGGGTTATAGAAGTTGGAGGCTAGGACCAGAGCATGGCAAAAGGCCTGGCCTTGCTCCTAGAAACTGCTACGGTGAGCAGGGAGTTCTTTGAGCACAGGGATGGGTGCACGGTGTGTAGACAGAGCCTGTTGCAAACAGCCAAAGGCCTTGTGCAATGGGTTCTGCAGGGACAGAGGATTTGCACAGAGCAGGCTGAAGGCCATGCTGCACACCTAGCGGCCAATGCAAGGCCATAAGCCATGCACAGCAATTTCTTACTTGAAAAAGTGGCCAAACCAAAACATTTCAAAATAATTCATTAAAAAAATCATTGTTAAATAAAAGTTACTGCTCTTAACTCAGAATAGAAAATAGGGTTTGCTATAAAAATAATTTGTAAACTAATTTCCCCCAAACATTGGAGAGCCAGTACACATGATGCTAAACGTGAAAGCCTTGAGATATACCTGTCATGGTGAGTTACACAATCAAAAAGATCCCCATCTCCAAAAGAAGTGCTCATGACATCACACATGATATTGATTTTTGCTGTAATGGAGAGTAAAACTCCTAAGGCTCTAAAAATGGGAAATGCTACTTTTAAATCACCAGCAATAAATACACCCCAACTTGAGCAATCACAGTCTATGTGAAATCTGGAATGAAGGGATCAAACTAGACCTCAAGCGCAGAATTTGATGCGGAGTCATTAAAATCCACATCTTTCATTAAATCAACAAATGTATTTCCTGTTGAAGACTTCATTCATCCATAACTACATAGTCCCTATCACACACTTTGTTTTTAATCGTTTACAGAGGCACATTTGAGACTGCATAAAAAAACGATTTGTGCGTCATTATTAACTGTGCCAACTTATAGTAACCTATCTTAGGAAAGCCCAGTTCAAAAGACAGGTTTACTGCATGCAACATTTTGTTCAAAGAAGTTAATGGAGACAAATGTTGGAAGGGGAGATCCAAAACAAGATGTGTAATTTACCATTCAGTTGATCAATTCTAACACAGGAATCTAAAAAATCTGCTGGATGCAAATAGGCCAACTATGTCAGGTACAAGTGCCTGCTTCATTCGGTGCCATTTGTTTGGTTGGTGCATTTTCATCAGCTTTTTGGAAGGTATACGCAAAACACCTAAAGTCACAGTTGAGCATCTGCAGGTCATATATTTCATTTCCATTTGGGAATGTTACACTTTTCTAATTTGAACATCCTTGCGTCTACTGGCTAAAATGTGTCAATGATTGTGAAATCTCACAAATAATTGGCTGGAATAGATCAGAGAGGTTGCAGCCAATCACATTGGTTTAAAGCTGAAATGCAGCATTGGGAACCTGAGGCTGCATTATACTTAAGTGAGCTGGACTTGGGCTCACGCGCCAGGAGACATTGAAAATAAAATGTTGAAAAGCTTAGATATAGGCAGTTGCCAGCAACCCCGAAGCAGTGGTCAGAATAGCCTACATGGTAAGTTGTACCGGGGCATCTAATGTTTCAAGCAATGATGATAAAAGACACCCTAGCAGTCTAATGCCTCCAAATGAATGGTGGTTGCTCAACCAGGAGGCTTAGAACATCAAAGCCATTTTGGGTCTACCTCAGACAGAGCCCCTAATTATATTTAAGCAAGTAAGCCTGGGTTGCCATCGTGAATGGATTTTTCACTGGGTGTTCCTGGTTAGTGGTGTATTGATTCCTTGATATCAATTGTCCGGTGCTTCGTACAGGCATTCAAGAACATGGACAACTTGACGAGCTAGCAAAGGATTCAAACTAGCGCTGCACTGTACAGCTCCAGCTCATAGACACGGCCACTGAGGAGATGTAAGCAGGTCAGCCTGTTGTGAAAGCTTGAATGGCTTGTCTATTAGGTGTCCCTGATAAGTGGTGTAACAGTTCCTTTGTATCACTTCTCTGATGCTTCTTACACACAAATTCACAGAACCTAGACAAGTAGATAAACCAGCCAGGTTTCAGAATAGCACTGAATTGTGCAGCTTTAGCCACAGCCCCACTTCTCAGATTTCTTGGAAGTCTAGGGTATGAGAGTTTCCCCAGGTGAGTGAACCGATGAGGGTAAAGGAGAATGTATTGGGGATCCTTTTCTACAGAGTAATTCTGACCCTGCAGAATTTCACCGATTAATTTGACTGAAGAGAGGATCCACACGACAACCACAACTGTAGAAACTGGATTCGAAACCCAGGACACCTGGGTGAGAGCAGGTTGAAGCGCTGGGGGAACAACTGAAGATTTCCCTCAAAGTAAGAACTAAGTGCTCTCCATCTTGTGATTTGATGGATCAGAAACAAGCCTTTGCCGCAGTCCTGGAGGCACCAACACACTGCATCCTCCCACTGACGTTTTGTGCATTCATAAGAGGCATACACTCTGTAAGAATGAATTTGTCACCGCAAGGCTGTAACAAAGACCAATGTATCCACGGCTTTTACATTCAGCAAATTTAGCTGGGAAGAAGACTTAAGAAGAGGAGTTCTTCAAGCTCATGAGGGAAGGGTAAGGAGGAGGCTCTGATGCAGGTCAAAAAGAAATTCTAAGACTCTTTCTATGCACTGCAATCTGTCCATGCAGAGCACCAAGGCTTTGAAAGCCACACAAGTGAAGCTGGAATCCTTTGGATGCTGATGCAGGTCTATGGTGAACCAGCAAGTCCCTTAGGGCACGAGATCTGATTATTTTGGTGGCAGATTGTAATTACCATCCTGCTTTCACCTGAACAGAAGGTATGTGTCCTCCGGAGTGCAAATCAGAAGAAAGAGGTACCCCACGGTTCTCATCACTTTCTTTTATTCCTAAAATCACGGCAAAGACTCTGGTAAGCATAAGGAAGAGGGTGCTCACAGGCAGGAAGAGGAAGCTGAATAAATTGAGTTTTCCATTAAAATGCAGTGGATTATGCGTGGGGAAGAAATACCTTTTTATACAGGTGGAGGCACAGTCTTCTTGTCTAGATTGAAACCTAAGGGTGAGTAGCAAGCAGATACAGAGAAATACTGTGAGGTGCTTAAACTGTTACAAAAGGTATGGCCTGGTTTGGGCTTGTGGCTTAGGGGTTACATTGCTTGAGAGAGCTTGTAGCTTATCATGTGAAGCATGCTCCTCTTAGTGGTTTGCTATACAGAGTTTACATTACCTTTGTCTATTCTCTTATCACTTTTCCTCTGACATGAATTTACTTGCAGAACACGGATTTTCTGTTATGTGGTTTATTATAAGACTGCTCTCTAGTCTGGTTGCATATTTATGCAGAATCTTTGCTTTTGTAGATCTCTTTTGTGTGATTTGGTTAGTAAAAATAATCTCCAAAAAAATGAAGTTAGCATGTGGAACACCCACTGCTGAGTCCTTCTGACGATGAATGACATATTGGCAGTGAGGTACATGAACAAGCTCTAGGGAACCCACCTGGAGGCTAGAGCAGACCTCTCTAGGGAAGTTTGGATACACTATTTGAAAACAACCACCTTGTGATTATTGAAGAGTATATCACAGGCTTTGCCTCTACAACTCTTGGTTTGGTAGCCTCTGAAGCTTCAGGGCTCGTGACTGGTCTAGACCCTTAGGCGTTTGATGAGGAATATAGACTGAAGGATGCCCTGAAGTGTTTGCTTCTAGCCCGAATGTATTAACTTGAGCTCACATCCGGTGGTCCGGAACAGATGCATTGCTCCTGGACTGGAACAGGTTGTGGGCCTTAGCCATTCTCACGTTCTCCCTCCGGATCCTACTCAGTGTGAGAAAGTTGCACTCTAAGTAGTCTTGATCATTTGGCCCATCTTCAAAGCATAGTGTCTCTTTTCTGGCACTAGCGACAGAATTGCCTCTCTTACTACTAGGCTCCAAAACTATCCTACTGCGTCTGGTGGGACTTTTCCAGAAACATGGTTCTTCTGTGTCATCTTAACCTAGTTGCATAGCAAGTTTTTGATGGAAAGAAACACAGATATTTTGCAGCATTCTATTGAGTTAATCAACAAATCTTGGCCCCTAGATACAGATACAACACAAGGTCAATCTGGGTGGACAGTTTTTGCTGGTGATTTGGAACTGGGCGTGGAGCAATTATACTCCACTCACCTCTGTTGCCTGCTAAATAACCTGTACACTCTAAGGCAGCATTCATGCTTGCTTGTCCCTGTCTGGAATTAGATCTTCTTCTTGTTTTGCAGGCTACTAGCTGATGTAGAAATTGTGTTTTCCGGTAATGTTCATTGTAGCCTTTTTCAGTGCTTTGTAGTTTTTATAACGTAGCCATGACTTCCTCTATTTTTAGTCTTCTCTGAATTTGTAGCATCTTGTGATGTTATACTTTAACAACTGCCTTCATTTTCTTAAAAATTCAAACTCCATTACATCATCCGAACCGAGTAACTCTCCTTTATAATTGTGTTTGCCGCCCGTTGTGATAGCTCATGAAGCTTGCTCCTACTAATGTTAAATATTCTCATACATAGAAATGGTTTGGGTGTTGCCCTGATGTAACTGAAGTACTTATATATTCATGGATACATGTTGTTCAACAATTTTCACCTACCTCTCTCAATGTCTAAGGATTCTGATTATATAATTTCCACTGCCTTGTGTTCTCTACTTTGTACAGTCTTTATGTTAAACATAATAATCGCAACAAAAAAAATCCAACTTAATTCTTGAAGCGGTTAGAGGTTAATGAGCCAGGTTTATTTTTCAGGTTGTGTAAACAGCATAGTCATTCCACTAACTGCTTTTTGACTCCTGGTTTAAAAATTAGAAGTTCTTAGAACATTTTCATGAACCATGGCAGTCGATACATTTAAAATATACCCTATTTTCTTTATTTATGGCATGAATAGGGTTGTTTTCACTACTATGGGTGGTCCCCTCTCTCCCCACTACTAGGGGTAAGATCCGAGGTGTGCTTACCTTGGCTACAAAAGGCATAATAATGTTTATCTAGATAGAACAAGGGCTGTGAGCTGATTGATATGGACCAGCATCAAATTTTCAGGGCTTCCATGCCCAGCAGCTAAAGTGTTTGGTTCCCGCCCAATAATTCACCCTCTGGACACGACACAGCCCCATTCTGACTGCTTAACAGTTACTGGGGGCAAGGCATGGCATCTGGCCAGGTCCGGCACACACTCCCCCACCCTCATCTGTCGCTGGGCATTGCATGTGGCTATCCCTAGGATGACTGGGCAAGGGGGGGGGGGTGGAGTTCTTCAACCATTATGTGTATTTTTTATCTGTGTGTTGTCATTTTAATGGAACTAGTTTTGTGTGTTAAGGGTACTGTTCTTAAGTGGCTTTTAAGTGTGCAGATTGGTAGACGACTTCGCTGAGAAGAGTTGTGTTGATAACTCAATGCCAGAAACTATAAAAAAAGTTGTCTTGGACCAATACCTTCTGACTTCTAGTTAGTGAAGAAAGAGGTAGCCCTTTACAACCACCCTATCCACTATAATGACATCTTTCTGCCACTTTAGGCATTCCTATCTCTATTGCTCCCCTCTGCCTTTATTTTCGGAGTCACTTCTCATTAATGCTTCTCTTTCTAATAGATCTTCACTTCCTTTTCAGACCTCCCTTTAACCATTTCCTATCTAAACTGATCCTTCACCCCCTTGTGATAAAATAATTGTTAAAAGAAGATGCTTGAGACAAAACGTCTAATCCATGGGGCATTCCTTTTGGGGGTTTCCATTCCATCATTTTTAGCTCATCCGTGCTATCATAAATGGGACTAACCAGAGGCAAGTTGGACTTTGCTGCACTTCTAAGAATTAATCCACTGCTAGGCCACATGCTGACTGCATGAAAAAACACAACTGTGTTTCAGCTTTAACAGGCCTCACCGGGCCTTTCCTTGCCATAATCACCCAGAGCCTCTTTGTATGGGCACAATGACCTCTCTCGGTTCCGCTTTCTGTTTTTCCACATACTTACAGATCCCTGACTTTGACAGCCAAAATTACCGAGTGCCAACCACAATACAAACGCCTAACATAACACCCTATCTAGATTGACACCTCACCTATCTAAGTCAGCAATAACTCATGTACATTAATAGGCCACGCTAAACCTTTTACTGACTGTGCCGCTTTATATAGTCACTTCTGCCCTTTCGGTTTTTACTCCCTTTCGATATTGGCCTTTCTACATATACCCCGCCCTATATACAGCCTCAACCACTGTAATGACTGAGTTTCTGCATGGGGCCTTCCATCCCTGTAGCGACTAAACTACCCCTCCTCTTTTTCCTGGTCCTTTACGTAATCGCTTTATTCTCTAAATTATCTTTTCGTTCCTTCTTACCCGACTGGGCCTTCCCTTTATAACAGTAGCCCACTCTTCCCGTATGACGTAGGAACCCTTTATTCTATGGATAATTGACCATCCCTTAATATTTTATAAACGCCCTTTTAAATCCTACCCCCCACCCCCTCTCTTATTGCCACGCTCCCCCTTTAACTAAAGTTTACCGTCATTGTAATCGTGGTCTGGCTTTCGGAAGCACGGACATCCGGAGGGGGCGCAGCCCATGCTGAGCCGGGACTTGAGCCCGCCGAGGCCACGCTTCGAGAACCTTTCACTTGGCCATTGTTACACAAACATAAACATGTTAATAGAGCCGTGGAACTCTTTGCGCCATCTTGGATTGGGTTATATTACTGAGACATCGCGTTCAGAATGTTTCTGCTTCATGTTCTTATGGACATGTAGAAAAGGATGGAAATCGAACAAGCACTGGCAAAGCGGATTGGGCTCGCCTATGCAGGAGGTAAGCTTTGCTAATGTGCTTTAGCAAGGAGGGCTTCTCCGAGGAGCGTCGCCCCACTACTTTTAACCAGTGCACTGCAAAGTAAAAGAAACATAAAATGATAATAACTTTGAATTATTATCATTTGTTTCCTGCTGTTTTGCAGCTGGTGGTGGGCTGGGCTGCTCTGCTCTTTGAGTAGGGCAGTGGAGGAGAAGGACCTTGGCACTTACATGTTTTCAAATTAAGCACTGGTTTCATGGAGTGGCGTAGAGTGAAATGTCACAGAGTGGAGTATTACAGAGTGAAGTAGAATGAAATGGAGTAGAGTGTCAAAGAGTGGAGTATTGTGGAGTAGAGTGGCCTAGAGTGAAGTGATATAGAATGTTGTGGAGTGGCGTAGAGTGGATTGTCTTGGAGTGGAATGGCCTAGAGTAAAGTGGTGTAGATTGTAGTAGAGAATTGTTGAGACGAGTGGAATGGAGTAGAATGTCACAGAGTGGAGTGGAATGATAGAGAATGGTGGAGTGGCGTGAAGTGGAGTGGAGTAGTGTGGAGTAGAGTGTTATAGAGCAGAGTATTGTGAAGTGGAGTGGTGCGGCGTACAGTAGAGTGGAGTGGCGTGGAGCGGTGTAGTGTGTAGTTCAGTCTTAGAGTGTTGTACAGTGTCATACAGTGGAGTAGAGTGTCATACAGTGGAGTAGAGTGTCCTTCAGTGGAGTAGAGTACAATGGAGTGTTGTAGAGTGGAATGTCGTAGAGCAGAGGGGAGTAGAGTGAAGTATAGTGTTTTAGAGTGACTGGCGCTGAGTGGAATTGCGTGGAGTGAAGCATGCATGGTGTGGTAGTTCACTGCTGTTACATAAAACACATTTTCAGTTAAAATGGTCATTAAATTTGCACAGGCATACAGTTTTACAGATAAAACTATACAGTGCACAAATAATAATGTGTGTAAATGGCATCACCAAGTGTATTATATGTTAAAATATGTGTTTCTTCCACACTTCAGAAATACAAAAAATTTGCTTCATTTGTGCTTTCCTAATTCTGATATATTCTGAATTATTTACACAGTTCATTTACAGACATCTAAATTTTGTTGTGTGCTAGAAAAAAACATTTACAGCCTTTTTTTCTCACATGCAGCAGGATTGTCAGATAAATCCTCTCACTGTGAAGTCAGAGAAAGAAAAGTAAAGAACAAGCTCCCTCGGAAGACATAGCCTGACATTTGCCCTCTGTCTTTGAATGCACAGCAAATGTGACAAGATAAGAACTAAATTTAAAGGCCTGTTTATAGAAAGCGAGCACTCGTGGAAGAATACAAGGAGAGTTATGGTGCACCTGCTGGCCAGCCTAAAACAAATAAACCCAGCAAAAAGAAAGCAAGCAAGGGTGCATTACAAGCCACAAAGCCGATGTTAAGCAATGGGTGGAGTGAATTATCATTGAAGCTTTCAAAATGTCCCCAAGATGTATTTGCAAACCAGACGGCTGCGCTGTCTGGAAGTCTTCGACCTAAAAATGGCAGAAGGCTATTATTAATGCAATCGTCTGTCTCCCATGCCCTTTAATCAGCACATTGTTTCAAGGAAATCACTTTATTATTTATATTGTTTTTTGAAAGACAGATTATTAATAAACTTTTATTTGTCCCTTAAGCAAAACATCGCCAGACATAATGTTATGTAAAAAGTGCCATGGTCTCAAGCTCCACATCCAGAAAACATATGCCGCATTTGGACATGTATCTCACACATGTATCCCTGGGTAGAACGTAGAATGACAATAAGCCAACGTTTTTTGAGTTCTCAGTAGTAATGCATACCGGGGGTTTCACCATCGAGCCATCATTTCCAGCTACATGTCCCTCCGAGCAGCCCAAATCATTTCCCATTGCCTTGGACATCCATATCCCTTGTATATTGCTTTTTCCATTCCTATGTAACACTCCATACCACAGGGCCATTTTCCCAGACAAGGCACTTGCACAATACTCCAGTTGTTAGGAACATCCCTCCTTGCTAGCATGAAATCCATCTTGCCCAACTATGTCCTATTCTTGGTTACTTTAGTGTCTTCCTGCATACAAGTGTGGCTAAACAGGCTGAATTTAAATGGAAAACCAATAGCCATCACCAGGTCCTTAATACCCATGAAGAAATAATTTAGGACCAAACATTCCCAGATCCTGTAGTAAAATGTGACCTCCTGTAAGGTTATCACCTTTCCCAGAAAACAAAAATACCGCCCATTTGTTTACTTTTTTCTATTTTGAAAAGGCTGGAGTTTATCCATCTGTTTGCTTCAATGATCATGTTGAAATAATGCAGACAGCTGTTATATACCATTAAAGTGTTATCTTCATGTGTTTGCTGTTTTAGGTTTATAGCTCGAAAGTGAAAAATACCAGATTTCACTGTTTTTCACTGTTTGTTATTACTAGTATTGACATAAAGATACAAGCTAGGTGGCACCCTATTGTCCACACCGAATGCTCGTCAGGTCAGGGTTGTAAAAAGTGCCATGGTCTCAAGCCGAAAAAAGAACAATTGATGGACAGAATTCAGAACAATGTCATACATTCACCCCAGTACAGAGAAATGGGCCTAAATCTATTGTTTTTATGCTCACCATGCCATTTCAGTTTGGACCCAGCCATATGCAAATCAGTCATGACCCTGCACCCAATGGAAACAGTCCAGCCCGAACTGCCAGGCCTAGTCCACGTAATAGCGCTGAAGCCGCAACAACAGTAATGCAGCTTTATTTATTTTGTCTTAGGTTCTGGTAATAGCTGTACTGACCCAGGAAACGACGACAACATTCCCGTGACCAGGATATGCAGGCGGGTGAAAATGGAGCTTCTCCAGACGTCAGGACAGCAGGGGGAACAAAGACGGAAGACTCAAATGCCAGAGTGCAGGAGATCAAAGACAGGATCCTCGTAGGAGACGCCGAGCTGAAAGGAAATCCGACGGAGCTGCGACGGCCCAGAAGAGAAGGTAAGGAACCCGGAACTGCGGTGCTCAGTCTCGATGCTGGAACACGAAGCGTCAGCATTCAAGACTGGAACCTCTTTATTCGCCTGGCTGGCTCCCGCGCATGCGCCCGTGCGGGAGTCAGCTATTTTGGTAGTTTTATGTAAATTGAGGTACGGAGCCGGCGGCACGTAACCGGCAATCTTGATAGTACACCCCCCTAGAATTCCCCCTACTGGTTTGGGTTTATCAGGGTACCGACGATGGGAAAATCGCAACAAACGAGGGGCATGTATATGTCCAGCAGGTTCCCACGTACGTTCTTTAATCCCATAACCTTTCCAATGCACTAAATATTGGAGTTTACGTCTGACTCTCCGCGAGTCGATGATACCTTCCACCTCATATTCTGGTTCATTGTTCACTAACAGTGGGGCTGGAGTTTCAGTAACACGAGTACCGGGTACAACAGGCTTCAAAAGAGAGACATGGAAAACCGGGTGTACTTTTAGCGCAACAGGAGGTTTATTTTCATAACGACAGGGTTTATAACCTTACTAATCCTGTAAGGTCCAATATAACGAGGTTTGAATTTACAAAACCCTTTCAGTGGAAGGTTCTTAGTGGATAACCAAACTTCGTCTCCTTGAGCTTACTTAAGTTCCTGGCGTCTATGGTGATCAGCTCTTTCCTTGTAACCTGCCTTAGCTTTCTTTAGATTCATCTTTGCTGTTTTGTGAACATCCTGCAAATGTTTGACGAAGTCTAATGCTGCCGGAACAGAACAGGAAGGAGAAAGAGGTGTTAACATAGTTCGTGGATGAAAACCGTAACTACAGTAGAAAGGAGAATAAGCAGTAGAAGAATGGCAGCTGTTGTTATAGGAAAATTCAGCGATCCACACCAATGTGTCCCAGTCTGAGGAGGAATGCAAACACTGACACCGTATGTATTGTTCAAAACATTGGTTGACCCTCTCAGTTTGACCATCGGTCTGAGGGTGGTGACTGGAGGATAGTCTTACATCTATCTGCAATAAATTACACACCTTTCTCCAGAATTTGGATACAAATTGAGCATCTCTATCAGACACAAGAACAGAGGGAAAACCATGCAATCGTATTATATGTTGGATAAAGAGAGAAGCCAAACTTTTGGAAGAGGGTAACCCTTTTAACGGGATGAAGTGGGCCATTTTAGTTAATAGATCAACCACTACAAGGAGTGTTGTGTTTCCTTGAGTAGTTTTAGGTAGTTCTACAATAAAATCGAGAGAAATCGTATGCCAAGGGCTAGGTGGAGTGGGCAATGGTATCAATAACCCCGCAGGGGCCTGATGAGACGCTTTCCCTTGTGCACACGCCTGATATGTTTGGATGTATTGGTTGATGTCCTTCCCCATACCAGGCCACCAAAAGTGTCTTCTCAAGATTTCCATAGTTTTTTTATATCCTGGGTGCCCACAGTGAGAATGGGTGTGACCCCACTCTAACGCCTGCTGCTGTAAGGCATGGGTAGGGAGTACTAAACCTCCTTGGACAAAAAACAAGTCCTGTTCTTTAGCAAGTTCATTTGGGCCCACTAAGCTTTCCAGATCTACAGACCCTTGTGCTTCCTTAACTGTTTTCAGGAATTCCTCCTCAGAACAAAGGACTCCTATTATGCGGTCCAGGTGTATTATGGGTGGGGGCTCGATTTGAGATTCTTCTACTTCATAACCTAATCGAGACAGGGCATCTGCCTTCCCATTTTTCTTTCCTGCTTGAAATTGTATGATGAAATCATAATCGCTAAAAAACTGTGTCCAACCTAATTGTCTCATGGATAAGGCTTTTGCAGATTTAAGAAATTGCAAATTGTGATGATCTGTAAGAACGGTTATTCTGTGATTAGCTCCTAAAAGATATTGTCTCCATTCCTCAAAAGCCCTTTTTATGGCTAACAATGCCTTGTCCCCTACAGCATAGTTTAACTCAGCTGGTGATAGCATATGTGAGTAATATGCCACAGGATGAAGACGTCCTGTGTTGGGATCAGCCTGAGAAAGAACCCCTCCTATAGCTGATTAGGAGGCATCAGCCTCGACTACAAAGGGTCGGGAAGGATCAGGGTGTTTCAAAATGGGTGCCTGTGTAAATGCCTTTTTCAATTTGCAAAAAGCCTCTTCCGCCTTGGAGGTCCACAAAAATGTAACCCCTTTCTTGAGAAGTTTGGTGATGGGAGAGACTAGTTCAGAAAAGTTGGAAATAAAACGTCTGTAAAAGTAGGCAAAGCCAAGAAAACTCTGGATATCTCTAACATTCTTTGGTGCCTGCCAACGAGTGATAGCTTTTACTTTCTGTGGATCCATACTGGTTCCGTGTGGAAGCACAATATACCCAAGAAAGGCTAATTGGAATGTATGAAATTGACACTTTTCCAGTTTGCAAAATAAATGATTGTCCCGTAATCTTTCGAGGACCTTCCTCACATGGATTTCATGTTCTTGTAAAGACGAAGAATAAATCAAAAGATCATCAATATACGCTATAACAAAGAGGTCTACTATGTCTCTTAAAACCTTATTAATAAAGAACTGAAAGGCTGAGGGAGCGTTACACAGTCCAAATGGCATGACCAAATATTCATACAACCCGAACTTAGTACAAAAAGCCGTCTTCCATTCATCTCCCTCTTTAACCCTCACCAAATGATAGGCTCCTCGTAAGTCCAATTTGGTGAAGATCCTGGCGTCTTTTATATGATCAAGAAGGGAAGAGATTAGTGGTAGGGGGTATCTGTTCTTAATAGTAACATCATTAAGTGCTCTATAGTCTATACAACATCTAAGTCCACCTTCTCGTTTAGGAATAAAGAAGAGAGAAGAGGAAGCTGGTGATCTTGAAGGGCGGATGAATCCAATTCTGAGCATTTCATCCAAATAGTCCCGTAGATAAAGATTCTCTTTTTCAGTCAACGCATATATTCTACTACAGGGAATGCGGGCACCCGGCAAAAGATCGATTCTACAATCATAAGGCCTGTGAGGTGGAAGGCTAGTTGCCTTTTTCACATCAAACACCTCTTTCAAGTCATGATACTCAACAGGTAGGTCGGATACGTTAGAACTAGTGAGGGCCCCTACTTTCTCTGCATCTTTTGTTGTGTGGAAAACATGTCCCTGGCAAGACCCCGGATAAAAGGTTAAATTCATCTCTGTCCAATTAATAGAGGGGTTATGTTGATACAACCAGGGCAGCCCTAATATGGCTGGGAATTGAGGAGATTGAATGAGATCAAATGTAATAATTGCTTGATGTTTCTCCTCAATGACCAAGGTTAAATCAATAGTAGAGTGTGTAACAGGACCAGATTTAAAACTACTGCCATCTATGGTTGTGATTTCTTCCCAAGAGGACTTAGGCACCAGGGGAACATTCTTACTACGTGCCCACTGAAGATCCATAAAATTACCAGAGGCACCAGAATCCACAATTATTTGGACATCCATAACCTGATCTCCCCATATGAGGCGAGAGGAAAGAAGGAAGTGAGGTGACGCTGATATATCAGGTTTGGTTTGCGAGACAATGAAATCTGAACTGCCCGAAATCTTTGTCTCCAGGGACTCCAGGCTTGTTAGTTTTCTGAAACCTTCTTTTGTTTCGGCTTAACGGGACAGTCTCTTAGGAAATGGCCTGGTTGTCCACAATATAAACACAACCTTTTGTCGCGTCTTCTTTGCCTTTCTTCTCCACTAAGGGGTCCTCTAACACTCCCTATTTGAATACGTTCTGGATCTTCTGGCTGTTTCTCAACATCTGTCCGTTTCTCTCTATAAACAAACACACGTCCTTCTGGCCTTCCTCTTTTTCTTTCACTGATTCTATGGTCCAACTTAACCACCAGGTCAATAAGGGCTGTACAAGACTCAGGTGGATCAACTACTTGTGCTAGTAGGTCCTTTAACTCGTCTTTTAACCCTCTATAGAATAGAGCACTGCGTTTTTCTTCAGGCCAACCCGCCTTTGCTACTAATCTATTAAAGGTTGAAATATTAGTTGGTAGATCCCTTGTACCCTGTTTCAGATTTAGAAGCTCAGAGACTACAGACTGCATAAAAGAATGCCTGTTAAATAGCTTCTTAAGTTTTCCCTTAACTGCAACACAATTGCGCAGCATTGGCTGCAGGTCCCCCCAAATATGACAGGATAAATGCTACTTTAGCTTGGTCAGTTGGAAAACATGCAGCTTTACACATAAAGTGAAGCTGACATTGATTAATAAAAGTTGCAAACTTGGTGGGATCCCCCATAAAACGCTCAGGGGGGGCTAAGGGAATTGACTGAGGTGTGGTTACTTGAATAACTGGAGCGGTAGCACTGGAAGGCTGAGAAGGAGGAAACTGTGTCCCTGTTCTATTACTCAAACTAGGTTCTGTTCCCATGCCCCTTTGAAGGGTGTCCACCTGTGCTGAGAGGGCCTGGGTTTCTTTCTGTAGATTGCCCTGCATGTGTGCTAGGTCCGCAAGTGTCACTTGACTCATTTCCGTAACGTTCGGGCAGAAATCAAATTTGTTCTTATGGCTTCGCGTTCTGTCAAGTATCGCCAGGTAATCAAGTAACGGTCATTTACTCACATTTCTGCAGGAATAATAAAAGAAAAGGTAAGTATGTGTGTAGTCTCTCTATTTTCTATATCGTATCTTTCTATGTGTTTGTGAATCTACCTGGTCAATTCCCTTGACCACTGGGGTGTGATAAAAGAGGGCAAGAACATCTAAAGAGAAAACAGTTATGTAAATGATGTATTCTACTTAGAAATGCATAAGTATACATATAAATGTAATATAAACAACTCACCTAAATATGTACAGCTAGTGCATAGAAAATTCTTCTCTATGTGGTGTAACCCACCTAGTGTCCTTTAAATAAAATTGTTTCCTTAACTGCAGGATTACACAAAAAGCAGTACAAAAGAAAGAGCCGATCTCCATGACCTGGAACTAAATCAGATAAATATAAGGACTATATAAGGACTCTTCAAAGTCTCTATAGAATACCGCGTAATAGCGCTGAAGCCGCAACAACAGTAATGCAGCTTTATTTATTTTCTCTTAGGTTCTGGTAATAGCTGTACTGACCCGGGAAACGACGACAACATGCCCGTGACCAGGATATGCAGGCGGGTGAAAACTGAGCTTCTCCAGACATCAGGACTGCAGTGGGAACAAAGACGGAAGACTCTAATGCCGGAGTGCAAGAGATCAAAGACAGGATCCTCGTAGGAGACGCCGAGTCGAAAGGAAATCCGACGGAGTTGCGACGGCCCGGAAGAGAAGGTAAGGAACCCGGAACTGCGGTGCTCAGTCTCGATGCTGGAACGCAGAGCGTCAGCTTTCAAGACTGGAGCCTCTTTATTTGCCTGGCTGGCTCCCGCACATGCGCCCGTGCAGGAGTCAGCCATTTTGGTAGTTTTATGTAAATTGAGGTACGGAGCAGGCGGCGCGTAACCGCCAATCTTGACAGTCCTCCCTAGGACCGGTTTCAGGCTTTCAGCCCTTATCAGCCAGGATAGCTTCACTCCAGTGGCATGGAGAGCACGGGACCCACATCTGGGCATACCCATCCCACTCGGGGTAACAAATGTGAAAAGAACAATTGATGGACAGAATGCAGAACAATGTCATACATTCACCCAACTACAGAGATCTGGGCCTAAATACATCGTTTTGTTGCTCACCATGCCATTCCAGTTTGGACCCAGCCATATACAAATCAGTCTTGACCCTGAACCCAATGGGAACAGTCCAGCCCGAACTGCCAGGCCAGGTCCTCCCTGGACTGGAAACAAGCATCCTAGGACCAGTTTCGTGCTTTCAGCCCTCATCAGCCAGGATAGCTTGACTCCAGTGGCATGGAGAGCACGTGAACCACGTCTGGGTATACCCGTCCCACTCGGGGTGACAAATGCGAAAAGAACAATTGATGGACAGAATGCAGAACAATGTCATACATTCACCCTAGTACAGAGATCTGGGCCTAAATCCATTGTTTTGTTGCTCACCATGCCATTCCAGTTTGGACCCAGCCATATGCAAATCAGTCTTGACCCTGAACCCAATGGGAACAGTCCAGCCCGAACTGCCATGCCAGGTCCTCCCTGGACTGGAAACAAGCATCCTAGGACCAGTTTCGGGCTTTCAGCCCTCATCAGCCAGGATAGCTTGACTCCAGTGGCATGGAGAGCACGTGACCCATGTCTGGGCATACCCGTCCCACTCGGGGTGACAAATGCAAACAGAACAATTGATGGACAGAATGCAGAACAATGTCATACATTCACCCAAGTTACAGAGAACTGGGCCTAAATCCATCGTTTTGTTGCTCACCATGCCATTCCAGTTTGGACCCAACCATATACAAATCAGTCTCGACCCTGAACCCAATGGGAACAGTCCAGCCCGAACTGCCAAGCCAGGTCCTCCCTGGACTGGAAACAAGCATCCTAGGACCTGTTTCGGGCTTTCAGCCCTCATCAGCCAGGATAGCTTGACTCCAGTGGCATGGAGAGCACGTGACCCACGTCTGGGCATACCCGTCCCACTCGGGGTGACAAATGCAAAAAGAACAATTGATGGACAGAATGCAGAACAATGTCATACATTCACCCCAGTACCCCACGTCTGGACATACCCGTCCCACTCGGGGTGACAAATGCAAAAAGAACAATTGATGGACAGAATGCAGAACAATGTCATACATTCACCCCAGTACAGAGATCTGGGCCTAAATCCATTGTTTGTTTGCTCACCATGCCATTCCAGTTTGGATCCAGCCATATGCAAATCAGTCTTGACACCCGTATGCCGTTGATTAGGGAAGTGGGCTCATACTCACTAGAGGGAGAAAAGAGTCTTCCAGGTTGGAAAACTAGAGACGCCATTTTCGGATGGTGCTTGCTCTAGTCGTCAGTGTGGCTCTTGATTAAAAAGAGACAGGCTGCGCGGACTCGATCGCTGTAGGCCGGTCAGCTGCATGCTGCACTTTACATTTTTTTAAACCCATTTTTGTGTTCAGACTTTAAACGATTGTTTTAATCGCTGTACATGTTTTAGCCTGTTACACTTTGTACCTTTTCAATTAACTGTTGTCCTCTTGAATTTTATCCGTGTTGTGGCCATTGATTAGGGAAGTCTGCTCATAGTCACTAGAGGGAGAAAAGAGTCTTCTGGGGTTGGACGACTAGAGACGCCATTTTCAGTTGGTGCGTGCTCTTGTCGTCAGTGGGGCTCTTGCTTCAAAAAAGACACGCTGCGCAGACGCAATCACTGATGGTCGGTTAGCTGCATGCTGCACTTTACATTTTTTAAACTCATTTTATGTGCTCAGATATAAAACAATTGTTTTAATTGCTGTACTGGTTTTAGTCTGTTACACTTTGTACCTTTTCGATTAACTGTTGTCCTCTTGAATTTGATCTGTATTGTGGCCAATGATTAGGGAAGTGGGCTCCTACTCACTGGAGGGAGAAAAGAGTCTTCCAGGTTGGAGGACAAGAGACGCCATTTTTAGTTGGTGCGTGCTCTAGTCGTCAGTGGGGCTCTTGCTCAAAAAGAGACACGCTACACGGACGCAATTGCTGGAGGCTGGTCAGCTGCATGCTGCACTTTTATTTGTTCAGACATAAAATGATTGTTTTAATCGCATTACTTGTTTTAGCCTGTTACACTTTGTACCTTTTCAATTAACTGTTGTCCTCTTGAATTTGATCCGTGTTGTGGCCATTGATTAGGGAAGTGCGCTCATACTCAAAAGAGGGAGGAAATAGTCTTCCGTGTTGGACGACTCGAGATGCCATTTTCAGTTGGTGCGTGCTCTAGTCATCAGTGGGGCTCTTGCTTAAAAAGAGACACACTGCTGGGATTAGATCGCTGAAGGTTGGTCTGCTGCACGCTTCACTGTACATTTTTTAAACTCATTTTATGTGTTCAAACATAAAAACAATTGTTTTAATTGCTGTACTTGTTTTAGCCTGTTACACTTTGTACCTTTTCAATTAAATGTTTTCCTCTTGAATTTGATCCATGTTGTGGCCATTGATCAGGGAAGTGGGCTCATACTTAGTGGAGGGAGGAAAGAGTCTTCCAGGTTGGATAACTAGAGACGCCATTTTCAGTTAGTGCATGCTTTAGTTGTCTTTGGGGCTCATGCTTAAAAAGAGACACGCTCCATGAAAGCGCCCGTCAGTGTTCCGGAAGGGGCCAGCGCCAGCCATGCTGCCTGTTTGTGACCAGAAGGTGAGATGACTAGCTTCAAATACAGCAGAGCGGAGCTCCTGCTGCTTGCACCCGCTAGTAAATGTGTCAAGGAGCGCTGGGACCACTCGGAGGACTATACACTTGCTGCGCAAAATGTAGCTTTAAGTTCTCTGGGGCCGCTAAGATACGGAGTCAACCCAGGACACAGTTCGCCGTTAGGGCAGCCTTAGTCAATGCCCGCTCCACACAAAAACACGCACAGAACATTTTTGATTGGCTGGATGAGGGGAATCTTGACTTGCTCTAAATTACAGAAACTTGTTTGTCTGAAGCCCCAAACCCGGTCATTGTCATGTCCATTCCCAAGGGTTTTAAGATGGTTAGGTTAGACCGGAAGGAGTTTTGGTGGAAAGGCCACCAGTGCCAGCAGGATCCTTTTTAAAATCATTGGGCAATGCCATTACACACCTTGCCCTAAGATACTCTCATTTTATGCTCTTAGGCGAACCTAATTTACACTTGGACAAACTCAAGGACGGCAAGGCCATCGAATTAAATGAATCCATGAATCAGTTCAAGCTGAAACAATTTGTGTTGAAACCAACACATCAAAGAGGTCACACACTAGACCAAGTCTGTTCCAACGTGGCTTTGCTAATGGAAGACCCACTACCTTTGATCTGGTCTGATCACTATTTGATTAGGTCTTCATGACAACTCCCGATAAAATGGGATCAGCTTCCTAATGGACAGAGTAAGAGGGTGAAAGCCTTTAATAAGATTGATCCTCTTGAGCTTATGAAGAGTCAAACTCAGAAAACTCCAGAGCTATTTGACATAATCAAGGACGATGCACTAAAATGTTATAACTGGATAAAAAATGTTACTGAGGAGCTGGCCCCCACCCTCCAGTGTAGAGGATCGAGAGGCACTCCCTCTAAACCCTGGTTCCAGACCACTCTTAAATTGGAAAAAAAACACTGTAAGACATTAGAACGTAAGTGGAAGAGGGAATATTATTCAGTGGATAAAGATTCCTTCAAAAAAGCACAATAGAACTATTATGCAGCCATACTAAAAGCTAAACGTATCTATTATGAGGAGCGCATTGGGAAATCAGGAAATAATTCAAAATAAATTTTTACGATAGTTAAGAGTCTTATAACCCCATCGGCTTGTACTCACTCAAGGAGGCCTCAGACGAATGGTGTGAAGAACTAGCTGCTTTTTTTGCAACCAAGGTCCAATGTATTCAGGCAAGCCTAGGAGTTGGTTGAATACCGGCTATTGAAGTAGAAACTCCAAATATGAAGCTACCTGCAAGTAATCCTAAACTGAGCTCTTTCAAAGCCATCTCTTTGGAGGGTTCTCTTATGGCTCTGAAAACGTTAAAATCAGGTTCCCTGCTCGACTCGTGGCCCCCTAAACTGCAAGCTGCTGGGGCGGAGGTTATAAAACCCCAGGTCAATAAGATTCTTAATTTATCCCTAGAAACAGCCACTGTTCTGAGAGTTTGGAAATAGGCAATGAATCTACCCCTGCTAAAAAATTCTACAGCAGATCCAGCCGCCCCATCTAACTATAGGCCCATTTCCCTATTGATGGCTTTTTCTAAGGTACTTGAAACACAGGTAAATGGTCAACTGTAGAAGTATGCGTAGATCAGTGGGCTTCTCCACTCGAGTCAATCAGGCTTTAGGACCCTGCACAGCACTGAAACAGCTCTAGTAGAGGTAGCAGAATCTATTAGGGGTACCCTGCAAATAGGGGTGTAGCGGCACTAGTATTATTGGACCTGTCAGCAGCGTTCAACACGGTCCCACATGCCCTTCTCTTAGACTGTCTGCAGGAGATAGGAGTAACAGGGCTAGCCTGGAGCTGGTATAAATCCTTCTTGGAAAACAGAAGCCACGAGGTCTGGATTCCCTCTTGTTCAGCAAGCCTTCAAAAGGTGGATACATGGGTCCCTCACGGGTTCAGCGTTAAGCCCTACTCTTTTTTATATTTATTTTAACCTGCTAATCCAGTTAGCAGAAAGATTTGGAGCAAAAGTGATCTCCTATGCGGATGATACACAGTTGCTCTTCTATTGGAATAAGGGAACGGAGCTGGAAAGTTCTCATGTAGAAACCTGTCTTACTGCAGTCTTTCACTGGCTAGCAAAGATGAAACTGAAATGTAATGAGGATAAAACTGAAATTCTCCTTTTTGGGGCATTTCCTCCTCAGTTCTGGCTAACCTTTTGGCCATACGATGCTCCCCCGCCAGAACCCCAAGGAGATCCAGTAAAAAAATTAGGGATTTGGTTTGATAGCATGCGGTCATTTGGTTCCCAAATCAAAAGGTTGGTAGGAACTTGCTTTGGGATCATGAGATCTTTGAAGACATTTCTGCCTCTCTTTTCATTCCATGCTAAGAAAACATGAATTCAAGTACTAATCACGTCCCGTATCCAGTATGGCAATGCTCTGTAAGAAGGCCTTCCAGAATATTTCCTAGACAAACTTCAGGTGATCCAGAATGCGGCACTTTGACTCCTGTTCAATCTCGCAAGGAGGGCGCAGATCAGGCCGCATCTTCGGGATCTCCACAGGCTGCCCATTAGGGAGAGAGTGAAATTGAAGTCTTTGGTGCTGGTTCATGATGCCCTCTATGGCAACGGACCTACCTACTTGAGTACCAGATTTAGCTTTTATAACCCGCCAAGACAACTTTGAATCTCCAATAAATACATTTCTGGTATGCACCCCCAGGATTCGTAGACAGAGAGCTGGAGGCAGATCACTCTCTTTTTCGGGGGCGACAGCGTGGAATCAGCTCCCCTTGGAATTACGTGTCTCAAGCAATCCAAGTTTGTTTAAAAAGAAGCTGAACTGTCTGGGTGCGGCGCCTTGGCGGTGGGCGCGACGGCGGCGCTGGTGACCTGGTGGCAGTGACGTTCGTGAGACGGGAGGACCCCCACGAAGGGTGAGAGAGCGGGTTGCGCGTCCGGCCCACACACCTGAGCCACGGTCCGAGGGCACTGAACTGCATTTGGCGCAAGGCGAGCCCCTGGGCTGCTGGCTGGTGGCCTGGTGCGGCGCACCCCGACTCCCAACACGGCGACGGAGCCAGCCTCCCGCACAGATTAACGGCCTGCCCAGCTGAGGAGGTGGTGACGGGGCGCGACTAGCGATTGCCGCCGCCCGGGCCGGCGCCCTGACCCCGGTGGTAGGGGTGCCTGTTTTCAACATGCGGCCCAAGGCGGGAACGACGACACAAACGAACAAACTGGATAAATACGCGGTGCCCACTGGTCCGACACAGTCTGGAGCGACGGTGGGACACGCCACGGACCAAACTGAGCCCTCCCTGACTTCTATAATGGCCGCAATACAGACGCTGGGCACGAATCTCGAGTCGAAAATGGACAAGATCTCCATTGAAGTTAACTTGCTGCGCACGGATCTGGGCAAGACCACGGAGAGATCGAGAACCAACGAGACAGCCATCAAGGCACTACAGGCCTCGGAAAAGCGGCTCGAGGGGCGAATAAACGAGCTCGTTCTCCAACATCGCCAAATGGCTCTGCGGCTCGAGGACCAGGAAGGGAGGGCGCGCCGGAGTAACATCCGCGTGGTTGGTGTGCCGGAAGGAACGGAGGGGCAAAGTGTGGAGTTATTCCTGGAAGACTTAATTCTCAAACATTTGAAGCCTAAGAGACTCTCTACGCTCTTCACAATCGAGCGTGCGCACCGTGCCCTGCTCCCTAGACCCAGGCCGGGGGCTCCGCCGAGAACAATAATCGCCAAGATATTGAATTATCGGGACCGGGACGCCATCCTCCAGGTGGCCAGGCAACAGGGGGACCTGCACTATGGCGGGGCAACTATCCGATTCTTCCCGGACTTCACGCTGCGAGTCCAGCAGGAACGTCGCTCCTTCATGGGAGTCAAGGCAGCACTCAGGGAACGGGGCATCAAGTACATGATGTTCTTCCCTGCAAAATTGAAGATCATTGCGGGGGGCAAGTCCCACTTCTTCACCTCGCCAGCGGCGGTACAGGAGTGGCTCGACACGGCGACACCGGAAGAGCGGGTTGGGCACGACCGTGACCACTTGAGAGACACCAGGGCCGCCTCCCCCGGTTCTGCGGCGGGGAGGCAAGCAGCAGCCGAACAGAGCCAAAGGTCATGGCGTTCAAGGTCGAACAGTCCCCGCTGGGAATCGCTCCCAGACACAGCGACGCGATGAGGACTCAGACGGTGGAACCATGCCTCGTCGAACTGTAATGTATAAAACTGGCACCGGGTAATGGGTGGTGTCAAGGGTGTTGGAAGCAGACCCGTCTGTTCATTGCCTCCGTGACTTTGTTACTGATCCTATAGTGCACCATAAACTTAAGGGACTTATAGTCTGGGGCAACACCGGTACGGCGGCCGGAGTTGGAGCCGGCCCACGTTCTCCAAACGGAATTTCCTCCGGGGGGGGGGGGCGGTTTACTCTCTCCGGGGCGGGGTCGGGCGACAGGCGCTCTGCTAATTGGGGTAGTGGGTAGTTTGAAACCTACAGAGCAGGGGGCAGGGTGGGGGGGGTTGGTTCGAAGGGGCGGGAGGGTATCTCCGAAAGGGATGACACTACAGAAGGTGTCGGGCCCACAACATGGGGCCCCAACCACTGTATGTATCGTATTGATTTGTTGGGAGGGGAGGTGGGAGGGGGGGAAGTTGGAAGGTTTTTATGGTCACGTATTGTTGCTATGTACACAGTTTCGGACAACACCGATGCACAGGGACAGGCCTGCTCATACAGTAGCGGATATGGCTAGTAGATGGGAGAAGAGTCTTAGGGTCCTCAGCTGGAATGTGAACGGGCTGGGTGATGGGCTCAAGCGTACCGTTGTCTTGCAGTTTGTTAAACGACACCTCCCTGATGTGGTCATCCTGCAAGAAACACACTTGATGGGTAACACATGCCAGGCCCTCAACAGAGGGGGATACACATTGGCGGTCCACTCCGGCTTCACCTCTGGTTCTAGGGGCGTGGGGATCCTGCTGCGCCGCTCCTTATCCCTCCACATTGACCACTTGGAAACAGACCCGCTGGGCCGCTTTGCGGCGCTGACAGGGCGTTGGGAGGGCCGTAGTTTAACTCTCCTTTCTGTTTATATCCCCCCTGGCCTTCAAACCCAATCCTATACCGACCTGGGCAAACTTCTACTCTCCCTCCCTGACGGGCCGGTGATCATTGGGGGAGACTTCAACGCAGTGGTCTCTGGGAACCAGGACAGACACCCTCCCAGGGACACACCCCAGGGCCAGCAGTGGCTGTCTGACTTCCTCGACGCCTTTGGGCTTACGGATGTGTGGCGGCTGAAGCATCCCGCGGATAGGCACTTTACCTTCTACTCCGGCCCGCATCACTCCTTCTCCCGCCTGGACTATATATTGACTCCACTACACCATGACATGGTCATACGGGAGGCCTCCCACCTGGCCCGCGGTATCTCCGACCATGCTCCGGTCTGGACGCACATCACGATGGGGAATGGCCGGGAGGGCTGTGTGCAACCCATAAACGCCTGGTATCTAAAAAACGAGGATCTTAGGAGAAAGCTTTCCCGCTCCATCACTCAATATTTTGAACACAACGTCGGGTCGGTGAGCTCCTCGGTCACTCTCTGGGAAGCCTTTAAAACGGTGCTCAGGGGAGAGGCCTTATCGGCCATCGCGGGCAGCCGTAAGGAACGGGTGTCACAGATTACCTCCGTGGAATCGGACCTAAGGGGGTTGGAGGAGTCGGCATGCGCTGACAGTGAGCCGGAGGCGCAGCACCGGCTGCGACTCAAAACTGCAGAGTACAGGGAGCTTGTCGCGCAGCCTGCCCAAGCGGCGGCCAGACACAGGGCGGGTAGGATCTACGACCAGGGCGACAAAGCAGGCAAACTAATAGCCTGGCTAGACAAAAAACAGCGGACTAACAAAGTGGTACCAGAAATACGAACGGCTACCGGGGACATGGTTACAGAGCCCAGGGAGATCACAGCGGAATTCGCAAGGCACTTCCGGCAGGTCTATAGTAGAGGGTCCGACCGTCCGGAGGAGGACTCGGTCGCCCTGCTTACTGACATTCGTATGCCATGCCTGTCGGACGCAGACCGGGATGCCCTGGAGGCTCCACTCGCCATGGCCGAACTGGAGCGTGCGATAACGGACCTTCGCTCGGGCAAAGCTCATGGACCTAATGGTCTCCCAATCGAGCTTTACAAGCTCAAACCTGACGCCCTTAGTCTACACCTCAAACAGATGTTTGAGGAGAGCAGAGCGACAGGAAGACTGCCGCGGGACCAACGCCTGGCCACAATTGTGGCTATCCCCAAAGAGGGTAAACCGAGGGAGTCCTGTTCCTCATACAGACCCATCTCATTGCTTAATGCAGAACCGAAAATACTGGCCAAAGCACTCGCCAACAGGCTCCATTCCGTCCTGCCCACGTTGGTCCATCCGGACCAGTCCGGCTTCATGCCCCAGCGCAACACGGCGCTTAACATTCGACGCCTGAATGGTGTACTGGGGAGGTGCCACATGATGCAAGAAGACGCGGTGGTGGTGTCGCTAGACGCCACCATGGCATTCGACACCCTAGAATGGCCCTACATGATGGCGGTTCTCCGCAAACTGGGCTTCGGGCCACACTTCATAGCCTGGATCCGTCTTCTTTACTCGGAGCCCCTGGCCCAGGTGGTTGTTAACAACAAGGTCTCCGAGGTCTTCGCCCTGGAGAGGGGTACCAGACAGGGCTGCCCGCTCTCACCCCTCTTATTTGCGCTCTCCCTCGAGCCGCTAGCGGCGTGGATCAGGCAGGATGTATACCTCACAGGGATACAATGGGCGGATGGCTGGGAGGACAAAATCTCCCTCTACGCAGACGACATCCTTCTCTACCTGTCCAAACCACGGAGGTCTATTGTGGTGGCAATGGATATTCTCACCAACTTCGGGAAGAACTCGGGGTTCCGCATCAACTGGAGCAAGTCTCTCCTATATGTCCTCCATGGCAGCCCCCCCAGGCTGCCTAGCGACTGCCCGCTCACCGTTGCGGAGGACGGATTCAAATACCTCGGAGTTTTCATCTCCACTGACAAGTCCATTCTGTATGAAAGGAATCTACTACCCCCCTTGCGCCGGCTCCAACGCGATTCAAGGACTTGGCAGAAGCTTCCTATATCCCTGCTGGGCCGTGCGGCCCTTTTCAAAATGATGGCACTCCCTCGGTTTATTTACGCCCTCCAAAACTATCCGGACCTAGTACCGAACTCTTACTTTGCGGCAATAGAGGCGGCGCAGCGAGCCCTCCTCTGGTCCGGTACACCTAGAATAGCGTTGCATAAACTCACGCTGGGATGGTATGACGGAGGGATAGCACTCCCTGATATCCGCAAGTATTACTGGGCCGCTCACTTATCTGCGATAAACCAGGGGACGTACAGTGACGGTAACGACCCGGCTTACGGGATGGATAGATGGTTACTCCCAGGTGGGAACTATGAGGTTGCGCTCTATTCTAAACTTGGTAAACATCAGCTCACTGGGCCGACGAAACATTCTGTGCAAATATGGCATGCGGCACAGCGTAAACTAGGTTGGTCCGATACTCTTACCTTGGCCACTCCATTGTGGGCATCGGAGAGACTGGGCAGCTTGGGGCACACCAAGGGGTTCCGTAGCTGGGACCTTATTGGCATCTCACAGGTCAAAGATTTGTGGGGGCCCGAGGGGATCAGACCCTTTTCGTACCTTCAGGACACATACGACCTGGCCCGCACTGAATACTTCAGATACATGCAGATTAGGCACTCCCTCCAGTCCAACATACCACCAGGAACTAAGCCCCCACAGGCCTCCCCACTCGAGGACAGGTTGTTGGGTGGTCACATGCCGGAGCACGCCATCTCCCTCACATATAAAAAACTAATCAATAATTCCCCTGACCCACTCGGGTCCCTAAAAGAGAAAAGGGTGGCGGATGGACTTGAGATTGACGATGAGGACTGGGTATGGGTGCTGGCGTCCCCTAGAGAGGTGGCAATTTCGGCCAGATTCCGGCTCATACAACTGAAGATATTGCACAGAGTATACATCTCTTGCACTAGACTGCAGGCGATGGGACGGGGGGGGGAGGGATTGTGCAGGCGGGGCTGCGGAGAGACCGGCTCCTTCTTCCATATCCTGTGGGACTGCCCGAGTGTGCGGAGGTACTGGAGGAGGGTGGTGTCTTGCATGCAGGAGGTATGGGAGGTAGAAATACGCCCGGAGGCGAAGAGATGCCTCCTCAACATATGGGAACCCACGGACCTGCCGGTGAAAGGGAAACTCTGGGTCACACTGGGGCAAATGGTGGCTAAAAGGAACATTGCCCGCCTCTGGGGTGCACCCGCTCCGCCGAAATTGGCCGAATGGCAAAGAGACATGGACTGGTGTATGCTGCAGGAAAAGACTGTATACACGGCACGAGGGTGCCCCCGGAAGTGGGGGGAGGTGTGGTCCAAATGGAATGAATACAGAGGTTACATCTGTGAGCCCCCGCAGGCTCGCCGCTCCGGCTTAGAGGCCATAGACTAACATATTGACCGCTCATAGCTAATTCACAGGAAACTCTAACTCATACTGTCTCTGTGTGTCACCGGTGTTCGAATGACGTTAATGCGAATCCATTGACCATGTTGTTGATTTGTTTATTTCTGCAAATAAAAAGAAATTAAAAAAAAAAAAAAGAAGCTGAAACCCTGTTTTTTCTCGTTAAACTAAGGGTGATTTCTTTTTGATCTTCAGCTGGTACTGTGCCGGGACACTCCCTGGAGTAGCTGCGTGCAATATAAGTTCCTAATCATATCATATCATAAACCATGCTCATTCGGTACAAGGGAGGATCTAGGACAGAGTATTCTGATAGTGTATGCTATACAGTTTTTTTAGTTTAACTAATCGCAGCACAAACTTTATGGCTACCTCCCCGTGATAGGCCAGTGCCTCCTCTCAATCCACATTATGAAACAAGCTCAGCTCCCACAACCAATTAAGTTTTAATTTTGGCCCTATTGCTCATTATTGTTCTTTGAATGCCAGATGTATATATTCAGTTAATTCCTCTATGAGAACTTTTGCTTCCAACATGGTCTGACCTTGATTCTCCTCCCTGTCCAAGCCATTACATCTTATTGCATGTTGTACAAATGAATACTTATACTTTTCAGAGTTTTTGACAAATTCAGTTTTTTAGTTCTTCAAATTACTTTAGCCTTTCCCCTTCAATCAATCAATCAATCAATCAATCAATCAATCATTCAGGTTTCTTGTAAAGCGCAGCTACTCGCCCATTAGGGTCTCAAGGCGCTGTGGGGGTACAGTTCAGTCGAAGAGCAAGGTCTTGAGGTCCTTCGTAAATTGAGGCAGTGACGGTGATTGCCTGATATGTAGAGGCAGGGAGTTCCAGGTCTTCGCAGCAAGGTAGGAGAAGGATCTTCCTCCAGCTGAGGTCTTGTGGATCTGTGGGATGGTGTCCAGGGCCAGTTGGGCGGAGCGGAGAGGTCTGGTGGGTGTGTAGAAGGAGAGGCTGGTGTTTGAGGTATGCAGGTCCGACGTTGTGGAGGGCTTTGCAGGCATGTGTGAGGAGCTTGAAGGTTATTCTTTTGTTGATCGGGGACCAATGGAGGTCTCTCAGGTGACTGGTGATGTGGCTGCAGCGGGGGATGTTTAGGATGAGTCTGGCAGAGGCGTTCTGGATGTTCTTCAGTTTCTTTAGGAGTTTCTGGATGGTTCCGGCGTAGAGTGCGTTGCGGTAGTCAAGACTGCTGCTGACGAGCGCATGGGTGACCATTTTCCTGGACTCGGTGGGAATCCACTTGAAAATCTTCCAAAGCAGTCAGAGTGCGTGGAAGCAGGACGACGAGGCGGAGTTGATTTGATGGTTCATTGAGAGCGAGGAGTCTAGGATGATGCGATGATGCCAAGGTTTTTTGTGTAGTCCGTGGGTGTGGTGGGTGTCCGAGCACTGCAGGCCACCAGGAGTCATCCCAGGCCGAGGGGGTTGAGCCCAGGATGAGGACTTCAATCTTGTCTGAGTTGAGCTATCCTTCAGCCAGGTGGCGACTGTCTTCATCCCATTGTGGAAGTTGCGCTTGGCGGCTGTGGGTTTGTCAGTGAGGGAGATCAAATGTGTGTCGTCGGCGTAGGAGATGATGTTAACTTTGTGGCTTCTGACAATAGTTGCAAGCAGGCCATGTATAATGAAGATGGTGGGGCTCAACGCTGAGGCACTCCGCAGCTGATCTCTGTGGGTTCCGAGTAGAACGGTGGATTTCTGACTCTCTGTTCAACCGGTTAGGAAGGAGTGGATCCATTCTAGGGCTTTGTCGTGGATGCCGGCATAGTGGAGTTTTGCGCAGAGGGTTTGGTGGGTGATGGTGTTGAAGGCAGCTAAGAGGTCCAGGAGGATGAGGGCTGCTGTCTTACCTCAGTCGAGGAGGGTGCAGATGTTGTCTGTGGCAGCGAGGAGTGCGGTCTCGATGCTGTGGTTGCTTCTGAAGCCCGATTGGGAGAGGTCCGGAATGTGGTTCATTTCAATGAGCTCGGAGAGTTAGGCATTGATGTCCTTCTCAATGACTTTGGCGGGGAAGGGGAACAGAAAGATGGGTCTGCAGTTATTGAGGTCGATCAGCAGGGCGTTGATCTCTGCTTGTTTCTAGTCTTCAGGGAAGGTGGCAGACTCGATGGAGCAGTGGATGGTGCGGCAGAGTTCGGGGGCGATGGAGGTGCTGGCTCTGTTGAAGATGTGGTGAGGGCAGGGATCTGAGGGGGCTCTGGAGTGGATGCTCTTCATGATCCTGAGGGTGTCGTCAGAGGTGAAGGTGGTCCAGTTGGGCAGAGTCTGCTGGGGTCCGGAGCCATTGGGTGCGGTAATTGCGGGTGGGATGGGTCTTGTGTTGCTAAGCTGTTGTTGATCACCTTTATCTTGTGGTGGAAGAAGTTGTTGAGGTTGTCACAGAGGTCTTTAGAATGGAGGAATGTCCGCTGTCTTAGTGCTGGGTTTGGCAAATTCTTTGAGCAAGGTGAAGAGCTCTTTGCTGTTGTGTGCTTTGGTGTTGATGCGTTCCTGTATGGCTATTTTCTTTGTTGTTCTGATGAGGTGGTGGTGTGCGGTGATGGCGGGTTTGAAGGGAGCATGGTTTGCCAAGATCTTGCTGCTCCTCCATCTTTTCTCGAGCCATCTGCAAGTGTGCCTGGATTCTTGGATGGTGTGAGAGAACCAGCTGGCTTTTTTGGAGGGCTGTTTGCCTGATGGATTCCTGAGGGGAGTCAGTGTGTTGGCGCAGTTGGAGATGCATAGGTGGAGGCTTTGGTGTCCGTGAATGTCGGTGGTGGGTTTTTGCTAAGGGAGGTGGTGAGCTGATCTTCGGTTACCTTGTTCCAGCTTCTGCAAGGATAGCGGTGGGCGTGGTGATGTAACGTGGTTTTGGTGAAAGAGAAGTGGATGCAGTGGTGTTCGGTCCAATGTAGCTCGGAGGTGTGGTTGACGAAGATGTTGTTGCTTGCAGGGAAGAAGGGGTCCAGCGGGTGTCCTGCTGAGTGGGTTGGAGAGGTGACCAGTTGGTTGAATCGGATGATTGTGAAGTTCTCCGGTAGGTATGAGGTTTTGTGGTTATCTAGGTGGAAATTGAGGTCACCGAGGAGGATTTAGTCTGTTATGGCGAGAGCTTGGTGAGCAATGGAGTCGGCTATGGCTTTGCTGGAGTGGGGGGGGGGGAGAGGTCCGGGAGGTCTGTAGATGAGGGAGCCATGGAGGGTGGTGTTCGGGTTGGTCTGCATCTGGAAGTGGAGGTGTTCCAGGTCAGGTGAGTGATCGTCGGAGCTGGTTGTGAGGCAGAGGATGTTTTTGTGTACGATGGCGAAGCCTCCTCCCGGGCTGGTTGGTGCGGACCTTGTGGATGATTTTGTTGCCATCGGTAATGGCAGTTGCGATGTCCGAGGCTGATGTGGGGATCATCCAGGTTTCCATGAAGAAGGCGACGTGGGGGGAGAAGGAGTCCAGCAGGTCACAGATCTCCATGACGTGTCTTTTGAGGGAGCAGGTATTTAGTAGGATGCAGCTGAGGTGGTCGGACAATGTTTTTCAGGGTCTTGCGGTCAGTGGGTCTGGTGTGCGGAGGCAGGAGAAGGCGTAGTTGTGGTAGATAAACGAGCCTTGGATGTCCTTCGGTGATGCGAGGTAGCAGGCAGTGGCACTTCTGGAGTTGAGTGCGTGAAGGGTGGTGGTGTCGTAGCGGTGGGGGCCGCGGGATCCAGTGTCCGTGTCGCTAGGCGTGGTCCAGGCGCACAGCGGCAGCCATTAAGTAGTGTTGGGGAGGCGAGAGGGCTGGTCAGGTGAGAGGCAGGAAGCAGGAAACGGAGCTGGAAGGGGGCAGGCCGCGGGGAACGAGCAGTGGTGAGGGCAGGAAGGGGGGGGGACAAAAGTAAAAGGACAGAACCAAATTAAAACTGGACAGAAAAAAGAAGCTGAAAATGAAAGATAGAAAAGGCAAGAAAAGAATAGAAAAAGAAACAACAGCAGACAGAAAAAAGAGCTCACCACTGGGCCACCAGGGATGAGGCGCAGGTGAGAGCCTGTGGGTGGAGGAGGACCTCGAACTCAGAACCTAGGGCTCAGGAGGGCAGACCACTTCTAGGTGGAGCTGCACGTTTGGAGGAGCAACGCATGCTAACAAGGTAAGTGAGGTCTCTCCTTCACCTCCATTAAGTAGTGTTGGGGAGGTGGGAGGGCTGGTCAGCGAGGGGCGGGAAACAGTGCTGGAAGTGGGCTGGACCACGGGGAACGCGCAATGACGAAGGTAGGAAGGAGAGACATGGACGAGGGGAGAGGAAAAGAAAAAAGCGAACCAGAGTAAAAGGAAAAGGGAAGAACAGAGCTAAAACTGGACAGAAAAAAGAAGCAGAAAAATGAAAGACAGAAAAGGCAACACATATGTAGCACACATATGCAGAACACATAGAAAGAGGTACTCAAATCTTGTGATTATTTTTGTGCAAGAAGGTGTCTCTTTCTGCACAATAACAATTTCCCCTGAAACGCAGACACCCTTGCACCATGGTGCATGGGTGCCTGTGTTAGCACATGACAGCCAATTGTGCACCGGCGCAGGGGAAAGCACAGGGAGTCGACATATTATTATAAATAAGTCACATCCCTGTGCTTTGAAAGTGACTCAGTGCGGCGCAGCCAAATGGCTTGTGGTGCTGCGCTGATTCGCTTTCTTGTAGATAAGGCCCTTAGTATGTATATAATTTTGTAAAGAGCTGCTCTGCCCTGTTGAAATAGAGGCAGCGAATGCAGTGTTGAACATCCTCTCTGAGTCATGCTAGGAAAATGTCCAAAATTCTTTCAAGGAAACATGACCTAAAGAGGACCATTGTAATATTGAGGTGTCGAAGGCCACCCTAATCACTCTGAGTTAAAACTGTGGCACAGACCTCTCTGGGTGGGGAGGGAGGGGAGTAATTAGGAACAACAATAATTTAGTCCATTTAATGGTGAAACTGGAGTAACTCCTCAAAACAGTGAACAACTTCATCACTCTCAGGATCATGCACTAAAGGTTGGATAAATAAAGGAGCACTTCATCAGCATATAGGAGATGCGATCTTCCATGCCCTTGCCCTGTCTCCACCCTAAACAAAGTAATTCCTAAGCCAGTGTCGAAGTAGCTCAATAGAAAAGGCAGATAAAATAGCAGATAGTGGGTGCCCTGCCTCGCGAAGACATAAAACTCAATCAATCAATCAGGGGTTTTAGAGAGCGCTACTCCCCCGTGAAGTTCTCAAGGTGCTGGGGGGAAGGGAAGGAGGGGGGCAGCTCCAGTCAGTTGAAGAGCCAGGTCTTGAGGGTCTTCCTGAAGATGTGTAGGGAGGGGGCACGTCTGATGTCGATCGGGAACTCATTCCAGGTCTTGGCTGCGATGTAGGAGAAGGCTCTTCCACCAGTTCTTGCTCTGCGGATGCGCGTGGGTTCGGTGAGTGCGAGGTCAGCGGATCGGAGGTTCCTTTTGAGTGCATGGAAGGAGGTATCGGGGTCCGGTGTTGTGGAGGCATTTTTAGGTGTTGATGAGTATCTTGAATATTAATCTTTTCTCAACGGGAGCCAGTGGAGGTTTCACAGGTGCTGGGTGATGTGTTCGTGTCGAGGGATGCCGAGGACGAGTCTGGCTGCGGTGTTCTGTATGGTCTGGAGTTTGCGGAGCAGAGTCTTGCTGATCCCGGCATAGAGGGCGTTTTCGTAGTCCATTCTGCTGGTTATGAGTGCATGGGTGACGGTCTTCCTTGATTCGGGGGGGATCCATTTGAAGGTCTTCCAGAGGATGCGGAGGGTTTTGAAGTAGTTGGAGGCGATAGTGTTGATCGGTCAGGTCATGGAGAGGGAGGAGTAGAGTATGATGTGGAGGTGTGGTCCGTGGGAGTGGGAGGGCAGCCGAGGGTGGTGGGCCACCAGGTGTTGTCCCATGCAGAGGGGAGGGTCCGAGGACAAGGACCTCTGCCTTCACCTAGTTGAGCTTCAGGCACCTGTTGCTCATCCAGGATACGACGTTCTTCATTCCTTCCTGGAATTGAGTCTGGAGGTGATGGACAGGGTGAGCTGGGTGTCATTGGTGTAGGATACTATGCTGAGTCTGTGTTGTCTGACGATGGCGGCGAGTTGGGCGAAGTTGATGTTGAAAAGTGTGGGGCTGAGCGATGATCCTTGGGGTACTCCGCAGATGATTTCCGTGGGTTCGGTGAGGAAGGGTGGAAGTCCGATTCTTTAGGTTCTTACAGTGAGGAAGGAGCGGAGCCAGTCGAGAGCGGTTGCCTATATGCCGGAGTCATGGAGTCTGGTGGTGAGTGTACGGGGGAGACAGTGTCGAAGGCCGCAGAGAGGTCGAGTAGGATCAGGACTGCGGTGTGTCCTTCGTCGAGGAGGCCGTTGAGCCGCACCACTGCAGTAGGTGACTTGTCCAAAAGCCCAACCCACCATAAAAAGCGAGGATCTCTCCCAAACATCCTGAGTACTTCAATGAGATATCTCCGTCATGGAATCAAAGGCTTACTCAGCACACAGGATGCAAATGGCAAGTGGGCTCCGGCGCTAGCCAGACTCCTAGATGCAACCTCCATAGGTTGGACCTGGTGGAACTGTGCTGCAGCATAAAACCCAATTGGCTGGGAGTATGACCTCCCCCACAATAGGCATCAGGGATTTGGGGAATTATTTTCACCAGAATTTTTGTTTCCACATTGAAGAGAGAAATGGGTGCTAAGAGTGACACATTTGCATCGGCTTTTGAATGAGTGCAATGATAGCATTGACATCATTTGATGTTCTCACTTCCCATGCCGCATCCATCAGTCTAACAGTTTGAGGGACAGCTCACTTGCAAACCTCTTAAAGACATCTGCAGGAGGGTCATTGGATCGAAGGACTCGCTGTGATTTTTGCTGTTTAATGTCTTCATGAACCTCTAGGGAAATACGTTTCTTGTATTCAAAGTAAGAGTCATTTTACTTTTGTTTAACAATGGAACCAGCTACTTACAAAATGTAACGCAAATGGGAAGAAAATTATGTGAACAAGATAGCTAATCATTTCAAATTAGAATGACTGTGGGACTTTCTTTTAAAAAAATATGGTGGTATTTGGTGCCTTTTCGTTGTGCGTGAAAAGGGAATAGACATTTAGATATTTAAAAAAGAACATGGAAACATAGAAAAATGAGGAAGAATACATAACTTTTGTGGCGATAAATAAGTCACTGACAGCTTTTCTGTGTTTATATCTGTGACATTTCTGTGTTTGCAGCGTGTCATTGTGTGATGTATGCATTTGTGCTGTATGATGGAGAGGGTGTGGTCTTACAGCTAGACTGTCGACTTTGGAGCTGGGAAACCAAGGTTCGAGCCTCCCGGTCGACTCCACATCCTGTGATTCTGGGCAAATCACTAAATCTCCCCGTACCTCCCAAAAAAAAGAATGTGTAATTTAACTGGTGCTCATGTAAAGTGCTCCACTACCTTTGGGTCGGGTTTGCGCTATATAAATCTGCAACAACAACAAAAAATGATGCTTTCTCACATTCTCGTAAGTGGGCAAGGGTCAGAATGTTGTTCCTGTTTTTGTTTGCATGCAGGGACGTGTGGTAAAGTGCTTATAATGAAAGCAACATATAGCAGAATACACTTTTTAGGTCTCGGCTGTCGAAAGCAGCGCATGCGCTGCTCTCGGCATTCGAGAGCTTCTTGGAATCAATACAGATTCCGAAGCTCTCGGAGGCGGAGTTGAAGCCCCGCCCATCTTTTTAATTGGCCAGCGTCATCTTCAATGCAAAACGCTGGCTTCTGATTGTAAAGGAGGCTTCTTAGCCCCTCCTGGTTGCCGCCTTGTCTCTTTTAGGCCACGCCCACCGGGATTTGATCTTTTACCGGTGGCGTGACACTCTCTCCCTCATTAGGTGGTACGCACTTTTTTATTTTCTTCAGTTTGTGATTGTCTATCGTCGTAATGGAATTTTTTACGCAGACGCTTCCTTGAAAGTTGATGCTCATAACGGAAAAAGTACGAGTTTTTTCTTTCAAATCTGTCATACTCAAAATCAAACACAGTCTCTGTTTTTTGCTCCCACGCGTGGTCATCGTTTAAGACCGTTTTGGTACGCTGTGACAAGAGAAGGAATGCAGAGGTAGGCCCAGCTGAGAGGAGTGACGTCAAATGTGGACATCAAGGCTAAGAGAGAAGGGGAACCGACACAGTTGAAAAGTAAACGAAGATTGGGAGGGGCCGTGGGAACAGATTATTTATTCCTGCCCGTTTAAATTATTATGCTTTAGTTGACAACTCAGCAAATATTGAAAAACAAAAGGCCTCAGGGAACATGCCCTAATGAAGGCACTAGTATGTGAACATTGAAACGTAAAGTGTTCCACAACAGTACCATTTACTCAAACTGCCAGCCAGTGCAACATTATAAGCCTTCTCCTCTCTCTGAACTGCCATGCCCATTCATTCCTTGGCCTCTCTGCTGAGAATGCCAAGAGGTCATAAATGTGTGCCAATAATGTCATAGCAGAGAGGCCAGTCATAGGGAATTCATTGACAACAGAGCACATTGACGCCATTTAAAAAGATTTCCAGAACCGTAAAGGGTGCCCCGTAATCGAAGGTGCTGCAGGCCATGTTAAAGGCATCAGTGCACTACACAGATCTTGGTTAACATAAAACAATGTTTCAGTAAGTCTGTACAACTTTGCAGATTTGTTTTTCTCTACAAGTATCCTTTTTGCAGGGCTTTTCCCTACGCAATAGCACTGCTGATGAGATAAACACTAACCTGTCTATGGGTAGCCGGCCCACCAGGAGAGCTGGGCCTACAGCCTTCCTTTACCGGGGTAGGACCACCCACCGAACGTTGATATCGGCGCGGGGCAGGCTGCGTCGGCAGTGCAGCCCTGGAAGGCACTGACCTCTGCCCTGCAGGCGCCATTTTGTTACACCTGTTCAATTTGGACAAAGTTGCTGAGTGTAAGTTCATTATTAGTAACTATTAATGTTGCTATTATAATACCGATAATAATGCTGCACATTCTTTTTATTATTATTGTTGCGGTCATAATAATAATAATAACCGATAATAAGGATGCAAACAATAATAAAAAATAATTATACAGATATTGTCCTGAATTATTACTATCATTATTAATAATAATAATTATTTTTACTGTTATTAATACTAATTTTAATGTGTTGAATTATTATTTTTATCATCTTGGACTTCGGATGTTTCATGCTCCGGACGTAGCCTACAGCCGAGCGCCAGCGCACCATTTTTGTATTTCTGCGCAGCCTTTTAACATACTAACTGACACTGACTGACTCGGACTGACTGACACTACTGATTGACACTGACTGACAGACACTACTGATTGACACTGACTGACCGACACTGACTGACCGACACTGACAGACTGACACTGACTGACTGACACTGACTGACTGACACTGACTGACTGACAGACACTATTGATTGACACTGACTGACACTGACTGACTGACTGGCTCTGACTGACAGACACTGACTGATTGACACTGACTGACAGACACTGACTGACAGACACTGACTGACAATGACTGATGGACACTGACTGACTGACTGACAGACAGACACTACTGATTGACACTGACTGACACTGACTCTGACTGACTGACACACTGACACTGATTGACACTGACTGACTGACACGGACACTGACTGACACTGACTGACTCTGACGGACTCTGACTGACTGACTGACAGACACTACTGATTGACACTGACTGACTGACACTGACTGACTGACTGACACTGACTGACTGACAGACACTACTGATTGACACTGACTGACTCACTGACTGACAGACACTACTGATTGACACTGACAGACAGACACTGACTGACAATGACACTGACTGACTGACTGACTGACACTACTGATTGACACTGACTCTGACTGACACTGACTGACTGACACACTGACACTGACTGACACTGACTGACTGACTGACTGACACTGACTGACTGACTGACTGACTGACAGACAGAAACATGGTCTGACCACTTTATGGTCCCTTTTTCTACACAACGACAACTCGAAACGTCTCAAGCACGATCTGGACCTCAACCTAAACTACTCCGTAGACCTTGGAACAACCTATCCCCAGAGGCCTTTGAGGCCGTCTACCAGGCACACTCTCAGGCAGATTCCCCGGAAGACTCTTCTGTCCTAGACCTGCTGAGGAACTTCAATTTTAGACTAACCCAGGCTTTTGATGCTGTGATTCCTGGGAAAAAAATGTCCCCCCTTAAACAACGGCCATCAGCCCCCTGGTACACAGGCGAACTCGCTATGGAAAAGACAAAAAGTAAGGCCCTGGAGAGACGCTGGAGACATAGTAAAGCATCTGCGGATAGACTTACTTTTAAATTGTCCCAATTTGAATACCATCAAAATATTAAAAAAGCAAGGAAATTGTTTATTCTCAATCAAATAGACCAGGCCACAAATTCGTCAAAAACACTATTTAATATAGTTAGAGACTTTGTCTCCCCTCAAGTTTGCAGGCCACTCCAACTGGTATCTCAGGATCTCTGCAACTCCCTTGCGACCCATTTCCAGGATAAAATAACCCTGATCTACTCTAATTTCCCTCCCGTACCAACCCGGTCTGTAACCTCCGATAGGAGCCTCGCAGATAATCTTCTGTCAGTTTCCACTAATCTCACACAATTTCAACCTCTCCCTATAACGGAAGTTTTTAAACTAATTTCCTGAGCTAAATCAGGCTCCCCGAGCGATTTGTGCCCCCCCAGAATCATGGCCCTGCTAGCTCCAAGTTGCACCTCGGAAATTCAAGAGATTTTCAACTGCTCCATCAGGTCGGGTATCATCCCCCAAGCCTGGAAGGAAGCTTTTGTCCGCCCCATTCTAAAGAAACCAGCTGCAGACCCTCTCATACTGGATAACTATCGACCTATATCTCTGCTACCTTTACTAGGCAAACTTCTTGAATCAGCTATTAATAAACAGCTGAGTCTCCACCTAGAGTCCAACAATCATCTAGACCCGTCACAGTCAGGATTCCGGCCAGGATTTAGTACTGAAACCGCGATCCTGGCAGTGACGGACTCACTCAGACTGGAAATGGATGCCGGAGGATCTGTTATTCTGGTCCTCCTGGATTTATCTGCAGCATTCAACACCATCTCACACGCCAAGCTACTGGAGAAACTGTACTCTTGTGGCATCTGAGATCTGGCTCTAAAATGGATACAAAACTTCCTTTCGGACAGAAGCCAGACAATTATACTAGGACCCTACCACTCAGATAAGTACTGTGTGGACAAAGGGGTTCCACAGGGATCCTGCCTTAGCCCCACACTATTTAACTTGTACATGTCCCCGTTAGCAAAGATTGCAGAATCATCTGGTTTTGAGATAATCTCTTACGCAGATGATACTCAGCTTATTTTTAAAATCAACTCTGAAGCTAAATTCGAACATCTGCGTTTTGCACCAGGAATGCGCAACATCGCAAACTGGATGACGGAGAATTATCTTCAACTAAATCCCAGCAAAACTGAAATTATGCTAATCGGGAAAGCCTCGGTGTGCTGGTCTCAGGGCTGCTGGCCCGTCGACCTGGGTATTCCCCCCCGTCGCCAAACAAACGGTAAAAAAACAGGGCTTCAAACTTGATCAAGCCCTTTCCATGAAGGATCATATTGCAGCAACGTCCAGCTCCTGCTACTACAGCCTCCGGCTCCTACGGAAAATTCTTCCCTATTTGCCCATCATTCATCGGAAAACCCTGGTCCAGGCCATGGTGATCTCCCGCCTTGACTATGGCAACGCATTACTGGCAGATGTGGGTCCGACACTGCTTAGGAAACTGCAGGTCATACAAAATACGGCCGCACGTATGATTTTGAACCGCCCTCCGGGCACGGCGTCCGCCCCCCTATTGTCTGACCTTCATTGGCTCCCAATAGAGAAACGAGCATTCTTTAAGACCTGCTGTCTTACTTTCAAGGCCTTAAATGGAAAAGGACCTCAATATCTATCACGCAAACTTACGAAACAAATTTCAATTCGGCACCTTAGGTCAAATACCCTAGGGCTCTTGAAGATCCCACGAATCCGCCTTGCTCGTTCGGGGGGGGGAGATCCTTCTCATATCTCGTCCCCCGCTACTGGAACATGCTCCCCACATCCATTCGCTCCTGCTCTTCTCTCATCATGTTTAGGAAAAAACTGAAAACCTTCCTATTCTGATTCTCCGCGATTGGATCTCTCTAACACTTCCCGCTCACGCCTTTTTTTTTCCATTTCCTTTCCCTTAGCTTCTACCAGGTACAGCGCCGAGATGCCCCAGGGTGATTCGCTGCGCTCTAGAAATCATCATATCATAACATAACATTGACACTGACTGACTGACACTGACTGACTGACAGACACTACTGAGTGACACTGACTGCCTGACAGACAGACGCTACTGATTGACACTGACTGACTGATACTGACAGACTGACTGACACTGACTGACTGACTGACACTGACTGACAGACACTGACTGACAATGACTGACTGACACTAACTGACTGACTGACAGACACTACTGATTGACACTGACTGACACTGACTCTGACTGACACTGACTGACTGACACACTGACTGACTGACACTGACTGACTGACACTACTGAGTGACACTGACTGACTGAAACTGATAGACACTGACTGACACTGACTGACACTGACTGACTGACACTAACTGACTGACACTACTGACTGACTGACTGACACTGACTGACTGACAGACACTATTGATTGACACTGACTGACACTGACTGACTCTGGTGGGCTTTACAGGGCGATCATTTTACACAACGAAGAGCACACACATGAATCCAGAGGTACAAGCCCTGTTCACTGTACATGGAGATGCAGGTTGTTCCCAAAAAATACACAGACATTCACTGTACTTTAAGATGCAGTCAGTCACTCACTGCACGCAGACATAGGCGCAGAAATAAGAGCCACGGGCACACACGCAATACAGACCTTTGGTGTACATAGAAATAAATGCAGGCACATACTGGGTGCATTCACACACTGTGCACAGAGGTACTCAGATCAAACTTGTACAAAGCGGCTCTTACAATGCACATAGATACAGACTCTCGGAGCGCGTGTACTCAGAGCCTCCCCCTGTACACAGGGGTACAAAATTCTGCTGTACACTGACTAACCCTGTATACACAGTCAAAGCACCGCCAGTTCACAGGAGATACAAGCACACGCCGCATACAAACATTCTCCCTTGGCCTTTTCCTACCCCCGGTTCCTTCTGCTACCGCCCGAGGCTGTGCACATCCTTCTTGCCTGCTGAAAGGCAATATTTCTCTCCATGTGTTCCCATACCTGGCATGTCACGCAGTTTGGTGCTTATTTCCCCTCCATGTTAAAGAATAGTAGATGTTTCAGCACCCTGGCAAATGTGCTGCATAGCTAAATACATATAAGGTCCCAAAGGCGAGACCGATTGCATTGCAAATGCTTGTTTCATTTTTAGGTTTCACCTACAAGACAGTGCATGCACTATCTGCTGGGAGACATATTGTCAGCTTACAGCTCACCATTTACTTACCGTTAATTGGCTTAATTGTTAATCTCATTTGCTTACTTCTTTTTCAATAGCTTGTGTGGACTTTACTCCCTGTGGTTATCACTTCTGGAGCATGGTAAATGACATATGTCCTTCCTCGACTTATCTTCAGGCGCTACTTTTTTTCTGTTTAAGCACTCCAGAAAAGTGCATGTTGTTTTCCAGCTGTCTCCCTCGTATTCCTCCCGCCCCCCTGCCCCCAACTGTGCTTCTGTTGCTCTTTCTCTGCCTGAGTGCATGTCTCTGTCCTTTCTGTGATGCGCTCGCCCTCCTGTGTTTCTCACCCCTGGTTTCTTGCCAGTGTGCTTCTCCTCCCAGCTTCAAGTTGAATTCTCTCTCACCTGTTTGCTTCAGCCGTTCCAGATTTCTCTCTCTCCACCATCCTGTTGCTTCTGGTCTGGGTGGGGGGGAAGCAACACGGGGTGGGGGCGTTCGGGTAGTGGTTGGAATCACAGAGGGCGAGGGTGGGGAAGCAACAGGACCATTCAACTATCAACTTTGAACATGTTTTGGAAATGCAAACATTTTCCTTAATCAGCCTATCAGCTTCTGAAAAGAAATATATTTTTCGCTTCCATTATGGGCAAACAAACTCGATTTCCCAAGTTTCTTTTCTGAAACAAAAGATACTTTTTTCCTTCAAAATGCCAGTTTTTAGTTTGAGTAAATACATGGTCCCCAGGCATCAGCTTGTCATTGACAGAATCTGCTTCAGATGTACAACCTGTAGGATAACATCCCATGGATGCCTTCAATAGCCCAATCAATCAATCATAGGCATTTGTATAGCGCACTGCTCACCCGGAGGGTCTCAAGGCGCTGGGGGGGGGGGGGGGGGGGACGCTACTGCTCGAACAGCCAGGTCTTGAGTTGCTTCCTGAAGGCGAGATGGTCTTGCGTTGTCCGGAGGTGGATGGGGAGGGAGTTCCATGTCTTGGCTGCCAGGTAGGAGAAGGATCTTCCTCCGGCGGTGGCTCTGCGGATGCGGGGGACGGTGGCGAGAGCGAGGCTGGCGGAGCGGAGCTGGCGGGTGGGCTTGTGGAAGGTCAGGCGGCTGTTGAGGAACTTGGGGCCCAGGTCGTAGAGGGCCTAGTGTGCGTGGGTGAGGAGTCGGAACGTGATTCTTTTGTTGACGGGGAGCCAGTGCAGGTCTCTCAGGTGTCCGGAGATGTGGCTGTGTCGGGGGATGTCCAGGATGAGTCGTGCTGAGGCGTTCTGGATCCGTTGGAGTTTCTTCTGGAGTTTGGCGGCGGTGCCGGCGTAGAGGGTGTTCCCGTAGTCCAGCCGACTGGTGACGAGGGCCTGGGTGACCGTCTTCCTGGTCTCGGTGGGGATCCACCGGAAGATCTTTCGAAGCATGCGCAGGGTGTTGAAGCATAAAGACGAGACGGCGTTGACTTGTCTGGTCATCGAGAGGTAGGAGTCCAGGATGAAGCCTAGGTTGCGTGCGTGGTCCGTTGGCCTGGGGGTGGCTCCGAGGGCGGGGGGCCACCAGGAGTCGTCCCAGGCGGAGGGTGATGATCCCAGGATGAGGACCTCCGTCTTGTCTGAGTTCAGTTTCAGGTGGCTGTTCTTCATCCATTCGGCGACGTCTTTCATCCCTTCGTGTAGGCTGGCTCTGGCGGCGTCCGGGTCGCTGGTGAGGGAGAGGATCAGCTGGGTGTCGTCGGCGTAGGTGATGATCTTGAGGTTGTGTTGACGTGCGATGGTTGCGAGGGGGCTCATGTAGACGTTGAAGAGGGTGGGGCTGAGCGATGACCCTTGTGGAACGCCGCAGATGACTTCGGTGGCCGCTGACCGGAACGGGGGGAGGCGGACTCTCTGGGTTCTTCCGGCGAGGAATGAGGTGATCCACTCCAGGGCCTTCTCCTGGATGCCGGTGTTGTTCAGGCGCTGTACCAGGGTGCGGTGGCAGACAGTGTTGAACGCTGCGGAGAGGTCCAGGAGGATGAGGGCCGCAGTTTCCCCGTTGTCCATTAGAGATCTGATGTCGTCTGTGGCTGCGACGAGGGCGGTCTCCGTGCTGTGGTTGGCTCGGAAGCCGGATTGCGAGTGGTCGAGGGATCCGTTGGTCTCAAGGAAGGCGGCTAGCTGTCTGTTGACGGTCTTCTCGATGACTTTGGCAGGAAACGGGAGGAGCGAGATGGGGCGGTAGTTCTTGAGGTCGGAGGGGTCTGCAGTTGGTTTCTTCAGCAGGGCACTGACCTCGGCGTGTTTCCAGCACTCCGGGAAGGTGGCGGTGTTGAAGGAGGCGTTGATGATGTCGCGGAGGTGGGGTGCGATGATGTGGTCGGCCGTGTTGAAGATGTGGTGTGGGCAGGGGTCCGTAGGGGATCCGGAGTGGATGGTGTTCATTGTGCGTGTTGTGTCTTCGGTGCTGACTGGGGTCCAGGTGCGGAGGGTGGCGGTGGGGGGCATCGGTTCGGTGGTGGGGTTCGTGGTTGGTGGGCCGAAGCTGTTGTGAATGTTGGCGATCTTGTCGTGGAAGAAGGCTGCGAGGGAGCCGCAGAGGTCTTGCGAGGGAGTGATGTCATTGTTTCCGGCGTCGGGGTTGGAGAGCTCTTTGACGATGCTGAAGAGTTCCTTGCTGTTGTGGGTGTTGTTGTCTAGTCGTTCCTTGAAGGCTGTCTTCTTTGTGGCGCGGATCAGTTGGTGGTGTTTGCGGGTGGCGTGTTTGAGGGCCGTCATGTTGTCTGTGGTCTGGTTGGTGCGCCAGGTGTTCTCCAGGGAGCGGCAGTTCTTCTTGGAGGTGATGAGCTCGTCGGTGAACCAGGAGGCTTTCTTGCTGCCGCGTCTGCTGGGGGGGTTCTTCTTCAGTGGTGCGAGGGCGTCTGCGCAGTTGGTGATCCACTGTGTGAGGTTGTTGGCGGCTTCGTTGGGGTCCGTTGAGCTGGTGGGGGGTTCTGGCTGAGGAAGGTGGTGAGCTGGTCGCCGGTGATCTTGTTCCAGCTCCTGCGGGGGGCTTGTTGAGGGTGGTGGTGGGTCGTCGTTTTACCGAAGCTGAAGTGGACGCAGCTGTGGTCAGTCCACTGGAGATTGGTGGAGTGGCTGAAGGTGACGTATTTGCTGGATGAGAAGACTGGGTCAAGTGTGTGGCCGGCGTAGTGGGTGGGGGTGGTTACCAGTTGCTTGAGTCCGAGGTTGTCCAGGTTGTCCAGCAGAGCAGTGGTGTTGCGGTCCTTGTTGTCCTCCAGGTGGAAGTTGAGGTCCCCCAGGAGGATGTAGTCAGTGGAATTGATGGGGTGCGGGCTGACGAAGTCTGTGATGTCTTCGCTGAACTGTGTGTGTGGTCCCGGTGGTCTGTAGACGAGGGTGCCTCTGAGCGTGGTCTTGGGGTCGGTGTGTATCTGGATGTGGAGGTGTTCGGCGGAGGTGAAGGTGTCATCGGAGTTGGTCGTGATGCGGATGGTGTTCTTGTGGATGATGGCGATGCCTCCTCCTGTCTGGTTGACGCGGTCCTTCCTGGTGATTTTGTAGCCTTCCGGGACGGCGATGGCGACGTCGGGCGCTGAGGAGGCGTTCATCCAGGTTTCCGTCAGGAAGGCGATGTCTGGTGCTGTCGAGTCGAGGAGGTTCCAGAGTTCGACGGCATGCCTGTGAACGGAGCGGGTGTTGAGCAGGATGCACATCAGGTGTTTGTTGCTGGGGCTCGGGTTAGCAGGTGCGGTGTTGGGTCGGAGGCCGGTGAAGCGGCAGGTCAGGCAGGTGAAGGGTCCGTGGGTGCGTCTCGGGGTGGCTCGGTAGCAGGCGGTGTTTCGGCCGGCGTTGAGTGCGTGGAGGGTTTTGGCGTCGTAGATGTGCAGGGTGTGCTGGCGAGGGCGAGGACCAGGGGGTCTTGCGCTGGGCGCGGTCCAGGCGCGAACGGCCGCAGACGGGCTTACCTTTGGCGCACCTTCGGCGCTCAATCGGCGCTCCCGCTGCGCGCGTCCGCTGCGCGGTCGCTCTGGGGGCGTCATAAGGAAGGAGCCGGGAGGGAGGAGCAGCTGGGTGGCGGGAGCGGGGCGGCGAATGGAATCACAGGGTGGCGGGGCCGCAGGGAGGCAGCGGCGGGAAATTCCAAGAAGCAGCGGGAAATTCCCAGGAGCAGCGGGAAATTCCCAGGAGCAGCGGGCAGCGAGCGAAGGAATCTGCAGGCAGGAGGCGGCAAAGGCAGGCAGGAGCGGCAGCAGTGAGTGGGGCGACCAAGCCCTGTGGAGGGCTGAGCGGTCACACTCTGTGGTCCCCTTAAGTAAGGAGCCGGGAGGGAGGAGCAGCTGGGTGGCGGGAGCGGGGCGGCGAATGGAATCACAGGGGGGCAGGGCCGCAGGGAGGCAGCGGCGGGAAATTCCAAGAAGCAGCGGGCAGCGGGAAATTCCCAGGAGCAGCGGGAAATTCCCAGGAGCAGCGGGCAGCGAGCGAAGGAATCTGCAGGCAGGAGGTGTCAAAGGCAGGCAGGAGCGGCAGCAGTGAGTGGGGCGACCAAGCCCTGTGGAGGGCTGAGCAGTCACCAATATTACTCATCATTATACCAGAGGCACAGTGTGCCAAGGCAGAACAACATAACAGCCAAGATGCTCACAAGACATCAGTATGGCCACAATTAGGTCAGTCATATTCACAATTTGTCAATGATAATTAGCAGTGTGCATAACTAGCCCTAAAATGTCCAAAGTATGCCAAGGATGACAGCTAGTATGCCTGGGCCACTACTATGCCAGGAACAGACACAGTTGTGCTACATATGGAACCTGTATGATGGGGCGCCATGTATACTTTTGATGGCCTTTGACACCAGACATAACTTACAGGGAGCAACCATGTTTATCAGGGAGACTCAAAATGCTAAACATGAAGACAGACAGACAAATGTGCACACACGTATACACATAGAAAGATGCACGCAGAGTGAGGCTCCGGTGGATCTCAGTTCTAGATCTAGCTCCTGCCCTCTACAGCTCCTGGACTGATCATGCACACAGCTCACACACTTTCTGTCTGGCTCCTGGCAGCCCACACTTGGCTGACTCCACTTTAGCTCCTGGTCTGGGTCCCGCTAGCACTTTTGTTTCCTGGCCCACAGCTCACACATAATCTGACTGATAGACTGGAGCCTACAGCAAGTCCAAACTCCTTGTGACTTTGCTAGATTGAGAGTGGATACAGATGGTCATGTTGCAGGTCTGTTAGGCCAACAGAGTGTGTATTGGTGTGTTAGCATGAAACCCTATCCTTAGTGTGGCTGACTGCCACTCTAAGGGTTTTGAGATGAACATTGCTGTCAACTTTAAGAGTGCATAAACCCTCTGAATGATGTACTGGGATAAGCTTCATTTTGTGCAGCTACTTCTAGGGTGCTGGTGAGCTACCAGTAGCTTGCGAGCTATATGCTGGAGAACCATGTGTCAGCATATAAGCAGGTCTGTTTTGTCTGTAACACAAAAAATACACATAGAAGCCTTGCCACACACGTCACCAACATCTTGTGAATGGCTCATCAGAGTCGACAGTCACTTGTTGCCAACCATGTATGCATATTAGTAGCTTGACAATATTTATTATCTTCTTAACTTACGTGTTTGTAGTGCTATATGCTTATGTGTAGAGGAGGAGTATACGGCTGCCTGAGCAGGAACAAAATTGCTCAGTGAGCTTTCGTCTTCAAACTACACAGTGCTTCAGACCAACATTTCTTCACTGAGTTATTCTTCAGTGAGTTGTTTGATCGCTGAATTGTTTTCTTCTGTGCACAGAGCACTTCTTGGACCAGAAATGCTCATGTGCATAACAATTTCTCATAGAACCAGTACTTTACGAGTTGTTCCTAAGCCAGCATCTTTATCTTCATCTTCGGATTTACAATTTGAACACCTTTTCGGTCTACTGAGCAAAATAGTTTTTTGTAAAAATATTGCAGTTAATACTGTACCAGCCACAATAATTATTTGAGCCATGGCAGATAAAAGAAACTGGGTAAAATGTACCCTAAAATTTGTGAGGCTGGTCCTAATCTGTATTTAAAGACATTCAATATTGCCTTAGGAGCTACTTTTAAATGTGACACAAGCCCTTTAGTGATTAGGGTGTTTTTAATTGTTTCTACAGTTGTAATGAACACTGGTGGTTAGGATCTGGACAGTGAATATCAAAAATACCTGCTCAAGCAAAAGTACGTACCTACCAACATCACCAAAAGGGAGAGAAAGGAATCAATGGTAAAAAAAAAATGACCCCAACCTGATCGTTAAGGAAGAGGATAAAGGCGGAAATGTAGTCCTACTAAACACCTCAGATCACCTCCAAGGAATATACCGCCAACTAGCGGATATCTCCTGCTACAAAAAACTAAGCTACAACCTCACCAAGGAGATACAAGAATACGTTATCAACTGCTGAATACCTGGCAAGACAAGGAATTGCTCATAATGGAAGAGAAACAACTACTTTGCATTGATAATCCGGTCACCCCCACGCTCAACCTACTACCAAAAGTTCATAAACCAGGCAAACCACCAAAATGTAGATCCATCATCGCGGGTATTGAGTCCATCTCTCGAATGTGGGATCATTTATTGATGCCGAACTACAACCATTTATGAAGGATCTTTCATCCTTCATAAGAGATACAAAAGATGCCTTACAAACACTCCAGAATATTTCATGGCAACCCGACTTCCTCTTGATATCTATAGATGTGGTCAGTCTCTATACATCTATCAAACATCTGGATGGAATAGCAGCAATTAGAATAGGTCTCCAAACTAGATCAGTACACTACACGGCCAGAAACAGGATGATCCTGGAAATGCTTGAATTCTTCCTTTTTAATGGCGAATATTACCTACCACTCCAGGGGACAGCCATGGGGGCAAAATTTGCCCCACCCTACGCCTGCCTCCTTATGGGGGGAAGTGGAACGTCAATGGATATGGAACGATCAATCAGAAAACCTCTCCAGCAACATAGTCTTTTGGGGCCAATATATCAATGATGTATTACTCATATGGCAAGGACTGGAAGACCTCCTGAAAGACTTCATCCATACCCTAACCCCAAACATGTGGGGGATCGACATTACCTACTCTGTCTCAAAAAACAAAATTGAATTTCTGGACCTCATCCTCTACATTGAACATAACACTCTGCATACTAAGATCCACAGCTGCAAATTCCATTCTTCATGCTTCCAGCAGCCTTCCCCATCACACAATTGCTAATATTCCATGAGGAGAATACCACAGAGCACACATCAACTGCAGTTCACCAGTAGAATATGTCAAAAAATCCATGGAGATAACAGAAAGCCTGAAACAAAGAGGATATGAACTAGTGAACTTATTCAGAAGTAACACATATTTAGTGATATGCTATGTTGGATGTTAAGGTTTTTATTTAAGAGAGGTACTTTTTCTCCTGCCTATTGCCCTTATCCTCCCGTTCTAGTCACTTTGCTGCACATTAAATAGTAAGATCTGCTCCCCCTTTCTGTTCTTAGTTTTTTTTCTCCCCCCCCCCCTCCCAGATTTCAGCATTTTGTTATTTGATATCGGTCTGAAGATTAATTAACCGTACAAAGTCTAAAGGAAATTGTGTTTTTTGTACTCATGACTAATTGAGAAGGTACAACTAAATGGTATACTATGTTTTGTTCCACCCTTTACTTATCTACTAAGCTCACTGTCAGACACTAATAACTAAGCACACTCGTAACCTGGCTATGGCTTTCATTCTACTGTTATTAACCGTACTATTATTTAATAATGCATGACAATCAGATTAACCGTATTTAGGCACAAAATTTAGGCATGTCTGCATCCAGTAACAGTTCATGTTATACTCTAATTAATTATTACTCTTCTCCTGCCAGCACCAAAAATGAACCTAACACCGTCCCTCCCCTTCTCTTTTTGTATCACCCCTCCTCACACATCGTTTTTGTGCACTTTTCCATCACAATAGCCTTCAGATGTTTTTTAGATTCCTTAGACGGTGCAGTCTCAAACACCTGCAATGAAAGCTGTGTCGTCGTCACTTTTTGAACATCTCACACTGTGCACTAAGAGGTTTCCTAATTCCGGTTGACTTATACTGCTATATTACATCTTTTGCAGCCTTGAGAAAGCCCTGGTCCTACTGACCGCTTAGGGCGAAACACGTGTCGGCTGTTGTATCATCTAAAGTATATTTATACTCTGAAATAACAAGGATGTAACAAATAAAGAACTTTTTCATGACAACTCAAGACTATTGTTTTCTTCAAAAATACTCCAGAACTGCAAATGGAGTCTCCAGAAATATCTCGCAAATTCTAAGGAGGAGTACATGCTCAATCCTTCGTCGTACTGTTACTGAACGAGGCTGGAAAGGTCCAGTGCCTCGAGCCAATCTCTTCCATCCATTAAAAACAGATGTAGGCAATACCATTCAGGACCAGGACCCCTGGACCTTTAGTGAAACTAGGGACACTAGTGGTTAGGCAGTTTGCAACATCTGCATAGTCAATGTTTCACTAAGCTCTACCTGTAAAGTACAAAAGTCTTTTCTGATTTTAGTGCTATAACTGTTTTTAATAGTGGTGAACTTAAACTTGCTAAGTTGCCAAGGTTTGCATATGAGAGCTTGTTAGTGTTTGGCAAATGAATAAGGTATCTTTTTATGGTGGCGAGAACAACTCACAACCACAACATTCAATTTTTCACTCACAGTAATCACATAACTGTACCTTATTTCAAGGACCAGCCTGTGTTTGCAAACCTGACAAGATGTGAAGCGTCTTACATGATTAGGAATTCGTCAGTTATCTTTAACTTTGGGGACTACATCAGAGGATATTTATTATTCATTTCTGTCGAACTGCACTCACTGTGAGAGTGCTCTGTTTGCATAAAGGAGATTCCGATAGTCCAGCAGGCTATCAAAGTATGTTGTACTTAAAGCGCAGATTTAGGAAGCTGGCTCTTTATATGGTATACAAAAAGAGGTACACCGTGCAAAGAATCCAGGTGTTCCCTTACTAGTGGACAGGGCTTGTTCTAGCAATCCTAGTGTGCTCTTTTAGGTGGTAGTGTGATCAAGCAGCCTTAGGCTTATCAGAGAGGTAACTAATAATAACAGGATTAGGGAGTGTAGAGGGGGAAGCCCTACACGGGCACTGGAGGTGGATACGTCCTCCACTTAGAATTAGTTACCAAACATAAGGATCCACCTCTGGAAGAAAACAAATAACCTGGGTTCAGAAAACACTAGGGTAGTGAAGTGTGCGTGTCCCACTTTGGTTGGACACACACTAGGTTGTTTAAATACCCCAAATAAATAATCTGAGCCTACTGAGGACAAAGAAATCCCGACGCCTGGAACCACCACTGCACCCGACAGCTACGGCACAAGTCTGAGTGGCCCACCTGTCCCAGTGAGGTCCCCCAGCGCTCCAGAGTCTGAGTCCACCGTGGGTTGACCCCTCCAGGACTCTCAGAAGTTGCCTGCAGCCTCTGCACGGAGACCTCCCCAACCGAGAGTTACCCAGAAAGGTGAAATCAGACCTCAAAAGGCACCCCTGCATCCAGGGGCATAACACAGGCCCCCGCAGCCCCCGCGGTGGGGAGGAGGGCCCCGAGCTGCAGGGGGCCCCAGTAGCGCACAAGTTTGCTGTCATTTGTCAAAACTGCCCGGGCTCTGGGGTCTCTGAGCTACTTCCATATCCAGCACCAGGTCCCAGTGCTCCTTTGGGAAAAGAATACAAGCAATCAAACGTGCTCTCCTGCTACTCCGAAAGGAAGGGCTGTGGGATTGTCTGATGTACTTCCACCCTTTAAAAAGCTTAGGCGCAGTTATTTGAGAAATATGTCCCTTTCCTGTGCCCGCTGAGAGGGAGGAGCCCACTCTGGTCTTGTGAGGGGAGCCCCAGCTTTCCTCATCGTCACTTATTGGGTTTTCCCTTAGACCTTCTAGTAGGCAGATACTGAAGTCGCCACAGATAAGTAGGGTGTGCTCGCCACTGGTAGGCGCCTTGTTCGTTGTGTCACAGACAGTTCCTTTTCGAGCTGGTAACTGGTCCTCCATCGTGCTGCATCTGCTTGGAATCAGGGACGCATTCAAGACATCCAGTGCAATACTTGTCCTTTTTGGAGCGATCTAACATGCAGCGAGCAAACTGGGTATGTCGTTGAAGACATTTCCGCTGCTGTGCAGTCCCGTCTCATTGAGATCCCAGTCCATAGGCACCTTTGCTCATCTCTACTTGACTTGCTGCCCTCAATAGCAATCCCCACATAATCCGGGGGTGTTAATGTGACAATGCTAGTGTCCACAGACCTCGTCTCCTGGGAACAGCATCTCCTTCACACTCACACATTCCACCCAGTCAATAGCCTCCAGTTTCGATTGTGGTCCACAACAGGATGGTAATCCCTTGCCTTGATCTCGCCTTGGGCGATCCCACTGCTCATGGTCTTACAAACGTACCCAGGAGTCGGGGCTTGCTTCTGTTAAAATCGTGAGGTCGTGATTGGGAAGCTCGAGGCCAGGGTGATTTAGGGCTACTGAGGACTGCTAGCGACCAAAGCCAGTTTGCTTCACCTGCTCCAAATTCAGGCCTTCTTTCCTGTGTAATGTCGACTGTCCTATCAGTGGTATTTCCCCGCATTATGACAGCCATGTTTCTTTCATCATTTTGCGTACCTAGCAGAAGTTTGTGATTACGTTCTGGCCTTTTCGAAAGGCCCTGTGCCTTTTGATACCCGAAACAAGTGGTTCACTTTCTTGGACGTGCTGTGTGACCGATGGTTCGGCGCTTCTAAGTGGGAGGATATCTATGCCCATCACATGGAGGCTATCTATATTACTGCGGACCCGCTGCAGGATGACTAGTGTGCAGAACTTTACATGGCTAAAGGCACCCTTTCTTGCTGCCTCAATTACGGCTTGGGGCCAGGCACTCAGATTTACTAACTTTATGTCCCGCTGTGATGTCATGGAAAGTGGAGGGATGTTCAGCTGGTGTGCACTGTCTAAGGGATGTTCAGCTGGTGTGCACTGTCTAAGGCATGGGTACTCACAAACTTTCTCTCGGGGGCCAAATTTACAGTGAGGTTTGTGGCTGAGGGCCGCACCGGTGGAGGCGGGGGGAGTGGGCGGGGCTAGAGCAAAAAAAAACTATGACCATGAGGTTGAACACAGGCCCCTGCAGCGGACGCCTTCATCCACTGAGCCACCAGACCCGGCATTCCCACATATCTATCTATCTATCTATCTATCTATCTATCTATCTATCTATCTATCTATCTATCTATCTATCTATCTATCTCTCTTCACTCTCCCTCTCCCTCCCTCTATCTCTTTCTCTCCCTGTCTTCCCTCACTCTGTTTGTCTCCCTTTCTCTCTGTCTCCCTCCCTCTCTCTGTCTCCCTCACTCTGTCTCCCTCTCTCTCTGTCTCCCTCCCTCTCCCTCTGTCTCCCTCCCTGTCTCCGTCCCTCTGTCTCCCTCTTGTCTGTCTCTGTCTTCCTCCCTCTGTCTCCCTCTATCTCTCTTCCTCTGTCTCACTCACTGTGTTTGTCTCCCTTTCTCTGTCTCCCTCCCCCTCTCTCTGTCTCCATCTCTCTCTGTCTCCCTCACTCTCTCTCTGTCTGTCTCCCTCCCTCTGTCTCTCTCACTCTGTTTGTCTCCCTCTGTCTCCCTCCCTCTCTTTGTCTCTCTCCCTATCTCTCCTTCCCTCTCTCGCTCTCTCCGTCTCCCTCCCTCTCTCTCAATCACCGTTTGTCTCCCTTTCTCTCTGTCTCCGTCCCTCTCTCTGTCTCCCTCTCTCTCTCTGTCTCCCTCTCTCTCTCTCGGTCTCACTCACTCTGTTTGTCTCCCTCTCTCTCCCTCCCTCCCTCCCTCTCTGTATCACTCCCTCTCCCTCTGTATCCCTCCCTCTGTCTCCCTGTCTGCCTCCCTCTCTCTCGCTCTGTCTCCCCCCTCTCCCTCCCTCCGTCTTCCTCCCTCTGTCGCACTCTGTCTTCCTCCCGCTGTCACCTCACCCGCTGCTCTCACTCCCTGCTGCCCTCCGTCACCTCACCCTGCTGACCTTGTCACCCGCTGTCACCTCACCCCACGCTGAGACAGCTTCCCGGGAACACACACAGCCGCCGCACCCAAGTACTTCACAGGTCTTTTAAAGACCATTCACTTGTTGATGAGGCTTTGTTGTATTTCACCTCATCTTAGCGCCCCTGCATCTCCACTCAATCAGAGTGGAGATGCAGGGGCGCTAAGAAGAGGTGAAATACAACAAAGCCTCATTAACAAGTGAATGGTCTTTAAAAGAATCGCCCGGCCCCCATAGCTCCGCGCTGCTGCAACCGGCGATATAAAAAAAAACACAGGTATGATGTCTGCAAGGTCCGCGGGCCGCCAAGGAAGGCTTGCCGGGCCGCTGGCGGCCCGCGGGCCGTACAATGAGTACCCGTGGTCTAAGGGATGTTCAGCTGGTGTGCACGATCTAAGGGATGTTCAGCTGGCGTGCATGATCTAAGGGATGTTCAGCTGGCGTGCACGAACGAAGGCATGTTCAGCGGGCGTGCATGATCGAAGGGATGTTCAGCTGACGTGCACGATCTAAGGGATGCTCAACTGGCGTGCACGATTTAAGGGATGTTCAGCTGACGTGCACGATTTAAGGGATGCTCAACTGGCGTGCACGATTTAAGGGATGCTCAACTGGCGTGCAAGATTTAAGGGATGTTCAGCTGGCATGCACGATCAAGGGATGTTCAGCTGGCATCAGGGGCGTAACACAGGCCCCTGCGGTGCGGAGGGGCCCCCGCGCTGCAGGGGGCCCCCTCAGCACAGTACTCTCGTCCGAGAGCTCGAACGGGGGGCTGCGAGGAGGGTAGAGCGGGTGGACACGTCCTGAAATGAGCCGGGTGGAGAGGATGAGAGGCAGAGACAGATCGGGGGTGAAGCCTTAGAGGGGGAGAAAAGGATGGGAAAGTCTGAGAGGGGAGAGGAGGTGATGGTGAAAGAGCCAGACTGGGGAGGGTGATCAGTGAACAGAAGGCAGGTAAGAGAGGTCCCGAAGAGCATGAAGGAGTTGATTGACGTAGAATGAGAAGGGAAAGAGAGACGAAGAGAGAGAGGTGGAGAGGAGACAGCAACGCAGAGAGAGAGGGAGTGGCCGCGCATTACAGAAGTCACTGTAATTGTATTTAGATAGCTCTTACTACCCCTGACGAGGCGCCAAAGAAGGAGATCGGGGAGAGAGAATAAAAATAGATACTTAGGAAAGATGTGCAGAGAAAGTGAAGAGAGTGTTGTAGAAAGGACAGAGAGAGAAACAAAGGTCGACACCCGAGAGCGGATAAAGGAGAAACAGATAGAAGAGATGGAACTGATGAGAGTGTACAGGACGAAGAAAGAGATGGGGGAATAAGACTACAGATAGAGGGAATGACATAAAAGACTGCAGGAGTGAGGGCACTGAAGAATTGGGACGGAGAGAGAACAAGGAGAAGTGAGGGACTTAGAAAGAGAGACGGAGAGGGATGGATGGAGACAAACAGGGAGTGTGAGAGGAAGTGATTGAGAAAAAGACGTGTGAGTACAGGGTGGGTGGAGGAGACGGACTAGAGGGAGTGATGAACAGAGATAGGCAGCAACAGAGAAAGAGAATGATGGGGACAGGAGTGGACATAAGTGATGGAGAAAAGACATTTGTGTGGTCGAGAACGGAAGGAAAGAGTGCGAGAGATAAAGATGAAAGGGGAAGGAAACGACAAAGCAAGAAACAGGGAAGAGAGTGAGTGAGCGATAAAAAGGAAGTGATGGAGAGACTCAAAGGAGATGATCTGATGGAGACACACAGGGAGGAAAGTGAGTGATAGAGAATGACTGATGAGAGAGACAAAGAGGATATTTTGTGATGGAGACACACAGGAGAGTGAGTGATAGAGAGGAAGTGATGGAGAGACTCGAAGGAGATGATCTGATGGAGACACACAGGGAGGAGAGTGAGTGATAAAGAGTGAGCGATGAGAGAGACAAAGAGGCTAATATATGATGTAAACACAGGGAGGAGATTGATAGAGAGACAACAACAATATTGTCTGATGGAGACACGCACAGAGGAGAGTGAGTGATAGATAATGATTGATGGAGAGAGACAGCGAGGATATTTTGTGATGGAGACACACAGGAGAGTGAGTGATAGAGAGGAAGTGATGGAGAGACCCGAAGGGCATCATCTAATGGAGACTTATAGAGAGGAGAGTGAGTGATAGAGAATGAGTGATGAGAGAGACAAAGAGGATATTATATGATGGAGATACAGGGAGGAGAGAGAGAGAGTGATCGAGAGGAATAGATGGAGACAGACACAGAGGAGATTGTCTGATGGTGTCACGCAGGGAGGAGAGTGAGTGATAGAACAGAGTGATGGAGGGAGAGAGACAATGTGGATATTGTATGATGGAGACATATAGGGAGGAGAGTGAGTGATAGAGAATGAGTGATGAGGGAGACAAAGAGGATATTATATGATGGAGACAGGGTGGAGACTGAGTGAAGAGAGGGAGTGGTTAATAGAGATAAGGGCAATATTATATGATGGAGACACACACAAAGGAGAGTGAGTGATAAAGAATGAGTGATGGAGACAGTGAGGATATTGTGTGATGGAGGCACACACAGAGGAGAATGAGTGATAGAGAATGAGTGATGAGCGAGACAAAGAGGATATTAAATGATGGACACACAGGGAGGAGAGTGAGTGATAGAGAGGTAGTGATGGAGACAGAAAGAGGAGAATGTCTGGAGACACGCAGGGAGGAGACTGAGTAACGAGAGGGAGTGATGAATAGAAAGACAACGACAATATTGTGTGATGGAGACACACAGAGAGTGAGTGATAGAGAGGAAGAGATGGAGAGAGACTTGAAGAAGATAATCTGATGGAGACACACATAGAGGAGAGTGAGTGATAGAGAGTGATGGGGAGAGAGAGAGACCACGAGGATATTGTACGATGGAGACACACACAGAGGAGAGTAAGTGATAGAGAATGAGTGATGAGAGATACAATGTGGATATTATATGCTGAAGACACAGGGAGGTGAGTGAAAAGAGTGAGTGATAGAGAGGAAGATTTGGAGATACACACAGATGAGATTGTCTGATGGAGACATGCAGGGTGGAGAGTGAGTGATAGAGCAACAGAGTGAAGGAGGGAGAGATACAGGTTATTGTGTGATCGAGACACATGGAGAGTGAGTGATAGAGAATGAGTGATGAGGGAGACAAAGAGGACATTATATGATTGAGACGCAGGGGGGAGAGGGAGTGATGAATAGAGACAACAACAATATTATATGATTGAGACGCACACAGAGGAGTGAGTGAAAGAGAATGAGTGATGGAGAGAGACAGGATATTGTGTGATGGAGACACAAACAGAAGAGAGTGAGTGATAGAGAGGAAGTGATGGAGAGAGACTCGATGGGCATAATCTGTCACCAGAACCCACAGACCACCACCCTTGAAGAAGCACCGACAGCCTCGGAAGCAGACCTGCGGACAGTGGAGTTGGCAGACCTTTTGCCTACCCTCCCCCCCAAGACATGTACCCTGTGGAAGCCCTACATGAAGAGGTCAACCGGAGAGGCCCCTTCCACGTATCCTGCAGGGGCCCCCCCCCTCAAGTTTCGTTATGCCACTGGTCATGTTCCATATTTTGGGAGCTAATATTGAGTAAACTTGCCCAATATTTTGTGTGTTTGAACAAACGGATTTCAAGTGCAAGGTTTACAATACTAGATTGGTATATGGCTCTGTGTTTTTTTGCCAGCTGGTCTCAGAATGTTGCTGCTTCAAATCAGCAGTCAGCCCGCCCAAGGATTCGAGCACCACTGTGATATGGTCTAACCTTTAAGTGATAGTGATTGAATTGCTGCTTAATTTAGCACAACTTTCAGTGGAGCTGAGCTGGGGTTTAAAAGTCACATGGTCGAGGCTTTTCTCCAACCGTTACTTGATATAATCAGCAATTGTATTAATGTAAACAAATCTTGCTCTGCTAACAGTTATTTGATGTTTTGAATTGTATTTATTTTCCTTGGTGTGTTGCAACAAGCTAGTTTAAAAAAAAAAGATCTTGAGTGGTTTTGCTGCAAAGTCCTTTCTTGTTCCTTGATTGTCTGTTTTTTAGGTCTTGTCTGAGACAGTGCATTATGATGTCTAGTTTTTGAAGTCTTGTCTGAGACAGCACAAGAGCGGTCACTAGTAAGATCATTTGTTACGTTACAAAAAAAACAAGAAAGGTGTTAGAGCCTGACCATTACTTACAATTGGTTGGCTTCATCGTCACTCTCATGTCTTTGCTTCTAATTGGTCAGCACATGCTGCTCTCAATTTTTTCTCTTTGTCTATTCGATGGAGCGTGGATCAAGTACTGATTAATGTCTCAGAGTCCTTCCGCTGCTTGCACCCCGCTTCAGTTCATTTTTATTTGTTGTTGCTTCTTCTATCATTGCCTGTCTTATTCATTTGTTTCTTAAGGTTTTCGAAGGTGGCAGCGATGCCCAGTAAATTTTAGTGGGGAAGAATCGGAACCCTTTGAATATGCAAGTCATTTATTTTGGGGAGGGGGGGGGGGTCAATTTTTCATTTTAGGTATGTCCGATGTGTTGCTCTAGATCAGTGATAATCAAAGTGTGGCCTGGGGGTCGCATGCAGCCCCCCTGAGCAGCAGCAGCATTGGGCTGCTGTTTACTTGACTCAGCACTAAAATGGAAAAACCAAGCATTTGCAGTGCAATAGGTCTCACATTTACGCGAGTTTGAGCTATTGACATTGCAAATAGCAATGCCTTTTATTTTTGTTTTTAAAACATAAATAAAAGGCATTGTCATTTACAACGCCAATAGCTTAAACTCGCGTAAATGCGAGATCTATTGCATTGCAAATGCTTGTTACGACTGCCGCTGGGCAGCAAAGGCTGGGACCACCACGGCCAGCAAAAGGCCTAGCTACGCCACTGCTTAGAAGTGGCTTCTCCGTGAGACATTTCAGGGTGCCTGAGTTTTATTCTGGCATCTCTGTATCCCGGTATTTAATGTTGTCACTGTGCATTCTGAATATGTTGTTAGATCATATATGCAAAAACAACAAATAATGTACAGAAGAAAGTCAAGCTTGCAATTGACAAACATTCACTGAGGTGTATCAACACATACAACTATTGAACTTCCCCCATCCTCTTTCCCTCTTCATTGATCAGTCGGGGGATGTTTGATTTGTCAAAGAGTGATTTCATCTTCAAAACCCCGTGATTTTTGACGATATTCTTGTTAATACAAAAATAAAGGCAAAATAGTGTTAGAAGAGGTTTGTATGTATGAGGTTGCAGCCTCTCCTAGGGTGTGGTGTTTAAAAATCATATTAGGTACTTAGTTTAAATTTAGCCTATAACCCTGCATGCTGGTTTTTCTCTAATGTGCAAGTTCTTTGTTTTTTTGTGCACATTAGTGTGCCGCATTTCAACCTCCGTTTTCATTTTACTCCAGCTAAATTACTATTTATAGCAGTTTTTTAAAAGTCGAAAAAATAAGGAACCCATCAAATGCATACACTATTTTTGAAGCTTTTACAAGAAAACAGACACAATGAAATACAATAGAGACAAAGAAATAGAATATACTTGTGGCATTTGTCATTAATCCTCGCATTTGGTAACAACATCATGCAATACAAAGGCAAAATGTAAAACAATTTCAATATTCACGATTTTACTTCTTTGCATGTGACCGTCCATAGTGACAAAACCAATCCACTATTGCAATGTTTCTAAACTATCAGATAACACACATCCAAGCAAGAAGGTTTATGGTGCAGGCACTCATTCTCTCTCGCCTGGACTACGGGAATGCCCTTTACCTTGGAGCCCTTTGGTTCAACCTTCTCAAAACTCCAAACGGTGCAAAACTGAGCAGCGAGGATGCTTGTGGGGACCCCGAACCAGCAATCTGCAAAACATGCCTTGAATTTTCTCCACTGGCTTTCCGTTCGGGAGAGAGTTATCTTTAAGGCTATGTGTATCGTCCACAGGACGTTAGCAGGGAATGAACCAGCAATCAACCATTCCATTGCCCAGCCTTACCTAGCGAATAGACGGCTGCGCTCAGACGTTTTGTATCTTGCCGTCGTTCCCAGGATTAGTAAGGCCAGACGTGGCGGTCGCCTATTCTCCTATAATGCCGCTAGGATGTGGAACACCCTTCCTCTCTAGCTACGGATGGAACCCAGCAATCTGGCCTTTCGGAAAGTGCTAAAAACTTGGCTCTTCCCTTAGTGTTGCTGTGATGTCCTCGGAAAACTGCTATCAGCGCTGGGATGCCCCTGGGTAGCTATGCGCTCAATAAATGCTTTTTTCATTTCATTGTCATTTTACCTTTTGTTAATACTTGCAATACGACATGCACTCTTTTTGGGAATGCACAGTGATACACCGTGCTCTGTCAGGACAATGGCAGGATGATTTCCTTTTAAATTATCGTTATTTGGAGAAGATGGGAAGCCGAAAAAGTCAGTGTTTCTTCACATAGCAAATTAAGGGAGGTTTTCCACCATATGTAACATTTTTATTTCAGCAAATGAATTGTTTCATTCATAAAATAATTTTTTTCACCTTTTATTTTCTTTCCTGAAAAAATGATTTAGGTTTTAAAGAATTCTTGTTTTGCACGAGTGGATCAATTGTTCGCCATACGATGGTATAATGGTATTCGCAATTCACTGAAAAGTTATGGTCGGACTGAATCTGCCCCAAGTCACTTTTTGCAATAATAAACTGTTTCTCATTATTTACAGATTGCAACTTTCACACATCCCATACAAATATAATACAAAGGGAAACACATGCGAGTCCCATATTTCAAGAAAGAAACGGCAAGATTTTTTTACTGTACACTGAATATTCTCAATAAAATTCTTTCGGGTGCTATGTTAAGTAAAAAAATATATATTAACCTAATTTCTATCCTTAATGACATATACTTCCATCTTTCTTAGCACTGTCGCTGTACTCCATTTTCTCTAAATAAATGATCACTTGCTGGCTGAATCTGAAAATAACAATGGTATGTGTCTCTTCAAATGCAGCATGCCTTCTAAGTAAAATGGCTTACCTTATTAATCGAGGACTGATATTCAAGGTAAAACAAAGAAACATATAAATATGTTATAGCTTTTAATGTGCTCTGATAAAACTGGTCTTCTAGTGCCTGTTGCAAACAACCAATTGCTATTTATGCAGATATGCTTCTGTCTAAATGTCAATACAAGGATGTAAAACCCTCTACCACATGGTGTGGTAAGCGTAAATCATTGTGTCAGCTCTTACTACACCCCTTCACCTCATCCAGCCTACACTGCCACATACTGCCCCACCACACATACACCCTACATTGACACCTTGCACTGCATACGTCACCTCCAGCCCACCTTCATAAATCCCTAATATACAGCACCATCTGTACCTTACACCATTTTAGGACTATGGCACCACATACACCCTTAAACACACAAAAGATAATGGAAGGAATGCTCTCAAATAGTCTAACCACTGGCAATCGACCGGAGTAGCATACCAAGCCATTATTTTTTTGTCCACCGTGCTACCTCAGCTTAGATACAGCCATATCAAAATCAGTCTTGGCCCTGCTCCAATACAAACAGTCCAGCATGAACTGCTAAGCCACGTCCTCTCTGATCCGGAATACAAGCAACCTAAAACTGGAGTCAGCCTATTTTGGCCTCTTCAGTTGGGTGCAGCTTTTGTGCGTTTAACCACATATATCCATACCGCATGCACCGCCACAATAAGTCAACCTGTGTACATCATTTACCACCACAACCTGCATGCAAAACTTATCAACTAACTATTAGGCATAAGACTAATACCTACCAAGAAAAATCACATTCACAAAATAAAACAAAAAACAGCACATTCAGCACAACATATTTAAAACTGGCATAAACAAATAACATACACAACACTACATACAAACAAATATACATCAAATAAACAGCAATCCATTACATAATATATTGGATTAACAAACAATATACACTTAATGTCCACTTGACTACAGTTAAACAAAGGAAACAAAAAAAACTGGCAAAGGCAAAACCTATTGGCTTTGCAAATGCTTGTTCCTATTATTAAGAAAGTGAATTCAAGATGCCATCCCAGTTTCCCTTGGTAACACCATGTGATGACTGTCAAGCTGACATCTCTAGTCGCCCCGGTTATGTGGTCACTGAAGGATAATGAGTAAAGGTCTGCCCCAGACCATAGGGGTGAAAAGGGATTGAAGTATGGAAATATTTTGGTCTGTAATTGGTGACAACAAAGAAGAGGGGATGGCAATATTCCCACGCTGAAAAACAGGAAGGAAGAAAGTGGAGCTGTCCGCCTTTTGAATGTGATACATGGTTGTATGTGGTCTGTGTATATCAACACCAACTTTTAATGCCTGTATGAAAAGACTGCAAAGCTAACTATTGCTTCGATTTTAACCATGATAATATATTGCGGAGTCTCCTTCTGTGACCACTTGTGTAGGAATCTGATATACTAAATAAAGAGTCCAGGGGTTCTCCTAGAAGTGGGCAAGGGTTTGCTAAGCAATCCCAAAGTGCTCTATTGGGGGTAGTGTGGTGAAGCAACCTTAGGCTTAACACAGAGGAGTGCAACACATTTGCAAATATACACAAAGATCAATAAATGACACACACAACTCAAGAAGGAGCTCCACACCAATTTATAAAATAGCAAGTATCTTTATATATTTTTAGGCATTAGAGAAAAATCGTTCAGATAAGTACGTTTTTAAATATAAATTCTTTTCACTTTAAAAAGTAGACACCGTGCAATTTCTGAGTTCTGCAATGTTAATCTATGGAAGGAAGAACATGTTTTGCAAAAAGGTATAGTACAGCGACTTACAAGACCAATCACCAAGAGTTAAGGTGAGTGGTGGGCAAGGTCCAAGGCAGCACCAACAGAACACTACCAGCGACACAAGGGCAGCCGGGTGAAGGGTGCAAAACAGCATTGGGTGCCCAATAGGTTTCTATGGAGATCGGTCACTGAGGAAAAAGGATTTAGGCTCTGGCAGGAAGGCTAGTCGGGGTGAACCAATGGGTATTCAAGGCTTGCGATGCTCGTGGATGTAGGCATACCTGGGGTCCCCTTCTCCATGGCCCGGGGGTGACGGATGCAGAAGTGCCTTTAGGTGTCTGATTGTTTTACCAGGAGCAGTCGCGGTCGAGGTGGCCTGTGCGCAGAGGCTGCAGGGAACATCAGGAAGTCCACGAGGAGTGAAATCACTATGGGCTCGACATCTGGAGAACCTCATTGACACTGGTGGCCCACTTCAACTCGGGCTAGAGGAGACTGGTGCAGTGGTGGCTTCAGGTGTTGGGTTTTGGCGGTCCCTGGGGACTCAGAGGCTTTGCTTTAGAGTTTCTGCAAGAGAACAGGTCCGCTGTTCTCAGTTCGTCTTGGGTCTTTATCGAAGGCAGGCATTCCTCCCAAGGTTCGGAAGTCAACAGCTGCAGGACGAGTCGACTTTGGCATAGTTTTCGACGTGGGGTGCAGACAAGCTGGCAGGGTTGGTCCAAGGTCCGGCTCCTCGGTGTCCTCTCTCTTAGGTCCTCAGGATCTGCTTCTCTAATGCCAGGGGATCCCCCTAAATATTGCATTTAGGAGCTTAGAATTCCTAAGTATGCCATCACCAAGATGGCAACATCTGAAAAATTGTGTCCGCCTCTCAGTAGCCTACCTTAGGTGTGGTACTAGCCTGTTGGTACCACGCCTATCAGACTAGCTATTTTTCCCACCTGTCTAAGTGCCAAGGGGGTACTGGACAAAGGGGGGGCGGCTTCCTCTCCTGTGAGGGGAGCCAGATTCACATTCCAAAGACAGCAGTTCTTTGAAGCTTGCTGGCCCAAGTAGGCTAATCAGCAGGTAATCCTGTGAGAACAGGTGTTACACCCTCTTCCGGGACAGGCTTTTGTTCCGGGTCTCCCGAGAGCAAAAGGCTCTCACCCTAGGAGGTCAGAACAGCGTGTCAAAAAACAGTCAATTAGGACATCGAGGCTGCTAGGTTTTCAGGGAGCACCTCTAAGGTGCCCTCTGGGTGCACGTATTGGTGAATTCTATACTGGCATCAGTGTGGGTTCACCAATACTAGATGTTTGGTAGCAAACATCCCTATTTTCAGTGAAGCCATCATGTAGCTGGGGAACACGTTTTCACCAGTGTCCAACACATGTTTTAAAATGGCTTCCCTGGTCACTTGTACTGGCAGTAATAGGACTGACCATCACAAGGGAATATCTGCTCATGCTGGTATGCCCTCACATGTAATATTTAACACCCTACCTTAGGGCTGTCATGTCTGCTGTAGGGGTGACTTACAAACATTGCATGCATTGTTAGGGGACATGTGACGTGTTTTCACTTTGGCCTGCACCAAGACACGCAGCCTGCAATAGTATTCCTGCATGTGCTTGGTGAGGGGTCCCTTAGGGTGGCACAATTCCTGCTGATGACATTAGGAGCCCTCTTTAGTACCTTATGCCCTAGGTACCAGGGTACCATTTACTTGGGACTTAACAGAGGGTGCTAAAAGCTTTTCCAATAGAGGGAACAAGTGTACAGTTTTGAGAAAGAGTTCAGGAACTGGGGACCTGGTTAGCAGGAACCCAGTGCACTTTCAGTCAAAATCACACCTTTTACCAGGCAAAAAGTCAGTGTGATCATGTCAAAAAGGCACACTTTCCTACAACTTGCCTTTAATCTTCATTTCTAGTAGGCTCCAGTTGCCTGAGATCACTGGTTCGCTAGGCATTCCTGCGAAAAGTAATTTTGCATTCAAGCACTTGCGAGCACAGCAAAATATGAAGCCATCATTCCCAACAATTTAATCACCTTCCTTAGTTTCAGAATATACCATATCTGGTCAAATGAATCTAATGCGTGAAACACCAATATTCTCTCCATTGTTAGGTAGGTCTTTGATTATAAAGAATTGACTGAGTCCTAGAAGATTTTGAATTTATTTACATTGATTGTGTACTCAGCCTTGTGTCGTATTGAATTGTGTGCCGAGTGCTTGCGACATTTCTGCAAAGTTTTCCCCTTTAACAACCAGACATCTTAATAAGGATATATATGACTACTCTGTCACAGCAGACATGCTTCCACCACTGACAGGCCATTTTGTAAATAAGTGTAGGGCTTACTTCCTCCTAGATAAAACTACTTTAAAGTGGTAATCTTGGCCATTTACCATAAATCTGGGATACTGCAGTGAGCAGATACATAGGCACATGAAAGGGTATCCTTTAGATCCAATGTTGGCAAATAGTCTTCCTCTTGCAGCAGCAGGACTGCCTAATGTGGCATTATTGTGAAATGTATCGCCTCTATATGTGTTGAAGAGACCTAAATCTTAGATCGAATTTGGCATGTCGCTGGTCTCCATGGATCACTGCTTTTGTAAAATGGATGGTGTTGCTCTAAAACCCACACAGACTTAAGTAGTCACTTAATACATTAATAACAGTTCAACAATTTATCCCATTGCAGTGATTGAGAAGTACGTATTTATCACTGGGCACTGTGAAAATAATTAGATCAAGGGGATCGAACATTACAAGAAAAGCATTGTGTATGGGCTAGCCCTTTCATTTTCTGAGGAGGTTGCATTACAAGCCCATAGGAAGTAATCCTTTCAATCCAATACTACTAGTGAGACTGTGCACTGATTACCATAGTGGTTCTCAGGCAAGCCAGTTTTAGAAGGAGTACAACAAAAACTGTAATATCCCTTTTCAAAGACAGGCTAATTAGAACGCGCCTTGTGAAAAGACAATGAATTGCAATGATAATGAAGAGAAAAATACCCCAATGGAGTCATTTTAATTACTGTCAAATTCTGTATGGTTAAGCTGCCCAGCTAAATAAGTATTCGTGAATGCACCAAATGACGTATGGCACCATGTATTTGTTAGATTTGCAGTGGAGGAAAATACTCAGAATAAAAGTTTGGGGGGCGTGGCTAGGCGCCCAAGGAAGATGGCGGCACTGATGTGAGTGCTCCGCTCGTACCGGAGCTCACCGGCGGTTCGCGCTTCTAACGCGCATAATGGAAAGTTGCCTCTGACGTCGGAAGCTGCCGGGAATGCGGTGAGCCCGATTCTGTTACGGGGGCGGTCCTGCTTTCAACCCTGTGCCCTTCCAAATCCCGGTCGCGGCTCTGCATTGGCCGCGGCCGCCATTTTGTTCGTCGACTCTCCACATGTCTGCATGACAGCCCCTCAGAAATGCGCTTCAACGCGCAGTGAATGTCTGGCTTCCTCGTGGATTTTCTAATGCTCCTAGTCTCTACAGCAACTACAAGCAGGCGTTCCAGGTGACTTTTTGTTTTGTTGACTTTCACACGGAATTAATTGACACTCTCCTGTTCTCTTCACCTCTGGCAGCCAACTTACGCCCTCAGCCTGCATTTCATGACATTGTGACGCTCCTGTTTCCTACATTTTTCAGGAGCCTACAAAGCATTTTGCTCTTTTTTCAGTCGGGCAGAGTGTCCTTTGTGAACCTGCGCTCCTCAGATACGTTGATGGCTGACTTTTCCAGCAAGTCCCAAAAGCGCAATTATATAAAAAATTCCAGGCTTTTTACAGAGCTGGCTCAGTTAGAAGCCTCTCAGCATTTACCCTACAGCCAGATGTCGTCGACCATGGAAGCTTCTTCACAGCCTTCGGTAAAAACGACGCCTAAGAGGTTAAAAAAAGATCCACCTTCGCCTCCTAAATCCTCTTCGACCATTTCGATGGAATTACTCCTTGAAGAGATGCGCGCACTCCGTCCTTTCATGGAAGAAACCAACGCTAAGTTGCAGGTCTTAACTGATAACTGGGCCTCGATGGATGAGAGGATGACGTCGGTGGAACGCGATGTCTCCTCCCTTCAAGATTCTGCTGCCAAGATCCCCCACATGCACACGCAGGTTTACTCTCTCCAGAAGCAAGTGGAGGACTTGGAAAATCGAAACAGACGTAACAACCTTCGTCTTTGCGGCCTGGTGGAGGGCTGCAAGGGAAGTGATCCCATCAATTTTTTCAAATCCTTTCTTCCTAAACTGTTACACCTGCCTGAGGATCCAAAGCTTAATATCCAACATGCCCACAGACTTGGTCGTGCTTCCTCTTCGTCCACGTCAGTGAAGCCCAGGGGCGTAATATTGTACTTTCTGGAATACACAGATCTGTTGAAGGTTCTCTCAGCAGCCAGAGCCTCCCCTCGCCTCACATGGTCTGGTTCTACCCTGTTCTTCGCGCAGGATTACGCCGGAGCCACAGCAAACCGTCGTAAAGCTTTCTTGGACATGAGACCTGACCTCCGCTCCATTGGTGCCAGATATGGTCTCTTCCATCCCTGCTTATTCAAAGTCACCTACAATAACAAGACTACGACATATGAGGAGCCTGCGCGACTTCGGAGTTTCCTGAATTCTTGTGGCCAGGCGGCCATGGAGCTTTCTGGGCCTTCCTCTTTCATTCCACCTTGACTTTTACTGCTGTTATGTTATGTTGTCTCCATTTTTTATGCTTGCTGTTTCCTCTAATTCAATTGTTCTTAGATTTGCATACTCTCTCGTTGAGTCTATGTTTCCATTGAAAGATTGTTTACTGTTGTTATAGTTCTTTGGCTCACCTCATTCACTGGTTGTCTTGCTCCCCGTCATTCGATGTCGTCCAATCTTATTACCTCTTTTTTTTTTTCTTTCCCTACCATTACAGATCATTGTTACGCGTTCCGTCCTGTTCCTCTGGTTGAGCGTTTCACTCACCCCGAGTGCCCTGCCTTCTCCAGTTGGCCCTACCTCCCTCCCTCCGTTTTCACGTACGTCCTTGCTTGTCCTTGATCCCGATCGTATCTTCCCTAAACTGGTCTTCGTAAGTATTTCTTATCCCTTTTTGGACATGTTTGTTTTCGTTTTGTTTTTCTTCCTCCTGTTAACTCCCTTTCTGTTTTCAAGTTTATTGGTGTCAATACCTCTTTGGCGCTCTTCTTCCTCTTCTCTCTTTCGTTTCTCTCTTCTTCTCATTGTCTACTGGCTCCCTTGCTCATATCTCCCTTTTCTCATATATTTCACTCCTTTGTCACTCCATTTCTCGTTTGGCTCATACATTCACTCTTCTCCTTTTGACCTTCTCTTCTTTTGTCCTGCTTGTTCATTGATCTCTTTGCGTATATTCCTTTTTCTCTTTTACTGGACCTTACCTCTCAGTACTTCTGGACTTCACTTATTCTTTTCATGGATCTCGGCAACATCTCTGTTTCCTTTTATCTTTATGATCTCTCTTAGTCTTTTCTTGCTCTTCCTTTTCCTGCTCTTCTTAGTTCTTCCTTATTCTTATTTCCTCTCTTCTTTATCCTTTGTTCTCACTTCTTGCGAGGTTTTTTCTCAATGTCTCACTCTTCCTTTGCTATATTCTTTTAATAATCCTTAATGTCTATACGCATTGTTTCTTGGAACATCAAAGGTCTTCATTCTCCTATTAAGAGACAAAAAATTCTCTCTCATTTAGCCAAGTTGAATGTAGATATTGCCTTCTTACAAGAAACCCATTTGTCTGATGTCGAAGCTGCTAAGCTCAAGAGGGGTTGGGTGGGCGATGTATTTTCTGCTCCTGGCGATGGTAAGAGAAATGGTGTGGCTGTGTTAATTCGTAAATCCCTTTCTTATTCGCTTCTGTCCTCTGAGTCAGACCCTGAAGGTAGATGGTTGTGTGTCAAACTTTCCTCGAAGGGCACTCCCTTCTCCCTTTTTAACATTTACGCACCTACGGGTGGTGACCCTGCTTTTTGGCGCACAATGGCCCCCCGTATCTCTGCATACGTTGATGACAATTTTATTTTGGCAGGAGACTTCAATTTACCCCTCGATCCCTTTTTAGATAGGAACTCCAAGGTATCTTACATCCCTAATAAATCTCACAAATCGTTTGTTCAGACAATATCCCAACACAAACTCATTGATGCCTGGCGTTTATGCAACCCCACTACGAGAGAGTTTACCTTTTACTCTCCGTCCCACCAATCACAGTCCCGTATTGACTAGATCTTTCTTTCCCATCATATCTCTCAGTCCCTCACTCACGCCGATATTGGCCCCATTTTGTTTTCTGACCACGCCCCTGTCTTGATTAACATTGATGTCTTACGCAAGTCCAATGGACCAAAACGTTGGCGCTTTAATAATTCCTCACTTCTTGATCCTAAATTCACCACCTCCTTTGTTGAATTCACCACAGAATTTTTTGCCATTAACGACACACCCACTATGCTCAAGCATACTATTTGGGACGCTTATAAAGCTGCAGCCAGGGGTTACATTATCGATCATGTGACTAAAAAACGGAAGGCTGCTCGCAAACGTGCTAGTGATCTTCTCCTCACGATTAAAAAATTGGAACATTCTTTCTATACCTCCCATTCGCAGGAAAGTTTGACTACTCTTATTGAAGCCAAGATGCAATTTAATAAACACTCCACTGATGATGCTTTGTTATATTTGCTGAAATCGAGTTCAAAATTCTATGGAGGAAAGAATAAGGCGGGGAAGATTTTAGCCAACTATTTAAAAGTTAAGCAACATAAATTAAACATTGAGTCCATCTATGATGGTAATTCTGTTTTAAAACATACTGATGTGGATATTTTAGAGGAATTTTCTCGTTTTTACTCCACACTTTACTCTTCTGAAACTTGCCCCACTCCTCATTCACTTGCTACCTTTTTCTCCACTATTCAAGCACCTCCCAACTTTCCTGTTGATTTATCTATTCTTGAATTGCCCATCTCTACTTCCGAATTACACACTGCACTTCAGTCACTTAAAAAAGATAAAGCCCCGGGTCCAGACGGATTTACAGTTGAATTTTACCTGCACTTTTCTAAATTTTTACTACCTAGACTACATTCTCTTATTGACTCTTTTATTCTCAGCGGTACTTCCTCCGGTACTTTCTCGAATGCCCATATATGTATCATACCCAAAGAAGGAAAAGACACCCAGCATTGCAAGAATTATAGACCAATCTCCTTGGTTAACATTGATTATAAGATTTATGCTATGTCCTTGGCCTTACGACTTGACCCCTTTCTTCCCGAGCTGCTGGGCCCGGAACAATCTGATTTCGTCAAGGGTCGTTTCATTTCGGATAACACTAGACTTTTATTTAATATCTTGTCCAAATCATCACGTTTCCAAGGTTCCTTAGCGGCAATCGCTTTGGACGCGGAAAAAGCGTTTGATAGAGTAGAGTGGTCTTTCCTTTTTTCCGCTCTTCAATGGTTTGTGTTTGGTCCTAATTTTATCTCCTTTGTCTCTTTCCTATACTCCAGTCCCAGAGCAGCGGTTTGCGCTAATGGTCTAGTCTCTCCTTTCTTTAATCTAGGCAGAGGGGTCCGTCAGGGTTTCCCCCTTCCTCTTCAATCTGGCTTTAGAGCCATTTCTCTCAAAACTTCGCCAAAATCCCAACCTCCATGGTTTCCAAGCCTCCCAAACAACCATCAAACTTGCTGCATATGCAGATGATATCCTACTTTTTATGTCCAATCCTACCATTTCTATTCCCGCATTTCTATCTGAAGTTCATGAATATTCCCAAATTTCTGGCTATAAGTTGAATAACGACAAATGTGAAATCCTACCCCTTACCAAATTTACTTTCAAACCTGATTTTGCTGCGTCCAATTTCAACTGGAGTTCCTCACACATCAAGTATCTTGGTTTATACATTATCCCTTCTCTTTCCGACACTGTCTCGCTGTGCCTTAATAAATGTACCCAGAAATTGTCCGACCTCACCTCTAGATGGCACCCGCTTTACCTTTCTTGGTGGGGTCGCCTTGATACGATTAAAATTATGTTATCCCCAATAGTACTTTACACTATTTCCAATATTCCAATCCCTATTCCAGCTAAAATTTTTAGGAAAATCAACACTATTCTTTCTTCTTTCCTCTGGTCTGGTAAAAAAGCACGTATGTCCTTGTTCAGACTACAACTTCCCAAATCAGAAGGTGGGGTTAACTTCCCGGATTTTCCCACTTATCATAAGGCATTCCTACTTAGACAAGCCTCCCTTTGGTTGCAGGATCCTGTTGAATCTTCTCCCTTATGTCTAAATATTGAGTGTCTTTCTTTATCCCCCTTTACTCTTATTGAATATCTCTCATTCTCTCGTAAGCCCCAGTTTCTTTCCACCCCTATTCATAAGTTCACCGCCAAACTTCTTCTTCCCACTCCCCCAACTCCTCCTGCCTCTGTTGCCGAGTTTCTCAAAACCACCATTTGGCATAATAACAGTATCCTTGTTAATCACAAACCCATCTACTGGAAATCTTGGAGACAAAGGGGTTTGATCTGGGTATCTCACCTTTTCTCTGGCTCTGATTTTTTACCTTTTTCCGCTCTTAGTCAAAATTTTAATCCTTCTTCTTCCTTTGCCCGTAAATATTCCACGCTTAAAAATGCAGTTATGGCCACCTTCGCTCAATTTTTTCCGCCAAATCAGATTCTCCTAATCCCAATCTCCACCTCCATTCCTTGTTACGGACTCATCCCTCAGCTTCCTCAATTTACAATTCATTTCACACGACTCCTACACCTAGGACAAAATCTAACGTAGAGGAACAATGGGAATCTGATTTTGACATTTCTTGGCCCACCGCTCTCTGGGATAAACTTTGGACTAAACTCCGCAAATCGTCCAGGGCTGCTTCTCTCACACAAACCCTCTTTTTTTATCTATAACAGACTTCTTTTTTCACCTCATATGCTGAGTAAGAGACTCCCTTCACTCTCTGATTTTTGCTGGTCCTGCACGACTTCTAAGGCTACTCTTTTTCATATGCTTTTTGCTTGCACTGCCACGCACAATTTTTGGAAACAAGTTTGGGCTCAAATTAATGTCATATTTCACACTACACTTCCCTTCTCCCTCGTTAATATTTTCTTAGGAAGTCTTTCTCCTTGCTGGGCAGATACGAATTTCAATGTGCAAATTGTTGACTTGTTACTAGCTGTTGCATTCCAGCAAATTACTGTTAATTGGAAAAATTCTGCTAATATCTCCTTTAGAGCATGGTGGTACAACGTATGTCATAACCATAGGCTTGATACAGTTTTTGTTTATCCCCTTAGCTTAGTCAAAAAACGACATGATCTTTGGCTTCCTGTGACCATGTACCTTGACATTTGTACTAAACGCTCATCTCATTCGTCTCCTTTCCAGCAGGAGGTCTCTAAGCCACCTTGATTGACCTTTTTTGTTCCTTTGCATTTTTTTTTTGTAATCCATTTTATTCTATGTTATCTCTAGTATTGTATTTGATATATAGCCTCAATCATTTGTTATTTCTTAATCTTATGTTCATTTTCACAGTCATGTTTTTTACTTCTCCTTTTATACTGCTTATATTTTCTGCTTTCTTATGTATCGACACCTTTATTTGTCTAATAAAAATCTTTTGAACTAAAAAAAACAGAATAAAAGTTTGGTTTTTGGGAATGCCTGTTCTCCTAACTTAAGGTATGCCTTGTAATTAACTAAAAGGGAAAACGAAACTTTTGCAAATAAGGTAGTATAAAATCAGTTCTCATTACTATTGATTAGGAGAGATAAGTCCTAAACCTATGTGATGTGCTACGTATGATATACGCAGTGGGTACCTGGACAATGAGTTTCCTCTAGAATAAGTGCAGATTTTTAATACTGAACATAAAACAAGTAAGAGTAAAGTATGAAGCGATTTGAGTTATGACTATATTTCCAATGGTGTGAGATTCATTTGTAGAGATATCACCATCTTTACAAATGAGTCATCGAGAAACGTACTTTATAATTACAGTATTATGACGAAAATAATTTGTAGTTCCTCTAGAGAAATGTGGAATGAGTTTGGTGAGCAATCAAAATGCGGCATTGACGTTTGTGACCTATTGCCACCTTCTCATCCCGACAAGACTTTATTGGCTCCCCTTGCCAGCCCACACCATCTTCATCGTATACAAAGCCAAAATATAAATGAGGTGTGCAGTTCCCCGTGAAAGAAGACTAAAGTCAATGGCTCCAGGGAAAGGAATATGCTTCGATAGGAGCTTGGGCCTTCACACACCCAAATGGGTGTCATGCTTCATCGTTGGGCTAGCTCCTCCTCAGGCTGGCGCTGCAATGCCTGACGGGCACCAACACAGGGGCTCTTTGCCGGAGATCTTTTAGTTAGCCGTATGGTGAAGTGAAGGTGTTTGGGCTAAAAAGGTATAGTGCAGAATGGTGACGCAAGTCGATTAAAATAGCTGCAGTGGTACTCTGGATCAGTCAATTTAATGAATGAGTTCACTAACCTAATTAAATGGTCATCATGCGTCTCGCCTAGTTATGTCAAGTGGAAATTCTTAAGGACTTCGAACCTACCCTAAACTACCCTGTGTCTGGTCTCAGTGAGTGTGAATACCCAGACCAAGATAACCAGTCACACAACGAGTAATATGGTACAATATTAGTCATGCGAGGACTTTAGGAGCATTGAGGATAGTATTTGCAACGTATATTGTCTACCTAACTGCTTCTTTGCATTGCCCATGAGATTGTTCCTCCCCCCTTTGTTATTTACTTGAAAATCAATAAAATCTGTTATAAAAATTAAAAAAAAAGTAATATGGTACAATATTTACCTTAAAAGAAGTAAAGTCATCCTGGAACACAAAGACAAACAAAAATATATATGCATATATGAAATTCACAAATAAACAGTTTTATGACTAAGGCATGTTGAGCAACTCATCAGAATGTCCCAAGTGACATAGAGCATGAAATTAACACCACCAAACACTCATAACAACTCCCGAAAAAGGCCATAGACAATTGCATGAATGCTGAGATCGCAATGTTCCAAGCTCGAGGCTGACCCTAGAAGCACAGGAAAATATGGTCCCGTTGGGCGATCTATCGGGGCATAAAGCTACCCCCCTTACCATCTCCGGAACCCTGATAGGATGTGTTCCCCTAATAGTATGGATCACAGAGCAACCCGGACTACAATTTAAAACAATTGGTGTATTCATCCAATTTGACAGTCATGGACTTGTGGGATTTGAGACTAACTGTGCAATGTTTTTGTTGTTGTACCTGCAGGGGTTACAATTTTATGTATGTAATAATACACATTGTCTTCAAAATGTAAACATGGGGCCAAGGTCCGGTATGTACCAAGAAAACGTAATAAAATATATTGTTTTAAAAAAACACTCATAGCAACGTGCTAAAATTGCACTCACTCTACATGGTGAGCAGTGTATATAAAATTACTCGGACTCACCCAATTAGGGTATTGGCTCTAGCCTCATGAGGCAGAAGAAACGCCTATTAGCGTCTTAAAGGAAGAAAAATGTCAGCTTTGAAATGGGCTCATCTTACCGACGGGTCAGGGAAATGCTCCTGTCTCGATACTTACAAGGATGCGGAGAGGCGTCCGCCGCAAGACCTACCTTGGCTCAAGCGAGTCAAGGTGGGGTCTATTTATGTGTTGCGGGAGCGTGTATGTGCCAAATTACACTTGCAACAATCAACGTAATGTGTGTAACCACAGGCGCCATTTTAGAGGTATTAAGTGCGCCGGTTACAAACAGAAGGGGCAATGATAGTTCAGTAATGGAACGTAGTATTCTTGCTTTCACTCATGATAAGAGGGTCATATTGTGAACAATTTGTTTCAGCGTGGTAAGAACAGCATTTGTGCAGTGCAGCACAAAAGCACATTGTTTACAAAACAATGGTGTCACTGTAACAAGCACCAGTGGCATTTGAATATCCAGGAGGGCAGGTACAAAGGAATTAAGTTGTTGCCACACCATAAAAAGTCGTACCGTACTTGGTGGTTTCACCGATTGTTCGAAATCAAAGGCAGAAAGGAATATGCTACTTGACAGTATGCATCTGTTCTTGCCATGTAGAGCTGCAGATCCACACACTATGCATAGATCGCCATCTGGTGTTGGGCACGGATGTTTGCACTTGTTTTTGTCTTGGAAAAGTCTTTGGAAGTCACGAGATAGGGGACTCCTCCGTTGGATGATAATGCGCATAGGCATCGGCTCCATCTTCAGATTGTTTTTCGCCAGCAGGAAATGATGGAGTTTTGTGAGAAACAGATAAGATGCCCATGTATGCTGTATCTAAATAAGATAGTACTGGAACAGATAAAGGTAGCCGGGGAGGTGGGTGGACGTGTGGATTTACAGCTGTACATGCCAAGGAGTAGTAGTTTCTTTTCTGTAACTCCAGTTCTGTAGTAGGGGTATCTCTGTTATAGTCATAATCTAGTGAATAGTCCCGCCCATGTGCGCGGACCCCGGAGCAATAAAAATAATCTCTTAAGTTGTCAAGTCATGCAGACCTGCATCCACACTTACGAGAGAATTTCAAAGACAGATAATGCAGCCTATATCCACAGGCTACACTGTCCAGTACTTCAACTAGAAAGAATTCCACCAGCAACCACTAACAGCACTGCCTGCCCAGCTTTTTCCATAGAGAAAGAAACCTGCCTCTTCCAGCAAAAGCCTCTGGAATGATAGAGAGGAAGGAATGGACAGACAAGCCCCATAGGCTGCCATTATGTGGCTCAGAACAGGATACTGTGCCTTTAAGAAAACTTTCCAGAACTTTTCCAGTATCCCAGAATGCACAGCAGGTCCCTTTTACTTTCAGTTCTTTTTGAAGGCGTAGCACGCCAGACCTGTAGCATTCCTTACATTAACATTCATCTCTCCACCGGGGAGGAGGGCGGGTGCTTATGACTATAACAGAGATACCTCTACTACAGAACTGGAGTTACAGAAAAGAAACTACTCCTTCTGTAGTAGGGGATCTCTGTGTATAGTCATAATCTAGTGAATAGAATGGCAAGCCCATCCCCACACAAAAACGGTGGTGGAGAAGATTACAAAATAATACCACTACTGTGCGAACAAATTTCGCAGCGAAGCCTGCCCAACCTGAGCATCTGCCCTGGCATCCGTGTCCAGACAGTAATGCGCAGCAAAGGTATGGACCGACTTCCAAGTGGCCGCCTTGCAGATTTCTGCAATCGGAACATTACGCAGCAAAGCAGTCGTGGCAGCTTTGCCCCTGGTGGAATGAGCCTTAGGTTTACCCTGTGAGAAGTTGGCCTGATATGTAGTGCTCACTATTCTAGTGATCACTGTGTATCATTCCAAACGACCCTTATTGATGATTGGTTGTAAGTCAACCTTGTAGACCAGCTATCCTAGTAGCATGGACAAGAGCAGTCTTCAGGCTAAACTCGAAAGGGCGTGTTAAGCCAGCTGTTTACCATCACATATACCCCTGGAACACCAAGTGAAAGGACACCACACAAGTTGTTATGAAAATAAAGGATATTTATTTATAACAAGACTACCCTGGCTCTTTACGAGTCAGGGAGCTAAGCACAATACAAAACTCTTGGGAAAATACTTCTAGTTGCACAATTTACACAAATGCCCGAAGGGCACGAAACCATTTACACTGCAAGTGGAATGGGAGAGGTTAGAGAGTCTAAAGTTACTGATTCCGGAGGAATCCGATCAGTTGGACTAAACGGAAAAGGAGCTGGACACTTGTAGAGTGAACCTACGATGGAGCACCGAAATGCTCGAGTTACCTAGCCCAGAGGCTGCGGCTGCGTGGGGTTCAGGATCAGTCGATCCATAGCGCATTCCCCAGCATCCCCTTCTGGTAGTACCTGGATGCGAAGTCTCGGCATTTGCTGTTTTCGGCGGTGGCGAACAGATCTACGTCTGGAGTCCCCCACCTTGCGAAGACTTCTCCTAGTACCTCGTCGTTTATGACCCATTCGTGGTTCTCCTGAAGCAGCCTGCTCAGCGCGTCCGCCTGAACATTCTGCACCCCCGGCAGATGCGTGGCCGTGATCATCAATCCGCGGGCCAGAAGCCAGCGCCAGATCGCCTGCGCCTCCTGCGACAGAGTGCGCGATCACGACCCCCCTTGCTTGTTCAGGTAATACATCGTGGTTGTATTGTCCGTCTGTATCAGCAACGAGGTGGTCTGGAAGGACGGATGAAAGGCCTTCAACGCCAGGTACACGGCTCTGAGTTCCAGGAAGTTGATGTGGTAGGTCGACTCCAACGGGGACCACTTTCCTTGTATCTGTAAGTCTCCGGAGTGCGCTCCCCAACCTTGGAGAGACGCATCCGTCACGATAGTCGTCTCGGGAATGTCCTTGTGGAAGGGAACCCCCCCGAGGAGATTCTCCGCCGAACACCACCATTTCAGAGACTGAAGAGCATGTAGAGACAGCCGGATCTTGTCGTCCCAAGAACCTGTTCTCTTATCCCATTTATCCTCCAAGCACTCCTGCAGTGGTCGCATGTGCAGCCGTGCGTGCGGCGTGAGGAAGATACAGGAGGCCATCGACCCCAGCAGCGAAGACACCTTCCTCACTGTCGCCGATGGAGCGGCCATGAGGTCCTGAGCCTTCCGAAGGAGCGATAACCGTCTCTCCTCCGAAGGAGACACGCTTGCTGACCGTGTATCGATGGAGGCCCCCAAGTACTGTATGCACTGGACCGGAGTCGGGACAGATTCCGACATGTTGACGTGTAACCCCAGCTTGTTCAAGAGAACGCACGTCCTCCGGAAGTGCGCCTGCCCTTCCGAAAAAGATGAGGCCTTGATCAACCAGTCGTCCAGGTACGGGTAGACAAACACCTTGTTCCTTCGTAGGTGCGCCGCTACCACTGCCATGCACTTCGAGAAGGTCCTTGGGGCAGACTTTAGCCCGAATGGCAGTACTGTGTATTGATAATGATTGGCGCCGACTTGGAACCGCAGGAACTTCCTGTGATTCCGTGCAATGGGCACATGGAAGTACGCATCTTGTAGGTCTATGGCACAGAGCCAGTCTCCCTGTTGCAGCTGAGGGTAAATCTGATGCAACAACAGCATGCGAAACTTCTCTCTGCGAATCCATTTGTTTGCTTGCTGCAAATCCAGAATGGGCCTGAACTCGTTCTTGTCCTTCTTGCGAACCAGGAAGAAACGAGAGTACAGACCTCTTCCCCTTTGAGACAGAGGTACGTCTTCCACCGCCTTTTTCCTTAACAGGATGTCTGCCTCCGCCTGGAGCGCTCGCAGTTGATACCGCGAGCTTACCGGCGGAATCGCTGGAGGCGGGCTGATGAATCGAAGACTGTATCCATTGCAAACAATATTCAGCACCCACTCGTCCTGAGTAATTTTTCTCCACTCTGCCGGAAAAAATTGAATGCTTCCCCCCACTGGAGTGGCTAACGGTTGCAGGGGAAGTAAATGCTCAGGGCCGCGACCCGGCCGGGCCCTTGGTAGCCGGAGCGGACTGCTGGCCCCCTCTACCCTTCTGGCGTTTCTGGAAGGGTTTACGGAACTGCTGCTGCTGGTGCTGCTGCTGTCCCGAGGCCTGCCCACGCCCTCTGCCCGCAGACCCGAGCCTTCTCTGGAAGGGGAGTTTCTTCTTTTCTGGCTTCTCCAAACCGACAGCCGTCAGGGTCTCCGCCTCCGTCTTCATGCGGGCCATCTCGTTGTCCGTATGTTGCCCGAACAGGGTTTCCCCCGAGAAAGGCAGATTGTCCACTCTCTGCTGAGCCTCCGGCTTGAGCGAGGTGAGGCGAAGCCACGCGTGCCGCCGTTGGTGGACTCCATGACAGTACCCATGCGCCGCCAGCAGGGACACATCCGCTGCCGCACTGATCAGCTGGTTGGAGACTAGCATCCCCTCGCGCAGAGTCTCCAAGAAGTCTTCCCTCTTGTCACGAGGCAGCAGCTCCGCATACTGCTGGAGAGACTCCCACAGGGCCCGGTCGTAACGCCCCAACAGGGCCCCGGCACTTGCCGCCTTCATGGTGGTGGCAGCCGTACCACAAACCTTCCTTCCCGCCGAATCCAGCCAGCGGCTTTCCTTGTCGGGCGGAACTGTCGATGAGGGGGTAGTAGCATGCTGCTTCCTCGCCGCCGTCACAATGACTGAATCTGGCTTAGGGTCCGTCCTCAAAAAGGTCGGGTCCGAGTCCGGAGCCCGATACTTCTTCATAAGCCGGGAGGGGGCGGATTTCGTCACTGCCGGAGTGAGGAACAACTCCATAGCTGGCTCCACCAGTCCCGGCACGAGAGGCAGCAGGGGGCGAGACAGGTGCTTTTTGTGCAGCGTCTCGAATATCACGGACGTCGTAGGTGTCGGTACCGTCACCGTGATTCCCAACTTGGCTGCATCCCTCAGCAGTACCTCCTGGAAGGAGACCAGATCGTCAACCGGCGACACCCTCGTGGGTGAGTCCGACAGCGTCGGAGAGAAGTCCCTGGCCGATGATCGAGTGCGCGATCTGGATCTGCGCCTCCTGTGGCGCCGTCTCGATGTTGAGGACGAACGCCCACGGCTCCGCGATCTCCCTCTCCGTCCGGAGCGGGAGCGCGATCTTCTTGGCTTCGGTCTGTCCGCCGGACCTCGCCGGGCCCAGCGACCGTGGCTTACCCTGGCGCGGTGGCTGAGTGGTTCCCTGCGGCGGCTTCGGATACCTGGGCAATGAGACCGATCGCGTCGGAACCGGTGGTGGGTCCGAAGGCCTGCGAGGCGGAATCGCAGGAGGAGGAGGAGGAGGAGGAGGAGTTGGCGGTGGAGGAGGAGGCGGCGTATAGACCACCGAGTACCCCGATCCCGGGGACTCCGTCGAGGGACTCCTGGTGTCCGGGCGCCCCCTGCGCCTCCTCGACGTCGATGAATCCTTCGACGTCGACCGTCTCCGTGACGGCGATCGCCTCCTCGACGTCGATCGCCTCCTCGACGTCGATCGCCTCCTCGACGTCGATCACCTCCTCGACGTCGATCGTCTCCTCGACGTCGACCTCTTCCTCGACGTCGATCGTCTCCTCGACGTCAACCTCTTCCTCGACGTCGATCGTCTCCTCGACGTCGACCTCTTCCTCGACGTCGACTGCCTCCGTGACGTCGATCGCCTCTGTGAAGTCGATCGTCTCCTCGACGTCGACGGCTAACGCCTCGACGGCGAACGCCTCCTCTTCGCCGACGGCGAACGGCGACCTCCCCTCGACGGTGAGCGCCGACGCCGGGCCTGATCTCGACGTCAATGCCGCGACGGAGACGTTGACGGCGTCGACGGCGGTCCGATCAGTTCCCTAGACGTCGCTTCTCCCCAGAGCCGTGGTCATCCCTCTCGACGCCTTAGTCAACGTCATCGACGCCGGTGGAGAATGGGGGCGCTTGCCGGTCTTCCTGCCCCTGGGGAGCCCCCCCAGAGGCCTCAGCATGGGCAGAATCAGCCCCTCCTGACCCACCTTGTGCCTTCAGCCTTCTGTCCTCCAGGACTTGGAGCCTGATCTTCATTCTTTCCCTCAGGGCCCTGGCTGAGAACGAGTGGCAGATATCACACTCCTCAGGAACATGGGACTGGGGAAGGCAGCCTGTACACACCTTGTGTGGATCTGACTTAGCCTTCTTTCTGTCGCACTCTGGGCACTTGTCGAACACGCCAGGCATGTTGACAGCACCAGAACACTAAACTCTTGAAAAATTGACAAAAAACACCAATAAACCCTTGAAAAGGGAGAGCTCAATGCTCCAGGGTCCTGCTAGCAGGAGCCGGAAAAAAGAACTGAAAGTAAAAGGGACCTGCTGTGCATTCTGGGATACTGGAAAAGTTCTGGAAAGTTTTCTTAAAGGCACAGTATCCTGTTCTGAGCCACATAATGGCAGCCTATGGGGCTTGTCTGTCCATTTCTTCCTCTCTATCATTCCAGAGGCTTTTGCTGGAAGAGGCAGGTTTCTTTCTCTATGGAAAAAGCTGGACAGGCAGTGCTGTTAGTGGTTGCTGGTGGAATTCTTTCTAGTTGAAGTACTGGACAGTGTAGCCTGTGGATATAGGCTGCATTATCTGTCTTTGAAATTCTCTCTTAGGTCTGCAGGACTTGACAACTTAAGAGATTATTTTTATTGCTCCGGGGTCCGCGCACATGAGCGGGACTATTCACTAGATTATGACTATAACAGAGATCCCCTACTACAGAACAGATGCATACTGGTAAGTAGCATTTTCCGTTCGAGGCATATGAGCTGCAAATCACACACTATGCATAGATTGTATAGCAGTACCCCCTCCTAGCGGCGACCACCAGTATCTTTTGCAGTAGTTTGAAATAGTGTTTTGAGTACAGCCTGGCCCACACAAGCTTGCTGTTTTGCTTGCACATCTACACAATAGTGCTTTGTGAATGAGTGCGGTGTAGACCATGTAGCTGCTTCGCAGATGTCATATAAGGGAATGTTACCTAAAAATGCCATTGCAGCCCCTCTCTTTCACGTAGAGTGGGCTTTAGGGGGGGAACTGATAACATACGTTTTGCTTTGTGATGGCAAATCTGTATGCATTTGACAATCCACCTTGCTATCCCAGATTTTGATATGGGGTTGCCTTTATGTGGTGGTGAGAAGGAAACGAAAAGTTGTTTTGTCTTGCGAAAAGATTTTGTTCTTTCGATGTAATAAAGCAGTGCTCTTTTTACATCTAGAGTGTGAAGAGCTCTTTCCGCGACTGTTTGTGGTTGCGAGAAGAATACCGGCAACTCCACAGACTGGTTGAGGTGGAAGTGAGAAATAACCTTAGGGAGGAATTTTGGATTGGTTCTGAGAACCACTTTGTTATGATGAAGTTGTAAAATCTTGAATAGTTAGTGCCTGTAGTTCACTGACTCTTCTAAGGGAAGTAATGGCCACTAGGAAAGCGACTTTCCATGTTAGAAATTGTAGCTCGCATTTGTGCAGAGGTTCAAAAAGGAGGGCCCATTAGTCTTGTGAGAACTATGTTTAAATTCCACACAGGTGAGGGTGGTACCCTGGGAGGAATTATTCTTTTGAGGCCTTCCATAAATGCTTTGATGGCAGGTACCCTGAATAGGGACAAGTGTTCTCTATTTTGTAAGTAGGCTGCTATGGCAGCGAGGTGTAACCTAATAGATGTGTATGCTAAGTTAAACCTTTGGAGATGCAGAAGGTAACCTATGATGTGTTCAATAGACACATCTAGAGGATTGATGGTGTTATTGTGACAATATATCACAAATAGTTTCCACTTGGCTGCATAGCAGGCTCTAGTGGTGGGACGTCTAGCTTCTTTGATAATGTTCATACAGTCCGGGGGAAGGTTAGGGTAACCGAACTCTAAGACCTCAGGAGACAGATCGCTAGGTTGAGCTGTACTGGGTCTGGGTGCCTGATCTCTCCACGGCTCTGGGTTAAGCGGTGTGGGGAGAAATGTAGTTTTTGGTGCGGGACTACAGATAGTTCCAGTAATGTGGTGTACCATGGTTGTCTGGGCCATGTTGGAGCAACTAGGATGGGAGTCAGTGAGTGTTGCTGTAGTTTGCGCACCACCAGTGGAATGAGTGGGAGAGGCGGAAAAGTGTACGCAAATCTGCCTGACCAGTTCATCCTTTTTTTTTTTTTTTTTTAATATCTTTATTGGTTTTTCTTTTTTTTGTTCCATATTTGTCCATTTTCATATAACACATGGCAAGACAGATATGTCAACAACATTGTACTAGTAGTACATTACAATATCTCGACAGTACTATCATAAATCATCGATAATATAGCAGAACGTTTTTCAATGTGTGTTAGCACACCAGTGTGCTACTAATAGGTCGCTTCTCACAACATTTGTGCGATTACCCGTCCTCCGCACCGTCCCACAGTGTCTAATCGACATTGAAGAAAGGATTTGACAAAAGAGGGAAGGGGGAGTCGCTAATATCTTTTGGCTGTATTGTTGGTATCCTTGAAGTCATTATGGAAGAACTCCCTAAACATTAGCAAATGGTAAAGATAGGCTCATGTGGCCAACACTCTGGGACGATGAGTGGATGTGTCCCAAAGTAAAAGGAATACGGAGCTACTTACACACACCAATAAAGTATACATTATTATAATAACAATACCAAACAACATATTGAAAGAGCTGCCATAAAAAAAAAAGAAAAAAACCATTTCATTTGGAATAGCCTTTACAGTACTGGATGTGGGTCTGTGTAGTGTATTAGTCACAAAATGCTAATATACTAGGGTGAAGCTCGGACTCGTGTGGGTGTTGGGGGCCGGTGTCAAGAGGGGGGGGTGCCGGGACAGAAGGGGGCAGGGGTTCGTTGCAGCAGACCTACTGTACAAGGTGAGATTCAATGGAGTGCGTCCGTCCGCTGCCATCCTCTAGCTCCCCGCCTCCCGAAGCCTGCAGCAGGTGTACTATGTGACTGTGACTGCTGGTTGGGTGCCTACGCCTTCCCCGGTTGTTCCATTGCTGAATGCTGTAAGTATGGTGTCCCAGTGTTGGGCTATAGGGTATTTGCGGAGCCCCGCCGTTTCCTCCCTATGCAATGCTGTCCAACTGATTATCTCTTGGCGGTTTGCCTGCCTCCACCGCTTTGTTATCAAGCATTTGGCAACTATAAGTCCTAAGTCTCTGAACCATGAGGTAACTCTGTTTTTCTTGGACCTAACAGACTCCTAGAATGCAGATCTCCCACGTGGGTGGCAAGGACGTGTCGGTGCAGGTCGCCAATGCTGCAGCAACGTCTCGCCAGTAACGGTGGAGGGAGGCGCAGGACCACAGCATGTGGAGCAGATCTGCGTCGAGCTGCTGACAACGAGGACATTCAGATGTAGCAATATTCAAATATCTGTTTATTTTGTCATGAGAAAGATACGCCCTTTGTATTATGTAAGTCTGCATTAGCCTGAATTTAGAGCTTATTGGTATACAAGTAGCACCAGCTAAGATGGTTGCCCATTCCTTGTCTGTCCAGGGTCAGCCTCTATCAGCTTCCCAGTGGGCACAGAGCGCCAACATTGGTTTCAGCGTGTGTGTGTGTGAGCAAGGCCGTCACCAGCCAGTGCACTGTGTGTGATCCTGCCCCCATTACGTGTAGATACTGCAGCAGCAGGTGTGTCGGCGGCTCAGTCGTCAAATCCCCCAAGAATGCCGAAAGGGCTTGTATAAGAGAGGCATGTAGGAGAAATTGCCCAGCAGGTAAGTCAGTTTCTTCCGCTAGTGCCTCGAACGTTAAGAGGGCGTCGTCTCTGTAAAAGTCACCCAGAGTTTCTATACCCACTGCGTGCCAGTGCCTAAGAACGAATTCGGAAGTACCTGTGTTCCCTCTGGGCGACCCCAAGAGCGGTAATATCGGGGTATATGGGAGCGTCTCACGGGTAAGATATAAGCTCCTCTTGTAACATCTATGCGCTAGACCCAGATGCAGTTGGAGCGGACGGGGGGGACCTGGCAGCTGGATGGAATAGGTGAGATAATGGAGTGTGAGTCCACGGTTGCTGCAAGGTTGCCGTATCACCCAGAGCAGTGCCATTGAGCCACTTTGTCACCCACTGCAGCTGAGCTGCTATGTAGTACAGTTCCAGATTGGGAACAGCTAGCCCTCCCTGGAAGGTGGGAGCATAGAGCTTCCACAACGCAACTCTGGGCCTGCCTTTGTTCCAAATAAGATCCCGGGACATACGCTCCAGTTCATGGAAAAGCCTGGTAGGGACATAAACCAGGAGGTTAAAGAATTAGTACAGAAACTTTGGTAGGACAATCATTTTGAGCAGGGTAACTCGACTCATGACATTTAACGACAGTGACTTCCAGAAATGCACGAGGCCCGTATTGCCGAAATTGCCCTAATCAAATTGCCCTCCAACAGATCATCTGGAGTCCGATAGATGAGCCTGGAGTTACTAGCCATCTTCCTAGCGTTTCATCTTTTCGAGAGATTAATCCAAGGCTGGCCCAAATAGATGCTCCTGGTCAAATGGTTGGTTAAGAATGGAAGTCTGAACCTCAGGTTTAAAACCTGAAATGCTTAGCCATGCATGCCTATGCAGAAGGACACTTGTGTTGATGGCTCTGGAGGCGGTGTCTGCCACATCTAGAGCGCAACAAATGGAGGTGTTTGTGATGAGCTTACCCTCCTGTACGAGGTCGTTGGCCTTAGTTTTGTATCTGTCAGGGCGGTGTTGCAATAGGGACTCTAACTCATCGTAGTGTGCCCTATTGTATCTGGCTAACAAAGCCCGAGTGTTGGCGATGCGTCATATATTAGCTGCTTGTGACGCCGTACGTTTACCAGAGGCGTCCAAGACTTTTGAGTCCTTGTCTGGAGATGGAGCGTTCCCTGACGTTTGCGAGTTAGCCCTTTTTCTGGCATTGGAGACCACTAAGGAGTCCAAGGGTATTTGGCCTTTAATGTATATGGGGTCGGCTGGGGCAGCTTTATATTTCTCTATCCTGGGGTTTATAACCCTAGCCCTAACAGGATCTTTGAACACCTCAGGTGCATGTTTGATGACCCCTTTTAACAAAGGGAGGACGGAGGTGGACTTTTGTGAAGTATCAAGTGTCCATTAAGAAATCCTCTTCCACAGAGTCTGTATGTAGGGCAACCCCGTGGTATTGTGCAGCTCTGTGAACGAGCTGGGTGAAACCTATGGTATCCTCAGGAGGGGAAGGTCTAGAGGGGTAGATGCCGTCTTGTGGTACGTTAGGGACATCTGGTGTGTTGTAATCGTCCCAGGGGTTTGGGGTATAAGGTGGACTAGGATACCCTAGTGGTTCATTGTCTGGCTCCTCCCCCATGTCATCAGAGGTGTCAATATCGTCGTCCATTGGTGGAGGAGATGGTGTAGGAGAGTGATGTGGAGGTGAAGGGACTCAGAGGCGATGTTGCAATGTCTCTCTTTTTAGGTGGTGGAGTCGGTGGAGGCGTGTCCAGTGGTCTCTTTTTAGAACTGAGAGTTCGTTTTTTAATACAGTCCATCTTAGGTCTACTAGGGAGTGACCTACATTAAGAAAGTGAGTGCTCATTTTTGTGCTGTATTTTTACACCGTATATTGCTACGGTGTTCTGTGATTCTGATTTTCACCGCTCTGGTAGTCATGCCTATGTAATTCATTTGGCAAGGACAAGTGATCATGTATATACAATTTTTTGAATTAAAATTCATGTTTTTTCTGTACCCATGAGAAACTCTCATTCAGCTGGGTTATGTTTGTAACCTCTGTGTAGGCACACACATTACAAGAACCACAGAAGAAATGTCCCACTACCGGAGGTAGATCCCACAACGACCTCTGTGCAAGTCTAGCAGATTTTTTGGGTCTTTTGTGGATCAAAATATCCTTCAGGTTGGCAGTGCACTTCTAAGCAAACCTTGGTGGAGGTAGTGGGAGGTTGCCTGTGCTTCTTAATAATTTTTTTAATAGAGTATGTCTCGTGTAAAAGTGGTGACACAAGTTAGAACATCTGAACTAGGTCTAACTTGTGGTTCCAGTATTGTTATTCCGTACTAGCTTCTGTGCAGTCTTAATTCATATTAAGGGTTAATGTCGGGCCTCTAGGATGTCTGCTAATTCTTTTGCTTGCATGTTGTATCATGTGTATTACTGCAATTACGGCTTAGCCTCAAATGCTGCCCGTAGGACACATTGTCAGGTAAGGCTTTGGCGTGATGGCTTCCGTAAAGTAGCAAGCTGTTGCTATCTGTGGGCTTTTTAAAGGTGGTAGTATGTAGTCTGCCATTAGTAAGATGAACCAGGAGGTCCAGGAAGGCAGCCCCTCTGCAGGAGCATTGGCTGTAAAATGTACGACAGGGTTCAGTGTATTGATCCATTCAATAAAAGAGGTACAGGTTGGTCTGTCCCCATTCCAAAGGATTAGAATGTTGTCAATATAACAACGACGGCTGACGATGTTCATATTGTAGGGGTTGGGAGGGCACAGAATGTCTTCCTTTTTGAAGTTGGACATATAAAGACAGGCAAGGCTTGGGACGAAGATACTGCCTTTTGAAGTCCCTTGGGTTTGAGTAAATAGTTTGTTGCCATATTGATAGAAATGTTTAGTGAGGGCTACAGAAGCGCACTCCATGACAAAACTAATCGGAGTGGGAGAAGTCAGTTCTGCAGATTGCATGATTCTTTCGATCACCTATAATGTGGCTGCCTGGGGAATGTTGATATAAAGCGCCTTCACATCCAGAGTGACCAAGAGGTCTACCTGTATTATGTCATTATTAAGGCTCCCTGTTTTATGGTATTTATTTTTTTGACATTTCTGTCTGTATTTATCCATAATTCTTTTTTGTCAACTTTATCTGTATTTATCCATATTTATTATGGGTTTTGTGACAAATATAAAGCTGAAACTGGTATATTTCCACATTTATTTAACCAATAAATATGCAGTCATGCTTGGATGCCTGATGGGTTTCAGTGATATGAACACCTGCAGAAGATAAATCAATGCACTTATATGAAAATATGCACATTTCAGTATCAGCTGTGTGCATATCTACTGCTGTTTAAGCCTGCTTACTAAAATTCATTTTTTTTTCTAACCACCTTACTTATCAATCCACACAGTTATTGGCTTGGTAGTCATGGCAAAGTGTATTTAGGATCAGTCAAAAAAAGCACGTTTAAAAATAAATACAGACAAGAAAATAAACGGTTTTCGGTGTCTGTATTGATCTGTAAAAATTAGTAATAACGGAAAACAGGGAGCCTTAGTCATTTTTGGTCAACTCAATGAGATTCAATATATCCCTTGTATCCTTTACAAAGGAGGGTGTCTTTTAGATAAAAGGTTGAAGGAAATTGTCGCAAAACTTTGACAGTGGTTTGAGTAAGGAGCCTATGCTGGACACAATTGGTCTTCCCGGTGGTGGAGGGATCCCCTTACGAAATTTTGGAAAGGTGTAAAAATAGGGGATTATCGGCTGCTTATTCACAAAAAAGTCCGCCTCATTCTTAGAGACCCACCCGTGATTTTCTGCTGAGACCACCATATAAACAATGTGGGTAGTAGGGCGATTAGTGGGGTCTTCAGTGATCGGAGTATAATATTTTCAATCTGATAACTGGCAGAGGTATTCACTGTCAGTCAGGAGTGGAAATGATCACAATGATCCTTCCCCCCCCCTGCCCCCTTATCTGCCTTTTTTGTTGAGGTTTTCGTGTCATTACCCGGGGATTGTACAGCCTTAAGTTCCATGTTGGACATAATGTGAAAGCAATTGGTTTTGTAACTTCTTCCAACCTCTTTTAATATTGCCTGCTCAAATGTCAGGAGTTCCTTCGAGATCATGCTCGAGGTGGTTGTGAATGTAGAGGGAGTATTCAACCCTGAATCTGTTATTTCCTGATAGGGTTTGTCTGCAAAGAATATTTTTAGGCGTATCTTGGCGAAAACAACTGTGCAACTCACAATTGGTCTGGAATGTGTCAATTATAGGCGTGGGTACAAAACCCAACCGCTTCTGCAGGGCCTTTTTCTCTGTATCAGTTAGATCTCTCAGAGAGATTAACTAAGAGTTTTTCTTCCCCGAGTGGCTCCTGAGTTGCATCGGCGGGCGCGTGTTCTTGCCAGTGTACTCGTTTTCCTTGTTGAGGGAGAAAAGGGCTGATGTGGGCCTTTGGGGAACATTTGGTATTGCAACACTGGTGGCCTTGGAAGGAGCAATACCATAACCGAACATGGTCGGTGGAGGACCCCTTATTCCCTCATTACTCCCCCCAGCTATCTGAGTTTGTGTTGCTACTGTAAGAGGAATTCCTCTTCCTATATGACTTACTGTCGTCTGAGGATACTTCATCTGCTGTAGGTCGGAAATCCTCTTTTAAGAAGTGGTAGATCTTCTCTTTGCTATACTTTACGGCTTTTTGAAGTTTTGTAATTTTCAGTATTAGATAATCCTTATGTTCGGTGACTTCACTATTTATCTCTGCAAGTTTGCTTTAGAAAGCAGAGATTAAAATGCTAGCTTTTAAAGCACCTTCAGCTATTGTAATTTAAAGCACCTTCAGCTATGGTAATTCGACACATCTGCAGCAAGGCCAGGCTAGAATCTAAGAAATGTAAGAAAGAAAATATATGGCACCTGGTGTTTTCCATCCATGCACCAAGGATCTGAAACAACATCCCAGTATCCATAAGGGTCGCCCCAATGCTGCTTCAATTTAGGAAAAGAGTTGAAAACAAATCTCTTTAAAGAACAATATTAAAAAAATGCAGTAAAAATCAAATATTCAGCTACATTGCCCATCACTCATTGACTGTATGCTTAATCTGACCCTGAACAGCGCTCCCCTGCCTTTTTGTCTAGGTTCACACTATACAAATACCATATACAAACAAACATACAGTATAGACCATAAAGAGGGCTACATATGAGTAAAGCTCCAGGTCTTCCGTTTTTACGGATTTTTACAAATACAGACTGAAAACAATGTGTTTTCTGTCTGCATTTATTTTTTAAGGAGGATAAATACAGAAAATGGTGCATCTTTATGTGAACTTCCATGCTGTCTTTCATGAATTATAGCCAAAAGCTGGACAGCATGGGAAATGAAAAAAACAGGATGAAATGTTTTTAAATAATGGCATATGTCAACATACTGGTGGTATAATGCTAATATTTACCAGTGGTTGCATTTTTATGTAATATTTGGCATCTTAAATAGCTAAAACACGACAGACATTAAAGTATGAGTGCACGTCAGTCAGTTAAATAAATGTGGAAATGTGCAGTTTTACAACTTAATTTTTACGCGAAACACTAAATAAATATGGATAAATACAGATAAAATTGCCAAAAAATATATATGGATAAATGCAGAGGGAAATTATTTTTCAAAAATACCGGGAGCCCTATTCATGAGGCACTTATTCATTTACTACTTATGAAACCTAAATTAAAGGGTTGTCGTTTACACGAAAACTATATGCATTCAAAAGTGCTCGAGTAGGTATGAATGAATTTAGAACGGGTTCTTATTGGTGGTTTAATGTATGAATTTGAACTTTTTTAATGACAATTTTGCAACTAATAATTAGCTGACAGTTGTGTGCAGGAGACCTCTGAAATGTGTTTGGTAGTTTTGTCACAACAACAAGGAACACTGTCTTTTAGATGTAAACAGGGAGTTAGTAACTAGGTATCTCAAGTTTCCATGGAGATTGATAGGTGGTTTAGGCACATTGGGAGGGTTGTTGATTCTGATAGATTCACATGCTTTACACAATCCTGCAATTTAGTTTCAAAGTATAGAGCATGTCTTCCTCACTGAAAGGGAGCCAGTAACACCAAATGGTCAAAGTAGATTCGGAGTCAAGAAACACAGCAGAGCTCCAACTTGGGGCCTCTCCGGTCTACAGGCCCAACACAAAGGGAAATTAAACAGCAATATAGTTGAGGAAGCACATTCTAGACATACTGAGTGGTGTTAAGCTGTCAGTGCACAGACATTGAATTAGAGCTGCTAGGCACCCCAAGAGTTTGTATCAGTTCTGGCCAAGCAGAATGTAAATGTGTACCCCGCCACTCTCCTAGATCATCTATTTATAGGGGTGTGTGTGTGGAGGAGGGGGGAGATTGAAAGATTATCACTTACACAAAAGGCATCATGCAATCTGTCAGCAATCAAATGGAATCCCAAACATGTACCAAACCGTGAACGTCACTTGCCACAACCCATACCATGCACAATGGGATATGGGAAAGCCCACTGTTATGGGAGACAAAGCAGACATACCACAATATCTCTGCACTATTGATTCAGTCACCAACAAAAGTCACAGTCTCCGATGTCTAAGTCTAGCAAGGGGACATAAGTCACCCTACACTAAGGTTGGAGGAACCTTTTTCCTGAATAAACCTGTGTCTGCTGGAAGAGAGAACAAGCATTGGCATAGCCAATAGATCTCGCCTTTGGGACCTTATAAGTGTTTAGCCATGTAACAGTTACTGTTGTTCCACAAAGGATATTGTGCTGGATAACTAAACACTTATAAGGTCCCAAAGGCGAGACCTATTAGGCGAGACATAAAAAAAACTAATTTGCTGTGGTTTCCAGTCGGACCTTTTTGAGATTGGTCAACTGGAATTTCCTCTAAGGTGCTTAGCCCGGTGGTCCTTCTGTTGACAGTTGCAATGTTGAAATGGACCGGTATCTGATTGCAAGGTGAAACGGCCTAATAAAACACAAATGTTGATATCGATTCTATGTTCTCTCTCTTTCTTCCTTTAATCCGTTAAGCACGTGCACGGTCCCATTGAGAGCAGCTCGCATCTCCTCTTTCCCGGGGCGTTAGCTCATATTGCAATCATTTAATAAAGTCCTGGGCTCTGGAGAGGCCGGGGCTGTAACTCTCGGAGGAAGGCATATGTGCTCAGCATATGGCAAATATTTATTGTCGCTGCTGGATTGAGCAACATCGGCTCCCTGGGGAGATATGTCTCAGAGGTCAGGACGCTCCGGCCGCCCGTTTCCCACAACAATCTGATCGTCTGGTATGCGCGCACGTTAATGTCACCACTGCCGACGCAGACACCTTTCGCCGTTTAGCTGCAGCTGAGGGTAAACAGATATGAGCGGGAGGATGCGAGACACGGTCCTGGGGGATGCCTGCAACAGCCGAGTGTAGCAATGGACAGCCCAGGCCTCTAGGGGCAGCTGTGGGCTAAGTCATCCTTGCACACAGACGTGTAAATATTGCTATCAGAAGAACTGTAGATAGTGCAATACATACAGACAATCCATTCTCTGCCCCTTTCAGGGACACACACACACACACACACACACACACACACACACACACACACACACACTCACACACACCTTCCCCCGCCCCTTCAAACACACCACAGGCGCGTGAATTGGAACCGTCTTCAACTTCTGTATTAATGAGTCACTATTTGAACATAGCAGCAACTCCAAAGACGATTGTGTAGCATTATACTGAGCAGCAAATCCAGTTGCGTGTAGGCGCTGCAGCTGACCGGGCACCAAACAACACTACGCCTGTGTGAATTACATCTGGGCAATCTGTAGGCGAGCAGCAGCGAGTGCGGCGACCCGCAGCTTTTACCTTGGGGGAGAGAGTGCGATAATTGCTAACACATGGCGCCGCTGCTCGCTCCCGCAAGGGAAACGCCAAACGTACACGAGTCGCAATAGAAACCAATGGAAAACATGTACGCATTTAGCCAAAAGTCCTGAGCGATGGCTAAAGGTCCCCTCCTAAGCAGCGCTTGCGCGAGACCTAAAAAACTGAAAGTGGAGCATCACCAGTGCGCCCACAGATTTCAAGTCCACTGGAGGAAAAAAACAGACCAAGCATGAAATACACAGCATAACAGAACTTTCCTCTCTACAAGGGTCAGAAAACATACATTCCTCCTTCTACACTGGTGTCCGAAACTTGTGCGGTACCAGGCGAGTAGCTGGCTTCTAAAAAAATCTAGGAAGAGAATACATGCGTATTTACCTGGGGTTTGGTGAACTTTGATTGAGAGCAGACAAAGCCAACAGAGGACTACTAAGTACTGCCGTTGCTTTACAAGAATAACAGGTAAAGGTAGACAACTAAATATATTTTGGGGGTGATTCAGCCTGTGTGCGCACTAAATGAAACAAATCTGTTTTATCAGTACCCTTTCATGCCGTCCTTAACCACTACCTGTTGCAATGCCACAGCCTAAAGGAGACTGGATTCAAAGGTTTTCATCATGCATTTTTTTTAGAGCGATATCAAGTTTTTATTTCATTTTTCGCAAATTTGATCAGATTTCCTGAAAGATAATATGCACAAAATACATTTTAAAAAGTACACAAAGAATGACTCTGGAGCGGAGAGCCGGACTGAGAGCTGCCCTGTAGCTCTGAGAGGTTTCTTTAAGTCAATGGTGCCAAGAGCGTTCAGGAGACAGGCACGGGTAGAGTTGCATTTAAATTATATGAATAATAATGCACCAACTGTCTAATCAGGTACAGAGGTGTCTAGAACAGAAAAGCAAAACATGGGACTTTCTCTGTCCCCATGTTCACCAAGACTGGCAAACCAACTGCAAACCCTTGTCTTTCATTTGTACCTTCCTTTTCTGAAAGGGCTGTGATAGTGAAGGCTGTTATTGAAAGGAGACAGCTGTGTTCTTGCTCCAAGTGATGGTCACTGTAAGATGAAGGAGGGGCAACCATTCTGAAAAGTGGCACATGAAGTGGTTTTGCTTCTACTCACTATGGAGTATTATCGTGGGGTGAAGCAGAGCGTCGTTGCTCTATAGAAGTTGCCTCTGGGAACAACCAATAATAGGAGCCCTTGCTATGTGGTTAAGCACATCAGTGCTCAATCACAGTAGAGGCTGTTTGCATCAGGTGAAGCAGCAGCAGCCCTGTACGGTTAGGAACTGTTGGTGTTAGGGGAAGCTTCTGTGTTCCTTCTTGGCAGCAGCTGTTAATGCTAGGTGGTGCCGCTGTGTGCTCACTCAGCAGAGGCTGCATGTCTATCTATTCAAAGTTCAGTCTTGTGTGCAATGTGGGCTATGGAGAGCACAATGTCCTCTTTGTTTTCTTGCCTTTCCTGGTGCCTTGAACCTTTGGTCTCTTCTGAGCCTTTGCAATCTTTTCATCCGCCACAGGTGTCTGTTTAGCCTTTTGTGTGTTTTTTACTTCTGTCACAGTCTCCATCGAAGTCCATACCTCATCATCCTCCTCCTTCACCTCGTCCTGAGCTGCACCGGATAATAGAATCTCCTCCTCCTGTGGAGAGAGCAGAAAACAAATTGGACAAATTAACAGACCTCAAATCTGGTAGCCCTGAATGACCCCCTCAGCACTTCATGAGCTCAGCACTTCATGAGCAAAGACTGAGGTCACAGTAGCCTCTATGATCCTTCCAGATTATCATCAATGCCATGCACTCTAATGCAGGCATTCCCAGTCTCATTTATGAGAGTCTGCAGATAGGGACCCCGATATGGATACAAGTTTCAGCCATAAGACAGGAGTTTTCAAAGCAACTAAGCCCCAACTGGCAGATAGGCTGGACACTGGTGTAGCAAGTAACTCGAATCGTAATGAGTAAGAAGCTTTATTCATGACAGCCCCACACAAGGTGCGGAGTAATAGTCTAGTGACATACAATGACAGTTAACCGTTGTAAACAGGGAACCCCAGGGCAGGTGGAATGTTGGGGCAGCCAATGGGAGGGGAGGAGAACAAGGGTGCTCTCGCGCAGGAGAGCTCGTGGCAACGGATGTCACGCGCTGGTTACAGCCTGTTATATGAACATGTAACAAATAAGCATTATAACAACTGGTGTCACCATTATCCAGCACCAATAGCCATTTTATTAATCCAAGAACAATAAAAGTCCGAGTACATTAGCGGAAATTAGAATAGTTGACATGCAGGGACTGGGATCATGGACAGAAGGGGCGCATGGGCAGGCACAAACACATACATAAATGCCTGATGATCCCTTCCTGCATCCCCCATCAAAATAACCCAAATCATGCTACTGTATCAGATGCTTGCATGAGAGGAGACATTAAACAGTGTTATCCAGATGAAAAGGTTTACTGTGTAGAGACCAGCGCCCCTCAGGTAAAGGAATGGTTTGAAGGTGTTGAACCAGCTTTCCCTGCCCTGCATTACATAAACTCCAGACCAGGCTGGTATGAATTTCCTAGTGACAAGGACAGGACAATATAGAGGGGGTGGGGGTTGCCACTATTAGGCCCCAGGCACAGAGAAATAATTCATTTTGTCATCTTGGCATAGTGCATCACACTGAACTCCAATCAGGTTGACAAACAGGTAAGCATTATTAACACCATTGCGTGCACTGACAACTACACCAACCAATATCTTGCCTTTAGCTTAATAACAAATCCACATAAACCCCCAAAAAAGATCTTACCATTTCAGCCTAAAACTTCAGAATATTGCACAATGCTTCAAATTACACAAGTGGGAGTAAGGGCTATGAAATAAGATCACTTTAAAACACCTAACCATAAACATTTTCCATTCAAGCAAGAACATACACACAGGGATGGAGGCCATGCAGATGAACATTCACTTTCTAAAACACACTTGCACCACAGGATGACACAGCAGTGTTAATCTAGACTAGCCGTTGTATCAATGGCAGAATGACCACCAAAAATAACATCACCCAATTCAAAACTAATCCGATTTCAACACTAGACACAGGTCAAGAGCATAGGGTTGGAGAAAGAAATCATAAATCGCAGAAATGTAAATTAAAATATGAAGACACTTGCAAATGATGTGAAAAGGTGCTTAGGGCACACACCAAGATACAAAACAGCTTACCTAATGAAAAATTCTTAAGCGGAATAAAGAAGCAGCTGAGGTGACAAAAATGGAATAGAAATGTCAAAAAGAACAACTTACTTACCTTCAGTAATTCTCTTTCTGGTGGATACTCTAACTTCATGTTCTTCACCCTAAGAAAAGCCCCAAGAATCAGACGGAATAAAATCACCATCCCTACATACGGATGTTGAATATTTGTATCTTTATCCTTTTGCACCCATAGACGACGAGCATAAAACATATTGTCAGACAGTGTGCTGAGTTTCTAACTCGGGATCTTTTTAGATGTTAAACATGCCACTTCCAATAACGGGAAGGCAGTGAGGAATCGGTGGTTAGAAAAAGTATGCACCAGAAAGAGCATTACTGAAGGTAAGTGTGAGAAGTTGGCCTGATATATGAGGTCACTAATTCTAGTGTACACCTTGTATCAGTCCAAACAACCCTTATGGTGATTGGTTGTAAAGTCAACCTTATAGACCAGCTATCCTAGTGGTAGCATGGACAAGAGCAGTCTTAGGCTAAACTCTGTATGGCATGTGAAGCCAGCTGTTATACCATATGTAACCCCTTGAATACCAAATGAAAGGACACCACAACAGATATATATATAAAATAAAGTGTATTTATTCTAGTCAAACCCTCAGCACTCTTTATGAGATTCGAGGTAAGTACAACACAGTCTTATTTAAGCATACATTAAGTCACACAGGTAAGTAATACAGTTAGGCCCTAGGGGCCAAGCAAACCATATACTAAGTAAGTGGTATAAGGACCACTGTCACGGAAATAGGATAGGCCTAGGGAATCGCTGGGGCTACACTATACTACCCAAGGTTAGGAAGTGGGAGGCCCACGGGATTCAGGTGCAGAGTGGAAACACTCACGCGTAATGCGTATAATCGATAGAAATAGTACAGTTCGGAATTAAGCAGTTTTAGGACACTTCTGGTATAGCTAGAAAGTCGAGACTCGGAAACTAGACCCTAGGATAGTCAATATCCTTGTGAGCACCGGAGTACCCAAGTTACCTAGCCCACGGGCTGCGGGTGCATAGGTGTGAACTTGCGTCGGGTTTCGTCGTGGACTTCTATGGATGCCTGAAGGAAAGTTGCTGACAGGCAGTCAGTGAAGAGTGTCCGGTGGATCCCAAGGTCGGGATCAAGAAGGAAGGATACCTGCAAGCAGAGGGGACAGAGTCTGGGTCACTAGCCAGTGACCACGTGGAACCAGGAAGGAACCAGGCGATGTCGTGAAGATGCAGGAAAGAGGTGAAGCTTGTCGCAGCAGCCACGGGTACCAGGAGACGTCGAGGACGACCAGGACCAGGGGGCGAGCTGTCCCACGAAGGCTCGTGCTGTCGGCGGCGTCGAAGTCGAACTAGGACTCACCAAGCCTTGGCAAGCGGAACCCACGAAGAATGGAGGACTTGCTTTTGGTGCAGACCAGGAAGGCCTGGGGTGCTTCTCTTTTGCAGAGGAGCCGGAGCCAGTCTGGAGGAGCCAAACCAGTAGTGGAAAATCAAAGGTGTGTCGTCGCAAAGGTTACTAGCCAACGGGCAAGCAACCGGACAGACGCGGCAAGCAGGAAAATGCAGAAGGGCCCCACACAGGACTCGTGGAGTGTGGGGGGCTGATCTTCGGTGCAGATGGTGCTTGGGGTTGGGGCTTCTCAATCCCCGGTGCACAACCTCGAGGGTGCCTCAGAAGCTGCGCTGGAAGATACTCGCCACTTTTCCCAGGTAGCCGGTCCCACGTCTCTCGTCGCCTCCACGGATCTCAGCTCGGCTGTGGATGTGGATCAGGGTCGGAGAAGTCTGGAAGTCAAGGCTCTGGTCAGGCTCTGCAGTCGGTCCCTCGTAGAACTTCAGAAAAGCAAAGGGTAAGTCTCTTGATGGTGCCTGTTCGCACAGGGTAGCCACTCCTTGGCCATAAGGGAGATTCTTCAGTCTTCTTCTTTCGTCTAATGTCGAAGGTCCAGAGTTTCTGTTCAAGTTGCAGGTTCAGGATAATCTAATTTAGCAGGGCCCAACTAGCTACTAATATACTGGGCTAGTGGGCTGGGCTACCTGCAAGGTCCCTCCTATGGGTGGGACCAGGAAGGGGAGTGGCTACACCCCCTTTCCTTTGTCCAGTTTCGCGCCAGAGCTGGGGCTGGAGTGCCCCAGCACCGGTTTGAACTGGACTATGCATGGAGCACCTTGTGTGCCCCAGGCATGTCTCATTCCTTTCAGCCCTCCCTGCCCCAATACACTAAAGTCTGTCTGGGGAGGTGCTAGCACCTCCCCAAGCAGGAAACCTATTGTCCAGGCCTCCCTGGCTGGGAGGGCTCCCAGCTGCAGGAGGTCAGACTCGTGTCTGTGGCAGCAGCATCCATTTTGTGATGCTGAGGATTTGGTGAGAGTTAAACAGCAAAGTAGGATTTTAACATGTCTCTCCCTCTAGAAGGGAGGAATAATATCCTCATCACCAGAAATGGTATGGGGGTGTTATTCCAAAGTGCTAGACACCTTACACAACATGTTTTGATAAAGCCAAACCATAGTTACCATAACCGTTTAAGATTATAAGGTACTTTAAGAGTATATGGTAGGCTATATCATAGAACAGCTATATGGACATGGTTCCGAAAGCTGCAGACAGGCTCAGCTCATGCTAGAGCACCATCTCACATGTTACCAAGCACTCTGCCTCCAGGATTGTTAAGGCCTGCCATAGGAGTGGCTGATGGGTACACATGTGTCTATATATAATGTAGGTATAGGAATACTACACCTAAGCAAGGGGTGATTACACGACCTTGCCCCAGCTGAGTGATCAGCCAGTTGTGTCATAATGGAAGGCCAGGCCAGGGGTGGCATAATACATGCTGCAGCCCCTGGTAGGCCTAGGGTACACCTATGCCCTGGGTACCTAGGGTACACTGTACAGGGTCCAATAAGGTGATCCTTACCAATTGGGTATGTACCTAGGGTACATGGAGTCCATTTTAAAAAGAGAGCAGATAGTTGGCCTGAGATCCTGCCATTCAGGGTCTCAGGCTAAGTCGAAAAACCAGCTAGACGCTAGGCAAAAAGTTGGGGGTAACCATAGTCAGATATCCACCTTCCTACAGTAAGTAACTTGTTCCCCCGATGGATACCTATAACCACTGATATCGGTCTTTAGAATAGATACCCCATAGTACTTCTTTAAGCAGCAGTGTCTAGGAAGTAGGCTCAATTAAAAAGACTTGTAGAATTGAGCAGGTGAAGTGATCGCGAACGGGCGGGACAAGTGAAACAAGATGGCTGCGCCAATTGACGACCGCATGGGCAAGTTCGCAAGATATTTCCCCCCCGAGCACGCAAACAGCTTCCCCGAACAGGAAAAACGCATCGCAAACGGGCGGAACAAGCAATTCCGCGTGCTCATGGAAGTCTGCGTAGCTTGCGGAGATTTTTTACACCTCCGCTGAACTTTGCGTAACGCGACTACGCAAATTCCGCCCACCCCTAACCAATGACCATACTGCAGCCTGGCAGATGTTTACAACATACACCCCTTGCATCAATGCCACTGTAGCGGCCTTGACCCTGGAAGAATGAGCCTGCAGTTTCTTGGCCAGTGCAAACAAGGGTCCTTTGTGTGATCAATGTTAAAGCTTAGTGCTCTCTTAGGGTCAAGACAATGGAGCTTCTCATCGTCTCTCAATGAGTGAGGCGAGGAAAAGAAAACTGGCAGAGTGATCCATTGGCTGTCATGGAAAGGAGTTAGAACATTTGGCAAGAAGGCTGCTTAGTTCCTCAGCAACAATTTGTCTGGAAAAAAAGTGGTGTAGGGTGGTTGCATTGAAAGCATCTGCAGTTGACTCACTCGACACACTGACATAACTGCAAAAAGTAAGACAGTTTTCAGTGTTTAGAGCCTTATCCATATGAAAATGTCAAGCCCAAGATCAGGTTCTATTGAGGCACAGTAAATGGTTTGGGAGAAACATGACAGTCAACCCGGTTATTAATCGCATCACAAAAGGTGACCTAAACAAAGACAGTTGGACAGGCAAACAGAGACAAACAAATAACTCGAATTGCCCACCGCAAGGTCTTACTGGGCTAAGGATAGAACTAACTAAAGACTGTTTTGCTTTAAGTGGTTGGTGCTTAAGGCAACAAGTCAAGCCCAGCATAGGTCAACTTTGTGGAAGAGTGTCTAGCTGTAAAGATGACATCAACCACCTTGGTTGGCAAGTCAAACATATTTAGCTGTCCCCGCTCAATCTCCACACATGGAGGTGTAGACTGAGAAGGCTAAGATACAGGTCCATGTATTTATGAAAAGATAGGAGATCCACCATAACAAGAAGCCTCATCTGAGGACAAATGCGGAAGTCCATGAGAGCTCTGGGTACCACACTCACCTGGCCCAGTCTAGGGTAATGAGAATGACATAGGCCTGGTCTATCTTGATCTTACTCAGAACTAGAGGAAGGAGTAGTAGGACATTACCACAAGTTCCTTCACCACGCAAGTTTTTACAACGCATACCACTACCATGTTTACTGTTAGTGTAAAATCCAGTCACAGTCTAACACTGCCACCTACTGTTCAAAAGTTATACATTAATTCTTAATAAGTTATTGTTAACTATATATATGTATGTATATATTTTTTTCAAAATTACTTTTATGTTTACAGGTTTGATAATATTTTAAAATTTTATATTGGGGGGGGGGCCCCATCCCCCTATTTTATTACCGTCAAAAATATGTAAACTACGTACCATATACTTGCTAAAAGAAACATATGTGTTGTAAAGTCTTGCATGATAAAAGTAACTGCGATGTAAAAAGTGAGTTGTCGCTATCCAGGAAATTTGTAGGTAAGGAATTTAGATAAACCTTGCCTATTGAGGCTTGAACAATCAGCCTCTAAAATGTAGGATGCTTGGTGAGGAAATCTAGGTCACCAGAGCCGGTCTATGCTACCTAACCACAGGTTGGTGGCCTGTCGGGCATGAGCGTACCTCAGACCATGCAACCAGAAGGGCATCAGTGAGGGATGCATTAAATGGCAGTAGGGCTCAGAGGAAGATGGCCCTGGTTTAAGAATCTCAGTCTATACATTTGATATCATCTATACATTGGGCAACTGTAGTTCTAGTGCTGTAGGTGCTCTCCCACTGCAAAGGAAGTGTTTTCTTCCATGGTGAAGGTGACAAACCTAGATCGGTTTCAGCACGTGTGTTGTGCTCACTCCCATTTTGTCATGAAACGTGTGTGTGTGTGTGTGGGGGGGGGGGGTGGTGGGGGGAACAAGAACTATAAAAAATTACAGATGCAGCCGAGGCAGACCACTCAAAGAGTTCTCGAAACCCAAAAAAGAACAGTCTGTAACACAAAGTGCTGATTACAAATAACGGACACTGCGTCGAGTCTGTCAAGATGAGGTATGGTTGTGTGTGAATTTGCTGATTACTGGAAGAGAACCAAAGACTGTGCATTGTTAAGAGACTGGCAGAGGACAACAAGCATTGGCAAAAGCCAAACGGTCTCTCCTTTGAGACCAATACATTTGTGTAATAAACTGGCTCTATATATACTGCACCAAAGTGAGGTACAGTGTGTATAGAGTCCAAGAGTCTCCAAAGGTTTGGCAGAGGTAAAGTTAGATAGAACCTTACTGTCTAAAGTGGTAGCTTGGTCGAGCAGTAAGGCAGTATCAGAGGACAGTGTAAAGCATTTGTTGTACACACTCAGTCAGCAAATGGTCTCACACACTCAAGAACTGAACTCCAGGCCAATTGTTTTGTATAAAAAAATATACTGTCGTTTTATTTCTAGAATCAAGCAAGCCTGGTACAGGTAAGCATATAAATACTTTGCAATAATAATTGTCTTGTTTGAACACAGTTCAGAATTGCAGTATAACTGGTACTGGTTTTGAGTACAGGTTTAAGAAAGCAGAATGCAACACATTGCAGGTATAGTACACTAAATTGAATGGGCTTTTTAGGTAAAATGCAGTTAATTACTTTTCAGATTACTTTTCTAACCACAGGACTGCATCCTAGATTCAGCCCTGGGACATTTCCTGAAAACAGTTGAGTAAATGCGTTTTGGTTAAAGGTATGATTTTTAAGGAATATTATTGTATTTCAAAAGTAGACACTTAGAAACTTTTTCACATAGAATCACCAATGTTATCCTATGGGAGGAAATTCACTTAGCAGGTAAGTTAGGTTATCGTTAGTTTTTCTTACTCAGTGCTGGATCCTGGATTCAGCACTGGGACATTTCCTGAAAACAGTTGAGAAAATGCGTTTTGGTAATCGGCTGATTTTTAAGGAATATTTGCAGTTTTCAAAAGTCGACACTTTGAAACTTTTTGAGAGAAAAGGTGTCAATGTTATACAATGAGGAAAAATGAGTTGTCCGTTTCAAGGTAAGGCATTAGTCTTTTGAGTTAGGGTTCTGGGGTTAGACTCAGGGGTCTCCCAGGGTCAGTGATGCACTGTTGCACCTTCAGCGACACTCAGGCGGCCGGGTGCATAGTGTTGAGGCCCAATGTTATTCTATGGGGGATAGGGGGACTGGTGTTCACAGGAGAAACAGCTTGGAGAGTGGATGCAGGCAGGTCCTCCGGGGTTTATGAGGTTGCTGGCCGCGGGACACGCTGGGGTTTTGCAGGAGCAGGTTCGAGGGTAGACAGGCCTCTAGGGCTGGGGCCAAGTCAGTGGGCGTCGTCCTCTTGTTAGCTCCGCACGGCTCTTCATCCTCCTTTTCTTGTGGTTGCTGGATCTGAGAAAGGAAGGTTCAGGGTGCCCCTAAATACTAAATGTACGGGTGTTACAGGTAGGTAAAGGGCAGGGACCAATGGGTCCCTTCCCTGGGGTGGGAACACCCCCTATTCTGCCACTCTCCAGTGGGAGGGGGGCAGGAGCCTGTCCCTGGTTGGCTGGGTCCCCCCATCCTCAAGATGGCGGGAACTCAAGGTTGTGCTTCACTTCGCCTCCCCCTCCTTAGGGGTGGAGTTGGCAGAGGCGTGAACACCTCTCTTCCTCACTTGTTTTTCCCGCCGGTTCTCCTGCCCAAAGTGGTGGTAGAACCTTTGGGGACCAGTTGCTGAAAGCAGCAAATGGTCTAGAGAGGCTCACATAGGCGGCATGCCTTTGAAGCTTCTCCTTCATGAACCCTGCCCATCCTGGGGGAGGAGGCTTGGCACCTCGTCCCAGCATGTGCATTGTTTCAGGCCCCCCGAGGGCAGCAGACTCTCGACCCAGGGGTCCAGAAACATGTCTGGTGGTGGCAGCCTAAGCAGCCCCTCAGTCAGGTCACTGGTAGTTGGTCGTTTTTCAGGGGGCATCTCTAAGATGCCCTCTGTGGTGCATTTTACATTAAATCCCACACTGGCATCAGTGTGGGTTTAATGTGCTGAGAAGTTTGATACCAAACTTCCCAGTCTTCAGTGTAGCCATTATGGTGTTGTGGAGTTCGTAATGGCACAGGGCACCCAGCTAGAGGGGTGACTGATGTATGCCAGGGCAGTGGGTTGTGGGCATGGCACACAGGGATGTGTGCCATGTCGACTCTGTTTTGTTCTGCACCCAGACATTCAGCCTGCAAAGGCAGTCTGTGTGTGTGTCAGGGTCCAGGGCCTCTAAGGGTGGCACAATAAGTGCTGCAGCCCTTAAGGGCTTTCTCTGGTCACAGTGCCCTGGGTACCTATGGTACCATTTACCAGGGGCTGACATATGGCCACAGATGCCAATTGGGTTTTAGGCTTCAATGCAGTTTTAGGGAAGGAACACAAGCCCTGGGTACCTGATTGGCAGGAGCCTAGGGCACACTCAGTCAAAGCACATCAGCAATTCAGCAAAAAGTGGGGGCATACCATGCAAGAAAGAGGGCACTTTCTCACAATTTGTTCATGCTGTACAGCATCAGCAAAAATACTGATGCTGTACGACATAAGCATAAGGCGGGAAAAAGGTTGCAGGCAGCTGTGGGATTGTGAAGACAAGTGCATGCACAATGATGCCTGCAGAGGACATGGGTGATTTTTTTTTAAAACCGATCTGAAATGGATAGGTAAATAGAAAAAAATAAACATTCAAATAAAGTAGCTCGAAAGCGTTTGTATTAATATAGCCGAAGAGCTGGAAGTAATTTGCTGATTGGCCCACCAAAACAAGGAGGGTGGGTAGAGATGAACACAAGGGAGGCAGCATCAGGGAGATTGGAGAAGGAAGAGAAGAATACAGGTGTGAGAGCAATAAGGGGCACAGAGGGGGCAGAGAGAAACGCACAAGGAAAATTGCTGGAAAACACATGCACTCTTATCAGGTGCTTAAGCCAAAAAGACAAAAAGTAGTTCCCTAAAAGGAGCAGTGGAAAGACAGAGGTAAAGAAACTATGCTCGAGGTTAGGGGCGAACACACAAAGGACAAGGCAAGCCATTGAATAAGAAGCAAGCAAATTAGAGTGACAATAAACTCAACCAAAGGTAAACAATAGAAGCTTTAACCCCTTCGATGCTGCGCAGATTCCGCCGCTGTGCTGGCGGAATCTTGCGCGGGCGTGGTCATGACGGAATGGTTCCGTCATGAGCACAGCTCAACCGTGGGTCATGACGGAACCATTCCGTCATGAGCACCGAAGGGGTTAAGTTCACTAAGTTCTTGGTAAGCTATAAATAGGTCTTTTGCAACCAGAGTGCTTTGCGTGGTCTGGTAGGTTCAACCCAAAAGCAAAGTAGAAAAAAAGACAACACAATAGTACTGCAACCAACATCAAAGGACAACTCTCTTAAGCTCCTCCTGCCATCTCATAGAGACTTCCCACTGACAGGTTGATGTGTCAGAGTAAACACTCACCTCCCACTTTTCACGTCTGGTCATGAGAAGGCAATTGAGGCGAGATTTCAGATAGACCTGAGAGAGAGAAGAGAGGTAAAGATCAGGCGCCATGCAGTGGTGAAAAAAAACAAATCACAGAGGATTATGTAGGAGCACTGAATGTGTGTTGATGAATTTGTGTGTTGCCTGTGGGAGACCGTGTAAGTGTATACGCTGTTGGGGGCAGAATAGGAGCTCTGGAATGGGACTGTGGAAACACTGGTTTAGGTGCACTGGTGGGTGCGACAGGGTAACACAGGTCAACAGAGAGCAGGGTATACTGTAGGGCTGATTGCTGTTGAGGGTTGTGCAGGAAGGCTGGTAGTGGGGTATAGTGTGGGAGAGCTGGATGTGCGGGTGATGTAGGAGTGACAGCTGTGGCGTCTTTGTAGAGGGTAAGCCCCTGCTGTCATGAAGTGTTGCCGCCGCCCCCCCCCCCCCCTTCTCACCTTGTACAGCAGCTTTTTTTCCTCAATGCTGTGCACCCGCAGAAATCGGTCAAGGCCGCAGGAAGCCACCAGTGGCAACGTGGGGTGACATTGTATGCAGCGGATGCTGCCCGCAAGGCCCTTCAGGGTCTTCAGCAAACGACCTGTGGGAGAGGTAGTAGTAAAGAGATCAGAGGGAGCAGGAATCTTTCCCAAGAAATATTAGTAAGTCGAAGGCCACGGTGTACTGAGCTGGGGGATGACAAACCACTCCACAATCCTCTAAACCCCTCTTTACCCACATGTAAACTTAACAACAACAAACATCTAGCTTCCCTAGATCTCAAACCGTTCCATAGCCAATGCTTGCTTAATATGGGCATGTTTTTACACCTTGGTTTTAATTTTCTGCAGAGCCATTACCTTCATTTGCATGCACACACAAGTCACATCTTCCCTCAAAAAAGAGAACACACCGTTTTATTCTCCATGCAAGCACATCAAAACATGCTCAGAGCAATTTGTAAAAGGCATGTAACACAGAGAAAGGTCAAACCTTAACCTTCAAGCTCACCTTGTCGCAGGTCGATGACAGCCATATTACCATGCGTGTTTCCTACCACAACTGCACTGAAAACAGACAGGATGGTACACAACATTAATCAAGGTTAGGATTTTGCTGTTGGAGGGTAGGGATACTACCCACCATGTAAACCACCAACCAATTTTTGACAACGAAAAAAACAGAAGAATCATTATCATCAGGAAGAGAAAGCAAATGAATAACTGTGTCAAAGACTCGAGTGCCTAAAGGTTTTTAGGGGGCAAGAAAAGGTCTTAACTTTGGAGAAAGGATGGGCAAAAGCGTCCAACTATATCTACTATACTGTGAAGGGTAAGGGACTGAAGGAGGTGTAGAGCAAAGCCATTTACTGTTATAACTTGTGCATTTTTAGATGAACGAATGGGATGCCCTATGATTGGAAGGTGTTAGCCAAGTGCCCTGACACATTACAAAATATAAGATGTATTAGTTCACAGAGCCCTATAATTGTAACCTAATGAAGTCGATACTAATGCTTTGTGTTGTTTTCTGCTCTTAAATATAAGAGTTACTATAGGAGCATAATATTGAAAATACGCAAGGAAGTGGGAAGCTCAAAAAGGTCTGGCACAGTTGCAGAGTGTGAGCTAGTACAAACTGGAAAGGATTCTGGTGCAGGTTTAAATGCCAAAGGCTATCCTGCAGTATGACCTTCGGTACAGGCACCTGATATTTCAAAGGACCCAATAACTAGCAAGGATAATTTTCCAGATTAGGCAGAAAACAGCAACCTCTGAAGTAATTTGAAAGTTTGCCCACTCCTGGTAATAAACAATATTTTTATTTTTGAAAAAAGTTGATGCCTACTTTATCAAGCCATCTGTACCATGCCTCTGAACATAGCCCCAAATTGTAATCCTAGTTACTGATACCAGGGCAAGCTCCAGAACTTTTTTCTTCAGGATAGGGATTCATATGGACAGCAGCATGGCCTGACCAATGACAGAGATCCTACAGCAACTCACCTGGCATCAGCAGTCAGTGACAGGGCAGTTAAAGGGTGCTCATCGAAGGAGGTCTCCAGCACAGGACGGCGTTTTGGGCAGCTGGGGTCATACAGCCGCACCTGTAAGAGTGTGTGCATGAAATCAACAGGGCAGGACTGCTTAATATAGTCTTTTTTAAAGCATTAGTGGATAGTACCCACACCCAAGGTTATTTCCACCCTGGGGTCTCCCCTCAAACGGTGCATCACATTCCCCTCCTTTTCAACTGCTCCTGCCAGATATGACACGCACACAACCCTCCTCTCCACCTACTTACCTGGTGGTAGCTGGTGCAGGTCACAATTTTCTCTGATCCCGGTAGGAACTGCATGTCTCGAACCCACACCGGAACCCGCAAATCTAGCCAGTCATTGCTCACCTGTGAATTGAAGGTAGAGGACTTAGAATGGCCGTGAATTTGGTTATGGTATTATTTAATATCCCTCCTCACACAACCATACTAATCACCGTTGTGCCCTGTTATGGATGGATGGATGGATCTCCTAGCTACAAATAACTACTGTTGAATCAAACAAGTAATACGTGCTTAGTGCTGCGAACAGTCCATTATCATGTGGTCCAGAATTATTTCCCCACCTGTGAATAGAAAGTGGATGGGTTGGAGACAGTCCACCCCACCAACAGCAGGAAACTGACTTCATGTACAATCTCATTCCCCCAGAGCACAAGCAGCGGAAGTAGGGTGCGTGAGTGTGAGGATAGTCCCTAGACTGTAGATCTGCTTAATTTGCCTCCTTTAAACCCCCCCCAAACACCTTGAAGTGCCGGTAGGATCGGTGTTGCAAGGTAAAAGTATTATGTGGCATGGCAGGGGTCCCTTACCATGTAATTCTAGCACAATACACAAAGATGGACCCAGGGTACTCTCTCGGTCGTGGTAGAGTGGGAAATAGCAGACAGGCTACTTAGGTGAACATGTATTAAGCTTTTCACATTACCAACATGGACAAAAAGTAACTGACAGCTCTTGAGAGAACTATGACAACTATTTATAAAAATAGCTCAGATTTTTATATGTTTTTAGACACCAAAATGAAATTAATACGCAAAGTATACCCAGAGTAAATCATTTTCAAGCAATAAATAAATCAATACTTTGCAATGTGAAAAACATTAATGTTGCGGTCGATGGAAAACACATATGCAATCAATACTTTAAAGGGCGAGTTCAATGGAACCCACTCAGAGTTCAGGTCTCGGGATTCCTTAGCCCAGTTCAAAACAGCTAGCACAATTTTACCTGGCTCAGGAGAGCGGGGTGCAGAGGTGCACTTTCAGCTGTCAAACGGAGATGTCAATCAGGCTTGCGGTGTTGAAATGGCTACCGTAGTAACTAGGTACTTGCGGAGCGAGTTGAGCAAAACCCTTTGGAAATAAAGCAAGGAGCGGGCCATGGACTAGGAGTCTCCAGGCAGATCAAATCTACCTGGCTTGGGGGAATCTGGTGCAGAGGTGCTCTTGGCTCCCCGTTGTGCTGAACACGATCCGCAATCAGAGGAGCTGGCAGGTGTGCCAAGAGAGAATTATAAAACAAATGCAAGATCTTTACGATGAAGTCACAGGAGTGGTTGGTCATTCGAGCAGATGAACCTTTTCTCTTGAAGCATCGAATAAAGCATGTAGTAGTCGGACTGACCACCAACAAGCCTTGGTACCTGCTAGCACTCCGGTTAAGGAAAATTTTATCCAGAGGACATGGGGAATGTTGAAGGAAGTTGAGCCTTGCTGAAGGTCGGGACTACAGTTCTCAGATGCTACCTTCACAAAGATTTTGTCATCCATGCCGGGCTGCTCGGGGTGAAAAGACTTTAAGGTTGTGGATTTTGCGGTTTGTGCCTGCCGACTGCAGGGGACTAGTTCCTCTATCCCAAGGTAGCTCTAGTGAAGTCTGGAGTTTGCAGACTGTGAGAAAGTGCCATCTTTCTTGCATGGTATGCCCCCACTTTTTGCTGAATTGCTGAATGTACTTTGACTGAGTGTGCCCTGGACTCCTGTCAATCAGGTGCCCAGGGCCTATGTTCCTTCCCTAAAAACACAAAACCCAAATTGGCAAACCCTGGCCACATGTCAGCCCCTGGTAAATGGTACCCTAGGTACCCAGGGCCTTGTGACCAGGGAAGGCCTCCAAGGCTGCAGCCATCCTTGTGCCACCCTTAGAGGCCCTGTACCCTTACACACACACACACTGCCTTGGCAGGCTGAGTGTTTGGGTGCAATACAAAAACAAAGTTGACATGACACACATCCCTGTGTGCCATGCCCATCACCTACACTGCCATGGCATACATCAGCCACCCCTCTAGCTGGGTGCCTTATGCCAATGGTGTGGGCACAGGAGCAGAAGCCCTGTGCCCCTACAGTGCCCAGGTCCATTCCTGAGCACTGTAAGTGCAGTGCTGCCATTGAAGAGTACATGGTGTTGAGAGCTCGTCAAACACGAGCTCCACAGCACCATAATGGCAACACTAAAGACTGAGAAGTTTGGTATCAAACTTCTCAGCACATTAAACCCACACTGATGCCAGTGTGGGATTTAATGTACCAAGCACCCCAGAGGTCATCTTAGAGGTGCCTCCTTAAACCTAACCTACAATCCACGTCTGCTCTGAGGTGGCCTAGGCTGCCACCCAGCAGACATGTTGTTGGACCCCTGAGTAGGAGAGCCCCTGCTCTCCTGGGCCTGCAACAATGCACATCCTGGGCGAGGTGCTAAATCTCCTCCCCCAGGATGGGCAGGGGGGAGCTTCAAAGGCATGCCGCCTCTGTGAGCTTCCCCAGGCCACTGCAACCCCCCACTCTGGCGGGAAGCTTTGGCCGGAAGCCCCAAATAAGGACAGGGGATGTGCCAGCCTGCCAACCCTACCCCTCAGGTGGGGGAGGCGAGGTGAAGCACATCCCCGGGCTCTCACCATCTTGAAGATGGGAAGCCCTACCCAATCAGGACTAGGCTACTGCCCCCCTCCCACAGGAGAGAGGCAGGATAGGGGGTGTACTCACCCCAGGACAGGGACCCATTGGTCCCTGCCCTTCACCTACCTGTAACGCCCCTAAATCTAGTACTTAGGGGCACCCTGAACCTTCCTTCCCCAGATTCCAGAATCAAAACTACAAAGAAGAGCAAGAAGAAAGAAGACCTGCCCTGCAGCAGCTAAAAAGAGGAAGACACCAACTGCTTTGGCCCCAGCCCTACCGGCCTGTCGACCCTCGAACCTGCTCCTGCTCCAACCCGGCATCTCGTGACCAGCAACCTCACAAACCCCAGAGGACCTGGCTACCTTTTGGCTCTAAGCTCCTGGGACTCCCATGAGTAGAGGCTCTACTCAAAACCTACCTCTAATCCCTGGCAGCAGCCGGGAACCGCGAACCCAGCACACTCTGCACCAGCCAAGCCTGGCCAGTGCCGGAGTGAACAAAGACCTCGAGGACGACCCCCCGGCGACTGTGACCCCGAGTCCGGCACCCAAGGACCTCCCTCGACACTCCTGAAGAAGCCTGCAGCCTCAGAACAAGGTGCCCCCCCCCCCTACCGCGATCAACAGAGGGTACGATTTCCCGACACCAAAAGGCACCCCTGCACGCGGCCCCCTGTGCCCAATCCCGGGGTACCTACCTATCCTCCAACTACCCAACTTACCTCTCGAAGTGGTGGTGGCACCTGAAGAGTCCTCTTCCCCGAGCTTGCAGTCTTTTTCTAAACCGGAGATTTCCCATTGAAATCAATTGAGCGCCCGAAGGCTCAAAAGCACCCTGCACCCAGCCGCCCGAGTGGCCCTGGCAGTGAAAACTCTACACCTATCTACTCCCCCACTTGCCCTGAGTAAGTGACCAGGAGCCCAGCTCCCACAGCCGCGTGGCTTGCCAGTCAGCAGCCACCAACCAAGGCCCCCCTATCCCTCATAGGATAACATTGGGCCTAACTCTCTCTGCACCCGGCCGCCCTAGAGTCGCTGAGGGTGAACCAACTGTACCTACCTGACCCTGGGGGACCCCTGAGTCTATGTCCAGAACCTCAACTCTGCCAGTCGACTACTTACCCTTAAACCGATAACTCTATTTTCCTCATAGGGTAACATTGACTGGCTTTTTCCTGAAATTTCTAAGTGTGGACTTTTCAAATCTTAAAATATTCACCAAAAATCAGCCGAGTAACGAAAACGAAATTACTCACCTGCTCTTAGGTGAGCTCCCAGTGCTGGATCTTGGTGCCCAGCAAATACTTACAACTGTACTTACCCGTAACCCAATTTTCTTCCATAGGGAGTCATTGACTGTTTTTCTGTGAAATTTCTTCTAAGTGTCAATTTCTGAATCTTTAAATATTATTCAAAAATCGTATAATATCTGAAAACGTAATTACTTACCCGTTTTGGATAAAGGTCCCAGTACTGAGTCTAGGCACCCAGTACTGGATTACAAAAGTAACGAGAACATACTGTACCTGCAACTTGAATTTTCTTCCATAGGGAATCATTGACTGTTTTCTTTGAAATATTTTCTAAGTGTCAACTTTTAAAATAGCTAAATATTGTTTAAAAATCATTACAGTAATTAAGTCGACTTTCATCACTTGATTCGGAGTACTGACCCAGGACTGAATCTAGGATCCAGTCCTGGAATTCCATAAGTAATCTAAAAAGTAATCTGTTGCAATTAACTTGAATTTTCCATTGAGCTCAATGCATTGTTGGATTTAAAATAGAGGTGCCTATTGCAACCACTTGTAACGGTTTACAAAAGTCAATTGCATATTGCAAAAGTATTTATATGAAACATCTTATTCTGACAAAATATATTTTAAATCCAAGTGTTGGTTTTAAAATAAAACAAGCATATATTTTTTTTATATATAAAACCATTGGCCTAGAGTTCAGTTATTGAGTGTGTGAGACCATTTGCTGACTGAGTGTGTACAACAAATACTTTACACTGTCCTCTGATACTGCCTTACTTCTCGACCACGCTACCACTTTAGAGAGTAAGGTTATATCTAACTTTAGCCTCTGTCAAACCCTGGGGGACTGTGGAGTCTGTACACCCTGTACCTATTAAGGAACAGTATAAACAGAGCCACTTTCTCACACAGACGGGTTCACCTTCCTTTTGGAACCGGTCTCTTGCCCTGGTCTAGTCGAAATCCAGCGAGTGCAAGGTGGCTGCCACAGGTGCAGAGCTTATCCCCTATCTACGTGGAATCCTGCCTTGTCATGGAAACTGTTTTTTTCTTGGTATCACGTCCAATCTGAGGTTCTTGTGTCTGGGGTGTCCCTTGAATCCTAGATTTAGAGGGTGTTAGTAGTTGTGAGGACCAGTAGCCAATGGGCATCTGGTCCTGCGGCTAATCTGCCTCAGTAGTGACATCCTGTGGGTGTATGTCACTAACACTAGTCAGAACCTGTTTCTAAGCCAAAACTGAAGATAACCAGAACCATCCTCGGCCGTATACCTCAGCTGCCAGCCCCTAGAGGTGTGGTCAGCCTTGTGGGGGGTGGACGGCTACTGCATAGCTAATTTCTGGTCTGTCCACGAAAAACAGTGCCGGGGGGAGGCCTGCCTTAGGGGTGACTGACAGATTAAATGCAGTGTGGTGACCCTATTACACATGGTGTGTGCAGGATCGAACTCAAGCAGGCAAGCTCCTCATGCAGGGCTGACATGGCAGACCTGCAGATTTCGGTTTTACCCGGGCCACTCAGGGTGGCACAATAAGTGCTGCAGCTCTGGTACTCCTTGCACATCCCTGGTACCTTATACTAGAGCCTTGCAGGGGTTAAAAGTACTTGCCAATTGGGTGTACCGATCCACATTTACAGTTAAAGGGAAAGAGCACTTGTGCTGGGCCTGGTTAGCAGAACCCAGCACACACTCATATCAATTACCACAGCACCTAGCAGTTCAAAATGCGTGCCACCTGCAAGCAGCCCAGTTTACTACAGTCGATATGAGGACAGTCTTGTAGGGGCAGACTGAAATATATGTAGCATACAATCTCTCCTAAAACCTGGAACATAATTGACAATGCTAGCCTCAGCTATTGCCACTCGTGTTTGCCTTTGTGAGTTAAGGACATAGTTGTGTGCATGGCTAAATGAAAAGGTGGCTCACTAAACAACAGGGTCCAATGGGAGACTGGGAAGGATCACTGCACAGGAAGTTTGTAAATGCGGTATTGCATTATGCATTTTAAAGCCTGTATTGCTGACTCTATATCAGCTTCAAAATACAACTTTAGTCATGTATTTGGTGCTTTTACAGAAGTCCTAACGTAAAAGCCTCATGTTTTAAAGTTAGAAGGCTTGTTTGGTTAAACTGTCCTATACTTTAAAATCCGCTTAAGTACTCAGAAATCACTCCTTTGCAGAAGATGTTGGAATAGTCTGTTACACACTTTTACAAAGTCACATTCTGCTCCAATGCACAGCAGAACAGGTCTGTGGTAACAGAGGAATCATACATATTGGAAAAATATCACAGGGTAAATAATTCTAGCGAGTCAGGGGAAATATAATTCTACACCCTGCTGCGGGAGACATAATGGCTAACAAATACACTGCATCAAAGAATTTGTCCATCAAAATTCATAATGCAGGAGAATATTTTTCATGAGATTTACCACTGGTCTAAGGCAACCAGACTTCCACTTCTACTTATTTGCTGATCAATTACTATGCTTAAAGCACATTCACATCATTCAACATGGTGAGCAATAAGCTACTGTGTAACAGAATGCTTGCCCTCCTTTTCCATGTAAAATATTTTGGGAGTGCAGTTGGAAGTTAACCAGGGAGAATAAAATATGGGCGGGTTAAATTGGTGGGGAGAAGAGTGAGTTAACAGGAGGGAGCTGCTAAATAACAGAGAGGTAACATGCTTACAGCACACACACGTTTTTTTCTTGCATAGTCCTCAGGTTTATTGGTCTGTTGAATCTGAAACTTCTATTTCAGAATGGGGAGTTTTCTTTTAACATCTGGGGTAAACTAGTTATAATAGGTGGTGTATTAGATTAATCTGCCATTGCACATATTTCAGGACATTCATTATTTTACAGGTCACATGGCAAAGCACTAGCTAACACTATTATGATGTATAAGTTATTGTTCAACCTGTACATTGGTTCTTTATCTTCTGGGTACAAATAAGTTTGTGCGGCGCAGCACATTTCCTCGCCCTGCTAGGAAGGGACAAGATCAGTTATAAAAGGCGCTAAGCAATGCATAAGAAGTTCCAGAAAATGAAAAATGTGGAATGATGAGGAAGGCCAGCATGGATTAGTTGACAGCAGCTATATAAAAGCATAGTACAGTGATGCAACAAACAGTGACCACCGAGAGCATCAGGAGAGCAGGACTACACAGAATAGGGTATGCCTGGAATGCCCCCAATAGAGCACATTAGAGCAGCTAAATGAGCGAGTTAGCAAGGGGTATAGCACCTGGGCCTCGCTTTAGTTAGATTATAGGGATGTATCACAGGAAAAAGTGACAGGAGAGTCTCAGAATGTGAGAAAAGGCTAGGGTAACTAGTTTGCCAACTCGTGGCGGAAGATGTTGCAATGGTGGCAAATATAACAAGCTGAATATGTGTCGACTTTGGGAGGCAGAGCTAAGGTCACAGGATCCAAGCCTAAAAGTTAAGAAACTCATGGAAGTGCAAGATGCTTCAAAAGACAATGAGACAGAGCAAAGGAGGGGCTTTCTTCATGGTAAGCTGCAGGCAGTAAATTGGAGTCAAGAGCAGGTAGAATTTTAGGGAAGATTACTTGATGAGGTAATTGATTGGCCTGGTCAAAATTGGCGTGGCTTCTGAGCATCTGGACATATTTCTCCATGTTCAAAACAAGTGTCACGGGAGGCATGAGAAAATGCATGATAATTATCGAGACACGAATTAACAAAGATGGGAAGATATGGTGCTGCATGATAGCCAGGTTCACAAAAAACTGGCCTATAGTTGGGGGATAATGGCTACAAACTTGCATGAGAAGCATCCCTATTTGTCTAAGAAGCTATTTGAATACCAATAGTAAATGAACAAGGTGCATGATCAGCGTAAGAGTGGTGCATTTAAATTATCAAGATGTCACGGGAGAAATAAAAACTCCATAAATCATGTCTAAAAACAGACAAAGCGGCCTACCAGCCCTCTGAATTTAACTCCACAACAAAAAAAGCCAAAATTATGGAGGTAGAGGGGATTAAATCAGTAAAGAGGTGGTTAGAGGTAAGAAAATCAATTAGAGTAAGGAAAAGGAACTGCCCTGATCAGTTGATGGGCAATATTCAAGACAAATACACAGGTGTAGTTTGGCTTTGTATGTACTTTGTGTGGAGGTGGGAATACTTGAAAGTAGGAGCATCCTGACAGAAACAGCACCTTAATAGGTCACCTAATAGGGGGACCCAGGATTTTAGTGCATCGTCTTATGCCAAGTCCTTCAACTAAGGCAGCTCATGGGTTCCTGCTTATATCATTATTCAAGGTTGTGTAGTGCACTGAGGGAATTTCCCTGTAGCAACCACATGTTTTAGAGTCAAACTTGCCAGAGAGCTTCAAAATTTGATATGCAGAGAATCAAATGTTGTGGCTGACACCAACTGGAAAAATTGCCTCTTTTCTGGAAGCAAAGTGTGGAAAGGAAAAAAGATGGAGTAGCAGTGGGCCCTTTACCTCTCATCCTCACCAGGGGATTGGAAGGTGTCACTTTCTGCTTTTGCGGCCAAGGAAGAACTGGGCAACTTTTGCATGATTCATGACCTCTCACTGACAGAGATTAAGTGTGTGAAGGTTTTTTTTCTTGATTAAGGGATTTGTTCAGTGGCTTTCATTTACCATTACAGTTGAGATGGGGCGTGCAAAGGGAAAAAGAGCCTTATTGGCTAAGGCAAATCTAAAAATAAGGATTCAGACTGCTGCTACTACACCTAGAGAATTATCAGTTGTTAAGTTTTACAATGGAGGGTTTATTTACTAAGAACAACTCAAATGAAGTGTTCAAACATTTAAGGCCATTTTTTGAGCGGGGTTGTGAATGCAAGAGGGGACTAGATTGGGTCTTCCATTAACTAGGGTGCAGACAGTGCAACACCGGTTGCAGATTTCACAGATGGAAGACAGGTTGGGCATACCAATGGCAATTAAGAAGGTAGATCTCAAAACCCATGTGTTTCTTGAGTATGGAATTTAACAAAATAAAATGGACATCAGGGTAGACACAAACAATGGTGAAAGTTTTTCAATAGACTGGCAATATCTGCAGAGCAAAAAAAAAAAAAGTGGCACTGTTCAAGTTCTGTCCCACGCTGAGTCCTTTAAACTTTGCAACAAAGAGGAATCTGACGGGGTCATGTCCGATCCATTGGATTAGTGGAAGCAAAGTGGGCCTTAAGTACCACTTCACTTGGCTTGGCAAAGGTGTGATGGAAGATCTGAATATTCGGAAACTGCACCTGAAGGATTTCAATGGGGTGTCAATTTGCAGAGGGCTGAAAGTAAACACAATACTTGAACTCGATAATGAGGATTGTGTCAGAACAGGGTTTTGGACTATATGGGTAAGCAGTGGTGAGCTATGAAGTTCCCCCATATCACCTGGGTGTCAGCAGAGTGAAATGCAGTCAACATTGTTTTTCATTTTAGTGGCAATGGTGATTTTGAGTTAACCCTTGAAGGAGAGGGACACTGCTTCTAGTCACATGGTTTGTCCATACTGCAGTTATTAAGCAATATGACCACCACCTGTACTCCTGTATCTCAATATGGGCCTTTACAACAAAATGGACAGAAGATAGTAAAAATCCTTCCTGTTTTAAAGCGTAAGGATTTTTGACCATGAAGTAGACAAAGAAACCAGAGGCACCCATTTTTAACACCAAGCTAAACAGCAGAGGTTTTATTGACTCCCTATCTAGATGTTTTCACGGTATCTGTGCAAGAGGAAGGAGCACTAAACTGGGCAGGGCAGGCCCCCCCACACACACAGATCTTCTACATAGCAAGAGAACAATCTCTGTGAAAACACAGCCTGGCAGCTTACAAGCATCATAGGAATTGAGACTGCAGTCTGCAAAAGATATTCCAGGACATGTGGGGGCATAAACATGGTGTATATGGGGTTAGCAGTAGACTGGCTTCATGTAGTGCTTCACACTCCCTAGACACCCACCCCCAAAGATAAGGTTAGTATAAGAAAGGTATTGAGGCTGTAGATCGGTTTGATGAACCGCCTCATATCACTTGCACCTTCAAGTTTAGAGCCAGACTGAATGTGAGGAAAGTCTTGTGGCTGCATGATGGGTTAACGTATAGCAGACAATCCTTAACTCTAAAGAGCTACTGGGAGAAATAGCAATGTGGAGGTAGCCCTGAGCTGCAGAAGATTATCTTCATATACAGATAAGCAGGAGCATAAATACCCTTCCAGGATCATTCCTGGGGCTGGAGAGCTTTGCTGTTGGAGCGAGGTTCCAAAATACTGCTTCCTTTCTTTTGCCCAGTAGTCCCTCAGAGTTTTGTGTTGCCATACAGAGGAACTAGAAAAAGGAGTTTGCCATGGAAAACCTATTCTCCGAACCAGAGAGACCGCTCTCAGTTCTGAGGGTACTTTCTCACAGATGTCAAAACTCATCAATAGTTAGAAAAGCAGAGGCTCTTATACATTTTAGAATGAGTCACATTGTTTTGTCCATGTCACACGAGCCTAGAAACAGTCCTGTATGATGTTCATCTGCTATGTTATTTGGTATGTGTATATTGCAAGGTCTGTCAATTACTTAGCCCCATAGCTCTTAGTCCAGACTTCGGTCTGAAGATAGTGATTCATTGAGCGTAAATTTCTTTCAGGAGAAAATTGTATCCTGAACCACATACAGTGGGGCCGAATAGTTTATAGGGTGTTGGTTATCCTTTGCAGATTTTTAATAAGGGTGTATGGGACGGCGAGTCTTGTGACCGATCAACCTAGCCAGAGTGAATGTCGAGTGTGTCATAGGTTGCCCCAGCATGGCGGTTCTCAGTGTGAGTTTGGGTCTTATAACCTTCTACCTTGCCCGTGACAGTGGTCCTTCCCCTGATGCAAGTTTGGTTCTTATGGCTAGTGGATATTAAATTTTTCTGAGGGATTCGTTTAACCAGAGCGAGTTACTGTACTCTGAAAGATCTACAAGCTGTTCTAGTTTGTAAGGTGAGGGATCAGGTGATCACTTAAAGCCTAGTCTTGTTGACTCTTGGCCTAAATTTGTATTGCACATTACAATGATAGCAAGTATTCATTCTCCCCTGTTGTAGGCTCTGTGGACAATACAATGTGTATAAAATCTGAACTATCATGTTAAACGGGCATGTGCCTAATTGCGGCAATTTTGAATAACTTTAGGTTTGTAGATTCCGTCACATTGGCTTTTATACATTTTTATACACAATCTCTTAAAAAAATATTTACTCAAAGATAAAGTTACCCTGGGCTGATAAGTGTGCCTGAACACTCAAGATCTGCCTTTAAAATCTGTTCTTGCATCCCTAGTCCCAACTGTGTGCTCCAAGGTCAAAAGGGTGCTTGAGGGAGTGCAGGGAGAAGAGAGCAGGGAGAAGAAGCAGATGAAACAGGGGAGCAGGAGAGAAGAGGCTGATGAGACAAGTCAGAGAGGTGGAGGGAGAAAAGACAAAGAAGCAGAAAGAAGCAGCAAAATGGCGGAGGGAGAATAGATCGATGTACAGGAAGAAGAAACAAGTATTGGTGAAGCCAATAGGTCTCCACTCTAAAGGGCCGAGTTAATTGCTTGGTCAATGTTTTTCGACTGGCAGGTGCATGCAAATGCATTCATCATGATGCACACATAGCCAGTCTTGCAATGGGTTTTGTATTACAGAAAAGGGTTTCCAGGATGGATACTGGTGGATGTCAATGCACCTTGACATGCATAGGCCATTTTTAATGTAATGTTTAAACACAGCATATGGTCATGTTACAATGATAAATTAAGAGTAAAATAAAATGAAAAAGTGTGTGCTGGTGCAAAGAAATGAAATAGGTAGCCTGGCAGAAATTTGGAGCCAACAGCCCTTCGTTAAAAAAAAAAAAAAACATGAAGCTGTACTGCTGCTTTTAAAAGGCACATATTGCTAAGGTGAGAGCTGTACAGTAACATTTTTGTTAAGAGACATTCATATGATTTTCCTAGGATGAAACTCATTCTAGCTGTAGTGCTAATTCCAGGTATTTGTTCAGCATGGCTTCATTTGAAAACCAAGTGTTGACAAAGCTAGTATGTCTTTCAAGTGAAACTTATCGGCTCTTCTAGAGCTTTTTTTTTGTTGTTAGCCAGCGGGAATGAGCTTGAATCTGCATCAGCCATCTTGAAATGGGTACGTTAAACATTACAAATGCCTTTGAACATGGCCACCATGGAGGTGGGCGTAACCACGGCAGCCATCTTTGAATGCATGTGTAATGTTTGAACAATCCCATTTAAAGATAGCTGTAGAGGATAAGTGCACCTTTGCAGCAGCCATATCTGAATGAGTTTGTCCAAATAATACAAACCCATTTCTTTGTGCCTGCCACGCATGTACACACGTGGGAAGCCATCCTGAAATGGATAATATCTCATTTTAAAATGGATGCCTGCCTATAGCTAAGATAGGGAAAACATTTCTAAAAAGCAGTTTTCTGAAAACAAGCATGTCAGCAGTGAATGGATACAAGCCAACTAATCGAATACTGAGACAAAATGCTTGGTGACAGGACAAACAAAAATGGGGAGGAGAGCCATCAAAGCAAGAGGAGACACGCGAGACAGACGACATACCCAACTAATCATGAGCAAGGAGCTGACCCAAAGCCCCCTCTATGTATATTGGAAATGGCAGATCTGGTGCTAAAACAGTCTTTAGCTGAGAGCTAAAAAGGACACAGCAGATAGACACAAGGACAAGAAAGAGAAACGGTATGAAATGCAAAAGAAGAAAGACAAAGGAAAAATAAAATTAAAGTGAGAGAGCACCCAATTTTGGTAGAGGCACCAGGAGTATATAGGGAGCAGTAGCAGATTAAAGGTCTCCTCTCAATGATATTGGACTTGCTAGTTCAGGGGTGAAGGACAAGTCTTGGATCTGTGTGACAGGTTTACTGGGCTCAGAGGTACACAGCAGTGCTCTGGAATGGATATACAGCAATCATCACGGGTGCAGCACTCACATTCTTGGCTTTGAATATGGGGTTCTGTGGATTCTCCAGGTCCCAAACTTTTAGGCAGTTCTCCTTTCCTCCAGTAGACACACAGTGAGGTTTGCATGGGTTCTGACGCATCTTATAGATTCCAGGGCCAACATTTACCTCTACCTGCAGGTGGAACCATGAGAGGATTACATTAACGAATGAAGATTACCACAAAAGAATGTGTTTGTTCCCAGTGTGTTAGAACAGAGGGGTGAATGTCAGGACTGGTGTGCAGTCACAAAGGTCTGTGGTTTCCAGTGCTGGAATATCAGTGAACACTGAAGGGTAGGACTTGTGTGCACTGGCACAGTTCAGCAAAGGCTTGTAGAACTGGCATAGAAGGAGTATACTGGGAAATTACTGAGATGAACTAGCTGAAAAGTGTGTGTGCCCCAGTGCTAGGATGCCAAAGAATCTTAGAGGGAATAGATGTGGTGTGTCGGACGATTGTCGTGTGGGGTCTAGTACTTGGATTTGCAGAGAGCGCCATGGGTCAGAAAAGATATTCAATGGCAGAATTAGGTGTGGTTCTGATAGCTTGAATGCCATAGGGTGGTGCAGAGCTGGATCAAGGTGCACCAGCAAATATGTGTTGAGTTCTTCGTTCTAGAATATCAGAGCATGCAATATATCAGGTCTGATCTGGACTGGCACATCTGCATATGGTTTGGGATAAGAAATTATAAGAGAATGCTGCATGTAAAAAACGTAAGTACAGCTGCTTATTTCCAGTGCTATATTCCCAAAAAATGTAACAAATCAGATTTAATTTCTGTTGCCATACTTACATTTTCTGAAGCGGCTTCTCTCCATACCTTGAGAAGACCGGACTCCACACATGTGATAAGAGCACTGAAAACAAATAAAAGGTAAAATGTACAATTATAAAGTATTGTAATTACTATAACAAGAACAGAGCTCAGGTTAAGCGAGATGCAAAGATCTCTTGTGCTAGGAGCAAATGTGTGCAGGGAGTCATGGCAACACCCTGGCTGCTCCTGCCAGACCCACCTGTTATTGACAGCCAATCCTCGGAAGGGTCCCTCACCGCCAGCACAATCCCGGAACTCTGTGTATTTGCCTTTTTCTGTGTTGAAAACCTTCACTGTTCCATTTCGGCAGCCCAAGAGCACCTACAATAGAAGATGAAAACCCTGTCTGAAGTGGTAGGCTGAAAGAACTGGATCAGGAGGCTGCATTACTACTACTACATGACATCTGGAAGAGGGCAAACGTGGAGACAACATCTGCTCTGTAAAAGGGACAGACCTTCACAGCCAACTAATGTAGTCAGAATGAGTAGTCAGTTGTGATTTAGGGGATGTCAATGGACCATCAACTTCTCTAAATAAAACCTACAGCAATCGTCAACACTCAGAGACTGAAAGAGATCACCAAGAGCTCAGAAGCAGGGATCAAGAGGGAACTGATGATCACATGAAGTAAAAGATGGCGAAGACAAGTGCCAGACTGGGCCCAGGAGCCCTCCGAGTCAAAGAAGGAGAGGGGGGGGGTGAAAAAAAATGAATAAATAAATCAAATAGAGGGGGGACCAGCAAGTGTCCCTTTGGCAGAGTGGGATCAGACAAGCATCCCTTTGGCAGAGAGGGGGATGGAGAGCCTCCGGTACCAACAACTACACAGAGACAGACAGGGCTGGCAGCCATCCAAGAGAGGGGACCAAAAATGTTCAAGGGCAGAAAGAGAGGCACCGAGCACTCCAAAGCAGAGACTGGACCACCATATACATTGACACAAAGACTGGACCCGGAAGCACTAACAGGTAGAGAAGGGACCGGTGAGCACTACCAAGCAGAGAGAAATCAAGAAACTTACACAAGCAAAGAAAAATCAAAGATAGTCCGATGTGAGATGAGAAAAAACACATGGATGTGCATTCCACATCTGACAAGAATCAATAAGGGTGAAGACTTTTCAGCTAGCCTTTTTGACACACAATGGACACCAATGGCAACATTCCAACACACATATTTGGGGTTCCAGTCCAACAATGCATTCCCTAAAGCAAGTCGTTTTAAAGACTTGTGTGGTCAAGAAATGTGTGGCAACAACACGTTTGTTGTATTGCCCACGTTGTAAAGGCACTATGTGTCTCGGCTGCGTGGTAAAGTCGGTGTCCTATTTTGGGTTGCTAACTTCCTCGGTAGTGAAAATTCGTCTAGAATGTAGGGTATCCTTACCTCAGACTCCTGCTCATCTCCCCAGCACATTACACAGACCTCCTGGTCACGGGACAGACTGCTCACCTCCGTGTAGTTGGTGGCTTGCTTCCTATGCAGATTTACACCTGAGAAAGAAGGGCAGGCTTGGTGTAAGTGAAAGATAATTGTTGCTTTCTGCAAGGGAACACTTGGGCTGATATAGGTACATATTTCGTGGCAATGAACATGTGGTATGTACCCTCATGTAGCCTCTTGGTGCTACAGTGTCTGTGCTCCTGTGGGGGACGTTATGTCCAGATGGGTCAGACACATGAGCTTCGAAAAAATCCCTTCATTTGCACTCCATTCCACCTCATGCATCCATTGTATATTCTATTTAATCCTAAAATGTGAGCGAAGGAGAACCATTAAAGGGAGCCTTTCAGACAACAGAGTGGTTTTTGGCACCGTCCAAAACACAGTGACATCCGAAGCCTGTGTCCTAAAGCGTGTTGAGGTAGGCTCATAAATAAGACAGCAGCTTGGGTGGCGTAAGCTTTATACATAGCACATCATCCCCTCGAACAAGGGAGCACTATCTCAAGCTATAGATCACCAAGAGAGTGCATCTCAAACAAGAAAACATTTTGAAGCAGCAGCAACATGTCGGTACTATGAACAAAAGAGCAACTCGAGGCTGCCTCCTGAACAATAAAGAACTTTAGGACAGCAGTTGAAAGAAAACGCCCCCATGGGTACACTGGTACAGTTGCCTGTCACGGGAACCTTTGATAGAAGCTTGCCTCAAGGCACAATCTCAAATAAAGAATAACTCTGAAACAGCTACATGAACAAAGTAGCGTCTGGAGGCAATATTACAAATAAGAAAGGACCCAGTGCCAACATACCGAATGAAAAACAACCTCAAGTCAGCCTCTAAACGAAAAGAAGAAAGGCAAAAGCCCTTATTAAGGAAGCTATAAAAGGAAAAGAGCATCTTTAAACTGCATTCCAAGGAAGAATAAGGACACACCTTCCAGTGACATCCTAAACGCCACATCTCTCGGAGGGGATTTTCCAAAGATTAGCCTAGTTCACACACACAAACAAGCATTTGCAATGCAATAGGTCTCGCAGTTGTTAAGAGTTTGAGCTATTGGCACTGTAAATGGCAATGCCTTTTATTTATGTGTGGGTTTTTAAAACATAAATAAAAGGCATTGTCATTTACAATGCCAATAGCTCAAACTCGTATAAATGCGAGACCTATTGCTTTGCAAATGCTTGTTTTAAAATTAGCGCCTCTGAACCTCGGCAGAGGTAGGCAGCGCTACATGAATATCACTACACTGCAATCCTACGGTGTGCAGAGAATGTTCGTTGGTTTATACCACAATTAAAGTAGTATTTTTGGCACAGGCACATATATAAATGCGAATATGTTACTGAATATACAGGTCTCGTCCAATTATGGGGAGCGTTTTAAAGTCGTTGTCATAATGTATATGATCACCAACTATTGTCCAATATTAAGCAAACCTTGAGCATAAATATTTAAGCCAATTATCCATGAGGGTGAACCCGGCTGTGGAGGAATGATCCATCTCTCATCTGTCACTCGTGGCTGCGTGCTCAGGAGTTTTGTATCGTATTTATTTCTGTACCAGGAGCGTTCTTTTCTAGCCCTTAAAAGACCAAAAATCCCACCCAACAAACAGAATGCGCCACAAAGTGAGTCGGGGTGCCACAGTGGGGCTCGGGTGCACACAGGGCTCGCGCCTGCCGGTGCAGTGCTTCCGCTGCCCGCCTCCAGCGCGTGCATGCAACGGAGATTTCACCTGCACGTTATGTGAGGTTTATGTTAATCTGTTAATCGTGAAAAACAAATTTCACCGGGCGCAATTAAAAGCGATTAAAAGCATACTGAGGTTTTGACTGTAGATAATCTGTGGTTAAATTAACTCAAACACATGTGAGTTAGAGCACGCACCCGCCTGAAATTATGGGCCATTGAGGCAGGTACAGGCCAAATCATGGAAAAAGATCGAGTGAGGCAAAGAGGCATTCATTCTGGGTGCAGACAGCAGGGACTGTTCCTCTCATCAAACTTACTCACATAAATTACCAATTTTTACATAAATAATAAATCGTTTTAGAGCGCCAACCATCACTTTTTCCTCGAAGTACTTTACATTTATTGTAAAGATATGTAAAGATACAATATTACTCAGATATTGCCCCAAAAAGCATGAAAGGCTGAAATGTCTTTGCTGGGCGGCTAACTCGTGTTCTCCACCTACGCAGGCTCAAGGCGCAGTCATCGTTTTTCTTCAATAAGGTCCAAGTCAGATAAAATGTGTGTATTTATTTATTTATTTTTTGCTCGAGAGGTCATTCGTTTTCATTATACTTTCCATATCTCTGGTACTAAAAAAGGGTTATGCCGTTTTGCGGGTATGAGGTTTGCGCATTCTTATATTTAAAAGATTACTTTATTTTCTCTTTGTAACGAAGGAGTTAGTTTTAAAATGCACACGCTTTTTTGTGTAATAAAAATAAGTTATTTAATTGTTGGCGCTTGGTAATTCTTTAGGAAAGGGTGTTTTTATTTTTGTTGCGGGGTTTTGAGGAAATCATTATTTATTTTTTTAAATAACATTAACGGACATTATTATGTTGATGCTCCTTGCGTGTTTCATGGCAAGATCCAAAGCATTTGTTTAAGTTGTCCATGACCGGCCCAAACTATGCAGTTATGTATATATTTTTAACAAATATTACATTATACAGGAATTTAGCGTGACGAGGTAGCGCCTCTTTGTAAGATGCTTAGCTTTAGCTATGTACAAAGTGTACAGTGAGTGAGGGCCTGCAATTAGGCGCCGCGCTCGCTTGGCAGAAGCCAGAGCTATTTAATCTCAAACACGCAGTGGAGCCCGTGTTTTCCAGCGATGTCAATGAAAACACGCTCCTGCAATGGAGTGCTTGCTATGGTCTAAACATGGGACCATCTAACCTTGCGGCATCTCCCGGAGCGTGGTGAAGTGTCACCTCCAGGTCAATGCACCATGGACAAATGTAGCCTCCTCAGAGTGGGGTCAGCCAACCATAAACCCTGGTGAGGGTCTGATCACAGCACATGCATGAAGAAAGAAGGGACAAGTCACCTAAAACAACAAGCGCGAAAGTGAAAGTGATCGCGATCAAACATCAAAGCGGCCCTGTATTCAAATGTATTCAAAGCGCCCGCGAAATGTAAGTGATAGCGATCGCGATCACACTTCAAAGCGACCGTGTGGCCCGCGAAAGTGAAAGCAAACGAGTGCTTTCAGGCCTCCAAATGGTGCGCGCACCCGGACGGCGCACATGCACTGTACTTGGAGGCCTGAAAAGCCACTGTTTGCACTTCCAAAACTCGCTTACTACAAGTCTCGCCAGAGCAGCGCTAAAGCGCTGTCTCAGACCAGACCTAAAAACATAAACCACAACAAGTCAATACCTCAAACGAGAGTACCTTCAATCAGCATTCCAAATATGATAACGGATCAAAAAAACAAATGTATCCAAAAGAATAAAGCACTCCCAGACAGCATACAAAATAAGACCGGAAGTATTGTTTAAAACCCGTGTGTGTCTCGGGACAACTTCCTAAACAAAAAAAGAGCAGATTGAATCAGTCTTCAAAGCTAAGAGCACCTTTTGAGAAGCAACCAAAACAAGACAGCACCTTGAAGCTCCCTTCCAAACAAGAGACTGCTTTGTTACTATCAAGCAGGCCCTCTGACTTGTACATAAACGTCCAGAACACCCAGTTTATCATCTCATGATATCACTTTTGATTACTGAAATAGCAATGTGTGAGCCATAGTCAATGCTGAGCCTTGGGTCTGCAACATAACTTCACACACACTACCGTTAGCTACTTAGAATACCTTCACCGTGTGTAATAACATTGCTCCACCTATGACACTAGTTCTGCAATGCTTAACTGCCACACTTCTGAAGTGAACCGTCATCTCTCAATTGGAGATATTCTTTGAACTCGTAGACAACAACCACATCCTTTTCTTCCTATTAGGATAGTGAGATTCCTTTTCCTAAACATCAAAAAGTTAGCACCTACTTACTACCACACCTTAAATCTGCTATTTTGGTGAGCAAACACTCACATTTATCTCTTCCTCACACGCCAACAGAATCAAACTGATTTCTCTCAACATTTCATATCTAAAATCACGTCTGTGGTATATAGCAAGGCTTTTTCACATTCCACCTCCTCATTATCTACCATGCCCCCCCTAGCCTTTTTTTATTAGGTAATTCAGTTTCAACTTCAACTGCTATGCAAATGATACAGAAAATTCTTCCCAGGCTTCATGTCAGCCTTCATATTCCTCCATCCAATCCTTATTAGCATGCACAAAAGCCATTCACTCCTAATGGAGAGATGACTAAAATAGCAATTTTCAACGACTGCACTGCTGTTTGCAACTCCTTCACCTGGCATATGTGCCTCAGGCCTCACGTCATACCCTCCCCGGAGATCAAAGTCTTTGGCTTGTGTTTCAACACCCACCTCTCCCTTGTGCTGAACGGTGTCACTCTTGCCTTCCCCACCTACACACCCTCCCAAATGGCTCCTTCCTTAACTAAGTCAAGCACAGAGCAGGAGCCTTCAACTGTGTCATGGACAGGTAGGCGGTATGACACCTGTGAGCTGCTGATGTCCTGCTTAAGGAGATACCCAGTGCCCAGGCATTCACTGCTGCCCTTACACGCACAACTGCCCCCCTCAACTCGATGTTTCCATCATGGGAACTAGAACATAGCAAGTAGGGGGTAATGAGCTCTAAATAAAATTAACATATTATATTCTGAAATAGATACCACTGAAACTTTGACCTGTGCAATAATCTTGAGTGGGCCTATAGGGTGTCCTCTAATTTCTGTTAGAATTTATAGGGTGAAACAATTGAATCCAATTGGGGTGTGGTTTATCGCACTCCTAGGTATGTTCCGTGTAATCTATTTCGTTTAGGTGGTGGGTGCCGTACTGGTAAACCCTTCTGGGTGCAAGGGTAAATAACAAATGACAACAAGCGTTATCTCCCGTGAGAGTAACGTCTCCAAGTAGGTACATCTCGATTGAAATATCAACAAAATTCCATGAAAAGTCTTGAACTTGCTTGTGTTTGATTGTTTAATTTCATTTAATTTAATTCCATGCTATTATATTCATAGTACATGGTAACTCGTGCATTTTATTTCACATTTGTTCTGCCCAATGCATTTCGGGCTAAGCCCTTCTTCAGGGGACTTTGATTCTGAAAGTATAAACAATGGTACATTTTGTAACCAAATGTGGACAACAACGTGTAAATACCATCACACGAAGCGTTAGTAAAACAAATGGATGAACGACCGAACTCGGACCGTGTTGTCAAAATGGTAGCAGTTACAGTTTATTGGTGATTTTTGTTTTGTTAATGGTGCTCGAAATTTTGTGTTTGATCGAGGGAGTTCTTGCGTGACTGTCAAACTCCTGAGCAAACGTGTACTGAAAAAGCAGTCTCCTGCGTTTGAACAATTCACCTGTGTGTTAAAAGCCAGGTGGTATGCTGAACTTTAGTGACATGCTAGATTTTCCCATGTAGCTATTTTCTAACGGTGAGTTAGTCCGTGAAGTGGTGCCTATGATGGATGGTTAGTAATTAAAACTAGCTCAAGTGAGGGTAAAAAATTGTGTAAACGACTGACCTTTAAGGACAGTTAGTTTGCTCTAATAATGAAAAAGCTTTCATCAGGTAAACGCTGCGGTCCAAAGTTGACGAAGTAACCTGTGAATAAAGCGCGTTATTACCGTGGTATCAAGATTGTGAAGAGTAACGAGGAGCGGAAGACCGCGTACTCGCTTACCGTCAACTGTTGTTCAGACACGCCAATAATCTCAGTGTTCTGTGCGTTAGTATTCCATGTCACACAGTGAACCGTATTCAAAAAAAGGTTCCGATCACGTGATTAATGAATAGTGAAGACGTACACCGAGTGTCGATTGTGGTAAACGAAACGAGTGAAAAAAAAGACGACGAAAATCGGATTAATGTGATCTATGCGGACAGTGTGCAATGAAGTGATGTGAAGGTGACAATTAATTCCGATTCTAAATCGGAAAGCAATCCGAAATGATTAGGTGCATGTCTCATAATACACAACATTTAGGATGACGATAAAACATGAATGCCCATATCTACGTGCTGATACAATATTTTCTGAAATAACCTAATAACATAAAACAATTAATCGCCAATTAAACAGCATTTCAGAAGTGTGATATATCGTCGTCAATTCCGAAAAAACAAATAAGTATAGAGGATATGTATAAATACAGATTTTAGACACCGTATGATGAATTAGCACATGTAAATACAGTCATGTGGCTCACTGTAATACTCTCGGTTTAGCACTATAAAAAACAACCAAGGTCCAAACGTTCGTTTAAACCTTTTGGTTGTAACGTCGACAGACTATGATTCTCTCCTTAGTAAGTGTTGTGAGTTATCTCTTCCAGGTAATAGTGGCACTTGTTCTAAGATACAGAAACGTAGCTGACTGGAGTTGTGATTGAGTTCATTGAAATGTACAGCAACTGTAGATTTCACGTTTTTTAATCGTATATTACTTTTATGTGCAATTATACGTGGTTTTATTTTTCTTTGTGTTTTACCAACATACACTAGTCCGCAAGGACATTTTAGCATGTAGATTACGTTGCTGCTATCACAAGTTCCTGTAACTTTGAGTTTGATGGAAGTACCTTTTGTAGGGGGAGATATTTCATTTCCCTTAATTATTGCATTACAATTGCCACAATTGTGGCATGGAAGAGTACCTCGATATAATGTGGCTTGTGTATATCTGTTTTTACTTTTAACAATTCTTTGAGGTTACGGGTGCGTAAGTATGCAAATCTTGGATTAGTTGAAAAAATACCTTTGAAATCTTACTCAAGTGCGAGTAGTGGCCAATGTTTTAGAAAAGATTTCTTAATTTTATAGCTTCTGCTCGAAAATTTGGAAACAAACACAGACCTTTGTTCGTCGCATTCAGTTCCCTGAAGAAGGGCTTAGCCCGAAATGCGTTGGGCAGAACAAATGTGAAATGAAATACACAAGTTACCATGTACTATGAATACAATAGCATGGAATTAAATCAAATGAACTTAAACAATCAAACAAAAGCAAGTTCAAGACTTTTCATGGAATTTTGTTGATATTTCAATCAAGGTGTGCCTACTTGGAGACATTACTCTCACGGGAGATAACGCTTGTTGTCATTTGTTATTTACCCTTGTGCCCAGAAGGGTTTACCAGTACGGCACCCACCACCTAAACGAAGTAGATTACATGGAACATACCTAGGAGTGCGATAAACCACACCCCAATTGGATTCCATGGTTTCTGTCTCTGAGCACCAGTGGTATACGCACCCATACAACCGCCATGCAATTTCAAGAAATATCACACACTACAGATCAGCGAGCAGAAACCTTTCTATTTACTAAAGAAGATACTCACCGTATCTACTCCCTTATTGAGGACACTGAAAGTATAAGTACTAGTACAGGATCCACCCAATCGAATGTCAAACAACTTCTGTATATGTCCAAACGAATAGTCAACCATAGATTACACGCAAGCACATTAATCAAGTACCACAAGGCTCAACGTATCCCCTGTGGTTTAAGGATATCCCTCAAATTAACACTTTGTAAAAATAATGCACGTTTCACAGAAAAGTGGTTCGCCATACTAAATAAATGTTCATTGGATCTCATATTACTAATTATCGAAGAATTGGCTAAACTAATAGAGGAGTTAAATAAAGAGGTGAACTTACTCAAACAAGAACTCAGCACAACTCTAAACAAAGAGGAATGGGATGAAGTATTGAAAGATATTAATCAACAATTGGAGATCTACACAAAAGAAATTAATGAGCGCAAAATCAGGAAATTTAGAAGAGATACCACGGATTACAGATTAGGAGAAGTCTACAACTGGGCTGATATATATGCGCGTCGCCGACAACAGAAATCAACCGCAGACAGATCTTCTGAAGATACGTCATCAGACGATTTCGAGTACAGGAAACGAACACCTCCAAATACTACAAGCACAAGGTCGGACAGGCCTGACCCCTCTACATCCGACAACCAGAGACAACAAACACCGAGTGTCACCCCTTTTTAGGTCTCGCCTTGCTATCGCGTAAGCGATCGCAAAGCGAGACTATTGTAAAAGGGCATTTCAAAGTGCTCCCAAAAAGCGGATTGCATTGCTAGCACGCGCACAATCACGCGCTTGGTGCCGCCATGCACTCCGCTTTTTGGGAGCACTTCAAAGGGTTCGCTCCCCCGCCCCCAAACTCCGCCGGGCTTGTCTTGTTTTTTTTAACTTTAAGCGCGAGGCGCGCGTGCGGCCAATGCTTGTTCTTTTAAAAACCACCATTTTTGGGCAATAGGTGGATTGTCTTTGGCATAACCCAAATTGGACTACAAATCAAAACATTCCATGTGATCGGTGCTTCTCAAGTCACCACGCATTGAGGGTAATAGGTTTCTCCGCCACTGGGCTCCAGTACACCCGGACCAGCTAATTAGCCCACAGGTGCTAATCGTGCATTACTAATTAAGTGCCTGCCTTTCACGTGCAGCTCCTAAATACCCACCTCCCCCTCGGGCGCTCGCGTTTCATTCAGAGAGCCGCGCCGAGAGAGGCAAGACACGTTAGCAACCCACTGTGCATTCTTTTTGATTCAATCCCTTTGCTGTCTGTGTGTGTGATCCCTCACATATGGTTGTGAACTAATCTCTGCTGCTGCATAGGTTTTCTGGGGTCTGGTCTATAAGCGTTTCTCCCAGCGTGATTTTCCCGCTGCTGAACTCTTTCACATCGCACATTTTATTTTGGTGGCCTACAGGTGCCTGGAGTCACTCTTTACGCTCGGGCAGCCTGTCTCTAATGTTGTTTACTCGCGGCGCCCAATTAACAATGGGGCCTCCAAACATCTGTTGACTTTCAGGTGGCAGGAGTTACTCTATGCTCCGACACTATTTCTACACGCTTTTTTCTCTGTAAGATGAGCGCAGAATGTATTATCTTTATTATCTAATGTATTACCTCCCGCTTCTCTCCCGACTCCTCCATGCATACAAGCGCCCCAGGTACCCTATCAACACTCACCCATCTCTGCCGGTGTTCTTTCCTTTCCCCGGTCGGAAAGAGACGGCAACCCAGAGGAACCATACAAGCCAATGCGCGAACTTCTCCGAAGTAAGCCGAACGTTTCCGATGTATTTGGCATCTCATTCAGTTCGGGATATCCGTTAATCTATTTCCTTCACCCGCGACTCCCCGCTCTCTTTTCTTTTCTTCCCGCCCCCTCTTCCCCACCTTGACGCCCCCTTAATCTGCCTTCCTTTCTATGGTTCTACATAAAGGTAACCATTTCCTTCTTCTAAGTCTATATTCCGCTTTCACTCACTCTCTTTTTCCCTTTCGTGCTCCCGGTTTGTCACACTCCATCGCTTTTCTTCTCTTTCCTTTCTATCTTCTTCTCCTTACTTTCCCTCTACTCATTTATGCACCCATTCTGTGTTCTTATCTATCGCTCCATCTCTGTCCCTTCATCTGTCTTCTTTCGATGCGCTCTTTTTCTCTCCCCTCTCCTGCAATTCGCCCTTCGCATCTCTCAGGTATTTTTCACTCGTTCTATTTCCCATTTTCTCACACTCTTCTCTCGAACTTTCTCTAATTTCTCAGATATATCTTGTATCAATCTCTTGCTTTCTGTAGCCCCTCTCAGCCTTCATGTCTCTATTTATTTGTTCATTTGGGGATGTGAATTGGCGTGGCCCAAGTGTGCATCAAAGTGCTAAGCCATATCAGTAATAAACAGCTGTGAAAGAAAACTTAAAGAAACGTTGCTATTATGAGGTATTTTAGGTTAATATAAGATAGAAAAGTTAAGTTTTTCAGGATTCAGGATGAAATTACAACCGCTTTCAGCTTCCTTCCTCTGAGTGTGGCCCGGGCTGCAGTGGGAGCGGATACCGCCTCCCTGTTTATCTTCCCAATCTCTCTTTCTCCGGACGTACAAGTGCTGTTCTAGGTAGCAGTATGTGCTAGACTTACAACCTCATGCAGGGTGCAATTAACAACAAACAAGCATTGGCATAGCCAATAGGTCACGCCTTTGGGACCTTATACGTGTTTAGCCATGCCACAGTTGTTGTTGCACCAAGGATATTGTGCTGCATAACTAAATACTTAGAAGGTCCCAAAAGCGAGACCTATTGGCTATGCCAATGCTTGTTTCGAACAAGGCATAGGACAGCAGGAAGAACCAGGAGGGGTAGGAACAAGAAGAAAACACACTCCAGATCCAGTAGCCAGGAACACGAGAAGCCAGAAACCATAGTCATAAACATTTCCAAACAACATATCACCGAATTTCAAATACAGAAAGGAACTTTGTTTGTGCCAACGTATCATTCCAACATCTTTGAAACACAGATGTGTGTGTACATGTTTTTACGATCTTTACGACAAACATTTCTTCACAAACGTAATGGAAAAAGCAGATAAAGTAGATACACCAAAACAAGACACTTTAATGGGACTAAGAAACAAAAGCAAATATTTACCACCAGTCAGTCATAAAGTACTTGACGCTTTTGAAAAAGTCATCCTTAAAGACATTGAACAAATTTTCAAACAACAACTAAGACCCAAAACTACCAATATCACGCAAAAAGAAAGACAAGCTTTAAAACAATTGGCATCAAAAAAAGAAATAAACATACGTCAAGCAGACAAAGGTGGAGCTCTTATAATCATAGATAGAGATTTTTATATAAAGAGTGTTGATGAACACGTCAACGACACTGAAACCTACATGAAAGTAGACACAGGCCCCACTCACGAATTCTTAAAGATCCTGACACAAGTCATTAACAACGCCATTGACCGTGGTACCATCAGTGGAAAAGAGAAAGAATATCTGATAAAGATTAACCCAGCCATTCCGTATATTTATTTGATCCCTAAAATACATAAGCATGATACCCGACCACCATTCCGACCTACTGTATCTACGATCAACTCCATACATGAACCCATAGGCAAATTCATCGACAGGCACTTACAGACCATCGTCAAGAACATGTCAACGTACATCAAAGATACCACTCATTTTTTTGAGCATTTTGGAAGATCATAAAGAACTTTACACCAAAGAGATGATCATGAGTACGATCGACGTTAAGTCACTGTACACTTCAATCCCACATGACTAAGGCTTAACAGCAGTGGAATGTTTTTTGGTACAGAGTGATAAAGAAAGTGATCTAAAACTATTTTTGATGGAGTTACTCCATTTTACACTTTTTCACAGTTATTTTCAATGGAAGAAAGAATTTTTCGTACAATCATCAGGTACATCTATGGGAAACTGTGCCACACCTTGCTATGCCAATATTTTCATGTATCGCTTTGAACTAGACCACATATTACAGCAACCGGAATGGAGCGAACATCTTATCCTATATAAAAGATATATTGATGATATCTTTATTCTTTGGAAAGGTTCAGAGACCACACTAACTACAGCCATTCAAAACCTGAACAAAGTCAATGACAGGATTGAATTCACATCTACTATCAACAGGTATCAAATATCTTTTCTAGACGTTTTGATCACAAATGACAATGGCACATTAAAAACAAGCGTATTTAATAAACCAACGGACAGAAACAATCTGCTACATTTCAAAAGTTTCCACCAACCATCATAATAAAAAACACCTACCGTTCTCACAACTTCTCCGGATTAAAAGAATCGCTTCCACAGAGTAAATTTACAACAAGCATAAAATAATCACTTTGGAAAAATTTAAACAGAGAGGATATCCCGAATCCACATTAAACAACGCCATGGAAAGAGCACAAAAGTTGGAAAGGAGCAGTCTATTAACTTCAAAATCCAAATGCGACGAACAAAGGTCCGTGTATGTTTCCAAATTTTCGAGCAGAAGCTATGAAATCTATTCTAAAACATTGGCCACTACTCGCACTTGAGTAAGATTTCAAAGGTATTTTTTCAACTAATCCAAGATTTGCATACTTACGCACCCGTAACCTCAAAGAATTGTTAAAAGAAAAAACAGATACACAAGCCACATTATATCGAGGTACTCTTCCATGCCACAATTGTGGCAATTGTAATGCAATAATTAAGGGAAATGAAATATCTCCCCCTACAAAAGGTACTTCCATCAAACTCAAAGTTACAGGAACTTGTGATAGCAGCAACGTAATCTACATGCTAAAATGTCCTTGCGGACTAGTGTATGTTGGTAAAACACAAAGAAAAAGAAAACCACGTATAATTGAACATAAAAGTAATATACGATTAAAAAAAGTGAAATCTACAGTTGCTGTACATTTCAATGAACTCAAGCACAACTCCAGTCAGCTACGTTTCTGTATCTTAGAACAAGTGCCACTATTACCTGGAAGAGATAACTCACAACACTTACTAAGGAGAGAATCCTTTTGGATACATCATCTGTCGACGTTACAACCAAAAGGTTTAAAGGAACGTTTGGACCTTGGTTGTTTTTTATAGTGCTAAACCAAGAGTATTACAGTGAGCCACATGACTGTATTTACATGTGCTAATTCATCATACGATGTCTAAAATCTGTATTTATACATATCCTCTATACTTATTTGTTTTTTTCGAAATTGACGACGATATATCACACTTCTGAAATGCTGTTTAATTGGCGATTGTTTTATGTTATTAAGTTATTTCAGAAAATATTGTATCAGCACGTAGATATGGGCATTCATGTTTTATTGTCATACTAAATGTTGTGTATTATGAGACATGCACCTAATCATTTCGGATTGCTTACCGATTTAGAATCGGAATTAATTGTCACCTTCACATCACTTCATTGCACACTGTCCGCATAGATCACATTAATCCGATTTTCGTCGTCTTTTTTTCACTTATTCACTCGTTTCGTTGAGCACAATCGACACTCGGTGTACGTCTTCACTATTCATTAATCACGTGATCGGAACCTTTTTTTGAATACGGTTCACTGCGTGACATGGAATACTAACGCACAGAACAAGGAGATTATTGGCGCGTCTGAACAACAGTTGACGGTAAGCGAGTACGCGGTCTTCCGCTCCTCGGTACTCTTCACAATCTTGATACCACGGTAATAACTGCGCTTTATGTAAATGTTGTAGACTTGTAAAGCGCACAGCTGCCCCAGCAACGGGGCGTCCCGGCGCTGTAGACCGCTGGGGAACCCGTCCTGGCTATCCCTGTGAGATGGTCCCTTTCTGGGTATCTCCAAGGTGAAACCAGGCATCCCCGGCGTCTGTGGGGGGCCGTTGTAGAGATGAGGCAAGCTTAATGCCCAGAGTTGCCGAGTGTGTTCCTGGTTAGAGTAGGTACCAAGGCGAGAATTATTGAGTCCGTTTTTGACCCTGGTCCACGACCCTGCCGCGTCGGGAATTGAACCCTGGTCTCTGGCCGATTCTCTGCTTACGGATCTGCCACCTCTAACCAGTGAGCCACACCTCTCCACTTATTCACAGGTTACTTCGTCAACTTTGGACCGCAGCGTTTACCTGATGAAAGCTTTTTCATTATTAGAACAAACTAACTGTCCTTAAAGGTCAGTCGTTTACACAATTTTTTACCCTCACTTGATTTTAATTACTAACCATCCATCATAGGCACCACTTCACGGAGTAACTCACCGTTAGAAAATAGCTACACGGGAAAATCTAGCATGTCACTAAAGTTCAGCATACCACCTTGGTTTTAACACACCGGTGAATCGTACAATCGCAGGAGACAGCTTTTTCAGTACACATTTGCTCAGGAGTTTGACAGTCACGTAAGAACTCCCTCGATCAAACACACAATTTCGAGCACCATTAACAAAACGAAAATCACCAATACACTGTAACTGCTACCATTTTGACAACACGGTCCGAGTTCGGTCGTTCATCCATTTGTTTTAATAACGCTTCGTGTGATGGTATTTACACGTTGTTGTCCACATTTGGTTACAAAATGTACCATTGTTTATACTTTCAGAATCAAAGTCACCCGGAAGAAGGGCTTAGCCCGAAATGCATTGGGCAGAACAAATGTGAAATGAAATACACGAGTTACCATGTACTATGAATACAATAGCATGGAATTAAATCAAATGAAATTAAACAATCAAACAAAAGCAAGTTCAAGACCTTTCATGGAAATTTGTTGATATTTCAATCAAGGTGTGCCTACTTGGAGAATTTATAGGGTGACATCCAGACATGGTTACGCCATTTTGACATTTACCACAATGCCCCCCCACTGGATAAGGGCATTCCTGACAAAACAATTACACACTGTATTGGTTTTCAATCTGTGGAAATACAAAAGGGTCAGGTCTTTCTCCCATCTGATATAATAAATTTATTCACGGATTGTATGGATTCATTCATATGAAATACTCTTATTTATGTATTAACACACTGTATATTCCACAGAAATACAATGAAATATTTCACAGATCAAAATAATTTTAAAATATAAAGTTGAAAAGAAATATTAATTTTGACTGGTAAAAAAAATCCAGAGCCAAGTCAGTCTCTGGTTTGGCTAGCATGGGGCGAATGCATCAAATCTTGAAGACAAATGAAACAAAGATTGCAGTCCTAAGGCTGGAGGAAAATAAATTGGTCCACTACTTATCCACAATCTGTAGGTCTCCAGTTTTGAAATTTACATAAAAACGATGACCATAAATGTCAACATTTACTTCAGGGTAACATTTTAGACCATAATTAGGGAAAAATCTATGCACTTTTGAATTTCGATTGTTCTTTTAAATCCAATTCCTCAAAGATGGTTTAGTCCTTCCACAAATCTAGATCTATTGCTAGATTAGTAGCCACATTGTTATTGTGCTATAAAAGATAGATTTAGGTCAAAGGTATACAGTAAAATTCTGGTGACCTGAGTAGTGCAACATTTTAAGAGCTTACATTTTTTGAAAGTCTATAAAGCTAAAGCATCAATGTAAACCAATAGCCACACTTGTGGCTTTTGCTTTTTGCAAATTCCTTTGTGGAAGACTGCTTCTGATTAAGACCCTTAAATTGTGATATTGTGTCACTATTTTCAGTGAATGATTAGCAACAGACCATTTGCAATGATTAAATGAGAATGAATGTTCAAAGATCATAATATTTATTTTGGAAACATTAACAAATGCAAATTTTCCAAACAAGTTGTATAACAATTTAGTTTACTCTGGAGGCCAACCGGGGTGAGATCGAAAAAGAATGTCATCAACATACATGAATACGTTTATTTTTTACCACTCACCTTAGGTTTCAACACACTGCGGAAGATCAGCAGTGTATAATAAAAAGTGCCAACCTTGCAAACTAGTTGGCAAAAATCATGGCTAAACTAGCATTTCTAACTAAATATGGAAACCTGTGACCTTGACACTGAACCATTTATAGTAGTTGTGTTTTAAATGTTACTATGATATTTTGCATAAGCTCAGTGTGCTTTCATTGGTTTGAGCTGCACCAATATGGCACAAGCAAAAATAGTAATTTCTGCTGTACTGAGAAGCATTGTTTTCATTTCAAAAATTGCAGTTGGATGTGTGTTTTCTTGCGCTTATTACCCTTCACCATGGTGAAAGCAACATTTGCCTTAAAGATGTTTGGCATAAAAGAATTTAGAGGGTCGCAACTGATTTTTTCCCCCGTTATTCCTTGGAAATCATTTACGCGCCGCAGATAACACTTGTTTAAGTGCACAAAGAAAATCGGCAACTGGAGAAATCAAACTTTGCTAAATAATTAAAGCACAAAGGTAGCAACTTCCAGCTCTCCCAGGAGAAAGGAAACTCTCAGTCTTTCTGGTTTTGTAAAGCCTCGCCTACTTTCTCTACTATAAATAAGTAGCAGGAGTTTATCAAAGTTGCGCAAAACCAAAGGAAATGATGGACGGAGTGTTGAACATTGCAAGCGCTCACCCCCAGTCAACTGATCTGGGTTTAATCCACCACCGTTCTTTAGCTCACTCTGCCACCCCAGTTCAGACATGGCCATATGCAAATCAGTCTGACCCTGTGCCTCATGGGAACAGTCCAGCCCAAACTGCCAAGCCATGTCTTCCCTGGACCGGAAACAAGCTTCCTAGGACCGGTTTCTGGCATTTCAGCCAGGCTTGCTTGAATCCAGTGGCAAAGTGAGCAAGGGACTCACGTCTGAGCATACCCTGCCAACTTATGGCGAACAAAGCAAAACCAAAGGAAATGATGGACGGAGTGTTGAACATTGCAAGCACTCGCCCCCAGTCAACTGATCTGGGTTTAATCCACCACCGTTCTTTAGCCCACTCTGCCACCCCAGTTCAGACATGGCCATATGCAAATCAGTCTAACCCTGTGCCTCATGGGAACAGTCCAGCCCGAACTGCCAAGCCATGTCTTCCCTGGACCAGAAACAAGCTTCCTAGGACCGGTTTCTGGCATTTCAGCCGTCTTCAGCCAGGCTTGCTTGAATCCAGTGGCAAAGTGAGCAAGGGACTCACGTCTGAGCATACCCTGCCAACTTATGGCGAACAAAGCAAAACCAAAGGAAATGATGGACGGAGTGTTGAACATTGCAAGCACTCATGATGGATTAAACCCAGATCAGTTGACCGGGGGTGAGTGCTTGCAATGTTTAACACTCCATCCATCATTTCCTTTGGTTTTTGGTTTATCAAAGCTGCCCCTCAAATCTCTTTACTGCCAGATTTCGCAAGGACCAGGTAGGGTACACGACAGAGCACGTGTGGTGGAGACTTTCAACAGGTGCACTTTATGTACTACACCGATAACCAGGAACAGATGGTCTAATATCTGCGTTCAACTACTTCTTTCAACTTAATCTGCGTATGTCCAGCAGCCTGAGGTTTTCTAAGAAGACGGATACTTTCTTACATCCTGTGTACTTGCCAGCTTTCAGGAGTTCAATGTTCTCAACAAGGCGGTCTTGTGAAACGCCCAAAGTGCAGATAATAGAGGAAGTCGCTGTTTTTTCTCCTCCCGTCCATCGCCGTTCCAGTTTCTTAACCTCCATCCGCCCTGTACCTCTTTCTTCTAGCCCCCAACCGCCCAGTCCCCGTTTCACCTAATCCCCTCCTGTCTTGTCACTGTTTCTTCTCCTCCCAACACCAGCCCCGTCCATTTCTTCTTCCAACATTCAAAAGAAAACAAGCATTTGCAATACTATCGGTCTCACATTTGTGAAACTTAGAGCTATTGCCGTTGAAATGACAATTTTTTTTACTTTGGTTTTTTTATTTTCATAAGCACAGTGTAGTTGTAAAGCACAAAACAACAAGCAGGAGGGAGGAGGAGGCAGATGCAAAGAGTGCAAGACACTACAAAAAAATCCTTCAGAGAAAGGATACCGTAATAGGCCAATACTCCAGTTGAGGAGTAAGACATGAGCAGGTGGGATATATACCCACAAGAAACCATAGAGAAGAAAGCTTTTTAGATTGACACACACCAATCAGCAGCAAGAGTGTGGCCAAAGCCCGTAGAAGTGAATACAGCAAGCCTTGCTGAGCATCGCATGCGCGATGCTAGGCTTGACCTAAAAAGTAGTCTCCTGAACATAAGCAATGGAAGGATACAAGTCATCTAATCAAATGAATAGGAAAGGGGAGGAGGGGGGGCGGGGGGGGGGGGGGGAGAAATGACGAGGAAGGAAAGGCAATCTAATAAGAAGCAATTAAATGAGATTTAGATTGGAATCAACCAGTGATAAGTAATAGGCTGACCCAAAGTGTCTGTAGTTGAAATCGGTCTTTCAATACCGGTACCGCTCACAATAGATCTTTCAAAAACAAATGTTAAAGCTGTCTACAGGCGAGAACGAATAAGCGCAACGTACATATGATGATTTTGGACATCCTTGTCCACAAACAAATATTTTTGGACCCTGGAACAATTTTACATAAACTGAAATTACTGTTCACCTCTCATGGCACAAAAACTGAAGATCATAGTTTCTTTTTTTTCTCCGTTAGGCGAAAACAGATTAACATTAAGCCAATTGGCTTTTTATATTCCACTAAAGCACAGATGTGGGCTCTGAATCATGACAACAGTTTGGCACATCAGCACAAACGCATGCGAAGCGTTCCAGCTCTCCTTAATTCCCGCCTGTTTGTTATTAGTGAGACTCGACAGACTCAGCCTCTTACAGTCTCCTGTATGTACTGGACTGTCAGTGTCTAGTGTACAGTTAGTGAAGAGAGGTTTCCTTCACGGGGGGATAACTAGAATCTGCCTAACCGTCCTTGTCATAATGAGAAGCCAAGCCCTGCAGTATATCGAGGAGGGGCGGAAGCTGAAAACACTTCAACTGGTGTTAGGTGGCATGCATTTATAGTCAATTTTCTGCATTTCTATAGAGGAGTAGAGATGTGAAAAGGCAACTGCAGTTAGTCAACCAATGTTCTCGTCAGCATCTGCATTTGCTGTTATCGATTACTTCGGGTTATACAAGCACAGTGTTCACTGAAAACTTGTGTTAGAGGAATAGCTGTTCGGCCTGAACTTCACGCTTCGTATTCCTTTATATATATGAGCGTGGCATCCAAAACGCAGAGAGTTTCAAAATGCTGTACTTAAAAGTGAAACATATGTAAGAACTAGAATTTGAACTAAATATTTGCGGCATATACATATAATATTGGTCACATGTAAGGATTATAACACAGCTGATATGTACATATAATATTGATTTGTGATGTGTGCTGGTTAAAATGAATCAGGCAAAATTAGGCCAAGTCCATCAAAAACACATAGACCGAAATACACTAGAAGCAAACGAGAGTGGAACACATAAGAGAAAGGGGAGAAAGGAAGAGCGGTGACAGAAATCCTTAAAATTTATTTACTAGCCCAGTGCAGTTGGAGGTCGCACACAACATGAAAGGGGAATCAGGCTGCAGGCCTACATCGATTCGTTTCCAGCTGTCACTTGACTGTCAGTAAGCAAACAAAGGCAAACCCAAAGCCATAACAACTCTCTGTTCCCCGATCCTAGGAGTCTTATCTTGCGACTTCTGGGTTTGGAGTACAGAAAAGGGCTGAGACCCTAGGGAAGACTAAGCTGCCACTCACGGCTTCACGCAAAAGCATGAAAGTTTCATCTGCCTGCGGGACAATATTTTCAGCTTTTTACCTTTAAAAACTTTTTGTGAACTTTACAATTAGGAAACTTTGCATTTAAAACAAGTAGTTAAAGTGCGGTGCTCATGAAACGGGCAACGCAAGAACCTCGAAAGCAAGGCGTGCCGGGCGGTCATTTTGCAGGAAAACCAGCTATAATTAAATAAAAAAATACGTGTTTAAAGAGCGGTGCTCAAGAAACAGGCCCCGCAAGAGCCTCCAAAACGTGGCGTGCCGCTGGAAGTGCTAGGTGTCAATGGAAAAAAAAGTATTTAGCCATGCAGCACATTATTATGTGTACAGGACCGGGTGAACGTGCGTACCCAAACAAAAGCCCACATTTTAACAAAATGCAAATGCCATCGGAAACATGAGGGGGCTGTGCTGATACATGAGGCAGTCTCCTGGGAGGGTGCGGAAGACCAAAAGGCAGGACTAACTAAGCATAAACAGGCCACGAAAAATCATTAAAATGCTGCTAAACCTGCAGGTCTACTGACGTAAATAATCTACTCAACCTATTTGCAATGCTCTTGACCCATAAACTGGTTTCAAATGATGTGATCGTGGGCAAATATTTTAATTCAATGAGCCGCCATTTTCTTCATTACCACATATAAGAGCGCCTTCAAATGTGCGAGTTCAGCATGTGTGCTGTACAAAAAAACACTTTTGTTTGATTTATATAATACAAATCTAGTCACAAACAAGATACACCTGACCCCTCTTAGTTCATTAACAGCATTGTCACCAGGGCAGGGATGTTTCTCAAATCACGCTTAAAAACGATCATGCTTTAGCTATGTGTTTATTAAAGGTGAAGTGGTAGCACACTCATTTGTAATCAGCAGATTTTACATTGAAATGGCCACAAACATTCCCACTGACATGCAGCGTTACTGATAAAACGATATAGTGTACAAACAATAATGTTTGGAAAGAGTTTCTGCAAATGCATGTCATTTGCACATCACTAAGTAAAGTGTTCTGGTTTGTTTTGCTCCGATTTAACTCTTTGTTTGCATCACACTCCTTAATTACAAACAAAATGTGCTTTTGTAATTCCGGAAATATTTTGAAATATTTGTAATATTAATTTACAGGCGATTTATATAAATGTTATGTGTTACAGAACAATAACTGACAAATTTCAGACAGCTCACTTGACAAAAACATCTAACTCTAGTAAGAGAGATAAAAATAAACCCTATTTTCCTAGCAGCAATTAGTTAAAAGACAAACTGACATTGGACCTCTTTGCTTGAACAGACAGCAAATGTGTCACGATAAAAACAAGATTTAATGACATCTTTATTGCTCATTCACTTTCAGAATGAACAGAAAACCAGTTCCTTTCCAGACCAAGCTTACTCGCCAGATGGGACTAGTAGGTGCTAAAAATAGCTCGACCTGATAAAATATTTCTCGCAATTGCAAGTGGGCGGGTACATTTTTTGAGGACTGTTAATGATCAAACAAAAGCAGGCATGTATGAAGAGCAGGAGCCAATGGAAAAGATGGGAGGTGCTTGAAGCCCTTATTCCAGATACAGCACGCCTCGCAGAGCAGCGCATGCGCTGCCTAGGCTCGACCTAAAAAAGCGATAGGACTCGTCCGGCACTGGCGGCATAGGGCTTTTTTTACCGGTCTGCTCTCCACCAGATTACCTCCCTTCTCATTTAACACCCCCACCTGCCTTCTCATTTATCACCCCCACCAGAGTTCCCATTCACCACCCTCACCCACTACACTCACTAAGCTTATAGCTCGCCCATAGGCTGTTATTCTCCTCTTTGAATCTGCTTAGAGGCATTCAACTCCCCTTAATTCTGCTCTATGATTTTTTGAACTACCTGAGAGTTTTCCCTTCTTTATCTTATTCTTGACAAAAGAGATTTGGAGATTGTACGTCGTTCCCTGTTATGTGCGCTGCACAAACATTTTCAACCACTGAATCCCACACCGTCAAGACCAAAATGGGAGGATAAGAAACTTCAGGTTGAGGAATGGGAAAAATATTCTGATGATACATGTCCTCATGCATCTCAGGTAGCCCATAATTCAGTGATGGCAGGATAGACCTGGAGTTAAGACCAAATGATGGCCATTTCGGATTTTCTTCAGCTGGAACTATTTTTTGCTGGGATAGATCAAGTTCATCATTGCCAAAACTAAGACGAGGTCCGGACATTGGTATTGGCTATATGTTTCAATATCATCACAACTTTTGGTTCCTCGTTTTAGACTTCATTTTGAGTTACCCAAGACGCCAGTATCTGTGCGTACTCTGTATCGCGGACAGTCGTTGGGGTCGTAGTTATGGGAGGATTACATCCACAAGGGCCACGAAAGAAATCTAGAATAGTTTGTTCTTCGCTTTACTTTAGATTTTGTGTCAGTAACCTAGAAGAATTAAGCATAATGTTCTTTAAAAACAACTGGAAAATGTGCATTGGATCTTTGGTCAAAAACATCATATTCGATTACCATATATCACAGGGGTATTTCCATGAAAAGAAGACACATTCATGATTGGAAATTATAGAGAAGTGAATAATGACCTAGTGCTCACAGAGTAGAAAAAGTAGGGCCCTATGCCCCATGCTGCTGGTTCGCAACACCTGCCCACCTAATTTGGAAGGAATGGAAGCACAGTGACACTTCAGGAAAAGCACTCCCAACAATATGAATTACAGTGCACATGCAATTAAAAACAAATGTGCCTATCAAAATGAACACCAATGTGTGATATGTCAGGATGACTTGTGGAGTAACCTAAATGTGTTGACCACGGGTCACTGAAAACTAATTGGCAGAGGCCTGATATGTCACTGACTCCAACATAAAGGATGTAATGACTGGAAAGAGGTTACCTAAAGCAACCACGATGGTTCTGCCACAACACTACTAGGCAAAGATATATAAAGGAACAAAATACTGTTCTAAAGTAACCACATAATTTCAGTAATAATATATTAGCTCTCCCAATAAAGCACAGCACAGGTTCAATTTAATTTCCATTCAATTCCATTTACCATGCTTGAGCCTCAAGCTGCACCGTTGACACCTTCACCTGCAGGTGTCCAAGTTCGACCTTCAGAACACCAGGGAACAACAGGATCCATCTCCACACCATTAAATCCATTCAGTCCAGCCACAACAATGCCAGATGGTCTAAGCCAACAGATTAAAATCCAAACATGAACTCTTCTCTTTGACAGACCTAGTGGATTTAAATGAACTACATATCTCACATTACAAAAGCCAGAGATTTACCAATTTTTAAATGCTGACGGTCAGCCAAACAAATGCGAAACAGCAATAGAAAGCAAAGTGGCAGGACAGCGAGTCCTCCGCAGGTTAGCAGGTCCAAAGTGGGTCAGTGGCACATGGGTACAAGTGCAGAAAAATGCAAAACTACAAGAGCGCCAAAGTGCTGAAGGAGCAAGTGATGCAACGATGAAAAGGCTGGAGTGCACGAAAGCAACAGACACTTTCGCAGCCTCTACTTGTCAGAACTAGTCTGTAGGTAACAGCATACAGCATGAAAGCAGGAATGACTTGAAAACTGGATTACATTTGCCATACAATTCTCAAACTATGCCAGTTATACCTAGGTGCTGCTGTAGTGTAAGACTGACAACCATGATTCGACACATCACCATGAGCACCACATACGCATGCTGCAAAATATGGTTCTCGCTGTTGTACCTTCAGCACATGCTGCACTATGATTCTTCAATTGGTAACAGCAGTTAGTAAATGTGCTTGAGCTGCTATGTACATATTGAAAAACTGAAAGTCTGACAAGCTACTGTGATCGATACCTCAAGTACTTTGCCATACTAAGCACTCTATTTCGGTAATTAACAACGTAGGGTCTGAAATTTCCGCAGTCACAGCAGTGGACCACCTCGCCTACTTCAACCCTTTGCTATGCACCGAGCTCACTGTTGACGCCAGCCCAGTGGGGTTAGGAGCAATTCTAGCACAACACACACCAGGAAGAGACTCGCCCAGGCATATTGTTGCGTATGCAGAGCCTATCGGACATATAAAGGCATACTCGCAACCAGAGAAGAAAAGTTTAGCAGTAGTATGGGCAACTATTCACCATTGTGACTGACCACCAGGCACTAGTAACAATATGCAGGAACCCAAACCCAAAAATTCCGCCAGGCATCGAGAGGTGGGGAATACGCCTCATGGACTATGATTTTAAGATTGTGCATAAACCTGGAAAGGAACACAACCCCGCTGACTACATGTCACGACATCCCCTACCACGGCCACCAGAGAACACGTCCATGGAGGAGGAGTACTTAAACTTCGTGTTACGACAAAAACAACCGCCGCTCCAAAAGCACTTGAAGAACTGGAGCTAGAGACAACAGGCGACAACACTACAAGCAGCCAAAACAACAACAAAGGTGGAGACGAAAACAACAGCAGCACCATGGGCAGAGGAGTAAGAAGGGAGGAAATGCTGGCGTTTAAACCCATACAAGAATAGCTGGTGGAAACAGAAAGAGGAGTTCTACTTCGAGGAACAATGATAATACCAAAAACGCTACAGCGGCAGACAGTGAATCTAGCGCATGAGTCCCACATGGGCATAGTGGCAACAAAAAAGATGCTAAGCGAAAAGGTATGGTTCCCAGGTCTGGATCGACTGGTGGAAGACACAATAATGAACTGTCACCCATGCCAAATAACGGGAAAAGAACAACTACATATGTCTGACCTCCACTGGGCAATGTGGACGACATTGGCAGCTGATTTCTATGGGCCACTGGAAACTGGAAACTACTTGCTAGAAGTAATTGAAGAATACTCCAGGTTCCCCATAGGCCGACAAGTGTCATCGTCAGCCACAGCGACCTTGCCGATATGTGATAACATATTTGAAGCACGGGGCTCCCCTTAAATTATGAAGCCTGACAATCGGCCACCATTCTCAGGGGAGGAGTTTTGCAGATTAATTGCATACATCACAGGAAAGTAATGCCTCTGTAGCCACAAGAAAACAGCATGGTGGAAAGATTCATGGGAAACATCAAGAAAGCAGTTGAACATGTCAAATTTGCGCAGATTTCAGTGGGACAGGCACTGTGCCAAATACTGAGAGCCTAGCGAAACACCCCACACAGTTCCACGGGACGATGCCCAGCAGAACTGATGTTGAGAAGAACAGGCAGGACAAGGTTACCCCAGCTGGAAGCAAAAGGGCAACCCAAACACGGCAAAAGAAACAATTGATGGACGGAATGCTGGACAATGCAAACATTCATCCCCAGACACAAGGATCTGGGTTTAATCCATTATTCTTTTGCTCAACACACCACCCCAATGTGGACCCAGCCACATGTAAATCAGTCTTGATCCTGTTCCTTATGGAAACAGTTCAGGCTGAACTGCCAAGCCAGGTCCTCCCTGAACTGGAAACAAGTATCCTGGGACAGATTTCAGGGCATCACCCTTCATCAGCCAGGCTAGCTTGAATCCATTGGTGTAGTGAGCACGGGACCCACATCTGGGCATACCCTTTCCACTTAGGGCGATATAGTCAAAAGAAACAATTGATGGACGAAATGCTGGACAATGCAAACATTCACTCCCAGTCACAAAGATCTGGGTTTAATCCATCATTCTTTTGCTCACCACACCACCCCAGTTTGGATCCAGCCATATGCAAGTCTGTCTTGACCCTGTTCCTTATGGGAACAGTCCAGCCCGAACTGACAAGCCATGTCCTCCCTGGACCAGAAACGAGCATCCTGGGACCAGTTTCAGGGCATCACCCTTCATCAGCCAGGCTAGCTTGAATCCAGTGGTGTAGTGAGCATGGGACGCACGCCTGGGCATTCCCTTCCCACTTAGGGACATATGCAAAAGAAACAATTGATGGATGGAATGCTGGACAATGCAAACATTCGCCCCCAGTCACGAGAATCTGGGTTTAATCCATCATTCTTTTGCTCACCACACCACCCCAGTTTGGACCCAGCCATATGCAAATCAGTCTTGACCCTGTTCCTTATGGGAACAGTACAGCCCGAACTGCCAAGGTAGGTCCTCCCTGGACCGGAAACAAGCATCCTGGGACCGGTTTCAAACACATCAGCATCGCTGAAAGAGATCAAGAGGCAAAGGGGAAAATGAAACAGTACGCAGATGCACAGCGACCATCCAAGCTGGAACAAGGAGATTTAGTGTTGGTGCGTCAATGGCAAGCAAGTCAGTCGGACAGCCCTTTCTCAAATGAACCGCTAACAATAATAAAAGTCAATGGGCCAATGATAACTGCTGCAGCAGGCCCCTACCGGATCACCAGAAACAGCTCACATTTCAAGGGACTAAGGACATCAGATGTGGAAGAAGAAGAAGAAGAAGAAGAAGACGACGACGACACCTAAGAGCAACGCAACATCCGTCATAGAGTAAGTAATGGACAGCATGGAAGGGATACTACACAGCAGTGAGAGACAAGAAAAGGTTGAAGAAATACCGAAAGGGGGAAGCGAAATGTCATGCCCAAAGAGAGTGAGCAGAAAGTCAAAGAGACTTATTGAGGAACTATAATGATTGGGGCAGCAAGCAACCAGCAGCAAAGCAAACTAGGACGATCAGAGTGTAGTAGGACGATAACTGTGTTTTCTTCTGGACGATGTCCTGTCTTTGTTTTTCTTTTCTTTTCTTTTCTCTCTCTCTATTCTTTTTCTTTTCCACAAAAGGGGAGATGTTGTACCAAGGTGCAGAGGGCACTAGGACACTGCACAAGAATGAAGGGTGGAGCCAGCCACCAGACAACACTTCCGGTCAGGGAAGGGGCAATATCGGGAGACCAGGGAACAGCGAGTATGTGCTACGGGCACGAGCCGAAGAATTTTAATAAACGAAGAGCAGCCCCCTACCTGTGTCCTTGTGTGGTCTCTGGGTTCCGGGGCAGATGCAGGACATGACACATTCTTGCCCAAGATCACACCATTGACAAGACCACACTGACATGGCCAGTACCTTCAGTGCACAAACCATTCCAAGAAAAAGAGTTGTCTTTGGCAATGAATTGAGTGCGACTCACAAGTATACTAATCACGTGTAGAATCTTATTTTTTTTATTTTATAGAGTTTTATATAGCGCAAACTTGACCCGAATCGGGTATCAGAGCGCTTTACATAGCACCACTTGTGTTACATGAGGACGCAGAATGTTAGTGAGTGTTGACTTTCAAAACCCGACTTTACTCGTTAAGGCCGCAGCATAAATTGTTACACTCCAAGAATCTCCCGCAGACGCGATCAAAACGTGTTATTCTCAAAAATATGCCCCCGGTAAACTGCCGCTGGCGCAATCATAGCGTGACACGCAATGCAATCATTCTTCGTTTTTCCAAGTCACATCAGTAAGCTCACTTGGCCAACAATGACTTCTACGCTCCTTTACACTCCTCTTAAGCCAGCATGCTCTGGAGCCAACACTACAATGTCATCACAGCCGCAGGTGCAATCATGAGCACATCGATTACAAAACAGCCGCAGGTGCATTCACGCACTGTACAAATACCTTAAAATTACTTTCAAACGTGAGCGCTGTCTTCTTTTTACTCCCAGTCGTCGCCAGTATGAAGTAACTCGATTGGACGCTCAATAGGTTCCAGTAGTTTTATTCATGACAGAGAAGACAGCTTACACAACCACGACAGTCCATTCCCCACAGCACATCTCCCAACCGCCCACCATAGAACATAGAACCCCAAAACAACCAATAACATTCCCAACTAACGCGTGACCATTAATAGTATGGACACTACAACATTCATTTAAAAAGATAATAATAATTTAAGCAGGGGAGATTAAGTGATTTGCCCAGAATCACAGGATGTTCAGCGTCATTGCTAAGACTCGAACCCGGTTCCCCACATTCTAGATCGACCGCCCTAGCCGTTAGGCTAACTCCTCTCCCCTCAGAATCAAATGCTGTTCCACCAGAGCTGAGCTATCTAATCGTGAACGCTTACTCCACTGCCTCAATATTCCACTGTAAACATAAATTCAGTGAAATATACAGACCAGTAGCACCTTCAGTCTGCTTCAATGCTGCTCGTCAGGACAGATTCATTGCTTCTTTTCCTGCTACAGTTGCCTCTAAAGAGGCTGCTGCTGATAAAGACACTGGTCCACGGCGGCTGTCTCCGGAGCCCTGACTCCGGAGCGCGGGGCTCACGGTTCGATCCCCAGTGCCAGAGGCAGATCAGCTCAGCATCATGTGACTGGGCAATAGCTCACTTAATCTACATGACGGCCCCCAGCGCCTTGAAACCCTTACGGGTGATTAGTTTGTGCTTTACAAATACCGGGTTACACTGTGCTAACAGTAATACATCACTTCCTTTGCTGCTAGTCCTTAACACTTGCTCACTGCCCTCTGGACACTGAAGCTCAGTATTCACTCTGTTAAACTGATATCTTGCCATGCCCACCTCCCTCACTGGGCGCATCCTACCCAGCAGTCAGCACCGACACCACTTGAAGGTGGATCTGAGAGTGGGCGATCCTACACCACTCCTCCATGCTCACAGGGTCTCTCTCCATCACTATGCAGCCCTCCTCCTCGGTCAGGACCAGGTCCCAACTGTTGCCAAAGTCCTGATGCAAGTCAACGTGGGGTCTTTTAACAACATGATCACTAAAAGGTTGTAGTTGACGGGAAGTGCTCTTCACACAAGTCTGGAGTCATGCTAGGTCACATTGATAGCCCGACAGGTTCTGTGAAGGCTGCATTCTCCCTCTAACTAGAACCACTTCCAGGCATCACCCAGCACACAAATTCCATGAATGGTTAGTTTCTCACAGCCTCCACGCTAAACATTCAACAACTTGCCCATGTTGCATCAGATACACCACGTAACTGAACACAGTTTATATTTAACCTACGCCCAAGCGCACTGATCAAAGTACCAGCGACCAATGCAACAAAGCTCACTATTATAACCAATATGGAGGACAACTATTGACCAAGTGTGAAGGCGTTAATGAAATACCAGACTAACTAAAACAGAGTTCGCCTAAAAAATGCTTCAAACCCTGGTCAGTTTGAGTAATCTCTATACAAATGCAATTATAATAGTTGAACTGTGTAAGCACCTGTGTGCATTCCGAGTGCATGATTGGCCGCAGTCACCACATAGATCGGTAATGATGTAACTAACTACTGCTCCTCTTACCCTTTAGGATGCCGGTCTCGGTTCCTACCCACACGTGGTTCCATCGCGCCGGGTCCGCCATCCTATTCCGCTCACGGTACGACTAGGGTCAGGTCAGAAACGCTTCCGGGTTGTGTGCGTCATTTCCGTCACGGAGTCAGGCTCCGTAGAACGCATGTGCGGCTGCTCTCTTACTATCTGTCAATGAAAAATTGTCTAGCAAGCGCGACAAAGAATTTTCAATTCTATTAAGGACACGGAGGCGATCTGAGCCTCCGTGGACTGACATAGAATTCAAGGTAAACTGCTTCCTTAATCGTGACGTTCGGGTTCCGTTATCGTACATAATAATCTCTACTGCTATAGACCATGTTCCATCGACGCTGACTCCATTTCAACTCCACCGCCACCTCTTCACTTATAGAATTATTTCCCCCAAAACTGAACACTTTAAAAATATACACCAGACCCACCCAATAAATGTAACCAACAATACCTCAAGAATAATAAATGAAATAGGGCACAGTTATAAGTGTTACACTGGAGATTCGAAAATGGAAAACTGAAACGGATAATGTTCAATTTGATATCAGTTAACAATATATTTTGACAAAATGTCAAATCTTTAGTGTGCGGTTAATTAAAAAACATTAAAAATCAATCACTCAGCCGCTGAAGAGGGCACTAACAAGTGAAATTATTAACCACGGGAAAGCGTGTTCAGGACATTATAACTTTTTCAGTTCATCTCATGTTAATCTCCCACCCAAAATGTTCAAACCAATCTGAAATAATTAAAAAGCGGAGTTGCTGTACAAAACGTTTACAATCTGTATCCATGAACTTTATCTGCTACAGGCCGAGTGTCAAGACAAAGGGAGACTGAGGCCTGATCAGACTGTACCCATTTTCTGTTAAAAATGGACTCCAAATCCTCCTACGTCCAACGATCAAACTGGGGCAACTGCATAAAGCATGGAATGATTCTCTTACAGAGGCGCAGTGTCAGACTAGAATAGAAACTTAAATGTTAGAACATTCGTGAACAAGAATTTTCTATTATATCAAGGACACAGAGGCAGAGATTATACATGCTCATCTCTGCTTTAATACAATAGCAGCCATGTAAACCACAAAAAATTGGTTACGTTTACAGTAGAATAAAACGACAAAATCTATAGTTCCAGGAGAAAACACTACATCTCAACAATAGACAGTCCATCCACCAATGCTGGTAGTCGTATAAACCGAAGTAGAAACATATAAACTACCTCTTCTTGCTGCGAGGAGACATTCCATTGCATGAAGAGCACAAGGATATCATTCTTGATTTTGACTTGAAATTGAAAGACAACATAATAAATATTCCGTTCCACCATAGACGAAATATATTAGTGTGGGTAGTAGTAGAAAAAAACATGATAAATCAGTGACAATCAGTTATATGAACAAAATGTGGGTGGGATAAACTTTGCCTCTATGTTCTTAAGAGAATTGAAAATTCTTGTTCACTAATGTTATAAAATATTCGATTCTATGAGAAAACCAGTGGCTTCAGATTATGCAAGTTTAAAGCTCATCAACAATAATTAAAAAGGGGCTTGTATAGAACTCCTTAAACATTGAATCTGATTGCCAATTGCCTTGTGGATGATATCTTATAATCATGCTCCTACCCCAAAGGACTTTGAGGCCATAGCCCCTCTGACTGAAATGATGTGTCAATGCATGCTTCAGATAGAATCCATTTAACCCAGTAGCCTGGCGTAGGGGAAGAGGTGGGCATGTGGATGCACCAGAGCTAGTAGAAGTTGACCAGAAGGAAAGGGAAGAGCTGACTCTTTCATATTCTCAAAGACATTGACACCACACAAAGTTTCTGGTAATGCTGGAAAGGAAACATGTCTTGTTGCTGATTTAGTTTTTTTGCAAATCACAAAGGAACTCCTTCTGGAGTGAAATACCTATCTACTAAATCGAGAACTTGCACGTCTGAAACACAGTTTTCTAGAACCCAGATAAAGAAGTAAAGTCAGCCTGGTGGAAAGTTGTTTTCTAGACAAGGAATCGTTATCTGGCCAAGACAGAAGAAATCTCAGAAATAAAGAAACCTCCCATAGGACTGCATACTTGGGTTTAGGAGGAGATGAAAATCTGATGTCTCTCAACAGGCGTGCGCCTTCAGGTCTGCTAGAAATGGGAATGCGTCTGGTAGAGATCGACAGTCTGTATGAGTTTATTGTTCAGTAAGACAGGATGTCGGACACCAAAGATGCAAGGGATCAGTGACACAGATTATATCTGCTGCCACGGGATCCAAATTCCATGCCATGCACCAGCATGACCATCTTTTCCAGGCTGATTTGTACCTATCATGAGTTGAATCAGCCCAGACTTAATCAATGAGGTCTAGAGCCTATTCCAAAAGTCCTGACATTTGCCAACATCTCTGGAAAGTCTCCAACCAGCCAATCTCAACTGATGACGGATTTCCAACAGTGACATTGACCCAGAGGATCCAGAAGAAGATTCAGAAACAGGGGCAGCACAACAGGAAGGACACAAGAGACTTGCAGAAGGATTGGGAAACAGCTCTGTGTTTTCCACAAAGGCAAAATCAAGTCTGTAGATTGTTTCCTGACTTGGAGTGTCCCTCTAAGAATCACAGAAAAGGTAGGAAAGGCATAGTTCTGACATTTCCACATCTGTAAGAAGGCTTCCTGCACCTGCACCACAGGCTCCAGGCTCCAGCTGTAGAGCAATGGTAATTGGTAGATCAGACAAGAGCAAAGAGATCCAAATGACAGGTACCATATGTTGTTATAATCTTAGAGAACAAGGACAGATCCAGTTTCCACTCACTGGAATCCCTGAGTTGTAATTTCAGTCTGCCACTCAGTTCTGTTTATCTGGCAAATGAAGAACGTTCACAGAAAGGTTGTGAGTTAGGCAATAATGCCCAAAATCTTCAAATCTATACTGGAAGACAGGACTTCATTCCCCTCAGTCGGTTGACATATTGGACTGCCGTAATGTTGTACATCTTCAGTAGAATACAGATGTGGGCTCGATTATGTGAAAAGGAGCGTAACACAAAATAACCTGCTAATAATTTGAGGCAAAGGATGTGTAGAGAGAGTTCCTCTTTGGGCCATCTCACCATTGTCGTCAGATTGACTCACTTGGCTCTCCATCCCAAACACCTCCCATCTTAGTCTATCACCACGTCTATAATGAGGCCAACAATGGCCCTACCATTTCATGCATCCATGTGATCGAGCCACCACTGAAGTTCGTGCCGGACTACTGTGGTCAGCCATGCCTGGTCTGAGTATACAAAGCCTTTTATGCAAGTGTTGTATTTTGAGACATTGCAAAGCTCGATAGTGAAGCGGGACCAGCAACATTGCTTTTATGTAAGAAGCCAGTAGGCATACTAGTATTATATGCCAGCAAAGAATGAGAGTCTCCTTCTTTAGCGCTTTGTAAATTTCCTTTTTGGTAGCTCTGAACTTTTGGATGGGAAGGGCTAGGGTAACGTAGACGTTTCTAGGAATATTATCCGTTTTCAAAGGGTGAAATCTAACTTGGGGTAGTTGATCACAAACCCAGCGACCCTAGGAGAGAGATAGTCAGGTCCAATTGCTATTTGAATAGAATGGGATCATAAGACATCAGGAGGCTGTCCTCTAAGTAGATGATCAAGTGACTGCCTCTGGCTCTCAAAAATTCTGAAACTTGCTTGAGCAACTTGGTACAGCACAAAGGAGCTGAAGAAAGCCTGAAGGCAGGGCCAAGACTTTGAAAGTGATTTGCCCCCATTAGAATTGTAGGAAGAGTCAATGAGGTGTGAAAAGCGGGACTGTTAATTAGGCACCCCTTAAGTCCAACCTGACTATGAAGTCGCCTTCTCCTAGGATGTCTCTCAACAAATGTATCCCCTCTATTTTAAAAGTCTATACAGGATCCATGTGTTGAACTCTTTGAAGATGATGACCAGGCAAAACGCTTTCTTTCTTGTCCACAAGGAGGACATTCCTCAGGTAATCTCGGGGGTGGGAAGTAGAAGGAGAGATAGTTTTGAAGAAATTTCCAGATCTATGAAAAGCTGCTTGGGAAGAGTAAAGTGTAGCTGTTTTGTTATAGACATCTGAACGGGAGGTGCATAAAACTTCAAATAGAAACCTATGACCGTCTGAAGAACCCACTCATCTGTCATGAAGCTGACTCCTGATGGAGAGACTTTAGCTGTGGGTCAGTCCAGTGGCTGGATGTCACACTTTTAGTGGCACTGAGCCAGAGATATGGGCGACCCCTTCCAGCTGCCACATTGCCGCCGACACTAGGTAGCGTCTAAGCAGAAGGCACCTCCCGGAAAAGTCCCCAAATGGACACAGAATTACTGGACTGGAACGCTGACTAACGCTGACCAGGGCATGAGATCGACGACACAGTTGAAGAAGAAGAGATCCTTCTTGAAAATTCTAAGGATAAGCCAGGAGAAGACTGGAGGAGAAGCATAACCATGAATGAAGAAGGATAGGATGAGAACTAGCAGATCCCCAGGATCGAACTGAAATTCAATCAGGAGTGCTGGAAAAAGATGACAGGACTGCACAAAGCATTACAACGCAAGAAAAGAACAAAGTTCCCTTCTTATATAGGCCCAAGGAACAGGAAATACCTAAGAGTCCATAATGGGTTGGGAAAAAGGTTATAGATTTTAGTACAGTGATGGCCATCTTGAAATGGGTAAACTATTATTCCCCAGAAAATCCTCACAAGGTATTCTGGGAGAGCAAGAGAGAGGACTGAAAGTATGAAGGCGCTGATGGCGTCTCTTGATAGAAACCGACCCAGGGAGAGACGCATGAAGGTAAGTTTAGAATAAGAGCGATGTGGCCTGCCAACACTCTCACAGGCCTCCCAGCTCTGCAGGAACCGTGCAACGTGCCTGCACGAGTTAGCCTTGGGTGCTGACATCGGGCTTGGGCACCGGCAGTAGTGCAACAGCATCCTGCGTTATTAGTTTCCATTTGTATAATGATTGGTGGGTTCTGCCTCCTAGTTCTAGAGGGAAAGAAGGTGAGAGTCTTCTTTTGAAAATAAGAGTTTGCAGATGCCTGAATAGAAACCTGATTGATTGATTGATTGATTGATTTTAGCACAGATTGAGCTTTGTCTAAGGAAGTGGAAGTATTGACAAAACGTGCTACCTCTTTGCCAAAAGGGTCACCAAATAATATGCCATCAGCTGGAGAGCCTACCTCCTTAACTGCAAGTCTGAATCTATTCTGAAGAAAATGGTTCAGAGAACAGGGCACAGTTTGCATTGCCATAAAGGCAGATGGCGTGTTGTGCCCAACCTGCTGAAAAACTCCAGGTCAATCAAAAATCTTAGCAAAAGGGCCTGATATGTCTAACAGATTATTCTGGCAAGCTTTCCAGGATCTGTTGATTCCCTGACAAATTTACCTAAAAAGGTGAAGAATTTAGGATTGATGACTGTGATCATGGTTACTTTTACCATAAGGGAAATTCTGGGGTACTCTGCTTGAAGCTGATTATGAACTTCCTTGGGGAATTACTTACAAAGTCTGCTTTGGATATAGGCCACCATATTTGTATCTGGGGTCCACCCCTAAGAGACTGACTGGAATATATACTAAGGATCAAAAGTACCTTTCCGGAAAGGATTGCATTTGGAATCCACTGAGACCTTTCCCTGCATCAGGATTGTCATACTTCCTCTTTTTAAGAACTGGGAGCCAGGAACGTACATCCTCACTCTCATCGGATTCGTTAATATCTTGGAGAGACACTACACGCTCCGGTGCATCCTCCTCATTCTCATAGTCTGGCTGGGTAGCTAGGATATTTAAATAAGCCTCATTTAATTTTCCTAAACTGTCTGTTTCAGCTGAAGACTTTTTATTCTTAGCAGGAACTCTGTCTTCCGATCCAGAAGGCAACTGGGGAGGTCCCTGTCGGAGTCCAGAAAAAAAGGTTTGCAGCTGTTGACCATTGGGAACCAGAGAAGCTGTTATAGTCATGTGCACACAAGTTTGTATCAGTTGATCCAGTACAGAACAATCAGATCCAAAAAATGAAATCTGCGATGTTATCTTGTGTCAAATCAACAGAAAAGTTTGCCATGTTGCTTTGAGATGTTTTGACAATGTCTCATTCTGGCTGAATCAGTTAAAATCCCGAAGTATTTGTAATATCTCATTTTTATTGTTCTCTAGGATAGTTCTCACATTTGCCACTGTAAGTAAGCAAGTAAGTAATATTCTTTGGTTGTATCAGTTGATTAAAACTATCACAATAGAGATTTAAAAAAAATAAAAAGCACTTTAAAAACAACAAATTGTTTCATTCCCATATATAAATACAAATGCAGCCAAACTTTAAAAGCAAACAGTAAAGGGAGTGGCAATTAAATTTGTAAATGAGTAATCAGTTACACATGACCCTAATAATTATTTTAGTCCCATGTAAGTGCATAAACTAAGTGCACGATCCTGTCAACCCTGTAGGTTGGGTAGGGTTCATTTGTAGTCTTCTTTGTGTCAAGTTAGTATCCCTGGTAAAAAGAGGGCTATAACTCAAAGAAATCCATTAAAATACATGTTTTAAACTTAGTTATCCAATTCTTGTGTCTACAACTCAGTTTGTACATCAGGAATTCTAGGAGTATTTATTGCTCAAACTAATGATACAAAGTCAAGAGCAGGACAGAAGTCTCCGAATTGATTATTACATTAATTAATAGTCTCAATGTACCAATTGCATCTGGAACCTTAGTCATTATCAGCCCCTCTTTCAGCTTACAAGGAATTGTTGTTCAGTTGCTTAATTTCATGTTGCATACATTTCAAGATGCTGGGGGACAATTGTGGGAATTTCCTAGATTGACAGGCAGCAACTGCATCTTAACATGTTCTCAAATTTAATAAGAAGAACACAGGTCGCAAATCTTCTAAGGGTCAATAAAGGGCAGCAGATATAGATTACATGCAGTAGAGACTCAAACTGCGCTCCACAGAGTCACAAAAGTGATCTGTTGTGCCTTTTATGCCCCCTAAAACAGTATTCCTTCAGTGGAATCACGCCACAACTTAAACACAATAAACTTTGCTTCATTGGCATTTTCCAGGCTAAATCCCCAAATCCTGAAACTCCAGTTTCATTATACTGAGGGAGGAGAAGTCCTGTTCGTACCAGGGCAAGAACAGCTTACATTGATCTAGAGATTATTCTAGCCTGTTTTGACAAGACTCTGCACATGAGTTTTGGTGACATGTTACTGTCCTAAATTTCTTTTGCTACTAAAGTGTTTACTGCAGATGTAAGGTATTGATGCCACTTCAGGTAATCGTTTAAACTTGACTGCCAGACCAGGCGTTTCATTGTGCCAATGTCGACATTCCTTGCCTTTGCACAGTAGGCTACAAAGTGAGATTTATGGATTAAACTTGGGCTAGGCAGATTACATTTAAGGAACTGGCATGCTGATGGCGCACTACTGGGCAGAGAGAAGACTGAGCGATAGCATCGGTTCTGGGCACGATCTAGTCAGACCTCTAGTCGATCATCAAACACAAAGGCCTCGAACATTATAGTTGGCATTACTTTGGAGTTTATCACTCTGCACAGGGCCGAAACCTGTGGCCCATTCAATCTGTGATCAGTTTACAAAACAGGACTGTTCGGACCAAACCATCTTGCTTCTGGAAGGACAGATGATCTTTATGGATGCCACAACCGTTAAAATGTATACCCAGATATTTAATGCTTGTTGTGTTTCCAGTTTTGTGTCACCAGAATACCATAACCCTCTCCTGATATTATTCCTGCAAATTATTAAGGTTTTAATTTTTCCACAGTAAAATTTCAATGTTTTATTCTTTTGACAATACATATTCAGGGCATTCAAGAAACGCTGTAGGCTTATTGGAGTTTGATAAAAAATAATGGTGTTGTCAGCGCACTGGAGAAGGTGTATCTTGGCCCCTGCTAATTGTGGGGGAAATACTCTCACCATTGCTAGCTGATTGTTAATATCTGCAAGGTACAGATTAAAAAGGAGGGGAGCTAAGATGCACCCTTGTTTAACTCCCCTTGCCTTGAGGTCAAGATTTTATCTGTTGCTACCCAATTGGTTGTAATGCTACAGTGCAAACTAAAATGTACAGTCGAGGGAGGGACAGGGGGGACCCAGGCAAAATACAGACAAAAAAAATACACCCACTCACACAAACACTTGTTGCTTGAAAAGAAACTGATGATACACTAATTCTTGCCCGTGAGAAAGGAGTGACGCAACTCCGAAACGCGTCGGGACCTAGTGGTGATAATAAACACGCCTAGAATCCGTGGCCGCGGCTCCAGTGTTTCTTTCTGCCTAACCAGCACGTTGCGCATTGGATTGTTGTGGATATTTGGGGGTGGCTACCCCTGCCGTGCGCCCGCCGCCAAACTGTTTCCTTTTGGGAGGACTCAAAGTTTAGCAGTGTTTGGTCAAAGGGGTGCAAAGAAAAAAGGGTGGTCCCAAAACAGTGTTGAAATCCAATGCATTTTCCATGGAATTTTGTATTTCCTGTAGCGCAAAAACAGTCAGCTTGATTTTTATGAAATTTGGAAGCCTTACATAATAGGGGGCACAGATGATTCTGTGGGGGTAGTGCAGTTAAATAGAGTAAGTATTTTTTAAGTGCAGGTTTTCCAACCTAGTGACATTTTGTAGCACAATACTACTAAAAGTAGCAAGGAAGCCCAAAAAATAAACTAGGCTGCATATTTAAAGTATCAGATTTACTACATGAACAACTGAAAGACCCATTTATAGTCATGCTAATGGAAACCTATAAACAAATACATCATGAATAGAATACATCGTAATCTACATAGATTTTCTTTGCATGTTCTGTAGCTCACAAAATAAAACGGTGTCCAACAAGCCAAACAATAAACATTTTCCTTATGTACTCTTGTGCAACAAAATGGAAAAGTGACCCAGCAGTGAGCTACACAAACTAATATATGGAGGACATGGCCATTGACCATTAGGAAAAAAATAATCGTAATTTTCATAACAACAATGAATGGCTTTTATTCACTTTGGGCTTCATATATAGCACAATCCTACTAAAAGTAGAAAGGAAGCACAAAACATAAAATAGCCTACAAATGTAAAGTTTCAGAGTTAGTACATGGACAATTAAAATACACATTTATGGTCACATGATTATTTAAACATAATACATACCAAATACAATAGATAAAAAGAAAGAAATCACATTAAATCTGATTGCCACTCTGTAATTATAGTTAGTATTCCCAAAGATAGGAATTCTTCGGATACTACCTCCCTAATAACTTTCCACCCATTTGACAAATCACCACAACACTTTCCAGACCTATATCCTACATGCCAACATTGTAGAGCAGGCAGTGGGAGATTTAATAAAAACAGTATGGAGCATGTATTGTCCCCACTGATTTTTATTGAAACAGAGGCAATCTGACGGCACCGGGGCACTTGGTATGTATGGTGACAAACTCTGTTTCTGTATCGAAAACTGCCAAAAATAAAATGTCGGGCCTGTCACATGCTCTAACTTCCCCCTCCAAAAATTAAGGACAACCTTCGACGTTAGAGGTCATTCTTGGAGGGGGAGATTGAAGCATGTGTGACAGGCCTCAACACTTTATTTTTGCCAGTTTTACAAAAGAAACTCATAATCGTGGTCCTGCATGCAGGAATCAAGAAGCAGGAGACTAGCCTTAAAATTGATAGTATCCTGCCTAAATCGGGAGGGTTGGCATTTATGCTATAGCTTTTTCTACATTTTGAGATGATGTAAATTTATGTGATGAATCGGGGTGCTAGCGAGCCAGCAAGTAAGATGGCCGCACCTCTGTGAGGCTCCTGCTGTCCAGGGCTTTTATCCGTAATAATCCTGGTGCGAGACCGGCCTCAGCTGCCATAAATTATGGGAGAGCAGCGAAGAGTAGCCCTGGTACACCTTGCAGCGGCCTAGCGGAGGAATCGACAGCCAAACAGCCATACTCGGACTGCTGCGACAAATGTAGCGAGGACAAGATGGCGGGCGCCAGTGCAGAGAGAGCCCAGCGCTGATGAGGTGAGGCGGAGGAACAAAAGTGCTGCTGAAATCCACGCTGAGACCTCGCGCTGCGACGACTCGACTGCCTGGAACACCGTGTTGCGGACCCGGTGAAAGCCGGCTGGTAGGCGACTGTGGAGCTTGGGCGCGGCCTGCATAACTGCGGCCTAATCACCGTAGGGCCTGAATCTCTACGCTCCTGCAGGGATCGAGGATGGGCGGCCCGCAACCGGAGTGCTGGGGCCCGGGGTGAAGACTGCAGGCCCTGAAGACAGCACGGCGAACACGGCCGACCCGTTGCCTCACTGTTGGTGAGTGACTCCTGCATCGAGACCGCAGAGCCGGGGGAGAGCGCTGAGGGTTCAGCTGCTGAAGCTGTGAAGGGAAAACAACGAAGCACCTCAAAGACATTGGAGGCCACCCCGCGTGAAGAGCAGGGCATGAGAGGCCCACATTGAGACACAGCTAACGGAGTGCGGAGCTAACATGGTTGCGGATTAAAGCGCTGTTGCACAGGGTGCATCTGGAGGGGAGCTCCTGGGAGTCTGCCTGGCTGCGAGACCCAACCGGAGGCAATTAACCCATGGAGGGGTCGAACTGAGCGCGAGGGAAATAGGCGCTATAATTAACGCCTGGTACGCCGCTATGCTCCAGCTTATAAACAAGAAAAACAGGAGCAAGCCCGTTAGCCCAGTTGAGACCGGGTATATGTAGTAACAAAAACAATATCTCAACAGGGAAATTATGTAAAGGGACCAATAAGCACAAGATTTAATCAAAGCAGCCAAGGAGGGACAAGGGAGACTAAAGGGAATGAAAAAATAATTTGTAATTAAATACACAATTGGTATATACAATTTAAAGTAACCATAACAATCATATGTGCACTGATAGTGAAGTGAACAAGTGAACGGCGCAGTGACATAAGTGTTAAAAGGACAACATAGTGCGGCAAAGAACTATTCAAAAATTAATTAAGGGTCAAGACAAAGATATATACAATAGACAATTTACGAAACAATATTTTTAAATCACAAATGGCCCTTTAACAAGCCGTGATTACTGCTGTCAAGTCGACGACGTTTCAACCTCCTTGCGTTGACGCTTTGGTCGTCACGACGAAGTGATTTCTCCCGGACTGATCACGTTTTTTGAAAATTAGGCTCGACACCTTGAATTGTTGATTAACACAGTGCCTTAAACTATTACTGCCAATTGCTTGAACTGCTCTTGATTCCCAGACCTCATTTATATCGCTGAAATTATCACACACGTGCCTCCTTCACTGGCGGACCTCCATTGATGGTTTAATACATCTTTCTCTCAGCCCCCCGTTTGGATCTATATTCCTTTGTATTCAGCCATGACACTGTGATTTAAACAACTTCCTACACAGGTATTTTTAATACTCTGGTAACCATAGTCCTGATGATGACCTCAACGCAAGGAGGTTGAAACCCTCGTCGACTTGACAGCAATAGATGCAACGGCTAGTTCTGTGGAGGGAATAGCTATGGTGATGTTATAAATGTAACTCAAAGACAATACTTACAGTAAACAAGAAACACAACCTAGGTTGTCAGTTGTGCCCACGGATCCTGGCGATCAAACAGGAACACACAAGGTGGTAACAGCAAGGGTGCTGAACTAAATACACAGCCACAATAGACAAGGAGCTAGCAAGGAGGAGAACTTAACAAGAAATAAGGGAAAACAAAGGGCACACTTGGCAAAAGGTAAGAAACAAAACAAAGATACTGGAAGCTAAGACTACAGGAACAGGGAGACAGCAAGATAGAAACTGGAACACCAGCAGTAGGTTTCTGCCACAATTCTCGCCTTGCTGCTATTTAAACTACGGCGCTACCATTGTTATTTTAAAACTTTTCTTGTTACTTCTAGACATCTGTTTATCTTATTACTGCTTTTATGACCAGTGATTTCCCCTTGCACATGACACTTTATTTGGAGCTCCGGTGCACTGTTATTACTCATTTTTTACTCGTTATTCAATACGCTTGATTTTTAATTAAACAGAAGTCTTTAAAGAAACCTACTCAGCAAATACTCGGCTCTAATTAGTCACCCCTGCCCCCTTCTACCGCGGCTGGTGCTTTTTGTTGTGGAGGTTGAGGGGACCGGATACACTTAGATTGACTTCCGTTTCAGGGAACAGCTGGTGCCTATGCGGGACTCCTGACTCACGGCTATAAAATCAACATGCCAGAGTGGACACACACAGCGGGCATGCTTCAGGTGCGCCTAAGGCATGCCAAAGGCAAGCCAGTCTGCGCCCGAGCCTAGCGCCACAACCCCTGTTAGTTGTTCTCCATCATTGGGACCTAGATTGATCTATAGTAAAGATACCCTTTTGAGGCTTAGCCTACCTAGAAAAAGATTTGTGCCAGCAGTTAAATCCTTTGAAGGAGATAAAGATTTGTCCACACTGCAATACAGATTTCTTTTTTACTAAACCCATAGGCTGTTCAAGCTTAGAACAGGATCCACATCTGCAAACTTCTTCTCAGAAGTCGTTTCTAGGACTGCTTCTGAATACGTGCTCTCTGATAAAACATAATATTGAATTTGCAGAGCTACTCACAGCACACAATATAAATCTGGCATTTGTCACTGAAACTTGGGCAGGCAGCACTTCTGACCCTGAGCTATCCTTAGCCATTCCTCAAGGCTATATACTAATCAGAAATGACAGACAGGACAAGCGGGGTGGCGGATTAGCAATTGTCATTAAGGATACAATGCTTATAAAGAGCCCCCCAACAGGAAGCTGTCTCGACTGTGAATTGCTTTCATTTAGAATCACACTAAGTGACAACTATACCTTTAATGGTACATTACTGTACAGATCTCCGGGAGCAAAAAATAAATTTGAAGAAACAATTAGTCATATCATTGAATCTAGTATTGATACACAGGAGTTCTCCATCTTGGGTGATTTTGAAAATGAAAATGACCAATACACAGTCTCTCTTGTAGAGTTGATGGCTAGTGCATTGATGCAACAGTTGGTTAAGAATGCTACGCATGAGGCCGGTCACACCCTAGATGGAATCTTCATGTCCAATTCCCAATTGGAAGTACAGGAAGTTCTGCCAATCTCATGGTCAGATCACAAGGCCATTTTATTTGTACTTACCTCCTCCCACCATGTACCACGTCCTCACTCCACCCACAGGACATTTAAAGGGAGAAATTGGAAAAACATTTGCCCACAGCAAATGTTTCTAGCACTAGCCTCCCCCAACCGAATGTAAAGTCTGAAATAAATACTGCAACTAATAGCTTTACCAATTGGGTAAAAGCAGCAGTAAACACTTTAGCTCCAGAAAAAACTATCATTAGGAAACGCATGAAAAAGTCGGAACCTTGGTTTTGTGACACGCTACGTAACCAGACGCAACTCTGCAGAAAAGCAGAAAGACGCTGGAGAAAAAATTATACGGAGGCCGAATTTTATTTATATACACATTCTTTGAGCACATACATAAAAATTATCCTGGACAAGTAAAGCCCCTACTTTACGGAGAAAATCACTAATAGAGGATAACAGTGTAGCGTTCTGCAACTCACTCACAGGTTTCTTTAGGGATAAAGTGCAGGCCATTTTCGATTCCTTTGCAGAAAAGGGTATCGACCCTTTAGTGGCTCCCCCCACTATATCCCCTAAACGTCTTGTTCACGGTCTGGACTCCTTTGATTCACCCAATGCAGAACAGATTGCTCTCATAGTCAGAGCAGTTAAATCCGGAGCACCATTAGATCCATGCCCCCCAAAAATATACCAACTGGCATCCAATGATATTGGTGAACAACTTAGCCTACTGCTTAAAGAGATCATCAGTGCTGGTATTTTTCCAGAGGCATGGAAAAAAGTCTTGATCCTTCTTCTATTAAAAAAATCAAATTTGGATCCTAGTGACCATAACAATTATAAACCTATTGCGAGGATTCCTTCTCCAGCTAAGGTCCTAGAGAGGATCATAAACTCCCAACTCACCGCATATGTGTCTTCCGAAGACCTGCTGGACCCCACACAATACGGTTTCTGTCAAGGACATGGTAGGGAGACTGCCCTGGTAATGGCAGCAGAGGAGCTTCGTACCACGCTGGATTCAGGTGCAAGGGCCGCCTTGACCCTATTGGATCTACCAGCGGCCTTTGACACCGTGAACCACGACATTCCTATCAAAAGGCTCCAAAAAGTGGTCAAGAATTCAGCCTTAAGCCTGGTTAAATCCTATCTAAATAACAGGCTACAATTTGTTCAGATTGGGGACTCTTGCTCAGAACAGTTTACACTTCCATGTGGGGTGCCGCAGGGCTCATCATTGGGTCCTACTTTCTTCAATCTATATGTGATTCCCTTGCTGATGTCATCAGGCAGTTTGGCTTCTCATTGGTCCTACGCAGACGATACCCAGATTGTGGTGTCCACTCAAGCAATCTGGAGGATACCGCTGCTCGCTTTAATCAATGCATGTCTCACGTAGACCACTGGATGAGCTCAATCTGCCTAAAGCTCAATGGAAGTAAAACAGAGGTTCTGTTGATGGGATCCAACACCTCTTTTTGGTCACAAAATCGGTGGTCTCTGGACATGGGAACTCTTCCTACTCCAGTGCACAAGGTTAAGAACCTGGGCATCATCTTTTACGACAGACTCACCTTTCATCATCAAATTAATAAAGTTGCCTCTCAGGTTCATTTAACACTGAAGCTAATCTGGAAAGTGAGACCATTTATTCCCCCAGATGCAGTAAAACACTAGTAACAAGTTTAGCATTGTCCAGACTGGACTATGGAAATGCCCTTTATTTGGGCATCCAGAAACAGCACTTGCTGAAACTTCAGTGGGTGCAAAATGCTGTCGCCAGGCTGCTACTGAACATTCCTAAGTTCCAGTCTGTTTCTCAAGGCCTAAAAACTCTTCACTGGCTTCCGGTAAAGAGAAGAATGGAGTTTAAATCTCTCTGCCTGGCGTATAAAACTGTACATGGAACAGGACCTGTGTACCTGAAACAGCATTTTTCCTGATACCATCCTTGTAGAACACTACGCTCAGCGCACAGTGAACTTCTTTAGATACCCAAATTTAGGAAAGTCTGCTGGGGAGGAAGCAGTTTTATCCTGAACACCACAAAATTGTGGAATATGCTCCCTCTAGCCATTAAAAACTGTCCAACTCTGCTTTCCTTCAGAAAAGCGCTGAAAACGTGGCTCTATCCAGACTAAATACCTCTCCTTCTTTCATTACTGACAGATTCCTCCGTTGCAGCGCCTAGACGCCCTTGGGCATTTGAGTGCTATATAAATCTCAAAATCAATCAATCAACCATAGGTAAATGGAAAAAAAGTCAGGGACTGTGAAAATGTAAATACAGAGGGTGCACTGAATAGTTCTGGTTCAGGAATCAAGGAAACAAGGTAGCACCGAAGACAGTGCTAGTTCAAGGAACAAGGAGTTAGCTCTAGCTCAGAAATCAAGGAATCAAGGTACAAAAAAAGGGAAAAGAAAGGGCACACTTGGCAGAAAGTAGGTAACAAACATACAAGGAAACTAGAAGCAAGACAGTAGGCATAGGAAGACAGCAAACCTGAGTCTTAAAAGAGCTCATAGTAATCACATGCATCAGGTATGAGCGGGCTAGCAGCTGCCAGCCACAGGTGTGCTGAATTCCTCTACCCATCCTTGGACTGCAGGGGTGGAGATGAAACAGTGAGCAGGGGATTATATGTAATGGAGTTTTAAGCATGAGCAGACTGGCTTCCACAGAACTCCGCTTAAATTGGGAATGGATGGTATTTTTCAAATAGCGTCCAAATGGCTTGAAGTCACTATATGCATGCAAAGGGAGGCCCAGAAGCATATTAGAGCACTGGAAAGTCCCATAATTCAGCCTCCTAGTGGTGGACACTAGAACTTATTCTTTCTATACAAACCCAACTTAAAATGCACAAACATTAAACATTGTAAAGTTAAAATTATAATTCCAATTTATAATTTATGCACCACCTTTAAATTACTATAAGTCGCGCATCTCTGAACAGTCTTGTCACCTGACTCTCCACACTACTTTCACTATAACTCATTCTTTTTCCATGCACAGTTTATACACTTGCATACTACATCACTGATACCACGTGAAATTATAAAATTCATAACAGCACTTATAACTTCTCAAATGACATTATTTGTCACACCACAGTGCATGGTAGTTTTGTCTGGTTAGCGAGCTGAAAAGAGTGTGTAACAAGGTCTGCTACTTATAAAAATTTGTAGATGGTTGTAGGAAAGTGCCTTTTTCAATATGGTCACCCCAACACTTTTTGCTTGGTATTTGATGTGATTTCGACTGGAAGTGCACTGGGTTTCCTGCTAATCAGGCCCCCATGCCAGATTTCTTTCACAAAACTATACAATTGTTTCCCCCAGTCTGGTACCCTCTGAAAGTTGCTAGGAAATGGTAACACTGGTACCTTGGGCATTAGGTACGAATTGTGCTACCCATGGGCCCCTGCACCAAGCTCATGGAAAATGCCAGTGCGGGCTGTGTGTCTTAGTGCAGACAAAAGTGAAAATACAACATTGCACACAGCCTGTGTGCCATGCCACCGACACTGCATACAGTATAGGGAAGTCACCCCTACCGCAGGCCTTAGGCCTTAACCCTAATGCAGGGAGCACTATACTACACGTGAGGGAATCGCCGCATGAGCAGTTATGCCTCGTGCTGGTCAGTTCCATTGCTGCCAGTACAAGTGAACACAGAAGCTATTTTACAACCATGTGCTGGACACTGGTACAAACGAGTTCCCTAGCTATGTGATGGTTTCACTGAAAATAGGGATATTTTGGTATCAAACATTTTGTATTAATAAACCCGCCGTGATGCCAGTGTCAGATTTAGTAATACATGCACACAGAGGGAACCTTAGAGGTGCCCCCTGAAAACCTACCAGCTGACTGGTGTGCTGACTGACTGGGTAACCGCCTGCCACCAGAGATAGGTTTCTGACCCCCAATGGTGAGGGTCTTTGCTCTCCAGGGGCCATAAACCGAGCCTGCTCGGCAGGGGGTATGGTACACTTCCTCCCACAGGATGCCCTGAAGATTAACATTCCATGGCAGAGGGGCTTCAAATGGCCAATCATCTCTGGGCTGTGAATCTGGCTTCTCTTACAGGAGAGGGAACCAACCATCATCGTTCAGAGCTCTTTGGCACCTGGACCAGTGGGAAAATTAGCTAGGCAAGACAGGCGTGTCTACCCTTAGGAAAGCACTACCACTGAACTGGGCTACCTGAAGTGGATGCAACTTTTCAGAAGTGACCATCTTGGTGATGGCAAATTTAGGATCTCTTGGATAGGGTTATACCCACATCCCCCAGGAAGGGGTCATATAGGGGGCATAGTGACCCCAGGATTACGTAGCTCATTGGCTACTCCCCTGACACCCCTAAATGCATTTTTAGGGAAGCCCTTGCACCAGGAAATCAAATCCTGCTGACAAAAAGAAGAAGGTCCGAAGAGCCATGAAAGCAAGAACGTAAGAAGAAGCAACTGACTTGGTACCAGCCCTGCCTGTCTGTTTGCCTATTCTCGACAATTGTGCATATGTCGACTCACCCTGCAAGCTGCTGATCCTCCAAAGCCTGGGAGGACAGCCAGCAATCCTTCAAAGACTCAGGAACTCCGTGAAGCAGCATAGCTGCTTCCCTGCATCCTGCAGGCACGTCAAAGACTGTGAGACTCCGGAACAGCAGAAGCCTAACGCCACAAGGCACCACTGCATCCGGCCTATCTAGCTCGAGTGGAAGTGGGCCAATGGTACTAGCATTGTCTCCAAGCCTTCCAGAGACAAAACCCACCCTGGAAGTGCACACTGTGGATTTCCCGACGTCACCTGCAGCCTCTGTTTGCAGGCCCCCCTCTGTGGGTATACTGCAGATGTCTAACTCTCCTCTATGAAAAGCCTAAAGCTTCTTGACCACACGACCCCCTAGAAGAGCACCTTGGGATTGCTAGAGTAAGCCCTGGCCACTAGTAAGGGACTACCTGGTCTTTTTGGTATACCACATAAAGAGCCAGCTTCCTAAAATGGTGGATACATTGTAAAGGAAAGATATAACTATAACTTTAGCATTTTAAAGTTTGTGTGGTTTAAACTTGTTGTGTATAGGGAAAATAAATGTTTCTAACCATAACTAAGCTTTAACGTTTGCTTTTTAACTTGAATATATATATATATATATATATATATATATATATATATATATATATATATATATATATATTACCTACTGGCGGTCGCCAGTAGGTAGTTATAGTTAGGACCACGTTTCCATAGGAAAACCTCAACATTCTATTTTGAATAACTTTGGCGCCGGTCGACGAATCCTCGCGAATTTCTCAAAATAGGTGGGGCGCTACGCTCCGCTCCTACCCTGAAAGTCTCGGGGGGATCCGTCAAGCGGGGGCTGAGATAAAAGGGGGGTCCCAAAACGCGTTTTTCCCATGCATTTTTCCATAGGACCTTTAGAACGAGCTACAGCCCGAACGGCTGAACAGAATTACTCAAAATTTGGCAGAGAGGTAGTCCCTAGGTCAAGGAAGTGCCTTTTGTAGGTTTGGTGTAAATCTGTTCAGTAGATTCTGAGAAAATAGCCTTTAAATCAATATATATATCTGAGCCCGCTTACGGTACGCTTACGGTACGCTTACCGTACGCTTACCGTAAGCTTACGGTGGCGTGCGCGAGCGCGATTCTGATTGGCTCTTAGATCTTAGTAAACATTCGAATCGGCCGAAACCAGGAAGCGGCGTCCGCCATTTTGTCTCTCGCACTGAGTGTTGTTTATCAAACATGATGGCCAAAAACATGTTACGGGGCTGTTTTGACAACTCCCTCCCACATAGTCATGTTGAGGGAGTCCCCAAACATCCCCCAAGAGCAAAAACGGTTTTATTTTTTTTTCGGCAATTTCGCGGGGTACGCTTACCGTACGCTTACCGTACGCTTACCGTAAGCTTACCGTACGCTTACGGTAAAAAAAAAAAAAAAAAAAAAACACTATCCACACTTACCCCACCCCCTGTGCTTTTGGTGGCCGCAGGCCACCAAATGTGCAGGGCTTATTAATAGAGAAAAAAAACGTAATTTTGGCAACATGAAATTATAAAATCGAAATAAAAAAAACACTATCCACATTGACCTCACCCCCTGTGCTTTTGGTGGCCGAAGGCCACCAAATGTACAGGGCTTATTAAAGTTGATAAAAACCGTGCACGGAACGAACTGCGTTAAGTGGGCGCGCACGCCACAAATGGCGTAAAGTAACTTAGCATTTAAAAAACCGTACAAATTCACTGAAAAAACCATAGGTTTCACACACGTTATAGTTAGGAAATAGCATTTAAAAAACCTTGCTAATTCACTGAAAAAACCATAGGTTTCACACATGTTATAGTTAGCTGGACATTTTACTGATAAAAAACCAATGAAATTCCCCCGTTATAGTTACTGTAGGCAACTATAACTCACGCGACCGTAATCCTCTGCTGATGACATATGTGTCTTTATGAAAAAAAAATATTTGTAATATATGTATAGCTAAAATTTAATGGAAGAAGATATGGGCAAATAAGTGTCTAAATACAGTATTAGCATCAGCAGAGGATTGCGGTCGCGTGAGTTATAGTTGCCTACAGTAACTATAACGGGGGAATTTCATTGGTTTTTTATCAGTAAAATGTCCAGCTAACTATAACATGTGTGAAACCTCTGGTTTTTTCAGTGAATTAGCAAGGTTTTTTAAATGCTATTTCCTAACTATAACGTGTGTGAAACCTATGGTTTTTTCAGTGAATATATATATATATACATATATCCTCCAAGCATTGTCCATGCATACAGAGACGCACTCCACCAGCCAGTGGATAACAAAACCTTTATTTCAAAAGGACAGGCATTTCAACTCCAATGAGTTATGTCCGTTTGCCTGACGCGTTTCAGAGCATTCACGCTCTTTCTTCAGAGGCAGTTTGCGTACACGATGCAATTAGTTAACTCCCATAATTCCCTGCATATTCAATCAATTTTAAAGGCCTCCGGTGTGCCCCTTTTAGTAAAGTTAATTATGTTGCATGCCGGAACTTGTGGTTTTCGTTTTTATATTAATTTTTACCTCTAGTGGTTACGTGTACTGCAATCCATTTCACGGACTAATAAAAAGCCCTCCAGTGGGCCTCAGAGTCTCCAGCCTGTCCCGCAATCATGAAACCAGCTGCGCCATCGGTTTCAACCCGAATGATTCAGGTAAGATGAGCCCTTTCCGATTCTTCCAAAGGGTGGATTTGTACATGGTTGGTCCAGCCGTGAGAGTTCGCACCACCCTTTGGAAGAATCGGGTTGGAACCGATGGCGCAGCTGGTTTCATGATTGCGGGACAGGCTGGAGACTCTGAGGCACACTGGAGGGCTTTTTATTAGTCCGTGAAATGGATTGCAGTACACGTAACCACTAGAGGTAAAAATTAATATAAAAACGAAAACCACAAGTTCCGGCATGCAACATAATTAACTTTACTAAAAGGGGCACACCGGAGGCCTTTAAAATTGATTGAATATGTAGGGAACTATGGGAGTTAACTAATTGCATTGTGTACGCAAACTGCCTCTGAAGAAAGAGCGTGAATGCTCTGAAACGTGTCAGGCAAACAGACATAACTCATTGAAGTTGAAATGCCTGTCCTTTTGAAATAAAGGTTTTGTTATCCACTGGCTGGAGGAGTGCGTCTCTGTATGCATGGACAATGCTTGGATGATATATACATATATATACATATATATATACGTGTGTGTATGTGTTTTTGTTTTTTCAGGTTCTACTGCAGCAGAATGCCAGGAAGAAGGGAGCACTTGATGACAAGTATAGAAGAACCAGCATTGGTCAATCAACACAGTCCTGCCAAGTACCACGCTTCACAGGTTAAAATAATGCATTTTAGAGCTGGTGTCCACATCACTGCACTTTAGTCACTTATTATAGCATCCCAAGGACCACCTTTACGAGGCAATCCTTAAGAGGGGCTGCATTTAAGCAGAGGGATCGCTGTGCTGCTCAGAGGAGAGCTCCCTGCTCCCAACACAGAGCTCCCCTCAGAGGAGTTCAGTGGCATGGTCATTCACTGCTTGGTTATCAATTTTTTGTCAGGACTGGAGGCTCCGAATATGCTTCTCTTTCTTTCCCTATTTCAAAACAGCAGCCAATCACAATACTTTTTGAAACACTACATTTCCCATGACTCCATACAGTCAACTGACCAACAATAGAGACCCAGTCCTATATAACCCATCAACATCACTTGAGCTTCCTCTTTCTTTGCTGCCTCATAACCAGTTAAGCGCAATCCTCATATACCTTTATGAAAGTTGTACTATTGAATATTGCTTCATGGTTTTGCTTTATTGCACATTTTAGCGCTTCATGCTCACTTTATGTTTGATTTCCAGGTGTTACTGTGCATTTTGATAACTCGGTCCTGCCGTGCCTCTCGTGGTTCACTCTGTTTGTTTTGCCTTGGGGTGCCCTGCCTCCCAACGGAGCGCTTGCTGCCCTCGTCTTATTTAGAGTGGCTGGAGAAGGGAGCGAGGACGTGCGGTACTCTCTTTATCTTTACATGTTGGGTGGCCCTGCGTATTCGAGGTGCCCATTTTGTTTGCCTTCCGCGATCAGAGGCTTGAGCTGAATGCGTGAAGATGCGTTAAACTTCTTCTCTGTCCCGGCCCCTCGTGTGCAACTACTAGTTTACGCCCTGTTGCAGCTGCTTATGCACAGGTTTAGAAAGTTTGCATAGACTCTGCCTAGAGTTGGTTGTGCAGGCACTCCCTTCAATATTTATTGTATTTTCAGTACTTTGGTTACTTTGCCTGCCTTTGGGTTTGGAATACTGCTCCCCCTGATTGCTCCTTATTGAGGTTTGCTTGTTTCTCTGCTACTCTTTGGTCTTTTTAATTCCCCTGGGACATCTTGCCTCTGCTGTGCAGACATCTTCATTGTGGCTGAATATTATGAAGAGGGTTATTATTATGGGGACTCAGCTGGGTTTCTGGTGCAAGTCCTTGTGGACGCTTTGGACTTTGGGGTACACCAATGCCCTGGTAAAGGCCATTGAGCCCCTGAAAAGCCACCTCTGTGGATATGCTGAGCGGCATGGTTGGCTGCCTACCCCTCCCTACGTGCCAAGACCAGTGGGAAAGTCCCTAGAAGTCCCCACACCGCTGACTTTTGAGAAGTTGGCCAACTCTCTCACTACAAATAATGACCAGAGCGCCGTATCCTATCTCTCTATCGAGTCCAAATAATATTTACATTAATTTTGTCTTCATACAAATTAATCGAAAAGCCCACGATACTCTATTCACTTCAGTGACTGAAGTCCACCGTGACTACACAAGCGGCGAGATACCAAGTCACCGCCAGCATAGATTGAAGCTTATCCTTGGCTCAACATATGTATATCGTTACTACCAAAATAACAGTCCTGCCAACCGGCCTCGGATCTCTTTATTAGTGAATAGAGTATCGTGGAACAAAGTCCAAATATCATCAAATGATACGATGGAGCCACACAGTGGGTTCCTTGTTTAACCACAACCCCAATACCACAGCGCTGATCCCCCGCAGATGGTATTACATCGGATGCACTCCGGTACACTAGGCCACACATCATACCCCAGTAACTTGGTCCTGATGAGACCCCGTATCTAGAGAGGGTCGAAACGCCGTCAACTACAGACAAAAGAGAGATCCTAAAAATTAAATAATCATATTGTATCAAGCTCATCCTTTTGTACTTCACCAATAACATGTTCTCCCTTCTTTGTTCACTTTGTCACTAAATACTCACCAAATTGGTTATGGTCACTTCATTGGGGCACACTAAAATATTTTAATGTGGAATTATATGTAATTATTTGTGATATTGCATAATTAAATTACCTACTTCGGCTGAAGTCAGGTAGTCTTGATGACAAAAAAGTGTATGGGCTTTTCGATTAATTTGTATGAAGACAAAATTAATGTAAATATTACTTGGACTCGATAGAGAGTCATGACTGTATACAATAACTTCTGTCTATGATTTAATCTGAGCAACTACTTGAGTTGCAGATTCTTTAATTAATTAGAGAAATGAGTTCCTCGTGAACATTGTTTTTTGTACTTCTGTACTTACCCAGCTCACAAGGACATATGGGTTGCTCTTGTTTCCTTAAATATTTCTTCTGACCAGAGCTCAGACCACGAAGATGTGCCTGGCCCTAGTAAACGCAAACGCAAAGAGCGTCACGTAGATCCCACTTCTCAGGCCAAGCTGCTTACATTTGAGTCTGCTGAAATTGTCCATTCGAAATCTACTGCATGGCTCTCTCCTCAAAAAGTGGCGGAATACGTTCAGTCACATAAATGACGGGCCTTTGATAAAGATGTGCCAGCTCAGTTACGTTACGAGTATCCTAGGCCTGACCTTCTGGGGAAGGTCTCTGAGACCCCTGAGGTTAATCCTACCCTTGTCACCTACCTAAAAAAGCATTCTAAAGATCCGAAAAAAGGGATCAATAGAGCTTGGCATTCCTGTCAGTATAAACTGCTGGAAATGTTAAGTCCTTTAACAAAGATTATGGAACTGGGATTCAAAGCCAAGGAGTCAGTATTGTCCATCATTCCTGATAAGTTGGTATGTTGGGCGCAACGAGCTAAATGTCAATTAGGCAACGTAAACTGCGCCATTTCCAGCTAGAAGCATAGGTCCATCCTCCTTCAGCTAGACCTCAAGCACACTGAACTTGCATCTTTGGAATCAGGCCCAGTAGCAAGGGTCTGCTGTTTGGCTAACCTTTCCTAAAAGAGCTCTCCAAATTTGTGGCAAGCTTTAGCAATTTAGATAAGGTGCAAGGGTCCCTCCGCAAGGTTGTCCGCCCAGTTTTTAGCAGGGCCGGACATTTTAGAAGGTGCATGTTCGGCTGTCGATACCAACAAGGCGAGGGTATCACCAAACAAATTGAGGTGGCTACCAAAACGCAAACAACCCCATCTTCTACCCCTCTCGTCACCGCTCCAACAACAATCATTTCTGAAGAGGACGCTATGGAAAATCTCAGGGCTCATCCCAGGGCTCTGGTACCACAGGTGAGATTAATTCTGTTTTTAGATGTGATACTAGGGGTCAGGATTCAGTCTTTCCTACACGTTTGGCAAACACTTACTCAGGATGCTATGGTTCTGGAGACTGTTCAGGGTTACAAACCGGAGCTCTGCAGTTCCCCTAAACAATCCCTTCCTCCGCCAATGATGTCTTTTTGCCACCAAGAGCGAGATTTTATCTCCTCCAAAAATCGTACCCTTCTTTAAAAGGGTTCCATCGAGGTCTCAGCCCCTTACCCACACAGGTTTCTCAGCTGCGTCTTCCTGGTGGATAAGAAGGGTGGCGGATCTCGTCTTGTTGAATCGAATGGACTTCATTAGTTGGGTTGTCTATCGCCATTTCAAGATGAATGCATCCATTTTTTGCAGGATATTCTCCAGGAAGGGGATTGGATGGGTCGCTAGGGTTGAAAGGATGCATCCCTATCCGTTCCCATTTTTCTGCCCCTCAGAGGATTTCCTTAGTCCCTTTGGCAAGGTCTTTGTTACGAGCACAAAGTCCTCCCCTTCGGTCTCTCATCAACCCCTTGGTGCTTTACAAAGCTCCTAAGGCCGGTGCTAGAATCCCTGAGAGTTCAAGGGGTGCGTCTGATTATTTATTTAGACAACATCATTCTCATGGCCCAATGCCCTTCCCAGTACATAACGTTTCTGGGATTTCAGGTAGATTCCCTCCTTTGCTAACTGATTCCCCAGCCCCAAAAAGTCTGGAATATCAAGAAAGAATTGAGATCGATTCGGAGCAAACAAACTGCATCCTTGAGGTCGATTGCTCAAGTAGTGGGTTTGTTGGCCTCATCAATACAGGCCATTTTTCTCAAACCTCTGCATTATCTTGCACTTCAGATACTCAAGATTTGACATCTCTGGAAAGGCCTCAGCTATGCCAAACAGATTCTTCTCTCTGAGGAGGCGAGGTCATAGATGTCATGGTGATTATATCACACAGAGGCCTGGAATGACAGGGCGATATTTGGCTCAACTCCGGAGATTATGATCAAGTCCGATGCCAGCCGCTTGGGTTGTGGAGTGCTTTGCAGCCCAAATTCAACAGGCGGTCTGGAGGAACTGTCCCTCCATATCAATTGCTTAGAGCTCCTAGAAGGATTCTTGGTGATTTCCAGCCTTTCTCCAGAGAGGTTGGATTGTTGCATACTGCTTCATGTGGACAATATTTCGGCAGTTCGCTATGTGAACAACCTGGGGGGGAGAAGTCCAGCGTTCTGGCGGAGATTGCCAAGGACTTTTTGCATTTTTGCCTACAGCATCAGATCTCTTTAGTGGCGGAATACCTTTCGGGCCAGAGCAACACCGTTGCAGATTGACAGTTCAGGAACCTTTGAGATTTCAGCGACTAGAGACTCCATCCATGAGTGTTCCATGCGCTGAATTGCCTGTGGGGTCCTTGTTTGGAAGACCTTTTTGCATCTTCGATCAATCTACAACTTCCAATCTTCTTCAGTTGATGTTCAGATCCGGAAGCCCAAGCCAAAGATGCTTTTCTTCAGGACTGGACTCCCAATCTGTGCTATGCCCTTCCTCTGTACTTGATGATCCCCAGGGTGTTGGCTTAGATACGCCGTCTCCCACTGGTGCTGGTGACACTTTTTTGGAGCGCAAATGCTTGATTTTCGATTCTCCTGGAGCCAACTTGTGGCTGTCCGATTCTAATTCCATTTAGTTGGAATCTCCTCTGAATCCGAGGGGGTTACCTTCATCCGTTGAGCTTATCGCAACACCTCTCTCTAGTAGCTTGAATGGTTTCAAGGACAGATGGAGTGTCCCAGGTCTTTTGCATGAGGCTAATGACTTTATCAGTCAGGCCTGGTCTTCCAGTCATCACAAGCGATAGTCTTTCACTTGGAAACATTGGAGTGGCTAGTGCTGTGAAAGGGGTGCAGATCCCATTGGAACGTATTGCTGTTTGGCCGCTTCTGCGGGTATGGCTTATAGATCTGTTAACAATTTTAGGTCTACTATTTCGGTAGGTCATTTACCTGTTGATGGTAAACCAGTAGGAGAACACCCCATTGTCTGTAAGTTATTGAGAGGCACACTCATGGTCCCATCCTCCTCTTTTTAAGCATTCTGTTTTGTGGGATGTTTCTGTTGTCCTGCGGTTTGTGGACTCCTGGAAAGACAATAAATATCTGTCCTGAAAGCAATTGTTAGCCAAACTGACTATGCTATTGTGCCTCATATTTTGTAAGTGGGTGTCAGACGTCCGAGCATTGGTCCTTGCAGGATGAGTTTTTCTCCAGAGGGGGTTACTTTCTCAATTTCATGGTGCACCAAATGTAATTCCTCATCAGTTTCTACCCAGCTTTTCCAGATAAACCAAAACTTTTCATGGTACAGTGTTTGAAAGCATACGAGGTGAGTACTGCTGAATTTCGTGTTGATATGAGAGGCCAATTGCTTTTTGCCTTACAGAAAACTGTTTGTCCAGTGGCCTTTGCCACTCTTGTGAGATGGGTTCATTGGCTAATGGCTGAAGCTGGTATTGATATGTTTGGTGCCCACTCAGTGTGTGGCGCAATGGCTTCTAAATCATTTGCTTTGGGTTCTAGTTTGACTGATATTCTGAAAGTGTCCTATTGGTCAGCTTAATCTATGTTTAATTCATTCAACTGTAAACCTATTATGGATGTTGCTTCTGTTGTGGTTGCTCAGTTTTAAACAAGTATAATTGGAGTCTCTGGTCCTGACAAAGAATTCAACATTTTCCAACATTCGTGACAAGAATTTTCAATTCTATTAAGGACACGTAGGCAAGGATTCTCCCACCCATGATGTTGTACTAATATATCTGTGATTACGTATTACAGTTGATATTTAATGATTTGTATATTCCTTGTTCCCTCCCTCTTGACTGTATTCTGGTTATGAGATGTCTGTGGTGAGGACAGTTTTACGGATTAATATTTTGACTCCCTGTTAGGAACTGGTGACGAATGAATGTTGATTTAACAGCGTTCCAAGAAAATTGAGATTATCTGGTTGGTGAGGAGATGGTTTCCGGTGGAGACGCTCCTAAAGTTAATCAGAAGATCGTCGGACACCATTGGACAACATTCCGATTCCTGCCCCTGTTGAGTCTCAAGATACTGTTTGCTGATGGTTGATGCTCTGTTGTTACAGAGTCCTGAACTTTGGTTGTATCCTGGCATTGCTGGGTTTTGGACTGGCTTTAAAGTTTCAAGGAATGGTGCAAAGAAAGAGGAAGCTCAATTGATGTTGATGGGTTAAATAGGGCTGGATCTCTATGGTTGGTCAGGTGACTGTATGGAGTCATGGCAAATGTAGTGTTTCAAAAACCTTTGTGATTGGCTGTTGTTTTGAAGTAGTAAAAGAAAGTGACGCATAATTCTCGCCTCTGTTTCCTTAATAGAATTGAACATTCTTGTCACGAATGTTGGAAAATTTTGAACTCTCTGCTAGGAGCCGCATGGCATAGCGGGCCGGTAATTAATTATCAGCAGGCAGTTCAAAGAAGCTGACCCGCCAACCTGGCTCGGAGCGAGTGGACCATGTGGCCACTTTCTTTCAGTACAGTAAGTGGTCAAGAACATAATCTGGATCAACGATACAGACAGTGTCTTCACCTGGATCTGGGGATGGTGACTCAACTGTTGTTATCCAACAAGGTGCGTGCCCCACTGTCATCACGCAGTGTTTGATTATGCCCCGGCAGACTACAGAGCAGAGAATGGGGTGACAGCTGGCAGTTTTTTTTTTCTTGCTGCTGCCCAACGATCACAGGAGGTTGTGCTCACAAGTTTAAATAGGTCAGAGATTATCTTATTAGCCCACTGCACACACAACTTCAAGCATCATCTTTACTTTCCAGAGACAAACAAATTTGAGTTTTAACCTTACTGTCATTTATTTATACCTATTTCTAACCTCTGGCTATGGGACTTGGGAATTCCTGTTTAGCCTTTTAAATTGCAGTTGAGGTAGTTTGTAAGGTTAAGAAATATCTGTTCTAAGTGTTGTCCCTTTGCTCAATATCCTAGTGCAGTGTGGAGGCGCTTGTGTCAATCAGTCAGCTGACACAAGAGGCTTAGCACGCTGAATGGGGACCCATTGAGACCCTCTCACTTTAAACAATCCCGATAATTTAAATAATGAGAGACTGAAGCTGTTCTTTGAACAGAAGAGCATAATATGTTAGATTTACCGAGAGTCAAAATCAGGATAAAAAAAAGTCATTCAGCCAGTCTCATAAATGAAGCTGCTGAGGAGTACAAGGAATGTGTGTGGGTGTTATGGTATTGCAAGCCTCATTCTTGCTTCTTCAGAGAAGGCTGCACAGGACCACACCATATAGAGACTCCAACAGTTTCGATTTAGATGGGAAGCTCCCTTTTTAGGTCTCGCCTAGCGACGCAGCGCATGCACTGTCCGCCTTGGCGAGATCTATTGTTGTTGGTTTTTTGGCCGAAGGGGGACAGGAGATGTGCACGCGTAAGGACAGAAGATGTGAACGCGTGCACATCGCCAGTCCCTCCCTGTTTCCTGCCTGCTGTGACAGCGCGGACAGGAGATGTGCACGCGCATGGCCGTCAGAGGTTAATCCAGGCGTAGGAATCAAAGTGTAGATTTATAACACTAGTAAAGAGATTTACTTCCATGTATTGTGCGACCAAGGGGCGGTCCTCGGACGTTACGTGGTGGGAATGCTCTGGGACTGGACGTTTCTCCCCGCCAAGCTTGCGTGTTTGTGGGTGTTCTCGCAATCCGTTCCCTCCTGTGACACGGTCCAAAATGTAATATTGTCCGGGCAGGAGTACATCTTTAAGGAGGGTGGAAACAGAGAACAGACTCACCCCAAATTGTTTGCGATGCAGGGAAATGGGTTTCTGTAATTGAGAGGGATTTGCGCATGCGTAAATGTACGTTACCTATATTTGTTTCCAAAAATACCCATATACGCATGTGAGAACGTTTAGATTTACAAAGAGTTCCACAACTGACCTCACAAAAGTGTGATTGTCATCATGGTTTCCCGGCAGTACTCCTACAATCCTCTGCCAATTCCAGAATGTCGGAAATTTACTCCTGGGTAACTTTTCTTCAGAATTGACCCTATATGTGTCGCAACCAGATCAGCAGAGCCATTGTAGAGCCAGAGAACCAGGTCAGCAGAGCTGCTCTAGAGCCAGACAACCAGGGCAGCAGAGCTGCTTCAAAGCCAGATAACCAGGTTAGCAGAGCTGCGCTAGGCCTAAGAACCAGCTCAGCAGAGCTGCTCTAGAGCCAGAGAACCAGGTCAGCAGAGCTGCTGTACAGCCAGAGACCAAGGTCAGCAGAGCTGCTCTACAGCCAAAGAACCAGGTCAGCAGAGCCGTTGTACAGCCTGAGAACCAGGTCAGCAAAGCTGCTTTAGAGACAGAGAACCAGGTCAGCAGAGCTTCTCTAGAGCCAAAGAACTAGGTCAGCAGAGCTGCTGTAGAGCCATAGAACCAGGTCAGCAGAGCCGCTCTAGAGCCAGAGAACCAGGTCAGCAGAGCCACTGTAGAGCCAGGGAACCAGGTCAGTAGAGTTGCTGTACAGCCAGAGAACAAGGTCAGCAGAGCTGCTCTACAGCCAAAGAACCAGGTCAGCAGAGCCGTTGTACAGCCTGAGAACCAGGTCAGCAAAGCTGCTTTAGAGCCAGAGAACCAGGTCAGCAAAGCTGCTTTAGAGCCAGAGAACCAGGTCAGCAAAGCTGCTCTAGAGCCAGAGAACTAGGGGGCATATTATCAAGCACCGCGTTAAAATTATCGCTGCTTTAGCGGCAGAAAACTGCCGCTAAAGCGGCGATAATGGGCTTGATAATATGCCGCAGAGAATTCCAATAGAAGCCCATGTTGACACCAGAACATGAGCTGCTATGGGAATTCTCAAGGGCATAATATCAAGCCCATTATCGCCGCTTTAGCGGTAGTTTTATGCCGCTAAAGCGGCGATAATTTTAACGCCGTTTCTTGATAATATGCCCCTAGGTCAGCAGAACTGCTGTAGTGCCAGAGAACCACACCAGCAGAGCTGTTGTAGAGCCAGAGAACCAGGTCAGCAGAGCTGTTTTAGAGCCAGAGAACCAGGTCAACAGAGCCGCTGTAGAGCCAGAGAACCAGGTCAGCAGAGCTGCTTTAGAGCCAGAGAACAAGGTCAGCAGAGCCGTTGTAGAGCCAGAGAACCATATCAGCGAAGCTGCTTTAGAGCCAGAGAAACAGGCCAGCAGAGCCGTTGTAGAGCCAGAGAACCAGATCAGCAGAGCTGCTTTATAGCCAGAGAACCAGGACAGCAAAGCCCTTGTAGAGCCAGAGAACCAGGTCAGCAGAGCTGCTCTAGAGCCAGAGAACTAGGTCAGCAGAGCTGCTGTAGAGCCAGAGAACGAGGTCAGCAGAGCCGCTCTAGAGCCAGAGAACCTGGTCAGCAGAGCTGCTTTAGAGCGCGAGAACCAGGTCAGCAGAGCCGCTGTAGAGCCAGAGAACCAAATCAGCAGAGCTGCTGTATAGCCAGAGAACAAGGTCAGCAGAGCTGCTCTACAGCCAAAGAACCAGGTCAGAAGAGCTGTTCTACAGCCTGAGAACCAGGTCAGCAAAGCTGCTGTAGAGCCAGAGAACTAGGTCAGCAGAGCTGCTTTCCAGCCAGAGAACCAGGTCAGCAGAGCTGCTGTAGAGCCAGAGAACTAGGTCAGCAGAGCTGCTCTACAGCCAAAGAACCAGGGGGCATATCATCAAGGGCTGGTGACATAATTATCATTGCTTTTGTGGTCGTTTTAGGCCGAAAAGCGGCGATAATTATATTGCATTATTTACAAGGACACGCTAGCGCGTGTTCCCTTGTTTCAGCTCCTGTTTTGTTCACGCCTCGCTTTGCATCTCTAATGAGATGCAAAGGAGGCGTGCCTGACAAAACACCATGGGAAAATATCGCTACCCCAGCTTCGTGATATCATCAACGAGGGGTAGCGATATTTTAAATCCCGTTAACTATGCCTTAACGCAGGAATTTAACGTCTGTTAAATTCCTGACTAAGGCATAGCTAACATGGGAGGTGCATTATGGTGATACGACCACAGGATCGTATCACCAAGGCTATTGTGGAAATATGGATTTTTCTGGTCAGTTATGTCCCCTATCTTGGACCCCAACGGTTCTATGTGCATGTTACAAGTACATGTATGTTCCCTCCAGTTCCAGTTATGAAGACGCAAACACATGTGCGTCCACCGTCAACATGTCCTCTGTCAGATCCGCCATGAATAGGCCGGATATTCCATTCCTAAGTACGAAAGGTCACCGGCTTTATATGGTTCACTTATGCCATTTTACAGTCCAGGCAAGTAGGCCCTGATTCTGTCATCAAACTCTTCTTGCCTTCTGCCTCTGAAAACTCCAGTCTGAGCCTGCATCTGTGACCATGAACTTTGTCTCATTCTCTGCGCGGCTCGCAAAGCCTGACATCAGCCTATTCTCTGCCAAGAACTGTATTTCACCTTCGAGTTATCTGCTTCCCCCTCAGCCAATGCATTCCTGCCTAGTAGTTTAAGTAAACATTCTTCCAGCTACCGAGCAAAAGGCCCGGCTTCTCTGTCTTTATACAAGTAATTCATAGTCCTGTTACCATGGAATATTCCTGCCCTCGCATTTAGTGTAGACACTTAGACGCTTGTACACGCACGCACAGTCAGTATAGAATAGATTCTGTCCGAGAGTCCTTCTTTTGTGGATAACATAGTTCTTTAAACATAGGATGTTAGATATGATTTGGGATTAGGTTGACTTGACCCCCCAGACTTTTCGTCTCCACATGTAGAGCTAAATGTCAAGTCCCCTTCACCCCCTAGTTGCACGTCAATCACACGTCATGCTGCTGCGCGCGCATCTATGCCAAGTATTATCTTATAGATCCACCTATATATGACATCATAACCAATTATGTTCCTTTTTACTCCTTATTACACCCATTTTCGGTTACGCATATGAATCGTCATTTTCCTTATCAATTGTTACGCCTACTGCATTCGCTTCATTGTAATGTATGTACTATAAAAGTCACTTCTTGTCAATAAAGTATGTACTTCACTTCCTGAACCTCCGTGGTGATGGAACTTGGAGCAACCGATTATAATCGATCATTGGAATAAAGCCCATTCCGAACCTCTAATACCACGGATTCTGCCTCTCATTTTACTGAGCTATTTTATTATGTTTCTGTATCAAATTAAGTCCCGGTAAAGGAAATTATTTACCACATGAATGGCGCCCGAACAGGGACACTTTCTCATCTCACGCGCCGGCGGTGAGTTGCAGGCCCGGTCTCCTGCCACAGCTGGACGGACAATAACGCGTACCAGCAGGATTTCCTGTATCTCCCTCCGGCCAAGCGGGGGCGACTGAGGCTGCGATCAACACCCAGACGAGGCAGTGAGAAGTGCGAAGTATCCCGACCAGAGCCTAGCTGAGAGAGCAAGATCCGAGGTATACAGAGGCCCACCAGTTTCCGAAGTCCCAAGTCGAGTCCAGTTTCCGACGAGTCGAGTTGAGTCCAGTCCGGTCCAAGTTCAGTCTCCGAGGCCTTCCGTTTCCGAAGCTACCCGGTGAGTACCATTACTGGGGAGGCATTTCTGACGTGCACATAGGTTGTGCCGGTCAAGACGGGTTTGGGTACACAAATCCGGTCTGCACTGTTTTAGCAGTGTATATGTACTGTTTAGCAGTATATCAAGTATTCCGAAGTATCTAGTTATTGTCAAGAATTATGCTTGGTGATTAGTTATGCAGACGATCATCATTGTTGTTTATTTTAAAGGTTAAAAAATGTGTTTAATGTTTAATGTTTAATGTGTTAAACGTCCTGCATATTGTGGTATGAATGGTTGTTCATTATTGTGCTTTTGTACTAAGTGTGTTCAAGATTAAGTATCAGATCAGTTCTCAATATGCCGCTCTTTTCGAAACTAAGACAGATCACTACAAGAAAAGGGGTACTCGAAGAAGCCGTTCCTATTCCTCCTAGGGACACTCCAGGGTACTTCATGTATCATAAAACATGGCTTAGACGCTATATTATTTCTTGATTTATGGGTAGACTACACCAAGGAATTACCAGAAAGTCAGAGGTGGCCCACAGCGGGAACCTGGGATGCAGAGTGCATCATGAAAGTAGAAGAAGAGTTATGGAAAAGGAAAGTCAGACAGTCACAGAAAGATGCCGTTGAGTTATGGCGTAAAGAATCTCATAGACGTACAGAAAAAGCACGTAGACAGGAAGAGAAGAGTAAAGAGAATTCCAATAAAGTTCAAGAAAATCTATTAATTGAGGAAGGGATCCGAGTGAAATCAGAACAAGTAGACAGACAAAGAAATGCCCTTATGAATGGTATGTATCCCCTTCTGGCCGAAGGATTACCTAAAGCTACTCCAGAAATACCGAAAGACTTGCCACCCCCATTATTCCCAATAAAGGTACATCCTAAGGGGCATCCTAGAACCGCAGAAGATGTTTTTCTTTCCTCATATTTAGATGACGCAGCTCCCGAGTATGCTAATTCCGCCCCACATAGACAGCCTATCAGGGAGGTTCAACGCCAAGACCCAGTACCCGTATCCCTACAGCAACAGATCGTGTCACAAGTTCCGGCAAGCACATCTGTCTCTACATCTGTTCCTACAGCTGCTTCTATAGCTGTGTCCACACCTATAGTTGCTGTGTCACGTTCAACGAATCCTTTCACACCCGACACCCCAGATGGGGCTACGGGAGGTGCTAGTAACATTTTTTCTACGCCACCCAGAATAAATAAACTTACTTTTCAAGAGTCAGCACATTCACGTACCCCCAAACTCATAAATGCCCGTACGCTTAAGGAACTTCTTATAGATTGCAGATATGACCCTGTGCCCGGCAAAGAGGACGAAATGATCCTGGCATCCTTGCGTATCAGACGAGCCGCAGTGTATTTAGGGAAGTTACCAGGAATGACTGCGCATCTAGATAAAATATATCATTTTGTCCAAACAGGGCGAGATCCAGAATGTATTAACAGAGCTATGGAATACCAGAAAGTGGAGATACAGGGGGAACTGTTACGTTTCCTCATAAATTGTGTGATCAGAAATCAAGACCGACCGGGGGTAGACCCGGAAGCAATGCAAATTCTTACCAGATGGAGCCAGAATATATCAGAAGGTAGACATGATAAACAAAACTGTATAATAGCCATGTGCCGAAAGATCCGTAAAGAAATAGAACGCCTACACGAAGAAAGATTAGCGGTAGATGAGTTCGAACAAAACGAGGAGGAAGAGTCAGGACTGCCCGCAGGACAGTCAGACACCATAGCCTATGTAGGTAAAGGAAGATCTTGTAATAGTAATAGATGTCCTATTAACCCGATACGTCCGATATGTCCAGATAATAACAGGAATTTCCAAATACCTATAATTAACATCAGGTCTAACGAGCATTCGTTCCAAGCCGCCGACAAACTACTCCGAGAACGAAGGGGTTATCATTTCCTCGATTCTATGGATGAACAAGATTTAGCTAGGGCAGCTGTCCATTGGGTGGACAGTCCCGGAAAATATAGTGATGATACAGTAGCACGTACATTTTTGAATCTCACCCCAGATGAACAGCGGTTAGCTGGGATTTATATGATTCAACAACTCATTATATTATATCAGAGTCAGCATTCGGACCCTGGTCCCTTGCCTGACATATTGACTGAATTGCTCACGAATAGATGGAGAGGTTCAGGTACTAAATTAATTAAAGAAATTCTAGAATCAAGAAAGCAGTATATTCTTTTTGTATGTTCAGATCGCGTCTCATTGCCCATCAAGGAAAGAACCACGTATCACATGGATAGACAGAATCCTTTACGAGAAGTACACCCAATAAAAGGCGAGGACAATGAGTTTAAACGCGTATTTGTATATACGCCCATATCGAAAATAGAATTGTTAGAAATGAAGAAAGTGGTACCCAGCCATGACAAAGATCCAGCGGGTTTTCACCGAGAGATTAAAGACATGTTACTCATGGGAGAGTATACCTATCCCGACATTATGACAATATTAAAGGTATTGATGCCTGCTGGCATTTATGAAAAACTCAGGGAAAAAGAGTGGGAGGTAGGAGACCAAAAGATAGAATGGTCAGTATTAGAAGCAGAAGAAAAGGCCCGAACTGCAGGAGCAGGACTCGGGGATAAAACTAAAGCACTACCAGGTTTATTAGTACAGGTACTGCCACGTTTATTAACTACGAAAAAGGAAGATTGGGGTACAATTTCAGCCTGTAAACAGAAGCAAGATGAAGACACTAGTGATTACTATGCCCGATTTGAAAAATGTTTTGGTATAAATAGTGGCATAAAAGCAAGTAGCGAATCATACCCGCATCTGTTTGTAACAAAATTAGTAGAAAATGCCCTGCCCCAAGTAAAGAATAGAGTATTAAAATTCGAGAGTACCTGGCAAGGTAACACTCCATCACAAATGTTACAAATGTTACAGTACCATCACAATAGAATTAGAGAGGAACAAGAACATGAACACAGACGCATGAAAGACACGAAAATGAAAATGCTAGTTTCTCAGACAGTTCCAGCTGAAGGACATAAAAAGGGTATGACACATTCCGATTCAGCAGGACCTGTAAAAGGGACATGCAATTATTGTAAAAAGCCAGGTCATTACGTACACGATTGTCCAGTTTTGAAACATAATATCAGCATAGGTAAAACACAAGAAAGACCACGGCCACCTAGACAGGACCAGAATGAACAAGGAGCTCCGCAGCATACACAGGCCATGCCAGCCGCACAACAGCCAATACAGTTTGTGCCAGCTGCACCACCGTTGCCGGTTGCTGCCACACAGACAACAACACGACAAATGTATCAGACCGCACAGTATGAATATCCTGAGTATCAGAGATACGCATGAACTAGCCTAGAGAGGGAAGTTGACTTACCCCTTATCGAGATTCCTGTAGATCAAGAAGGACCTTATATACATAGTGAATTATTAGGCCAAGATAGAAAATTTCTACTCGATACAGGGGCAAGTCGAACAACAATAAAACGTAGTGAAGTTCCAGGGGCACCCCTCTCAGGCTCTCAGTATATTTCCCTTGGTTTTTCAGGAAAACCTATTGTTAATGAAGTGTCACAGCCTCTTCCACTTACGATAGGACCTTTGACCCGAACTACAGATTTATTGCTTACTAAATCATGTCCCGAAAATCTGTTAGGAATAAAAACACTTAAAGCTCTAGGAGCTATAATATGTTGTTCTCCGGAAGGAGTAAGATTGTTTTTACGTGATTTTAAAGGTCACTATGTGTCTAGAGACATGGATTCCCGACTGCAGACTTTACCTACACACCTATGGGCACAAGGCCCTACTGATGTCGGATGCATGAATATTACACCATATCGAGTCACATTAAAGGCAGGAGTGGTGCTACTACGAATGCGACAATACAAGTTACCACCAGATGCTGTAGTGGCTTTACTACAAATCATTGACGAGCTCATTTCCCAAGGAGTAGTTGTGGAAACAGACTCCAACATATGTAATTCACCGATAATTCCGATTCTTAAACGAACAGATCCAAAGGCCCCGCCAGTATATCGATTGGTTATTGATCTGCGCGAATTAAACAAATGCATTGTGCCACAATTTCCTGTGGTCCCAGATATCTCGTCATTACTGACAGCTATTGATTCCGAAGCGACATTCTTTACTGTAATCGATCTCAAGAATGCCTTTTTCAGCGTTCCAATAGATCCGGAAAGCCAATATTTGTTCGGATTTAGTTTAAATGGGCGGAGCTTTAAATTCTCACGCGCACCTCAAGGATTTACAGAAAGCCCCAGCATCTATAGCCAAGCACTGAAACGAGAACTCGACAGTATCCACATGCCAGTTAACACTGCCTTGCTTCAATACGTCGATGATCTGCTGATCACCGCGAGAAGCGAACCGGAATGTGAAAAAGCATCACTGACAGTTTTACAATTTCTAGCCGAAAAGGGGCACAAGGTGTCCCCTTCTAAGCTGCAATTCTGTGTCCAGCGAGTTATTTATCTTGGACACTCGCTGTCCAAGGAGGGAAGGCAGCTTACACCCGACCGCATTCAGTTAATAGCTAACATGCCAATACCCAAGACACAAAAGGAGGTGCGGGCTTTCATAGGCCTCACTTCATATTGCAGGCAGTGGATCCCTCAGTATGCATTTCTAGCAAAACCACTCATTCAGTTGACAACACAGGAGGCAGCCACATCGACTGTTCTCCCTTGGACTCAGGAACATGCACAAGCTTTTGAAAGCCTAAAGAAAGCTTTATGTCAAGCACCTGTTTTAGCAACGCCATGTTACAGAAAACAGTTTACACTCTTTGTTACAGAACGCGAAGGTACTGCCTTGTCAGTACTCACACAGGAACAAGCAGGAGCACACAAACCATGTGCTTATTTTTCTAGTACATTAGACCCCGTAGCTCAAGCTTTGCCTGCATGCCTGAAATCAGTGGCAGCGACAGCTTTAGCAATAAGACAAAGCGATGCCATAGTGTTAGGACATCCATTGACAGTTCAAGTACCACACGCAGTAGAGGTTCTTGTAAATAGAACGCAAACACAACACTTGACTATAGCGCGACTTACAGGGTATGAACTTACATTGTTTCAGCCACATATAGAAATCAGACGCTGTAACACATTGAATCCTGCCACACTTTTGCCGGTAACCGGAACAGACCCACTAGCCCATGACTGTATTGAAGTTATTACTATAACGACGAAACCTAGACAAGACTTAACCGATGTCCCATTGTCTGATCCAGACCTAACATTGTATGTAGATGGTTCATGTATGAGAACAAATACAGGAGAGTTAGTGGCTGCTTACGCAGTCACAACAGATACTGAAGTCATTGAAACTAATCGCATAAATACTTTGTCAGCTCAAGCCGCAGAGCTCATCGCTCTGACACAAGCCTGTATTCAAGCCACAAATAAAAAAGTCAACATATACACTGATTCACGTTATGCATTCGGAGTTGTACATGACTTCGGCGTGCTATGGCGAGAGAGAGGTTATTTAACTTCCCACGGTGCCCACATTCAGCACGGACCCCTCATTCATGCCTTATTAGATGCAATACATCTACCCACTGCAATATCAATCATGAAATGTAAGGCTCATACGAAGATTACTGATATCATTTCTCAAGGCAATGATCTAGCTGACAGAACAGCTAAACAGACTGCTCAAACTCAAACCTCCGACATGACAAAGACAATAGTCCCGATGCCGACACATTGTATGACAGTTAAAGATCCTACTCTTGACGTAATTGACATACAGACACATGCTACACCAGACGAAATAAAGACATGGACCGAATTAGGAGGGATCCAAACGGACCAAGGATGGATGATGAAGGAAAAGTCTGTGTGGTTCCTTCCTGATTCAATGGTCCAAGTTATAGTTAACACTATACATAGTCCAGCACATCTAGGAGAAAAAGCTATGCTAGACAGCATTCAACACATTTGGTTCAATAAACATTTGCGAGCAACAGCCAAACAAAAGGTCCGTACCTGTATGATCTGTTGCCAGTTCAACCCAGGAAAAAGTGTTCCCGTAGAACAGGGTGGATTTCATCCTCCTAATCACCCTTTTGAAGTACTCCAGATGGATTATATCCAGATGGAACTATGTCGAGGATTCAAATATGTTCTCGTAGTTGTCTGCGCTCTGTCCCGTTGGACGGAGGCATACCCGGTTTCAGATTACACTGCCCCGACTACTGCCAAACAGTTAGTTCGAGAATTCTTCCCACGATACGGTTTACCACGTGTTGTTCACTCAGATAACGGCCAGCCGTTCTCATCCGAACTAATGAAACACGTTTCACTTCTGTTAGGTTATCAGTGGAAATTCCACTGTGTCCGGCACCCCGAAGCAGCAGGTCTCGTAGAAAGACATAACCAGATACTGAAAATCAGATTGTCCAAAATATGCAGAGAGAAAGGTGTCGACTGGGTAGTAGCCTTACCCGTTGCACTCTTTTACATGAGAATGGTAGCACACTCTCGAACAGGGCTATCCCCGTATGAGGTGATCTTCGGCAGACCACCAAATATGTGGGGGACGCCTATGCCACGCAAAATAACTGATATTGACTGTAATATGCTGACAGATTACTTGGCTTCCTTGATGTCTGCACTACAATCTTGTCGTTCACAGGTAGCTGCAGCCTTTCCCGACAACACTGAGGTGAAACCCCATGACGTAGTTCCGGGGGACCTCGTACTTGTGAGGAATTTCGACCGAAAGACTCAACTGGAGCCCAGGTGGAAGTCACCCAAGTTGGTCCTGCTAACCACAAGAACAGCCGTGAAGATTGAAGGCAGGAAAGGCTGGATTCATTCAAGTCATATCAAGAAATTTCATGGACTTCCTGCAGATGTAAACAGCCCACCTCGTGTGTCTTCACCCATTGACTCAAAACTTCCTTTTGTTGAACAGAGTAACTCTGAACACTATAAACTAAAGCTTAGGCCCAACCAGTCGAGCAATTTGATTGTTTAAGTCCTCTCCAAGGTGAAGCGGTTGAATTGTCTCTGACATGTATCCCTTGGACCTGAGTAGAGAAAACACCCGGAAAATGTTGAAACAACAGGCGTATTGTAAATCACTGCGTAGCCACTGCATAGTGACATTATTAATCTTGTTTTTCTTGAGTCTTTTAATAATTACTGCAAGTATATTGTTGCACATATATTACCCTATTTCTAGACATGTTTATAATGTTACTGCTGAACATTCTTTTAGTGACTTACCTCCGCATGAATTGTCTTATAGACTTGCGCTGCGCAATAACACTTTCATTAGTATGTTACATCATTCCCATCAGACTAGTAATGCCACTAATTGTTGGGTGTGTGGCCGGCTCCCTCCCTACCAGAATTATGAAGGAGTCCTGCCTTTCTTTCCACATCCGTTTACACATAAAGGCTCCTGTGGAGCATGGTTTAGTTTAATCAATTCCATAGACTCAGACACAGCAGTTTACCAAGATCATTGGGTATGGGGAAACCTGAACCTAGTTTTACTCAAGGTCTGCTACCCTGACAAGGAGGGTCGCCCCAAAAGAACAGGAACTGATCTAGAAAATGAAGTATATGGATTAGGTAATTTTACACCTAATCTCATGATTCTAAATGTCGAATCCGAAGTTGAACTAGTTTTACCAACCATGTCAGTATTCCCAGCGAAGGGTGAATTGTGTGTAAGAAAAGTTGGTTCCATACATATGGGCCATAGTAAATGCACTACTACAGTAGAGTTCAGTGATCAAGGCAAATCTTCATTTAGAGCTTATCGCCACTCCTACTTTATATGTGGTCAGACTGCATATATGCGTCTACCTCTAGATTGGGATGGAACCTGCTACATTGCATTCCTTTTGCCACCTGTTTTCCTAGCTCCTCCTGATTATTATAGAAATATTCATTTAGTACACAACAGAGAGAGGAGAGATCTCCCAATTGTCGATTACACTGAAACAGCATGGGAAAAATACACAGATTTCAATAAAGGCATCTTTCCCTATATAGGTACTGTTACTAATAGTAAGCTGATACGTAGATTAACTAGAACCCTTGAAGCAGTAGTGAATGAAACTATTTCCGCCCTAGGCAATTTAACAGAAGAGCAGTCTGCTATGCGGATTGTTGTGCTTCAAAATCGTCTTGTCCTTGACGTCATCTTGGCTGATAGGGGCGGAGCTTGTAGGGTCATCGGATCAAGCTGCTGCGTATTCATACCAGAAAATTCGCCATCTGTATATAAAGCCATAACTCGCCTTCATAAGATTGTAAGCCAGATACACCAGAACCCAGGCACTTGGACTTGGTCCAGTTGGTTTTGGAGTGTGATATCAGCCTGGGGATGGAGAGTTCTATCCTTCCTAGGTATTGGCCTTCTCATACTATTCAGTTGCTGTCTATGTCTACAATGTGGACCAGCGATCTGTGGCCTGTGTGCCACATCGTGTATTCCACCACCAAGATTTCATTCGTCACGGAAGAAGAAAGAAGAACAAATGATGTTATATGAACAGATCAATGGATTGATGAAAATTGATATCTCTTAACGGGCAAGTAGGGGACAAGGAGGGAATGTGGAAATATGGATTTTTCTGGTCAGTTATGTCCCCTATCTTGGACCCCAACGGTTCTATGTGCATGTTACAAGTACATGTATGTTCCCTCCAGTTCCAGTTATGAAGACGCAAACACATGTGCGTCCACCGTCAACATGTCCTCTGTCAGATCCGCCATGAATAGGCCGGATATTCCATTCCTAAGTACGAAAGGTCACCGGCTTTATATGGTTCACTTATGCCATTTTACAGTCCAGGCAAGTAGGCCCTGATTCTGTCATCAAACTCTTCTTGCCTTCTGCCTCTGAAAACTCCAGTCTGAGCCTGCATCTGTGACCATGAACTTTGTCTCATTCTCTGCGCGGCTCGCAAAGCCTGACATCAGCCTATTCTCTGCCAAGAACTGTATTTCACCTTCGAGTTATCTGCTTCCCCCTCAGCCAATGCATTCCTGCCTAGTAGTTTAAGTAAACATTCTTCCAGCTACCGAGCAAAAGGCCCGGCTTCTCTGTCTTTATACAAGTAATTCATAGTCCTGTTACCATGGAATATTCCTGCCCTCGCATTTAGTGTAGACACTTAGACGCTTGTACACGCACGCACAGTCAGTATAGAATAGATTCTGTCCGAGAGTCCTTCTTTTGTGGATAACATAGTTCTTTAAACATAGGATGTTAGATATGATTTGGGATTAGGTTGACTTGACCCCCCAGACTTTTCGTCTCCACATGTAGAGCTAAATGTCAAGTCCCCTTCACCCCCTAGTTGTACGTCAATCACACGTCATGCTGCTGCGCGCGCATCTATGCCAAGTATTATCTTATAGATCCACCTATATATGACATCATAACCAATTATGTTCCTTTTTACTCCTTATTACACCCATTTTCGGTTACGCATATGAATCGTCATTTTCCTTATCAATTGTTACGCCTACTGCATTCGCTTCATTGTAATGTATGTACTATAAAAGTCACTTCTTGTCAATAAAGTATGTACTTCACTTCCTGAACCTCCGTGGTGATGGAACTTGGAGCAACCGATTATAATCGATCATTGGAATAAAGCCCATTCCGAACCTCTAATACCACGGATTCTGCCTCTCATTTTACTGAGCTATTTTATTATGTTTCTGTATCAAATTAAGTCCCGGTAAAGGAAATTATTTACCACACTATCTCCGTTTTGGGTGCAACATCGCTGTTTTCCAGTGATGTTGGCCCATTTCTCTGGAATATTATTGCCCTGGAGTAACTTGTTGTTAATAACGCGTTACCAGGGCAATAAATTCCTGCAATAGACTGCGATAAATAAACAAGCGCTAAGCGTGCTTTGCCTTTATTTATCGCCGTCTTAGTAAATATGCCCCCAGGTCAGCAGAGCCGTTGTACAGCCTGAGAATCAGGTCAGCAAATCTGCTTTAGAGACAGAGAACCAGGTCAGCAGAGCTGCTGTAGAGCCAGAGAACCAGGTCAACAGATCTGCTGTAAAGCCAGAGAACCAGGTCAGCAGAGCTGCTTAAGAGCCACAGAACCAGGTCAGCAAAGCTGCTGTAGAGCCAGAGAACCAGGTCAGCAGAGAACCAGGCCAGCAGAGTCGCTGTAGAGCCAGAGAACCAGGCTAGTAGAGTCCCTGTAGAGCCAGAGAACCAGGTCAGCAGAGCTGCTGTAGACCCAGAGAACCAGGTCAGCAGAGCCGCTGTAGAGCCAGAGAACCAGGTCAGCAGAGCTGCTGTACAGCCAGAGAACAAGGTCAGCAGAGCTGCTCTACAGCCAAAGAACCAGGTCAGCAGAGCCGTTGTACAGCCTGAGAACCAGGTCAGCAAAGCTGCTTTAGAAACAGAGAACCAGGTCAGCAGAGCTGTTTTGGAGCCAGAGAACCAGGGGGCATATTATCAAGGACGGCGTTAAAATTATCGCCGGTTTAGTGGCAGAAAACTGCCGCTAAATCAGTGATAATGGGCTTGATAATATGCCCTGGAGGATTCCAATAGAAGCCCATGTTCACACCAGAACATGGACTTCTATTGGAATTCTCAAGGGCATATTATCAAGCCCATTATCGCCGCTTACTGCCGCTAAACCGGCGATAATTTTTAACGCTGTCCTTGATAATATGCCCCCAGGTCAGCAGAGCTGCTTTAGATCCAGAGAACTAGGTCAACAGAGTCGCTGTAGAGCCAGAGAACCAGGTCAGTAGAGCTGCTTTAGAGCCAGAGAACAAGGTCAGGAGAGCTGCTGTAGAGCCAGAGAACCAGGTCAGCAAAGCCGTTGTAGAGCCAGAGAACCAGGTCAGCAGAGCTGCTCTAGAGCCAAAGAACCAGGTCAGCAGAGCTGATGTAGAGCCAGAGAACCAGGTCAGCAGAGCTGCTGTAGAGCCAGTGAACCAGGTCAGCAGACCCGTTATAGAGCCAGAGAACCAGGTCAGCAGAGCTGCTCTAGATCCAGAGAACCAGGTCAGCAGAGCTGCTTTAGAGCCAGAGAACCAGGTCAGCAGAGCTGCTGTAGAGCCAGTGCACCAGGTCAGCAAAGCCGTTGCAGAGCCAGAGAACCAGGTCAGCAGAGCTTCTCTAGAGCCAAAGAACTAGGTCAGCAGAGCTGCTGTAGAGCCATAGAGCCAGGTCAGCAGAGCCGCTCTAGAGCCAGAGAACCAGGTCAGCAGAGCCCCTGTAGAGCCAGAGAACCAGGTCAGTAGAGTTGCTGTACAGCCAGAGAACAAGATCAGCAGAGCTGCTCTACAGCCAAAGAACCAGGTCAACAGAGCCGTTGTACAGCCTGAGAACCAGGTCAGCAAAGCTGCTTTAGAGCCAGAGAACCAGGTCAGCAGAGCTGCTCTAGAGCCAGAGAACCAGGTCAGCAAAGCTGCTCTAGAGCCAGAGAACTAGGGGGCATATTATCAAGCACCGCGTTAAAATTATCGCCGCTTTGGCGGCAGAAAACTGCCTCTAAAGCGGCGATAATGAGCTTGATAATGTGCCGCAGAGAATTCCAATAGAAGCCCATGTTGACACCAGAACATGGGCTTCTATGGGAATGCTCAAGGGCATATTATCAAGCCCATTATTGCCGCTTTAGCTGTAGTTTCCTGCTGCTAAAGCGGCGATAATTTCAACGCCGTTTCTTGATAATATGCCCCTAGGTCAGCAGAGCTGCTGTAGTGCCAGAGAACCACATCAGCAGAGCTGTTGTAGAGCCAGAGAACCAGGTCAGCAGAGCTGCTTTAGAGCCAGAGAACCAGGTCAACAGAACCGCTGGACAGCCAGAGAACCAGGTCAGCAGAGCTGCTTTAGAGCCAGAGAACAAGGTCAGCAGATCCGTTGTAGAGCCAGAGAACCATGTCATCGAAGCTGCTTTAGAGCCAGAGAAACAGGCCAGCAGAGCCGCTGTAGAGCCACAGAAGCAGAGCTGCTGTATAGCCAGATAACCAGGTCAGCAGAGCCGTTGCAGAGCCAGAGAACCAGGTCAGCAGAACTGCTGTAGAGCCAGAGAACCAAGTCAACAGCGTTGCTGTACAGCCAAAAAACCAGGTCAGCAGAGCTGCTTAAGAGCCACAGAGCCAGGTCAGCAGAGCTGCTATAGAGCCAGAGAACCCTGGTTGTAATTAAGTACCTGATGCCATCTATACATTCACACTAGGATGTTTTTCTTTTCTTTTTTTTTCTCATTCTTTCATAAACTTAGATGCCGTATCACTGGCAGTTAGCATGAATTTAGTTGAATTTATGCAGCATTGTGGTGCGGTCTGGATGTTTAGGATCACTTTTTCCAACTGTGTATATGTCTTCATTGTGCTACTTTTTGGCTACATTCTGATGAGGCTCTGAGGGTTTTTTATACACCTTGGCTTTAAACTGTTTGCCAACAACATATGTGCCCTGACTGAGGGATTTCCACTGCCACAGGACATTAAGGCCCAGGGGGATTTTTTTAAATGATGTATTAATTTCCTTGCTAATACCAGATTTTTCTGGCTGTAGGTCCAGGTGTCTCGTGGATTCATCTGCTCCTGGTTTCACAACCGTTTTTCAGTTGGAAGTATTCAAGCTTCACTGGACACCAAAAGGTGGCAACACAGCTTAAGGGCAGGATTTTCTCTGTGATATATATGTGCGCATAGTGTGAGCGGCAATCGACTGGCATCTTTAAAGCATTTTGCCAACGACATTGGGGCTTATTTACAAGTCCCTTGCGCCGCTACTGCGTCACTTTTTCCCACACAAAAAGTGAAGCACAGGCAGTGCAAGGGACTTGTAAATAAGCCCCATTGTGCCCATTCGAACGCAATAAAAGTTACTTAACCTTCACACCACGGAAACTGTGAAATAAAGCACCAGTTTCTAAAGTTATTGCTCTTTCCACAGTTACTGGTAACTCAAGTCTCCTGCCTGAGGTCTACTACATTTATTGTAATTTAAAAGTTCAGGTATCAAAATGTGAAGTTGTGTGAGCTATTAGCCTTACACTGGCTGAACAACTGCCTCCTACCATAGGACTGTTACGAGTGTCTACAATTCTAAGATTGTATTTTGGGAAGTAGATGATGCACCTCATGCCTGCAACATAAAACAAGCATTTGCAATGCAATAGGGCTGGCATTACTAAACGTTTGAGCTATTGGCTTTGCAAATGAGAATGTTTGTTAGTTTTTGTATTTTTTTGTTAAAAAATATTCCAGCAGTAGCATAAGTAATGAAATAAAATCCACGTAGACCACCAGTACCACCACTACTAACACCACCAGTACCACCACCAGTACCAATACCACCACCACCACAACCACCACAAGTAACATAACCACCACTACATTTATTACTACTCTGTGGTGATAGTAATAATATTAGGGGTAGTTATGGTACTGGTGGAAAATTACTATTATAAATTAGAGTACCTGTTAATTTTTCAAAAGTCATTGCCATTTACAATACCAATAGCTCTAAAACTCGCAGTTGCGAGACCTATTGCATTGTAAATGCTTGTTTGTTCAAGCTAAAATTAATCTATCTCTACCTTTCTCCCCCACTTCGCAATTAAACAATTCCAGTGCAGTTTAATGATTTTTGGCAATTTCTAGCTCCATGCTCTGGTGCCCTACACTAAGCCAGTCTTAACTATCCGGTGAAAGTAGAAACTGTTGAGGTCATAGGCATAAATGCGCTCGAGCACCCAATGCAGTCTAGGTCTCGCATCAACACAGAAACAAGGAAAAATTCTCAATATTTATTTTATTTATCTTTCATTGTAAGAGACTACATAGAAAATAAACACCCACCTAAAATAAAAATGACAAATCATACAAGTTAAAGAAATTAAGGGGAAATGCATTATTTTATGTCAACGTAAAGAGATTTTGTGTGTAACCTGAGAAAAACAGAAATAAATCCTGTTTGGCACAGTGGGGAATAGTGACTTCTGTATGATAATATAATAGTGCTAGGAGGTCACAGCCGACAACTGAAAGCATTGTAAACATGCACATTGCTTTAAAATTCTATTACACATAGTGTAAGATAGGCTTCCACAAAAAATTCAGATATTCTGGTTCATTATAAAGCAAGTGTTGACCTTCTATTACAGGGTTTTGTAGCAGTTTTAAGCAGGGGCGGCTCCTACGGTCTCGTGGGGGAGCGTTGCTCCCCCTGCTGACCAGCTGAGGGAAAGGAAAAATAAAATGATAATAAACAGTATAATTATCATTTTATTTTTCCTCTGGACAGAGCCCAGTCTTTGGGGGCGGGGCCAAGCCATGACAGGCACGAAGGGGAGTGATGGGCGGAACTGCTGTCAGTGCGCATGAGGGTTTGGCAGGCCGTCTTAGGAGGGCCAACCCGTCATGTGCATTGACATCTCCCACACATTGGCTGTTGAATGTCACTCATAAATACCCTGTAATAATGGAAATGTCACACATAAGCAACCTGAAAACTTTGCAGTTAAGTCAACGCTGGCAAATGTTATGAAGCTGCCGAACGGAAAGGTTTGCGCGGCTACGGGTTAGCACTAAAAAGACATAAAATAATGTTTACTCAATATCCATTAAGGCAAATACTAGAAATAATCAGTTAAAAACATGCAAAGTACTTAAAATGTCCAACGAACAGCAAAGAAGAGCTGGTTTACATGTTTCTACGTCAATTTATACGACTTCCAGCGTTGTTATTGGTTGAAGGACTGTCTATTGGTGGGACGTAGTTTTTTTCTCTTGGAACCAATTGTTTGGTAGTTTTGTTCTACTGCAACCGTATCCAGTTGTTTTGTATGGTTTACATGGCTGCTGTTTTATTAAAGCATCGAAGATAATGCATAATCAGAAGCCTCCGGTCCTGTCATAGAATTGTGATTCTCCTATTACCATGACCAGAGAATCTGGATTTCATTAAAGACACGGAGGGTAACATTATGCATTATTCTTTTAATGCAACTTCAAGCAGCCATTTTAAAGTTACATCACAAAGCAAATCTCTAGAATGTACATATGTTACGACAGCAACAGGAACACACCACTCTGCCTCTTTTAAATGCAATGAGAAAAAGGTAAAGTTCTTCTAAAGGTAACGAAATCCAAGAGACAGAATCGTGATGGCAAAGGTTTCTCCTTAAGGCAATGAAGAATTCCAAGTAGAAAGAATGTGTGATGTTGAGACTTGCTTGAACAGTATCTTGATGAGAAGCCAATCAAGTTGAATTATCTGAAAAAGGACAAAATATTAGGAATTGAACTGAACACCCTAAGTAAAAGGGGTAAGAACGTTGGTGATAAGAATAGTGCATAGTAAAGGCAAAATACAAAGAAAACTGAGTTAAGTTCTTAACAAAACATTAACAGAATATAAAGCACTAAGAACAAGACAAATGCAAAAAATTGAAAAGATGTTAAAAGCCACTCCCGGGAGGGAGGGTTGGGATAATGTTAGCCTCCGTGTCTTTAATGAAATCGGTGAATCGCAATTTCATTACAAGACCGGAGGCTACCATTATGCATGTTGGTAGTCTAGTAAAAACTATGTCAGACATGTGTTCGACAGGTTTGCAGTAATGTTTTGCAAAGGTATAGGAACTGGACCAGTCTGCTGCCTTAAGAATGTCATCTAACTTACCTCCTTTCCAAAAGGACTGGCTAGCCATAGCGACTCTTAAAGAATGTGCCTGAAATCTTTGGAGATCAATGCCTGCCAATTGCATAGCCAGTTTAACCCATCTAGCTATGAAAGAAGAAGAGACAGGTATGATGGGTTTAACAAAGGAAATAAGAAGTTGGTTTACACCAGCAGTGCGATGTTTATTCATCCTTGAATCATACTCCTTCATACAATCCACCACACATAATTTTTTACAAGCATCGAACCTTAGGTAAAAAAATCATATCAGACATTGTTTTAGTTCTCTTGATAATTTCAAATCTGACGCCAAAGGCGTCATAAGACCTGTTAGATATTTCCAGTGCTTTAACATCCGAAACTCTATGGCAGGATATTAGACATAGGAGAGAAGCTAGCTTAATAGAGAGTCTTTTATTATCTAGCAAGTTATTATTAGGCCAGTTAGAAAAAAGGTCAAGTAATAATTTAACGTCCCATATGGTTTCGTACTTAGGTTTAGGAGGTCTTTTAAGCCTGATGCTTTTCATAATTCTGCATATTATTGAATTCTTGCCAATAGTTCTATCATTTAAAAAGGGAGTGACCGGCAGAAATGGCTGATCTAGAACAGTTTAAAAAAACAAACATATTTTATTAGGTTTTTAAAAAAGTTTTCATCCATTATGAAACAAGCATTTATATTAGATGCAACAGCCTTCTCAATACAATCGGATGTAGGGGAGCCCTTGTGGGTTCCAAGTTGTGCTATCGTACGTATTATACAACATAGTACAATCATGCTGGTCAGTTCTGTGGAAAAATGATTTACATATAAAGTATCAAATGGGCCATTTTAGCAGTATTGCAATAGTACATGAAGAAATGAGAAGAGAATAATTGAAACGAGCAAATTAAACTAACCCCACACCCTCCCCCCCTTCCCCCAATCTATAACAGTTAATTGACTTATAGGAAAGACTCTTTCAAATTGTTCACAAGAAAATTGGCTACATGCACACTAGGAGCCTCCACCGAATCCAGGTTCCTTTTCAAGCACCAACAAAACCATCTTTCCTAGATGCTGTTGTATCTATAGTGTGTACCAGGGGCCCATGATTCTTGAAGGAGAGAAGAAGCCTGCGCCAAAAGCCCAGATATTTAATTAGCTCGCCTGACACTTTCCAGGCAAGAAGGTTCAGAGTCCCGTTCTGAAGAAGGGGATGATCTAAACCATCTATGTCTCTTAGGAGGCCTGGTGAAGCTGGAATTAGAAAAGGTATTTCATAATCTAATTCCAAGGTCGTCGGAAACCAGGCTTGGGACACCCAAAAGGGTGTTATTAGGACTATTGAAGATTGTTCCTCAACTTCTGAAGGACGAGCTGGATCAATAAAAGGGGGGAAAAGCATATCCCCGAATTCCTTTCCATGGTTGAAGAAAGGCGTTCACTGCCAGAGCACCCGGGTCTGGCATCCAGCTGAAGTATCTGGGAAGTTGGAACGTGAGTCTGCTCGCAAAGAGGTCTACTTCTAAGGGACCCCAAAGATAGTCTAGACTCTTGAATGCGTTTTTGTTTAGTTTCCAGTCGGTGTGATCTACGAGGAACCTTGAATTCCAATCCACACAAACATTGCTTTGACCCGGAAGGTATTCTGCGAAATTTTGTGTTCAAAGCAGAACATCCGTAGTTTTTTGGCTAGGTTGGAGAGGTCTGGTGACCTGGTGCCCCGTAGACGATTTATGTAGGCAACGGCCGACATATTGTCCATTTTGAGAATGACTGACCTCCCCTGAAGTGAATGTTTGAAACTCATAAGGGCATAAAGCCAGGCAGTTAACTCCAGAAAGTTTATGTGGTGCAAATTCTCCGAATAGGACCATAAGCCTCCCGTGTTCTGATTCTGAAAACAAGCACCCCAGCCATGAAGGTTGGCGCCTGATTCCAGCACAAAATCCGGGGAAATCCCCAAAATGGCTTTGCCATTCCATGCATCCAGATTTTCTAACCACCAAGTCAGTTCTGTCTTGGCTTCTGTGTCTAGGTGAATTTTTTCTCCGTACCAAAGGTCAGATCGGAGGGCTCTGCCCTTCAACCTTTGAAGGGCCAATAGTGTAAAGGACCCAGGAAAAAAGCTTGGATTCATGACGATAGGAGGCCCAGGCGACTTGCTAGTTCACTTAGGGTTACAAGATCGAGTTTCAGAACATGAAGTATTTCCTTCCAAATCCTGGAAATCCTTTTCAGGGGAAGTAACATCATAGACTTCACGGTATCTACTGTGAAGCCCAGAAACTCTAGAGACCTCGAGGGAGTCGATGGTTTTTTCCCCGTTTATAATAAAGCCTGTACTCTCTAATAATTCTACAGTAGTATTCAAGTCTTTCAGAATTTGAGAGTGGTCTTGAGACATGATGAGGATGTCATCTAAATAGATTATAAGGCGTACACCCCTTTCTCTTAGAACTGTGGTAATGGCCTTCATAACTTTGGTGAAGCAGCAAGGGGCAGAAGATAGACCGAGGGGAGAGCTTCAAACTGATAAAGGTGGTTGTTCCACGCAAATTGTAGGAAGGACTGAGATTCGTCTGCCATTGGATTTGTAAAGTGTGCGTCCTTTAAGTCTAGTTTCACTAACCAGTCTCTTTCTAAGAGCATGTCCCTGAGGAGATGGACATCTTCCACCTTGAAATGATTGTAGGTGAGAGATTTTTATTTTATTTTATTTTTAGAGTTTTCTATAGGGTACCCAGGGAAGGGTATCAGAGTGCTTTACACTGAGGGCACAATACGAATAAAACAATTTGCAAGAAAAGAATAGCATACATAAGATCAACTTTTTTACAGAGTTCGTAAGGTCGCAGGCGTGAGAGTGTTTCTAAGCAAACGGGTCGAGAGCAGCGAAGGTGTCTTTCGGGGGACAGCAGGAGCACGTTTTTAGGGTGTACATCTGGAATGGTCCGTGAGATAGTTTACGGGAGGAATTTGCACATAAGGAATTATTTTGCTTCTTTTTTGAACAGAAGAGTAGAGGGGATTTTTCTGATGGAGGGAGGAAGCGAGTTCCATATTCTTGGTGCTGCTCCGGAGAATGCTCTGTCAGAGGTTTTTTTCTTTCTAAAGCGTGAGGGTTTCAGGAGTAAATTATCAGCACTCCTTGAATGTCTGATTCCTCCACATAAGGTCAGTTTTTGGGATAGGTACTGGGGAGTATTGTGGTGAAGCGCTTTGTGAGTGATGCATGCCATTTTTAGGTGGATTCGAGCTTCAAAAGGAAGCCAGTGGAGCGCTTTCAGGTGTGGCGATATGTGGTCAAATTTCCTGGATCCTGTTAGAAGTCTTGCTGCGGCGTTGAGACAGGCTTTTAATGGGGCGGTTGAGATTTTGGGCAGTCCCGCGAGGGTGGTGCATCCGTATTCCAGCCTTGAGATGACTAGGGATTGAACTGCAGTTTTGAGGTCCTGGTTATCGATGAAAGGTTTCATTTTCCTGAGATAGCGGAGGTGAAAGCGTGCGTTTTTAGCAAGCAAGTTGATGTGTGTTTGCATGTTAAGGTTCTTGTCTAGAGTAATTCCAAGCGATTTGGTGGAGTCCACCAGAGTTGGCGTGCAGTTAAGTGCAGTGATCAAGTTGGACCATTCCTTTGTCTCCTGGGAGTTATTAGGGGGGGAGATTAGAATAAATTCAGTTTTTTGTGAGTTTAGCTTGAGGAAGTTGGTTGTTAGCCAGTGGACGGTCTTTTCGAGTGCCATGTTCATCGATATTATGTCTTCAATGGAGGAGATCTTGATGTAAAGCGGAGTGTCGTCCGCGTACATGTGGTAGGCTATGTTTGCCTGCTGTAGTAGTTCGGTTAGCGGTTCGACATATAGGTTGAGTAGAGTGAAGTAGAGATTTGTTCAGTTCCCTTAGGTTTATTACTGGTCTCCACCCTTTGTCCTTCTTTTCCACCAGGAAAATATTGCTCAGGAAATTCTTACTTTCCCAAGGGACTTCTACAATCGCTCCAATCATCACCATAGAATGTACTTCCTCTGCCACAATAGACTGTTGCTCTAGAGTCAGGTTTAACACTTTGGGTGTTATAACTTGATTGGGTTTTTCCGTGAAATATATTTTAAAACCCTGAACAGTTTTTAGTACCCAAGGATCGTGTGTAATTTGTTTCCAGATGTGTAGGAAATGTTTTAGGCAACCCCCTACTTTCCCTGTTGAAGAGAAAGGATGAGGAGAAAAGGTACTTACTTGAAGTGTTGGAAGAGTTAACGCCTCTGGCTCTGAAGCCTCTTGAGCGGGAGGATCGTCCTCATTGAGGGTAGAAGGAAGGGTTGGTCTGGGAGTGGCGACCGAAACCTCTTTGCCTGAAGAAAGGTCTTTGGTAGGGTCGGCCGGCAGAGCGACCCCTTCTGCCGGCCCTATCAAAAACACTCGGATTAAAGACTCTGCGCATGTTAGCTTGCGCCTTATACAAAGTTGTGAAAATTGCCACGTATTTACCCAATCCCTTGATCATATGCCCCCAAAGAGGAGCCCATTGGGATTGGTGGATGATTCCTTCTCTGCCATGTCGCAGAGCTTGGGGTCGATTTTCGATAAAACAACTTTCCTTCCCTCGGTATTGATTGAACCATTTGCATTACCAAGGAGGATTAGTGTTCTCTGGCTCCATCATCTTAATAAATCAATGTCGGGTAAAGAACCATTAATGTAGCTCTCCTCGATTAGGTCGATTATTCGGCATAAAGGGCCAAGCATGTCAAGCATGCGATCTTGACAGTTTTTTAGGGAGCGCTCCATCCCTTTCCTGGGGTCCCTGCCCATTTTGAATAAGAACTTGATAATTTCAGGGTCCCAATTAGGGGTTAGGCAAAATTTATCTTGGACCATGGGTCTTGGGCATTCTGCCTTCAGGATATTCCTTGTCTCTTTTTCAAGGGGGTTCTTTATCCATCTCTTGATAAACTTGGCCACTTGTTTTTGGGGCCACCATTGGGAACTCCTAGGGTGTTGAATATTATCAGGGGAGAACATTTCCCCACCTAAGGGATCAAAAATAATCTCTTTTGAGGAGGAGGGAAGTTCCTCTTCTGAGAGGTAAAAATTGTCATTGTTACCGACTTGGACTAAGTCAAAAATATATTCATCCAAGGATTCATTTGTTACATGTTTGTCATCAGTTAAGAGGTAATCAGTTAGAGCACTTGGATACTGTGAGCCGCTTAGGGCAGCCGAATAAGTTTGCCATTATGGACACATGATCTTTTGGGGCCTCCCTTAGTATTTGAGGTGCTTAGTCCTCCTTCAGTTCGTGAAGTGCATAAACTTCCCAATAGGTTCGAGGTGCTTGGACCTCCCAGTGTGCACTCTCGTTCCAAATTGTTGCTTTTTTAAAATCTTTTACCCCCACATTTATTAAGTTCATCAATGTGCCCTCCGTAGAGAGCAGTGGGGTTATTAGGATCGGAAAGGGATCTCTTACCAGCAACAATTTTACTTATAGTCTCCCTCATACAAGATTGCATTTCCTTTTGGATTATTTTCTTAATGAGCTCCTCATTAGTATTAGGAGTAGCGTCCTGGGCCTGAGAGTCATCAGATTCAGCATCAGACATATTAGAATAGAGAAAGAACCACTAGTTAGGTTAATTCAAGAAAAAAGGTCGCAAAGCCCAAGATATATGCAGGGGTTAATGGGGAAAGTAGGAATAGTTCTACGCTAAACAGATGTCTTTTAAAAAAAATATTTTTTAGGTCAAAGGAATCAGAGAATTGGAAATGGAGCCAGAAATCAGTGAAATTGGAAGGGAGCCAGAGATCAGTGGAATTGTTAATGGAGCCAGGAAGTAAGGTAATCTGATAGTCGTGTCAACCATCAGGAAGGTGAACAGGTATTGGGGAAAAACGTTGCTAAGCAACATAACAAAAGGGAGAAGCGCATTTAGGGCGTTGCAAAGGGCCCCTCTTCTAATGCAGGAAATGACGTAACGCGCTCTCGTTTTTCAAAAATTTTCTTTTATTTAATTGACGAGCAAATGAGGGAAAAGGAAGGAACCGGAGGATGCCGGAAACGATCGGGGCTCGACGCGACCCGCACTCCGTAAATTGGAGATGCGAGGGACAGCTCTCAATAAGGAAGCAAGTCGGCAGAGAGGAAGGTGCACGCAGAGAGGCGGCAGATGCCCCAGAGTGTTGAAGCATATGGAGAGAAGGCGCACGCGGAGAGGCTGCAAAGAGTTGGAGCTTGCGGTGATAAGGCGCACACAGAGAGGCCGTTGGAGCCTGTTGAAGAGGAGTGGTGACGGCTGAGTTGGACGCAGCCGAAAGCGGGGTATGTTTAGCCAAAAACAAAGCAAATGAAAGCTCGGTATCCGACACTAGTAATTGGATGTTAAGTCATAAGAAAAGGGCATTATGAAGATAAACGCATTTCACAAATTATTATTAGTATTAGTAAAATAAACGCTATAGGCGCGAATAGATGTGCGAGGTATGCGAATGATATGGCATAAAGAAATAGGCATTTTAAGAAAAAGCGCAGTAAATAAGAATAAAAAGCATAGAGAGTAAGGAGAAGACAACTTGTCTGCTCTAAGCCGCATTTAAAAGAGGCAGATCTGTGTGTTCCTGTTGCCATCGTAACATATGTATATTCTAGAGCTTTGCTTTGTGATGTAACTTTAAAATGGCTGCTTGAAGTTGCATTAAAAGAATAATGCATAATGGTAGCCTCCGGGCTTGTAATGAAATTATCTGATTTCTATCCATACCACAAATTCCCCAAGGGAAGCAAGAAAGAACTAAAGTTGAATGAACTTAATGTTCTCCCCTAAGGGTATTGGAAAGTTGGCTGGTGCTGAAGCTGCACCAAGAATTAAAGACTAGCTGCAAGAGCCATAAAATCCTCATATAATAGCTGCTGTTTCAAGCACGCTCCTACTCTCATTATGACTTCAGCATAAGAAGGGGAAGACTGTTCATATATAAAAAACAAGGCTTACGTCAAAAACACTACCTATCGATTGTGTGGCAGAGCTTACTGTTTAGCTAATTTCTACGACATTAAAGACTTTTGGCGTTCCTCCATCGCCTGAGCATAGACGGCAACAAAGATTTAATAAATTTGCTTCTATTTTACCATTGCGTATCCAAGCCAAGCCAAACTCCAGCCTTATATGAGATTGCGTTGTTGAGCTGAGGAGGCAAAAAGATTTCTAAAAGTGTGGCACAGAGCGATGACTAATTAGGGAAAAGTTTCTATGGATATATGTTGATTTTGTAAATTAGGGCTGAGCTTAATTTATCCTTAATGAGTTTCAACACTGGGATAGCAATGGACCAGAATGGCCCTTGGCTAGGTGTAATAGAGCATAGGCCAGTGAAGAGGATTTAGATATCATGAGTACAAGCTGCCCGTTATGGCCACCCTTATCATGAAAGGATCCATCCAAAAATGTATAGGCTACCACACACTGGAGGGGGTGGCCAGAAAATTACAACATCCCCTACTTTGAAAAATACCTGTAATGACACAGCACGGGTAAAATTCAAACCTCCTTTTTGTATTTTTATACAGCCCACAACAGCTTTGGGAAGATACCCCAGGTGGACCGTTTGCATCTGTCCATGTCAACATAAGAAGCACAAAAATCATTAAAAACCGGTGGGGTCTGCATAAGAGTAGTACACTAACAAGGACGCCAATAACCTCAAAGCTACCGCTAGGAAATTCTGTTTGTTATTTTATAGTAGGTTTCAAAGTTTTATTTGTTATGGTTCTTCTACCTGTTAGTCATGTTGAGATGGTTGTTTAGATCATGTCACAGTAGTGTTCTTGTAGCTGTGGAGATGATGATGCGGGGACAGGTATTTTTACTGTCTACTCTTTATTATAGTTAGCTACTTTATCATATTTTTCTTCTACTTCTGGGAGAGCTTGTCTGCGAACCTGCTGTCCATATGCTTTCAAGTTCTTCTCTTCTCACTTCCTGTCAATCCATTGGACAGGAAATGCTGCCTAATGTCCTTGCTGTAAACCATGGAAGGACTTCTGACTCCAGGGTCCTAGTTTCCTTCTCCACGCTTCTCAACAAATGATCACATTGCATCTTCTCTCCCACTTAAGGAAACCCTTTACTGTTTTCATTTGCCTTGGTGTTGTGTCAGGTCTGATAAACACAATGGTAATTTTGTAAACTGGACCACACATATCGCTGGAAATGGTGTGATATTTGGGCTGACATGTGACTCTGGCGATGTCCTGACTCTGGTTGTCTTCTTTGATTAAGATGCACCCTTTGATGTGTGGTTTGTATGAACTGTTGTTCAGTCTAGGCCATTCTCCTGCTTATGGATGTTCCTTTTCATTCCAGATTCACACAACTTGTCATGTTTCTTTACTGATTCACACAGCTTGTCATATTTCTTTACTTGGATGACAAGTTCATTCATATCCTAGAAGTGCTTTTATGTTGGCCTAGTGCCCTTGTTCTTCTTGTCCTCATTTCATGGTGTATGCCAGTTCGGACTTTTAGTAAAATGTTGAGTGGTATCCTTTGTTGGTATGCGATTTTCAAAGATGTTCTTTGTTCTCTCTACCAAGGCCTCCCATTGTGGTGATGCGATAGTAATGTGAGCAACTTCCTCCATTTTATTACGGACACTTACTAGTCTTGAACTGTTATGTGAAAGTCTAATACATTCTGGGTACAGAAGTTTTGTTTTACTTCCATTGTACTAACTAGACAAAGACACACCTGAAATGAATAACTTGTATGTCAAAAGGTCCGGAGACAGTGCCTATAATGGCCAGGAATTTGACGGTTACCATATGATATAGACTTCACTGACTCCTTGTTCGTTCTTCTCATTGGCACATGCTTTGGAGCTTCTTTGGGTGGTTGAAACTTTACCATGTAGCACATCTGGCTTGCTGGTGGACTGTTGCTCATCAAGTGAAGTCTGGAAATCCACATTTTTCTTATTCTGTGGCCAAACTGAGTAGGAAGTTAGCTGGTACGGATATATCCATGACACAGATGTTTTCTTGGTAGTCTTCAAAGGGTATGTAATCGTGGTCTGGGAACATCTCACACACTTAAGTGGTTCGGCTGAGTTCAAGGTGCACTTCTTGTTTGGCTTCAGTGTTGGTTTGTCCCTCATTTTTTCATATTCTGTGATGCACATAAAGTTCCAAGATTCTCTACTGTTGGGCATTACTATTTGCCAGTTGGTTGTCCACCATCAGCTGCACAGATGCAGACAGTTATGTCCTCTTCTTTCTGTGTACACCAGGAATAGTTTCCCATCATCCTTGTCTCGTGATGAGCCTCTAAAGGATGATTCCTCAGCGTATCTGTCAGAACTGTAGTCTCTGCTTCCTTTAGTTTTATCCTGTCTGTGTTTTTGAGATGTTTCCTCATTGTATGTTCTTTGTTGCACTCTGGATAGAGCTTTCAAACTATCAGAAGTGATTTAGTTCACACAATAGATACATTCTTGCCTCATTGTCTGGCATATACCACCATAGGGGTACTGCAGTCCACATTGATAATGATTGCTCCTTTTAGGCTCTTATTTCTTTGTTCCATTTCTCCTTTCCCTGTGGTCTTTTGACAGGGACTGTAATGGCACATCTTGTCTTGAAAGATCTTGTGTTCTGAGCGTTTTTCTCTTTTTTACAAGATCTCAATACTTTTTGTTTGTGCCTCTCCCTGTTCACTTGCGAAATCTAGTAGTGTATAACTCTTCCTCTGTAGTTTTCTGCAGAGAGACTCAAATTGACATCCTTTAATTATTATTTAATGTGATGGTTTCTTCACCTGAGGTACTGTTAAATTAGTAGTGTTGCACTTATCTTTTGAGAAAGAAACACATTTATCCATGGACTCCTATCTTAATTAAAGATGTATCTTTCATAGTCAACATTTTTCTTTGGTAGGAACTTTGCATTCACAGCTTTACAAGGATCTTGAGGTGTGCCTGTTTTGATAGCTGTCCATTCTCTGACCAGTCTGCAAATGTATTTTCCAGCAAGATTCTTCAGTCTTAGCAACCTTTGAACTTAGTATTTTCCCTTGAGGCCTTAATCATGTTATAAATTCAGATGTCCAATCTATCAATTTCAGTTCAAGCCAACTTCCTGGAGTAATTAATATGTAAGCAGAAGATCCATTTTTCTTGTTGTCAGCCACTATTCCTTTGGTTAACAAACTGTAGTGAGGATAAGGACACACCTACAGACATTGCTAAGTTAGCATAAGTTGGATGCCATTTTACCGCTTTTGCTCACATTACTACATGGCCCATTTCTGGTAAACACTTTGCTCGCTTGCTTTCACATGAGAACTGTCTGTATTTCATGTATTTGGTTGAACACTCTGCTCTTTGTCTGCACAGCGTGTTCAAGGTCAAAAAACAATGAGCTCTGTTGAATTGCTTTGGTCAGTCTCACGTCCCTAGCCAGAACATAGAACACAGCTGCAACCCTGGAAATCTGGTGCTTTTAATATTGCTGTGCATGCATGTTAACACACTTGGAGAAAACGCTTTCCAGGATAGAAATAGCTGTGCATGTCCGGAGATGTAAATTCCTGCATCTGAACTCAGAGGTATGGGGTCCTCAGACAAATTCTGGAGGTCTTCTATAATTATAATAAACTAGCTTCTAGCACGGGGAGGTTGGCAAGGCGCTATAGTCCTATTTCCACTATCATTACATGATTTCCCCTTTTGTTCTATATGGAATTATAACTGTGCTGATTTGTCTTATCTTATGCATTTTGCTGCTAGTACTGGCTCGTGTATTGCATTATAGAGCACGTTAGTTAAAATAAACATTTTAAACTATACTTTGAATATTTACTCATGTTGTGGACAAGTACGAGAGTTTGAACGAAAGAGTGTTCTTGTTCCCACGTATCCTGAGAGAGGAGGGAGTAACATGTTCTAGAATGTCTAATCATTGGTAGCTTCGCTGTAGTACGGAGACCTAATGAGACACTATAGCTAGTTGGATAGGGGATCTGGGTTCCGAGGTGGATATTTTGGTACACCACTACACACTGAGGTCCTGGTTTCCTGCGCATAGTTCTGTATATGTGCAGAATCCCTGCAACAATACTACTGGGTACTTTTTACAGAACCAGTACAGTCGCTGTATTATGGCCACTGAATGCTTTACTCATGATCATGATTGCATCTCTCGCTCAGAGATGCTTTTCATCTTGAGTGGAGCTCAGGTCTCCTGTATGCCTTTCCTTCGATACCATTCCTGTCCAGAGTTCTTAAGAAGATCAGGAATGACCAGGCCGAAGTCATCCTTGTGGCTCTGGACTGGGCTTGGAGAGTTTGGCATCCCAAGCTGTTGAGCATCGCCATCGGTCCTCCGATCAGGCTGCCCTATTGGGAGGGTTCTCCACCCAAACCGGTCAACGCTGCACCTTCATGCATGGAGATTAAGCAGCGAGAGTTGACAACTTTAGATCTTCCGCCCGAAGTCTGCAATGTTATCTTGGCAGCCAGTGGTCACTCCACCAAGACGATATACATCTGCCATTGGAGCAAGTTTGTGGCATGGTGTGCAGAGAAAAAGGTTGATACCCTTTTTGCTTTCATCTCTCAGGTTCTGTTTATTCTTTCTCTAACCCAGCAAGGCTCCGCTTTAGTCACCTTAAAAAGCTATCTTTCTGCCATCTCGGCATTTCTGCGGTTGCATGATCAGCCATCCATGCCAAATCCCCTGTTGTACATAGGTTTTTGAAAGGTCTCCCACACATGTTCACTCCTTCACCCGTGCCTCAGTGGGAACTCACTTTAGTACTCACTTTTCTTACGTACACTGTCTTTGAGCTGCTACACAATTGTCCTACCAGGCTCCTTACTGTCAAACCACCTTTTCTGGTGGCCCCAACATCTGCCCGGAGGTTTAGTGAGCTCCAGGCTTTATCTTCTAAGCCTCCGTATCTCAACATCTTCCCAAACAAGCTGGTCCTTCGTACTAAGGCTTCCTCCCTTCCAACAGTGGTCACTCCCTTTCATGAAGGCCAATTCATCACACTGCCGGTCTTTTTTGCTCCTCTGCATCCCTCTAAAGAAGGTGTGATTCCACCAGCTGGACCCAAAAGTGCATTGGCCTTCTACCTTGACCACACAAAAGAGACCCGGCTGGATGATCAACTTTTCTTGGGGTATCTGAGCCAAGAAAGAAGGATGTGCAGAAATTGACCATCTCTCGATGGTCCTGCAATAAAATCTGCTACACACTGGCAATTTTTCACCAATTTAAGAAAAATCAAATGAAGATAATAATTGTTCTGACCAGGAATAAAACTGTGCTATGTGTTTTTTGATTAATATAAGTAATTGGGATGGGACGGTGTACCATTGAATAGGGTAATTTGATGTATCCTATGGTCACTATGTATGTATCTTTCCCTCTGCATCATTCTTTTGTATAGTGTGACACTTCTTAGCCCAGTTTAGTGGAGGGTGATTAGGGCAAACCCCAGTGATTTTTTACTGTACACACTGTCAAAGAAGCAACCCCCAGAGAGTTTGCATGCTCATTCCAGCAGACCCAAGGCTGCGACCGCTACATAAGCACGTGGAGTTCTTGTCCTGGCATCTGCCAGGCAGCAACTTGAGCTTGTCTGTACACGTTCAGAAAGCACAACTGTCTGGACAGTCAGGTCAGAAGGGACAGGCACTCTGCCGGTTCGGTGCTGCAGGACTTTTTGTGTGAAATTGCTCCGCAGACCGATCTTCGGGGGGCGTATTGCTTGGCTATCTATTCTAAGGTAAGGAATCTGCAACTAGAAGCCTTTATCAGCTGTACACATTACTTACCTTTGGTAAGGCCTTATCTGGTAGAGACTAACTAGCTACAGATTCCTTACCGACCCATCCTTCCTCCCTGCTCTGCGAACGGATTTCTAGAGACAGGATTCCCATCCCCCCCCCCCCCCCCCTTCCAGAGACCTAGTTTTGCACACCAGTGGTTAGTGTTGTTTATGGCTCCGTGCTCCTGGTGTGGAAAGTCACAAAAGGAAAATGATGTCAGAGTGCTGGGGTAGTGATTATATAGACACTGCAAATATTACTTTCAGCACAGATGTCACTAAGTGATACTGCTCACAGAACCTTTCCCAGATCCATTATGATGCCTGGGGATAATTCTAAGGTAAGGAATCTGCGGCTAGATAGAGTCTCTAACAGATATGGCATTACCGAAGGTAAGTAACTTGTTCTTCAGGCGGTGGGGGCCGGGTGCATACTGCGGTTTCAACACTTGTGGCGGAGGTTCTCGAGCTATAGGAGCCACAGCTGACTTTAAACTTAACGGCTGGGAGATTTTGGTATGGTAGCTCATAGGGCAGCCCTCATTTTCCAGCAGCAGCGTTCTCCCTGGGCCAGATGCAGAGGTCACTGGGTGGTAGTTATGATCATTCTCTATTGTGTGGGTGTCTGACAGTTGAAGACTCCAAGGTGATCAGGGATCCTACCATGGCAACGAAATGTTCTAACTCGGACGCCGGCGGCAGCACCAGTCTCTCAGCTCAAACAGCAGGTTGTCAGTCACACACTATTCTTTGCGCTTGTTAAAAGCAACTCACTGCAAGAACCACTTAGAGAGACCTGGAGATCCCTAGACACAGGTCACACCTGGCTTTGCTCCCTTGTAGTTTCTCACTTTCTTTGGCAGTTTCAATTGCTTGGAACATGTTGGGCTTTTCCTCCTGAACAGTCTCTACTCCTGCAGGGCTGGCCACACTCCTTCCATCTCTAATAAGGCAAGCAGGCAAGAAAACCTGCCTAGCCTCTAGGCAGACCCTCAGCTCCTCCAACAAATTGCAGGCTTAAGGCGATGTCCCATTTCCTCTTGTAGGCCCGCTGTCATGCTTTGCTCTATGGCAGTCAGCTTTCTCTGGGTGCCCCTCCATCAAGGGAAATGCCAGTTGGGAGTGTCCATTATTGCATGAGTATTGGGGGGAGGTAACGGCTAAATTGGGCGACACGACGGATAGGAGCATTGATCAGACCCCAGGGTTTTGCTTACTTCACTGGTTTCCCCACACTGCCCATAACAAAGTGACTAGTAAATTTATTGACTTGGGACTAGTCCTAGCTAAGCGAGAAATTACCAGTCATTGGAAAGCGGCCACGACACCGAACGCTGCGCGCTGGCTGCGAGAATTTACAAAGTGGGCCGACTGCGAGGGGACTCTCAGACTTCAAATGGCCCAGAGAGCCGATAATGACAAAATGTTGACTGCAGCCAGAGCGTGGGTGGCGTTCGTGGACCTGCTTAAGACATCGGCAGCTGACACTGACTGATCTCCCCCACGACACCACTAGAACACACACATGGCTGACCGGCCCTTCCCAAGCGGGCGGCAGGGTTGGAGGATGGCGGGCTTGAGTGGCAACTACTGTTTATTCGCCCCCTGACAGTGCGATACCAGTGGTCCAATCAGCGGGGCTCATTAGTGATGCTGAAAGTTAGCGGAGGGAGCGACATGTCTGGCAGGGGGGGGGGGGAATTTGAGGGGCTGGGGGTGGGCAGAGGGGGTTTTGTTACCTTGTTACTTATTGCGGAGGCTTGCAGCGAGGCCTCGTAGGACACTTTTGCCTGGATACCCTAGATGGGACTATAGGCCGTGCCTAACCTGACACTGTTGACGAAGAGATGGGGTTGCAAAACGGGGATAAGGGGAGTGATGCTCCTTCCAGGGGTCTTTGATATTGCAGGGGTAGGATGGGATAGAGGCATGGGGGGGGGTCCAAGGAAAGACCCTGTCTTATGATGGGGATGGTAGAGAGATATCGATATTGTGGAATTGGGTTGGGGGAACTGGACAGGGGCCCTAGAGGGGGTGTTTTATTTAGGCACGGCCCATCTTGTAATAGTCATTGAGATGTTTACTATCTTATTGTAATAAACTTGCAATAAAGTGTGTTTAAAAAAAAAAAAAATCAAGGGAAATGCCGGACTTCTTCAGGATAATCTTTACTAGTGTAGGGCCAGACAGACTCCTTCCTTTTCAGCAGGCTGGAAGTCTTCTGAGCACCAGGTAGACCCTCATCTCCTACAGCAGAAAGGGCAGACCCTCAACTCTAGGAGATGGTCAGGCAGAACCCAGCCCTGGTCACACAGCAGTCTTTCTAGTACTCTTTGGAGACCTCCCTTTCTTGGTTATAAATGATTTGGAACTGGAACCCAGTGAGGTGGTTTGAAATCCACTTTTAGACACATTTTCTTGACAGTTTATTTGGAGTCTAAAACTTCAGGATCGATTAGGGGTGGTTCTCTTCCTTCTTGGACTGCTCTCCATACACATCATTTGTGTAAAGTGAGACTTCTCACAGCAAGTAGTACTGGAGCTATCTGTAATCTAGAGAACACAAAACATTAATATAATAAAGTGTGAGTTTATTTGCACACAGCTGTCCTCAGCCTTTCTGAAGCAGTAATCATGTATAACAAAAGGGCAGGCCTGACCTAGAAATGTCCTCACCTAGAACAACAGAAACTGTAGTCACACCCCTCACCTCTACTATCACTCAAATGGCAGTGCTTGGGAAGAACTAACAAAAAAGGTGGAACGGGGGAAGCCCACATAACACTTTGTGAACATGGGCTTGCACATCTTAGGGCATAAATGGTTACAGCGCCGAGACACCCCAGGGTATTTGCGCGCTCTATAAATTGTTAACGAACTAATGTATATGATTTAATTAATTAATCCTTTCCTAAGCACAATAGTGGTATTGCTCAATATTGGTAGAATTTATATATAGTACAACCACAAACTCAACCTGTGTGATTTATCATACAAGTATCAAAACAACCCAGAGAAATCGAAATTATACAGAATAAAAACAACACTAACATTTATTTCACAAATTTTTGTTTGCAATCCTTGGTAAATTGTATAACTAGGGTGTCTTCATTCAATCCCGCCCCCCCCTCCCCCGAGGTAGTTCCATTATTCCTGGAGTTGGCCAAAATCAGACTGTTCTGTTACTTTTAAGTTCAAAAGTTCATTAGTCATTCATGTGTTGCATAATATAAAAGGAATAAGGCACTTCTCATTAACATTAGGAACTCCTCATAATATAAGGTTGACACATTTTGGTCCAATTAGGTCGAGCTTCCAAGGGATGAACCACAAGAACATGAAGATTTCACAATACCGATCAAAAATGGTTTGGTTTTTCTGTTGGGTTATTACACTGGACTGTTCCAGTCTATTGAGGGGTCCCTCTCAAGACTTGGAGTTCCTTTTACTGATCCAGTTGGGATGGGACCGTCCGCATTAGTCTAACAGTTCCAGAGTCTGGAAATTTGGTGATAAACTTACGCCTGGCCGCAAGTGGCATCTGAAGTAATGCTCCAGACGTGACCAGTATATTATGAGAAAATCCTAATTTATTTTATACTATGGAACAGTATTTGTTCAAAAAAAGATTGTTTTGGCTGTTGCCAAATTGCTCATTAACATGCCTCTCCAGGTCACTGTACCTGGCAAAATACTAGTTCTCTTTCTAGCAGTGTATGTGAGAAACAAACACATTTGTCTTCAGGGGCTCTGTACTTAGACACCTGCATATGACAATACTGGGGGAGTGGTGGTCATGTCACCTAATACGATAGCCAACTGCACAGGACAGTGATCAGATAATCCTCCGGTTAGTATTTCACAGAATATTGTCATTTTAGGGATGGCATCCTCTACAACTACAGGATGCTTGGTTTTATCATATGGTGTGGGACTCCCCAGTCCTGCAACCGGTCTGGCAATCAGTAACTGCAGCGGTGGCTGAAATGGCAGCACACGCCCTAACCCCCACGCCTGCATCCAGTCTACTAAGGCTTCACCCCCTGTGCGAAAGGTGACAAACATCTACATAAATTCATTGATCTGCCTTTGTTTTGTTTGGGCGACAAGTGGCCATGGCATGGAAGTTGCCAGCCCCTCCTGACCTCCAGCACTAGCTCCATACATTGCTAACATGAACACAAGCAGAGGCCCACCCACATCCTCCAGTCACTTTGCATAAAGAGGATCTCCCACACTGGTGGAAAATGTTGGAGACCTTCCTGCTCAGTGTGGAAGCCAAAAATGGCGCGCATCCACTTTGACACATGGCACATATACTAGCATGTGTATGCACGCAGACATGACAGTTGATCCATGCGTTATGTGGGATGCGAAGAGATATGCTGAGACAACGCATAACATACCTTGCCCAGACCAAGTTGCGAACAGACTCCTGCTGCCTAGTGTTGCCACATTCCAGTGCCGACAGCTATGTCGCTGCACATAACGATATTGCATGTACCGCAGGATAACGCAACACTATGTCTGAAGCCATATCTGAAGCTGTTTATTAAGGCTTTACACGTATTTAAACACATTTGTTAGAATACATTTTTTTTAATGGATGGCATACTCTACCAACCCAATCTTATTTGAGTTTCTCGCTCTTTGGTGGAGAGATGTGTCCACTCTTGTTAAGATAGAAAAAAAAAACACAACTTTGTGACATAATTTGTCATGGAACTTTCCTTCATCAATATGACATAGAATGGTAATATGGGGGTTGGCAGTCACACTGCAGAATGAGATGCATTGTCTTGTGAAGTGGAGGGGTTATTGGTAAACAAATGACTGTTGTGGGTTAGATTACAAAGTAATAGCAGGATACAGATTTGTTGTGAGTATATATGTAGCATACCAAATAACTTGTACTAGGATTTTAACTGCAATCCAACCCCCTCAAGTTGGTTGGAGGTCCATCAGGGCAAAACATGAAGTGGTAGAAGAGTGAGGAATCAGTGATGCGGGTGGATGTTGCCTCATAGCCAGGTGATCAGGACAGGTATTGGGTACTATTAACGAGCATAGTGTGATCGAAGCAACAGCCATTCATTGTAGATAATGGATATAAGAGAACATGGCAGGAATGTCAGCTGAGAATAATCTCTCATAATGTACATAGTATAAAAAAAAACAGTAGAAAACAAAATACAGAACTACGAATTCAGAGGCTACAGCAATATAGTTAAGTGTTCACATAGCAGCAACAGGCAGAACTTGGTACTTCTTCAAAGAGAAGGTTTTGACAGAAGTACGATATTGGAAGAATGAAGGATCTTGAGAAACGCGTTTCAGAGTAGTGGAGATGGTGAAGAGATCTGCTGTGACAGTCTGTCAGGTCAAATATTTTGTTTGTGAAATCTTTTGGCTGTACTAATAGTTGTCTTTTCTTTAGTTTAACAATCTTTCACACTTTTGGGTAAGTAGCAGGAAAGGTCCCAAAGTCCTAGCAGTATAGTTACTTTAGTACTATTCAACTTCCAGGCTGATGTATTTCATGCTTATGAGTGTGCTCAAATGGCATGAAGGTGTTTTAATAATTTTGTAGCGGTCAACTAAAAGCTTGGTGCTGTGCGGTCTAAAAGTGCTGAGTGCTGTTGTATAAGGTTCTTGTTGTCAGAGGGGTTGCTGCATAGGCTGTTTGGGCTAGGGTTCTGATTGGCTACTAGAACTAGGGGTTCCTATTGGACTTTGGGATTAGGGCTTTGATTGGCTGTTAGGGCTAGGGCTGTGATTGGTTAATAGGGCCAGGTCTCCCATTGGCTCTAGAGTTTATGGCTAGGATTCTGATTGGTTAGAGCTAGGATTTAATCAATCACTCAATCAGGGAATTGTGAAGTACCCTACTCACCCGTGAGGGTCTCAAGGTGCATGGGGGGGGGGTGTGCAGCTCCGATTCAGCCAAAGAGCCAGGTCTTGAGGCTCTTCCTGAAGGTGTGTAGAGTGGGGGAACATCTGATGTGGATCGGGAGCTCGTTCCAGGCCTTTACCACCATGTAGGAGAAGGCCATTCCACCGCTCTGGTTCTTCAGAGCAGGTGGAAGGGCTTCAGACAGCTGCTGTTCATCCAGGATGTGATGTCTTGCATTCCCTTCTGGAAGCAGAGTCTGGTGGCGTTGGGTTCCTCCTTGAGGGAGAGGATGAGCTGGTTGTTTTTGGCGTAGGATACTATGCTGAGTCCATGTTTTCCGACTATGGCGGCAAGGGGGGCCATGTAGATGTTGAAGAGCATGGGACTGAGCAACGATCTTTGAGGTACTCCGCAGTTAATCTCGGAGTTCGGAGAGGAAGGGCGGGAGTCTGATCCTTTGAGTTCTGCCGGTAATGAAGGAGCAGAGCCAGTCGAGGGTGGTTCCATGTATGCTGGCGTCATGGAGTCTGGTGGGAGACTGTGTCGAAGGCTGAGGAGAGGTCTAGTAGGATGAGGGCTTCGGTGTGACTTTGGTCGAGGAGCGTGCAGAAGTCATCTGTGGCGGCAAGGAGGGCGGTCTCGGTGCTGTGGTTGCTGCGGACTCTGGATTGGGTCAAGGATGGCGTTCTCCTCGAAGTTTGTCAGCTGGGTGTTGATCTCAGTGACTTTGGCCGCGAAGGCAAGGAGAGATGGGTCAGTAGCTTTTCCGGGTCCTTCGGGTCGGCAGAGGGTTTTTTGAGGAGGGGCTTGACTTTTGCACATTTCCAGTCATCTGGGAATGTGCCAGATTCGAAGGTGGCATTAATGATGCGTTGTAGCTCGGGTGCTGTGGCAGCTCTGTGGAAAATGTGCGGCAGGCAGGGATCCGTGGGGGCTCCGGAGTGCTCTTCATAGTTGTGGTGTTATCTTCAGTGGTGACTGGGGTCCAGGCAGCGATGGTAGGCTGGCTGTCGTTGCTGGAGAAAGGAGTGGTTTCTGGAGTCTGTTCGCTGAAGTTGTCAGAGGGCCTTGATTTTCAGATGGAAGTAGGAGATGAGCTTCTTGCGGAGTTCCTGGGAGGCTGTGACATCCGTGGCTTCACTGGAGGGTTTGGTGTATTCCTTGATGATGCTGAAGAGTTCCTTTGAGTTGCTGGTGTTGGCGAGGATTTTGTTCTGGATGAAGGTCCTTTTGGTAGATCTGATGAGTTGGTGGTATTCGGTCATGGCATTCTTGTAGGTGGTCTGGTCTTAAGTGGTTTTGCTGTTCCTCCATCGTTTCTCAAGACGTCTGCAGGTGTGTCTGGATTCTTGGAGGTCGGTGGTGAACCAGGTGGCCTTCATGGGGCACAGTCTGTCAGGGTTGCGGAGGGGGGGTGGGGTGGGGGGGGGGGGGAAGCTGGTCTGCACAGTTGATCCATCCCGAACCCCATTTTTCTACTGATCTTTCTCCCTAATCCCTTTCTACAGGCTCTTCCGTCCTCCATATCTCCACTCCAGACCTCAACTTACTATGATCTCTCAATTAACACTTGTGATTTTCTTCCCTTTTCTATCCTTTCATTACTCTATTCAATCCAACTGACTCACTCTGCTCAAATTAACATACCTCCCTAATACTATACTCATATCAATCCACCACTTGTCGCATTATGTTCCAGAGTAGCATGCTACTCGCTGAAAATCACCTTGACACCTTGTCAGGGGTACTAAGCGCTATATAATTACAATTAGATCCGATCATGGTGTGATATCAAGAAGTGGTTGTATTTATTTAGTTGGCCGATAGTGGTGGAATAACTGTTATATTAGAAATTGTGGGACTATTGTTCTGTAGTAGGGGATCTCTGTGTATAGTCATAATCTAGTGAATAGTCCCGCCCATGTGCGCGGACCCCGGAGCAATAAAAATAATCTCTTAAGTTGTCAAGTCATGCAGACCTGCATCTACACTTAAGAGAGAATTTCAAAGACAGATAATGCAGCCTATATCCACAGGCTACACTGTCCAGTACTTCAACTAGAAAAAATTCCACCAGCAACCACCAACAGCACTGCCTGTCCAGCTTTTTCCATAGAGAAAAAACCTGCCTCTTCCAGCAAAAGCCTCTGGAATGATAGAGAGGATGGAATGGACAGACAAGCCCCATAGGCTGCCATTATGTGGCTCAGAACAGGATACTGTGCCTTTAAGAAAACTTTCCAGAACTTTTCCAGTATCCCAGAATGCACAGCAGGTCCCTTTTACTTTCAGTTCTTTTTTACGGCTCCTGCTAGCAGGACCCTGGAGCATTGAGCTCTCCTTTTTCAAGGGTTTATTGGTGTTTTTTGTCAATTTTTCAAGTGTTTAGTGTTCTGGTGCTGTCAACATGCCTGGCTTGTTCGACAAGTGCCCAGAGTGCGACAGGAAGAAGGCTAAGTCAGATCCACACAAGGTGTGTATAGGCTGCCTTCCCCAGTCCCATGTGCCTGAAGAGTGTGATAACTGCCACTCGTTCTCAGCCAGGACCCTGAGGGAAAGAATGAAGATCAGGCTCCAAGTCCTGGAGGACAGAAGGCTGAAGGCACAAGGTGGGTCAGGAGGGGCTGATTCTGCCCATGCTGAGGCCTCTGGGGGGCTCCCCAGGGGTAGGAAGACCGGCAAACGCCCCCACTCTCCACCGGCGTCGATGACGTCGACTAAGGCGTCGAGAGGGATGACCACGGTGTATTCACCGTCCCCCCAGGGCTTTGGGGAGAAGCGACGTTCGACGTCGAGGGAACTGATCGGACCGCCGTCGATGACTTCGGCATCGACGCCGTCAACGTCTCCGTCGAGGCATCGACGTCGAGATCAGGCCCGGCGTCGGCGCTCACTGTCGAGGGGAGGTCGCCGTTCGCCGTCGGCGAAGAGGAGGCGTTCGCCATCGAGGCGTTCGCCGTCGTGGCTTCACTCGCCGTCGACGTCACGGAGGCGGTCGACGTCACGGAGGCGGTCGACGTCGAGGAGGCGGTCGACGTCGAGGAGGCGATCGACGTCGAGGAGGCGATCGACGTCGAGGAGGCGATCGACGTCGAGGAGGCGATCGACGTCGAGGAGGCGATCGACGTCGAGGAGGCGATAGACGTCGAGGAGGCGATAGACGTCGAGGAGACGATCGCCGTCACAGAGACGATCGACGTCGAAGAAGGATTCATCGACGTCGAGGAGGCGCAGGGGGCGCCCGGACACCAGGAGTCCCTCGACGGAGTCCCCGGGCTCGGGGTACTCAGTGGTATATACGCCGCCTCCTCATCCGCCACCGCCGCTGACGCCACCACCACCACCGCCAACTCCTCCTCCTCCTCCTGCTATTCCGCCTCGCAGGCCTTCGGGACCACCACCGGTTCCGACGCGATCGGTCTCATTGCCCAGGTATCCGACGCCGCCGCAGGGAACGCCTAAGCCGCGGCGCCAGGGTAAGCCACCGTCGCCGGGCCCGGGAGGCCGGCGGACAGACCGAAGCCAAGAAGATCGCGCTCCCGCTCCGGACGGAGAGGGAGATCGCGGAGCCGTGGGCGTTCGTCGTCAACATCGAGACGGCGCCACAGGAGGCGCAGATCCAGATCGTGAACTCTATCATCGGCCAGGGACTTCTCACCGACGCTGTCGGACTCACCCGGGACGAGGGTGTCTCCGGTTGACCATCTGGTCTCCTTCCAGGAGGTGCTGCTGAGAGGTGCAGCCAAGTTGGGAATCACGGTGACGGTACCGACACCTACAACGTCCGTGATATTCGAGACGCTGCACAAGAAGCACCTGTCTCGCCCCCTGCTGCCTCTCGTGCCGGGACTGGTGGAGCCCGCTATGGAGTTGTTCCTCACTCCGGCAGTGACAAAATCCGCCCCCTCCCGGCTTATGAAGAAGTATCGGGCTCCGGACTCGGACCCGACCTTTTTGAGGACGGACCCTAAGCCGGATTCAGTCATTGTGACGGCAGCGAGGAAGCAGCATGCTACCACCCCCTCATCGACAGTTCCGCCCGACAAGGAAAGCCGCTGGCTGGATTCGGCGGGCAGGAAGGTCTGTGGTACGGCTGCCACCACCATGAAGGCGGCAAGTGCCGGGGCTCTGTTGGGGCGTTACGACCGTGCCCTGTGGGAGTCTCTCCAGCAGTATGCGGAGCTGCTGCCTCGTAACAAGAGGGAAGACTTCTTGGAGACTTTGCGCGAGGGGATGCTAGTCTCCAACCAGGTGATCAGTGCGGCAGCGGATGTGTCCCTGCTGGCGGCGCATGGGTACTGTCATGGTGTCCACCAACGACGGCACACGTGGCTTCGCCTTACCTCGCTCAAGCCGGAGGCTCAGCAGAGAGTGGCCAATCTGCCTTTCTCGGGGGAAACCCTGTTCGGCCAGCATGCGGACGACGAGATGGCCCGCATGGAGGCGGAGACCCTGACGGCTGTCGGTTTGGAGAAGCCAGAAAAGAAGAAACGCCCCTTCCAGAGACGGTTCGGGTCTGCGGGCAGAGGGCGTGGGCAGGCCTCGGGACAGCAGCAGCACCAGCAGCAGCAGCAGTTCCGTAAACCCTTCCAGAAACGCCAGAAGGGTAGAGGGGGCCAGCAGTCCGCTCCTGCTACCAAGGGACCGGCCGGGTCGCAGCCCTGAGCATTTACTTCCCTTGCAACCGTTACCCACTCCAGTGGGGGGGAAGCATTCAATTTTTTCCCGGCAGAGTGGAGAAAAATTACTCAGGACAAGTGGGTGCTGAATATTGTTTGCAATGGATACAGTCTTCGATTCATCAGGCCGCCTCCAGCGACTCCGCCGGTAAGCTGGCGGTATCAACTGCGAGAGCTCCAGGCGGAGGCAGACATCCTGTTAAGGAAAAAGGCAGTGGAAGACGTACCTCTGTCTCAAAGGGGAAGAGGTCTGTACTCTTGTTTCTTCCTGGTTCGCAAGAAGGACAAGAACGAGTTCAGGCCCATTCTGGATTTGCAGCAAGCAAACAAATGGATTCACAGAGAGAAGTTTCGCATGCTGTCGTTGCATCAGATTTACCCTCAGCTGCAACAGGGAGACTGGCTCTGTGCCATAGACCTACAAGATGCGTACTTCCATGTGCCCATTGCACGGAAACACAGGAAGTTCCTGCGGTTCCAAGTCGGTGCCAATCATTATCAATACACAGTACTGCCATTCGGGCTAAAGTCTGCCCCAAGGACCTTCTCGAAGTGCATGGCAGTGGTAGCGGCGCACCTACGAAGGAACAAGGTGTTTGTCTACCCGTACCTGGACGACTGGTTGATCAAGGCCTCATCTTTTTCGGAAGCGCAGGCGCACTTCCGGAGGACATGCGTTCTCTTGAACAAGCTGGGGTTACACGTCAACATGTCCAAATCTGTCCCGACTCCGGTCCAGTGCATACAGTACTTGGGGGCCTCCATCGATACACAGTCAGCAAGCGTGTCTCCTTCGGAGGAGAGACGGTTATCGCTCCTTCAGAAGGCTCAGGACCTCATGGCCACTCCATCGGCGACAGTGGGGAAGGTGTCTTCGCTGCTGGGGTCGATGGCCTCCTGTATTTTCCTCACGCCGCACGCTCGGCTGCACATGAGACCACTGCAGGGGTGCTTGGAGGATCAATGGGATCAGAGAAAAGGTTCTTGGGACGACAAGATCCGGCTGTCTCTACATGCTCTTCAGTCTCTGAAATGGTGGTGTTCGGCGGAGAATCTCCTCAGGGGAGTTCCCTTCCACAAGGACATTCCCGAGACGACTATCGTGACGGATGCGTCTCTCCAAGGTTGGGGAGCACACTCCGGAGACTTACAGATACAAGGAAAGTGGTCCCCGTTGGAGTCGACGTACCACATCAATTTCCTGGAACTCAGAGCCGTGTACCTGGCGTTGAAGGCCTTCCATCCGTCCTTCCAGACCACCTCGTTGCTGATACAGACGGACAATACAACCACGATGTATTACCTCAACAAGCAAGGGTGGTAGAGATCGCGCACTCTGTCGCAGGAGGCGCAGGCGATCTGGCGCTGGCTTCTGGCCCGCGGACTGATGATCCCAGCCACGCATCTGCCAGGTGTGAGAAGTTGGCCTGATATGTAGTGCTCACTATTCTAGTGATCACTGTGTATCAGTCCAAACGACCCTTATTGATGATTGGTTGTACGTCAACCTTATAGACCAGCTATCCTAGTAGCGTGGACAAGAGCAGTCTTCAGGCTAAACTCTAGAGGGCGTGTTAAGCCAGCTGTTTACCATCACATATACCCCTTGAACACCAGGTGAAAAGACACCACACAAGTTGTTATGAAAATAAAGGATATTTATTTATAACAAGTCTACCCTGGCTCTTTATGAGTCAGGGAGCTAAGCACACTACAAAACTCTTAGGAAAATACTTCTGGTTGCACAATTTACACGAATGCCCGAAGGGCACGAAACCATTTACACTGCAAGTGGAATGGGAGAGGTTAGAAAGTTTAAAGTTACTGATTCCGGAGGAATCCGATCAGTGGGACTAAACGAAAAAGGAACTGGACACTTGTAGAGTGAACCTACGGTGGAGCACCGAGATACTCGAGTTACCTAGCCCAGAGGCTGCGGCTGCGTGGGGTTCAGCAAGATGTCGGGACTCCTCGTTGTAGTCTCAGGAGCCTGAAAGAAGAAGTTGCTGGCAGGCGACCAGTGTCGATGTTCAGCGAGATCCAAGCCTGGATCGGTGATGAAGGAAACCTGAAAGCAGAGGGGACTCAGTTCTCAACCGCTAGCCAGCGATCGTGTGGGTACCAGGAAGGTACCGGCTGATGTCACCTCGACCAGGTGAGTGGATGACGTCGGACTCGGCTGTTCCTCGGACCAGGAGGCGCGGCGGCGACCAGGATGGAGGGCGAGCTGTCCCACGAAGGTGTCTGCTGTCGATGATGCTGGGCCCAGGAATGGGGCAGCAGGTCTTGGCAGTGGCAAACCCACGCGGTGGAGTCAAGATGGCGTCGGGAGTGGACCAGGAGGGTCCGTGGTACTCCTCTGTTGAAGGGGAGCAAGAGCTAGTCTGGAGCAACCAGACCAGTGATGAAAGTCTGTCGTGGTGCGTCGTAAAGAGGGTCACCAGCCGGTCGGCGAGTGGCCGGAGAACGCGGTGAGCAGCAAGGAGCAGAAGGGCCCCCACGCAGATCTCGTGGATGCTTGGGAGGCAGACTTCGGTGCTGGAGCCGCTCAGGGTTAGGGCTTCTCAAACCCTAGGTGCACTCACTCGAGGGTCCCTCGGTGGGCGTGCTAGATAAGCGTCGTGCAGGTTCTGAAGATGGCCGGTCCCGCAGGTCTCGTCACACCTACGAATCTCAGCTGGGCTGATGATGTAGGTAGAGGTCAGAGATGGCAGGGATCCCGGGTCTCGTCGAGCTGGGCAGTCTTGATCCGTGGGAGAGACGTACAGCAAACCGCAAGCGCTTAGGTGGTGCCTGCTGGTGCAGGGTGGCTACTCCTTAGCCACAAGGGAGAGTCTTCAGAAATAGTCAAGAGTTCCTTTCGTGGAAAGTAGTTCAAGATTCAGAATTATCCAATTTGGGAAGGGGACCCGCTCCCACCTTTATTCTAGGAAAAAGGGGCTGGCCCGTGACTAGGTCCTACCTATGGGTGGGACCAGGAGGGGGGTGGTTACACCCCTATCCTTTGTCCGGCTTCGCCCCAGCTCAGGGGCTGGTGTGCCCCCGAAACTGGTTTGAGCCGGGCTATGCACAGTGAGCACCGGGGTGCCACTTGCAATCACCTTCCTTTCAGCCCTGCCTACCTGGGATACACAAACCCTGTCTGGGATGGTGCTAACACCGCCCTCGACAGGAAACCCTTTGTCCAAGCTCCCCTCGCTGGAAGGTCTCCCAGCAGCAGGAGGTCAGACTTGTGTCTGGTGGCAGCATCCATTTTGTGATGCTGAGGCTTGAGTCAACTTTAACCGGGGTTCAAGGTTACTTCCATGTCGTGTCCCTCTAGAAGGGTGGAATGCTAACCCCGTCGCCAGAACTGGCGAGGGGTTCGTATTCCAATTCGTATGACACCTTACTCGACATGTTTGGGTGATGCGATGCCAAAGTTAGCAAATAACCGCGAGGATTATAATGCACTTTAAGGTAGTTGGCCCGCGTCACCATGGAACGGCTATTAGGATTTGGTTCCGCAAGCCGTCGACGGGCTCAGCTCGCGCCAGAGCACCATCTCACATGATTCCCAGCACTCTGCCTTCAGGATTGATAAGGCCTGCCATAGGAGTGACTGACAGGAATCCATGCGTCCATTTTAGGGTTAGGTATAGGAATACTACACCTACAGCAACGGGTGATTACACCACCTTGCCCCAGCTGTTGTGCAGCCAGTTGTGTCAGATTTGGGCGGCCATCCAGGGGTGGCATAATGCATGCTGCAGCCCCTGGTAGGCCCTGGGTACACCGATGCCCTGGATACCTGTGGTATGCTGATACAGGGACTGATAAGGCGGCCCAGTTCCAATTAGTGGATGCACCTAATGTACATGTGTGTTAATTTCGAGAGAGAACAGCTAGGCTGTGGGTCTGATTGGCAGGCCCGCAGCCAGGGAAAGTCGTAAACCAATGAAGCAAAAGCAAAAAATCTGGGTGATCATAGGATTGCAGATCCTACTCTCCTACACCAGGTGTGCAGAATGTTCAGGCGGACGCACTGAGCAGGCTGCTTCAGGAGAACCACGAATGGGTCATAAACGACGAGGTACTAGGAGAAGTCTTCGCAAGGTGGGGGACTCCAGACGTAGATCTGTTCGCCACTGCCGAAAACAGAAAATGCCGAGACTTCACATCCAGGTACTACCAGAAGGGGACGCTGGGGAATGCGCTATGGATCGACTGGTCGAACAGCTTTCTGTACGCTTTTCCACCCATTCCCCTGATTCCGGCAGTGCTCATCAAACTGTCCAAGTCCGGGGCACGGATGATCCTGATTGCCCCGGAATGGCCCAGGCAGTGGTGGTTCACGGATCTGCTTCACCGGTCTCTCCTTTCTCACATGCGGCTGCCGTGCAGGCCGGACCTTCTCACGAAGTTCGGGGGGCGGATGGTGCATCCCAACCTCTCGTCTTTGAGTTTGGCGGCATGGCTCCTGAGATAGTGCAATATGGCCATTTGAATCTACCAGAAGATTGTATGGGCATACTGAAGGAGGCTAAACGTCCTTCCACTAGGATTTCCTATGCTTACAGGTGGAAGAGATTCTGCATCTGGCGCAAATCCAAGAACTTTGACCCGACAACCTGTAAGGAAGATGTCATCCTTCCATATCTTTTACATTTGGCACAGTCTGGCCTTAATTTCCACTCCATTAAGGTTCATCTCGCTGCTTTGACTGCTTACAGGAAATGCCCTTCACAGACTTCCTTCTTTCAGATCCCTGTGGTCAAGGATTTTTTGGAAGGCTTGAAGAAGGTGTTCCCTCCGGTCAGACTTCCCTCGCCTTCCTGGGAATTGAATGTGGTGCTGTCCAGATTGATGAAAGAGCCTTTTGAACCTATTCACAAGGCTTCGTTGCAGCACCTGTCCTGGAAGGCGGCGTTACTAGTGGCCATTACATCGGCCCGCAGGGTGAGTGAACTTCAGGCGTTGTGTTGCCGAGAACCTTATACTGTATTTCATGCTGCTAAGGTTGTTATGCGTACTCACCCTAAATTTCTTCCTAAGGTTATATCTGATTTTCATGTCAGCCAGACCATAACTTTACCTACGTTTTTCCAGAATCCTTCTTCTCCAGCGGAACGGTCTCTACATTCCCTGGACGTTAGGAGGGTGTTGAAGTTTTATCTTGATAAGACCAAAGATATTCGTAGGTCAGACCAATTGTTTATCAATTATGGATCAGTCAGGACCGGTCTTGCTACCTCCAAACAGTCCATCTCTCGGTGGATTGTGTCCTGTATACAGTTGTGTTACCAAAAGGCTAATAAGACTTTAGGGGGTAAACCTAAGGCTCATTCCACCAGGGGCAAAGCTGCCACGACTGCTTTGCTGCGTAATGATCCGATTGCAGAAATCTGCAAGGCGGCCACTTGGAAGTTGGTCCATACCTTTGCTGCGCATTACTGTCTGGACGCGGATGCCAGGGCGGATGCTCAGGTTGGGCAGGCTTCGCTGCGAAATTTGTTCGCACAGTAGTGGTATTATTTTGTAATCTTCTCCACCGCCGTTTTTGTGTGGGGATGGGCTTGCCATTCTATTCACTAGATTATGACTATACACAGAGATCCCCTACTACAGAAGGAATAGTTTCTTTTCTGTAACTCCAGTTCTGTAGTAGGGGTATCTCTGTTATAGTCATAACCACCCGCCCTCCTCCCCGGTGGAGATGAATGTTAATATAGGGAATGCTACAGGTCTGGCGTGCTACGCCTTCAAAAAGAACTGAAAGTAAAAGGGACCTGCTGTGCATTCTGGGATACTGGAAAAGTTCTGGAAAGTTTTCTTAAAGGCACAGTATCCTGTTCTGAGCCACATAATGTCAGGAAGGAATGGACAGACAAGCCCCATAGGCTATCATTCCAGAGGCTTTTGCTGGAAGAGGCAGGTTTTTTCTCTATGGAAAAAGCTGGACAGGCAGTGCTGTTGGTGGTTGCTGGTGGAATTCTTTCTAGTTGAAGTACTGGACAGTGTAGCCTGTGGATATAGGCTGAATTATCTGTCTTTGAAATTCTCTCTTAAGTGTAGATGCAGGTCTGCATGACTTGACAATTTAAGAGATTATTTTATTGCTCCGGGGTCCGCGCACATGGGCGGGACTATTCACTAGATTATGACTATAACAGAGATACCCCTACTACAGAACTGGAGTTACAGAAAAGAAACTACTCCTTCTTGTATTTATATAAAATTCTTTTAAATTTATCAATATGCAATTAGGCGTCACTGAATTTATATAGCACATTACCCCCGACATGGTGGTGTAGTGCTTTATGCCAGGCAGCACTGTGCTCTGGAACCCAGTTAACATTTTTTATCAAGTAGAGTCCAGGGATGACATTGCTGGCCTGCCCACTGGGGGCTGGGAGTTCAGGTAACTTGTGCAAGACAGTGTTGACCAGGGGGTATAGTGTACCTAGGCAAAAGGGTGTTCTTCCGGCCAAGGCTCAGATCACGGCAGCAGGAACTCTTTCCATGGTCTCAGGTTTTTAAGGATGCTCCGCTGATGTGAATCAGACCTCAGCAAGAGATCTCCACAGCCTACAACCCTCGCTCGGCAGCCCCTGCACTAGGCCCACTCCAACCTTTAAATGCATATCGTGTCTTGCATTCATTTTTAAAAAAAATTATTTTGTTTATTATTCCAGTCAGCACCGGCAAAATACATACATTACAAACAAGCGGCCTTTGCGGTTGCATATACTTGCATATCTCTAGAAGACAATATTCGTATAGTTCTGTACATAGAGAAGCTCATATAGGTTCTATCACATCCCGAACCTCCAACAGCCATAGAACTCCATAATTTAGCAACATATAATTAGGGCTCCTGGTTTTATGGTATTTATTTTTGGGGCATTTCCGTCTGTATTTATCCATATTTATTTTGTCAACTTTATCTGTATTCGTCCATATTTATTATGGGTTTTGTGAAAAAAATAAAGTTTAAACTGGTATATTTCCACATTTATTTAACCAATACATATGGAGTCATGCTTGAATGTCTGCCAGGTTTCAGTAATATGAACACCCGCTAAAGATAAATCAAAGCACTGCTGTTTAAGCCTCTTTACTAAAATTCCTTTGTTTTTTAACCATGTTACCTATCAATCCACACAGTTATTGGTCTGGCAGTCACAGCAAAGTGTATTTAGAATCACTCGCAAACCACCCAATTTCTGTTTATAACCGCATTTAAAAATAAATAACGACAAGAAAATAAATGGTTTTCTGTCTGTATTTATCTGTAAAAATCAGTAAAAACAGGGAGCCTTACATATAATATAGTCGATAAATTTTATGAACACCAGCTTTGATTGGTACATCTGTTCGCTTCCCACCAGTAAAACGGACAAAAACAACATGTTCTATGCAATCTTACCGATAATATGGATCAACCTTCTACTTGTGTATCCTGAAGATACTGCGTTAGGGGTTCCCAGAAATCCCTAGGTCTCGATGCCTGCAGTAATTCTTCCACGTAAACCTCTAACGTCTCCCTACAGTATGACATATCAGTAAGCCAGTCTTTAAACCTAGGATGGCATTTGCTGCCCCATCGGATTGCAACACGACGTTTGGCTAACAGAAGTGCAACAGCCAAGAACGTCCGCCTCTTGGCAGGTTAAGTTTATATATTCCCAGTAGACAAACAAGTGGAGCATTCGGTATTAGTTCAAACAGCATAGTCGTGAGTGCTCCCATAATTTCTGGGCAGTACCTATGGATCTGCGGACACTCCCAGGCCATATGCAAGAAGTCTGTATTTAATGCCTCGTATCTATGACATTTGTCATGTGGTCCGAGCCCATATTTGTGTAACTGAGTCGGAGTATAATAAATTTGATGTATAAATTTAAAGTGGATGATGCGTAAATTGCAGTTTGATGTCATCACTTGTAGCTGCGTGCAACTATACTCCCAATCATGTTCATCTATGACATTGCCTATTAGTGCTTCCCACCGTTTAAGCGATTTGTTTGTTACCCCACTCTGTTCTGCCTGTGACGCGTTGTATTAGCGTGTAACTAATTTTTGACGAGTGGGTGCTGTCAATAGAATCTGTAGCGCTTGCAATTGCGGCGGTTCCGTCAGAAATTATGCATATAGCTCCCCGAGCGCCATGTGCAGCCACAGATGTGCAAACAGCTTCATTTTTTTTTTTAAACTTATTTTTATTGCCATTTTCATATTTCACACAGTGTACATTATACAAAGTTTCGCAGAGTTAAGTCAATTGTACATCCAATGGTGGTGATGTGCAAACAGCTTCATAGGTGTATGGTGTGCACTTAATGTTGGGTCCTCCCTCTGAATAAATCTGCCATGTAGGAAAATATCACTCATAGTGCACAGTTTCATTTCCTCCAACAGCAGTAACATGGTTTTCTCCTGCGTAAATGATATTTTCGGGTGGTGTGCTATAGAGAGAGAGATGAGGCGTAAATAGGTAGTTTCTGTGTGCTAGCCTATGCCATGCTCTTGAAGTTCAGTGCAGTTTGGATCATGTCTTTGTGAGTAAAAGTCTTTGGATCTGACACATAAGCTATCAGTGGGGTTGGTTGTACACTCTCTCCACTGCTGCGCGTGGTATGTACGCATGCGGTTGAAGCCAGTAATTAACTGTGCCTGTGCACAATAAAAATATAATTTTAGATCTGGTGCACCGAAACCCCCTTTGTGGTACGGTTTCGTCAATATTTTCCAGCCTATTCTGGCCATCTTGCATACATTTTAAATAAAGTTTACCAAATGTGAGATTCATGGGAAAAACTTGGCTGCAGTTTATTTTCAAAACGTATGATATTACTTGCATCTTGTTTTGGTAAATCACAGTACCCAGTTCGATTCATATGCCAGGGCCATAAGTCAAAATTACAGGCTCAACTCATGAGCGCGAGGTCGTAAAATCATCACAATCAAGTTCTGTTTTTGGTAGTCATATTTGACACCTTTTTAGATTACCCATGACAAGGCAGTGTAGCACTTTATACAAGGTACCCATCATTAGCTTTTTTGTTTTATTAGGTAAGCAGAGCCCAGGGATGGTACTTCTGGCCTGCCCGTGGCAGGATGTTCAGATAAGTTGTGCATGAGTCTTGGCAGGGAGGGGGGGGGGGGGGGGGGGGGGGGGGGGGGGGGGAGTAGAGTGCACCTGGGCAGAAGAGTGTTCTTCCCTGCAAGACTCCGACCACAGCAACTGGAACTCTTTCCATGGTCTCAGGTTTCCAAGGCTGCTACGCCGATGTGCCTCAAGCCTCTGCAGGAGATACATCTCCACACCCTGCAACTCTTGCTCAACAGTTCGCACCATTTATGCGTTCCAGAACCTTGCAGTGTCAGGCCTCTGCATCGCCCATGCCAAGTGCTCTGCCTTGGGTGCTCATTTACTGTTTCCCTTGCAGGAAGCTTTACCTTTTTAGGTCGAGCCTGAGCATCGCATGTGCTGTGAGCCATGGTGTATTCAGTTAGGGACTTGATGTTCCGCCCATTTCCCACCCATCTTTTCAATTGGCTCCTGTTACTGTCATTCTAAATTGTTGCTTTTCATTCAGAAATAGGCTTAGTAGTCCCTCAATGTCTGCAATTGTAATCTCCCAAGAGGACTGGACTTTTTACTTGTGTTACACAGTCTGCTTTATCTAGGCTGTGAGCACTATTCTCTTCAATGATTTGCCCCTTTTCCACCCACTACGTGCTTTCCTACAAGCAGCACGCCACCTGCTTTTATTTTAATTACTAATGGCGGCCTGCTTTCACTATAGTGGCAGAGTTCATTTATTTACTTTTGCAGCGCAGTCCGCGTTATATAGTGGCCGCGCTACTTTTAGTTTGGTTGCGTGGTCCACTTTAACGGCTGGTATGAAGCAATTATTTTGCAGTGAAAGTCTTAATCCTGTGCCCCATGGGAACAGTCCAGACAACTGCCAGGCCAGGTCCTTCCTGGACCAGAAACAAGCATCCTGGGACCGGTTTCAGGGTATGTCACCCTTCTTCAGCCAGGCTAGCTTACATAGTGGCCATGCCCCTTTCTTTGGACACTGCTTCTGTATTCAGGTTACAGCGAGCCGCGTCCAAAGAATGGGGTGTGCCCAACATTAAAGTGAAACCACGGCATGGAGCGCTTATACCCCCCCTCCCCAAAAAAAATTGTGAACAAATGTATTTTTGCGGGTAAAAACGTCCATGATGTGCCGTCACTTTAATGGTGGCCTTGTCCCTTTCTTTAGACGCAGCTCGCTGTAACCTGAATACGGCAAGTAGCGTCTAAAGAAAGGGGTGCAGCCTCTATTAAAGTGGTCTCGCATTTGCAAGAGTTTGAGCTATTGGCTTAAAATAGACTGCCTTTTTATATATGTGTTGGTTTGAAAACCTAAATAAAAGGGATTGTCATTTACAATGTCAATAGCTTAAACTCGCAAATGCGAGACCTATTACATTGCAAAGGTGTGTTTACTTCTGGTTTACTTTTATTGCATTAAGCAGAGGATGTGTGTGAGAAAGTGCCATCTTTCTTGCATGGTATGCCCCCACTTTTTGCGGAATGTACTTTGGCAGGAGTCCAGAGCACACTCAGTCAATCAGGTGCCAAGGGCCTATGTTCCTTCCCTAAAAACCTCAAACCCAAATTGGCAAGCCCTGGCCACATGTTAGCCCCTGGTAAATCGTACCCTAGGTACCCAGGGCCTTGTGACCAGGGAATGCCTCTAAGGGCTGCAGCACTCATTGTGCCACCCTTAGAGGCCCTGTACCCTAACACACACAACCACACAATCAATCAATCAATCAATCAAGGAATTTATAACGCGCACTACTCACCCGGAAGGGTCTCAAGGCGCTGGGGGAGGGGGTCTGCTACTGCTCGAACAGCCAGGTCTTAAGCTGTTTCCTGAAGGCGAGGTGGTCCTGGGTCAGCCGCAGGTGGACGGGCAGGGAGTTCCATGTCTTAGCCGCCAGGTAGGAGAAGGATCTTCCTCCGGCGGTGGCTCTCTGGATGCGAGGGACGACGGCGAGGGCGAGGTACGCGGATCGTAGCTGTCGGGTGGGCGTGTAGAAGGTCAGGCGGTCGTTGAGGTACCTTGGGCCCAGGTCGTGGAGGGATTTGTGTGCGTGGGTGAGGAGTCTGAACGTGATCCTCTTGTTGACAGGGAGCCAGTGCAGGTCTCTTAGGTGGTTCGAGATGTGGCTGCGTCGGGGGGCGTCCAGGATGAGACGGGCGGAGGCGTTCTGGATACGCTGAAGTCTTTTCTGAAGCTTGGCTGTTGTACCGGCGTAGAGGGTGTTTCCGTAGTCTAGTCTGCTGGTGACGAGGGCCTGGGTGACAGTCTTCCTGGTCTCAGTCGGGATCCATCTGAAGATCTTGCGGAGCATGCGGAGGTTGTGGAAGCAAGATGAGGAGACGGCGTTGACTTGTCTGGTCATCGATAGGGAGGAGTCCAGGATGACGCCCAAGTTGCGTGCGTGGTCCGTTGGCTTGGGTGCGGTGCCCAGGGCCGGGGGCCACCAGGAGTCGTCCCATGCAGAGGGCGATGGTCCCAGGATGAGGACTTCTGTCTTGTCCGTGTTCAACTTCAGGCGGCTGATGTTCATCCATTCGGCGACATCTTTCATCCCTTCGTGTAGGTCGGCTTTGGCGGTGTCGGGGTCTCTGGTCAGGGAGAGAATCAGCTGGGTGTCATCGGCGTAGGAGATGATGTTGAGGTTGTGTTGGCGTGCGATGGCAGCGAGGGGTTTCATGTAGATGTTGAAGAGAGTGGGGCTGAGCGATGATCCTTGCGGGACGCCGCAGATGACTTCGGTGGCCTCCGAGCGGAACGGAGGGAGGCGTACTCTCTGTGTTCTGCCGGAGAGGTATGAGATGATCCATTCCAGAGCAATCCCCTGGATGCCGGTGTCGTTGAGGCGTTGGACTAGGGTGCGGTGGCAGACAGTGTCAAATGCTGCGGAGAGGTCAAGGAGGATGAGTGCCGCTGTTTCACCTTTGTCGAGCAGGGCTCGGATGTCGTCGGTGGCTGCGATGAGGGCGGTCTCTGTGCTGTGGTTGGCTCTGAATCCGGATTGCGATGGGTCGAGGGATCCGTTCGTCTCGAGGAAGGCGGCCAGCTGCTTGTTGACGACCTTCTCGATGACTTTGGCAGGGAAAGGAAGGAGCGAGATAGGGCGGAAGTTCTTGAGGTCGGTCGGGTCCGCAGTTGGTTTCTTCAGTAGTGCGCTGAGCTCGGCGTGCTTCCAGCTCTCTGGGAAGGTGGCTGTGTCGAAGGAGGCGTTGATGATGTCTCGGAGGTGGGGTGCGATGGTAGAGGCGGCCTTGTTGAAGACATGGTGGGGGCATGGGTCGGTCGGAGATCCGGAGTGGATGGTGTTCATCATGCGTGTCGTGTCTTCGAGGGTCACTTTGGTCCATGTCTGGAGGATAGCGGCGGGGTGCGTAGGTTCGGTCGATGGGTGCGGGGGTGGAGCGCCAAAACTGTTGTGGATGTCGGCGATCTTGCGGTGGAAGTACGAGGCGAGGGAGTCGCAGAGGTCCTGCGAGGGAGTGATGTCGTTGTTGCTGGTGCTGGGGTTGGAGAACTCCTTGACGATGTTGAAGAGCTCCTTGCTGTCATGGGCGTTCTTGTCCAGTCGTTCCTTCAAAGATTTCTTCTTGGTGGTGCGGATGAGCTGGTGATGTCTGCGGGTGGCGAGTTTGAGGGCGGTCATGTTGTCGGTGGTCTTGTCGAGGAGCCAGGCCTTCTCGAGGGTGCGGCAGGCCTTCTTGGAGTCCTTGAGTTCATCGGTGAACCAGGGGGCCTTCTTGCTTCTGGGCCTGGTGAGTGGGTTCTTCAGTGGGGCGAGGTCGTTGGCACAGGAGGTCAGCCATTGCGTGAGGTCGAGGGCTGCTGTGTTAGGGTCCGTTGTCCGGACCGGTGGGTTCTGGCTGAGGGAGGTGGTGAGCTGGTCGACGGTGATCTTGCTCCAGTTTCTGTGGGGAACCTGCTTCGGGTGGTGGTGGACCGTGTTCTTCTTGAAGCTGAAGTGGACGCAGCTGTGGTCAGTCCAGTGGAGTCCGGTGCAGTGGCTGAAGGTGATGTGCTTGCTGGATGAGAAGAGGGGGTCGAGCGTGTGGCCGGCGTAGTGGGTGGGGGTGTTGACCAGTTGCTGGAGTCCGAGGTTGGCGAGGTTGTCCAGCAGGGTGGTCGTGTTGCGGTCGTTGTTGTTCTCCAGGTGGAAGTTGAGGTCTCCGAGGAGGATGTAGTCGGTGGAGGGGAGGGCGTGAGGGCTGATGAAGTCCGTGATGTCTTCGCAGAACTGTGCGCGTGGTCCCGGGGGTCTGTAGATGAGGGTGCCTCTGAGGGTAGTCTTGGGGTCGGTGTGGATCTGGAAGTGCAGGTATTCGGCGGTGTTGAATGCGTCGGTGGAGTCAGTCGAGATGCGAATGGTGCTTTTGTGAACGATGGCGATGCCCCCTCCGGTCTGGTTGTTGCGATCCCTCCTGATGATCTTGTAGCCGTCCGGGATGGCTATGGCGATGTCGGGGGCTGAGGAGTCGTTCATCCAGGTTTCCGTGAGGAAGGCGACGTCTGGAGATGCGGTGTCGAGGAGGTTCCAGAGTTCCACGGCGTGTCTGTGGATGGAACGGGTGTTGATCAGGATGCACTTGAGGTGGTTGCTGTTGTCCGTCTTGGTGGGCGTGGTGCTTGTTCGGAGGCAGGAGAAGTTGCAGGATCGGCAGTCGAAGGGTCCATGGGTGCGTCGCGGGGACGCTCGGTGGCATCCGGGGGCTCGGGCGGGTTTGAGTGCGATGAGCGTAGCGAAGTCGTAGGTCCTGCGGGGGGGCTGGCGGGCGCGGGGGCCAGGGGGTCTGGCGCTGGGCGCGGTCCAGGCGCGGACGGGCGCAGACGGGCTTACCTTTGGCGCACCTTCGGCGCACATAAGGCGCGCCCGCTGCGCGCGTCCGCTGCGCGGTCGCTGGGGGGGGCGTCATAAGTAAGGAGCCGGGAGGGAGGGTCCGCTGGGAGGCGGGAGGCTGGGTGGCCAATGGGCAGGGAGGAGAGGCGGGACTGCGGGCTCAGCGGCGGGAAACCAGGAAGGCGAGTGACCGGGGCAGCGGCGGCGGCGGCGAGGAGGCGAGGAGAGTGGCCAGCAGCAGCAGGAGGAGAGCGGCGTGAAGCGGAGGTCAGCGCAGGTGAGGAGGGAGCGGCGTGAGCGGGGTCGGTACCAGCAGGTGGGCGACAGGCAACAGGCAGCAGCAGGCGACAGGCAGCAGCAGGCGACGGGCAGCAGCAGTGAGAGGTGAGCGACCGTCTGTGTGGGGCACAGGGGTCACACTGACCAGCCCGCCGCGGTCACCTTAAGTAAGGAGCCGGGAGGGAGGGTCCGCTGGGAGGCGGGAGGCTGGGTGGCCAATGGGCAGGGAGGAGAGGCGGGACTGCGGGCTCAGCGGCGGGAAACCAGGAAGGCGAGTGACCGGGGCAGCGGCGGCGGCGAGGAGGCGAGGAGAGTGGCCAGCAGCAGCAGGAGGAGAGCGGCGTGAAGCGGAGGTCAGCGCAGGTGAGGAGGGAGCGGCGTGAGCGGGGTCGGTACCAGCAGGTGGGCGACAGGCAACAGGCAGCAGCAGGCGACAGGCAGCAGCAGGCGACGGGCAGCAGCAGTGAGAGGTGAGCGACCGTCTGTGTGGGGCACAGGGGTCCTGGCAGGCTGAGTGTCTGGGTAAAAGACAGAACAGAGTCGACATGGCACACATCCCGTGTGCCATGCCCACCACCTACACTGCCCTGGCATACATCAGCCACCCCTTTAGCTGGGTGCCCTATGCCAGTGGTGTGGGCACAGGAGCATGAGCCCTGTGCCCCTACAGTACCCAGGTCCACTCCTGGGCACTAAGTGCAGTGCTGCCATTTAAGAGTACATGGTGCTGAGAGCTCGTCAAACACGAACTCCACAGCACCATAATGGCAATACTGAAGACAGAAGTTTGGTATCAAACTTCTCAGCACATTAAACCCGCACTGATGCCAATGTGGGATTTAATGTACCAAGCACCCCAGAGGGCATCTCAGCGATGCCCCCTGAAACATAACCTACAATCCACGTCTGGTCTGGGAGGCTGCCTAGGCTGCCCCACAGCAGACATGTTGCTGGACCCCTGGGTAGGAGAGCCCCCGCTCTCCTGGGCCTGCAACAATGCACATCCTGGGCGAGGTGCTAGGTCTTCTCCCCCAGGATGGACAGGGGGAAGCTTCAAAGGCATGCCGCCTCTGAGCTTCCCCAGGCCACTTGCTACCCCCACTCTGGCAGGAAGCCTGGCTAGGAACCACAAATAAGGACAGGGAATGTGCCAGCCTGCCTACCCCACCCCTCAGGTGGGGGAGGAAAGGTGAAGCACATCTCCGGCGCTCGCCATCTTGAAGATGGGAGGCCCTGTCCAATCAGGAATAGGCTACTGCCCCCCTCCCACAGGAGAGGGGCAGGATAGGGGGTGTACCCACCCATTGGTACCTGCCCTTTACCTACCTGTAACGCCCCTAATCTAGTATTTAGAGGCACCCTGAACCTTCCTTCCTTAGATTCCAGATCCCGAAAAACTAAGAGCAGCAAGAAGGAGGAAGACCTGCTGTGCAGCTGCTAAGAAGAGGAAGACACCAACTGCTTTGGCCCCCAGCCCTACCGGCCTGTCGACCCTCGAACCTGCTCCTGCTCCATCCCGGCACCTCATGGCCAGCAACCTCACAAACCCCGGAGGACCTGGCTACCTTTTGGCTCTAAGCACCTGGGACGCCCATGAACAGAGGCTCTGCTCAAACCCAGCTTCTAACCCCTGGCATCAGCCCGGGACCACAAACCCTGCACCCGCAAGCCTGGTCTGTGCCGGAGTGAACAAAGACCCCGAGAACTTCCCCTCGGCGACTGTGACCCCGAATCCGGCACCCAAGGACTCACCTAGACGCTCCTGACGAAGCCTGCAGCCTCAGAACCAGGTACCCCCCCACTCCCCCCAACCACGATCAACAGAGGGTAAGATTTCACGACACCAAAAGGCACCCCTGCACCCGGTGCCCTGCGGTCCCCTGTGCCCAACTCCTGGGTACCTACCTATCCTCCAACTACCCAACTTACCTCTCGAAGTGGTGGTGGCACCTGAAGAATCTTCGTCCCCGAGCTTGCAGCCTTTTTTCAACCAGGAGCTTTCCCATTGTACCCTGCACCCAGCCGCCCGAGAGGCCCTGGCAGTGTAACCTCTACACCATCTACTTCCCCATTTGCCCTGAGCAAGTGACCAGGGGCCCAGCGACCAGGGGCCCAGCGACCAGGGGCCCAGCGACCAGGGGCCCAGCGACCAGGGGCCCAGCGACCAGGGGCCCAGCGACCAGGGGCCCAGCGACCAGGGGCCCAGCGACCAGGGGCCCAGCGACCAGGGGCCCAGCGACCAGGGGCCCAGCGACCAGGGGCCCAGCGACCAGGGGCCCAGCGACCAGGGGCCCAGCGACCAGGGGCCCAGCGACCAGGGGCCCAGCGACCAGGGGCCCAGCGACCAGGGGCCCAGCGACCAGGGGCCCAGCGACCACAGCCTCGTGGCCCGCTAGTCAGCAGCCACCAACCAAGGCCCCCCTGCCTCCCATAGGATAACATTGGGCCTAACTCACTCTGCACCTGTGCCGCTGAGTGTAACAACTGTACTTACCTGACCCTGGGAGACCCCGGAGTCTGTGCCCAGAACCTTCACTCTGCCAGTCGAGTACTTACCCAAAAGCCGATAACCCAATTTTCTTCCATAGGGTAACATTGACTGGTTTCCTCTGAAATTTCTTCTAAGTGTGGAGTTTCTAAAACCTAAAACATTCACCAAAAATCAACCGAGTAACGAAAACGAAAATACTCACCTGCTATTAGTTGAGATCCCAGTGCCCAGCACTGACCCTGAAAAATATTCACAACCGTACTTAGCAGTAACCCAATTTCTTCTAAGTGTCGATTTTTGCAAACTTCAAATATGCTTTAGAAATCGTACCAACTGTGAAAACGTAATTACTTACCTGTTTTAGATAGAGGTCCCAGTACTGAGTCTAGGAACCCAGTACTGGATTACAAAAGTAACAAGAACATACTTACCTGCAACTTGAATTTTCTCCCATAGGGAATCAGAGAAGAAATTTCATAGAAAAACTGTCAACTTTTAAAATCGCAAAATATTGCCTAAAAATCACAACAGTAACTAAGTCGACTTTTATCACTTGTTTCTAAGAACTGTCCCAGGAGTGAATCTAGGATCCAGTCCTGGAGTAATCTATTGCAAATAACTTAAAACTTCCATTGAACTCAATGCATTAATAGGTTTGAAATTGTGCTGCCTATTGCAACAACCTGCAAATGTATTTACCTAAAGCCTCTCATTCTGATAAAAGTATATTTTAATACCTATTGTTGGTTCTAAAACAAACATTTTTTTATATAAACCATTGACCTAGAGTTCAGTTATTGAGTGTGTGAGACCATTTGCTGACTGAGTGTGTGCAACAACTGCTTTACACTGTCCTCTGATACTGCCTTACTGCTCGACCAAGCTACCACTTTAGAGAGTAAGGTTATATCTAACTTTAGCCTCTGCCAAACCTCTGGGGACTGTGGACTCTGTACACACACTACTTATTTGGGAACAGTATATACAGAGCCACTTTATCACAATGTGGGCATGCTAATCGGGACCCACGGTGAAACGGCACAACTGGCCAACTTGATCCTCCAACTATTATGTACACCATTTCTCCTCTCCACCTGTACCATCCATTGTGTACACACTCTTGGAGCAGGAGAAAGGCCCTGAGGAAATCTGAAGTCTGGCCATCACAAAGTAGCCATTTCGTTCTTTCTGTCCCCACCCTCTTCTCATACATCCTCTCTTTTAATTAACTCTTGTAGAAGACCTGCTGCCGCCCTCTATTCCCATAAAGGTGTTGTACACATCTTATCCACATTAGCCCTCTCTTGAGGCCCTGGAGTTGTGCCCACACTGCATGGTGTACACCATGGAAGCAAGTAGCCTCAAGTGTTTTCAGGGCCATTGTACTCTGCATTTGCAAACTACTCTATTGCCTTAAATACCGTGGACACAAATGTATTCTGGAATACGTTGCTACCGATGACTGCTTCAAGGGCTTTGAATTGAGTAGTATTTATAAAATTAGATCAAAATAAAAATCGAAAAGAACTGACTGGCCTCAAGTGAGAAGCAATTGGGTGCGAGGCAAAACTGCATCCTCGCATTCCTCTGAAATTGGTATATTTGCAAACTAATTGAGGACCTACTTATAGGTCACCTGGTAACTCCAAAGTGCAGCTGTGCCCCAAGTCAGAGTATATCCTACTCATAAGATATCAGCCTCTTGGGCAAAATACCTACTGGTTTTCAACATCATATTAAATGCGCCTATGCAGAGCATAATTCAGTCTAAGCAAAATCCAAGTAATGATCTTCACGAATCCAAGTTTAGCCACCACTATGCAGACAGTGCAGAAATAGTGGTTGCAGTTTATCGAAATTGTACCTCACGAGGCGACAGAATTTTATTGCTAGTTCATGCAAACCAGGGCTCAGCTCCTCGCAAGCTACTGATACGTTGAGGGGTCCTTAAATACCGAAATGGCAACAGTTCACCGTTTGGAATTCAATGATGGCCTCCAGCACACACCAAGACTTTGTGCCGCTCTGTAACAACCCCCCAAAGCAGAAACCTTCAGGAAGGCGCAACTGATGCAATATCACTCACTGCACAAGGACCTGCAACAACCATACCCACGAGCCATTGGTTATGTTGGTGTCCGAACACAGGCCCAGGTAAGAAATCAGAAGCAACTACAGCTTACATTTTAGGAACTACAAGTGAAAGTCTTTCCCAACTTGGGGTACAATTTCTATAGGTTAATTTAGTCTTTTTATAGGCCAGGTGCAGCAACATTAAAAACTAAGGTCTGCCTTATTGTAAAACATGCATGGTGCTGCTAGGGCCACCATGCATGGCCATCCACTAGGATTGTCGCGGATGCCGTTCAGCATCAGCAAGATGAAATTATTTGCGCAGTTATTCCTGCGAAACAATATGTATTGCTGGTTGCTCATTCAAAGAACTAAGTGGCACCCTCCTGTTAATAGACTCCTTAGCTCACTGGTCAGAAGACAGACCGAGAAGAGTGGAGACCGAAGCACATCAATCAGGCTGTGCAAAACACGCACCTAGCATGGACTTCCATTCTTTACACTTGAGGCTCCCGGTTTATTGTATTTATTTTTAACATTTGCATCTAGCTATAATTATTTGTAGCCATCTTAATGGTATATCCATATTTGTGTTTTGATAAATGGAGTTGTAAAATGGTATATTTCCAAATTTAACAAACCTGTTATTTAACTGATAAACATGCACTTATCTTTAATGCCTGTTGCATTTTAACAAATTAAGCAGCCCTATACAACAGAACACTACAGCCACAAGTAAACATTAAATACAGACATATGTTACTATATGCTGGTTCAATGAAATCTCATCCTGCTTTTTACCTCCCTATGAGTATCTGCTCAGCTGTTGGCCTGGAATTTACTAAGGACAGCGTGGCAAATCACTCAAGCACAATTGTTCATTTTTCTGCTTTTAATAAGCAGAAAAGAAACTTTTATGCCTGTATTTATCTGTAAAACATATCTGTAAAAAATTGGGAGCTTTACTTCTACTTTATCCCATATTTCTTCAAGGGAACAGATCACATGACAAGTTGGTACCTGATGAGTAAACTTAACCTCTGGCCACCTCGAATGATAACCTATTGCCACAAAAGCATATTTAGGACTAGTTCCTAAAGCACTGTTGGGCCCCAAGATATTCAAACCGATTTTCCTACAAAGGGCATCGTTTTTCAGTTACCACAAGCTGGTACTCCGCCCTTTATGATTTGCTACTCCCTGCGCATGGTGTACAATTTCTAATGCTACACTTCTCGTCTTTCCACGCCTGGACCCCAATATTCAGCCCTTATCCTACATTTTGTTGCATTCCTCCCAATATGGCCTTGATGAAAAGACTTCAGAATGTTCTTAAAGTTCCAGGTACAACCAAAATATTAACTCTCCATAACATGCCAGCCACCAACAATTCGCTTCAATAGCTTTCAGCACAATCCGACCCCTCACCTTTCCTTGGTCATCCCCCAAAACATATATGACCTCCTGACATTCTTTAACCCCTGTATCCATTTTTCATGCAAGATTCGCCTGACAATAATACTGCAACAAGCCACCATCCCTTCATCCCTATTCACATTCCTCCTGACCCTGGACTGTTAACCTTGACAGACACCCAAGACATTCCTTTTCTCTGGGACAGATTTCATCTTGTAAGATTAGTCTAACCTAATCATTCATTGTGATATCCAAACCTTTTGTAGTGAAAACGAATGGATGATCTGTGTGTAAAACAAACTCGGTGCCCCAATTTCCTCAATGAAACGTTGCAGGGCCAACTGATAGGAAGCAGCATTCGCCCAGATATTAATTCAAGTTAATTTCATGCTTTGACTTCCAAACAGGATTCCATCCAGGAAGCGGCACAAAATATGCCCATGTTGCCATCTGGGATGCCCGTAAAACTATTGACCGGAACAGGGTGCTGCACTACCTCTTGGACCCCTCAGCTGCCTTTGACACAGTTGACCATGGCTCTACGAAGGCTGCATAGAAGGGATTGCTTGACTGGATCACATCCGACCTTCAAAACAGAACTAATGCCATCCACACCCCCTTTCTCATCCAAACTGTACTTCACAAAAGGGGGTCCCATAAGGCTGTCATCTCACCCATGCTTAACATCTACATGAAGTAATTACAGGCATTGATCAGTCAATTTTACCTCACATGCAATAACTATGCAGATGACACTCTAAAGGCATTTACTAATAAGTTAAGCTCCCGAATATGAGGCAGTCACCAACACTCCTTAGAATTTACATGCCATTCTCATTATTTGAAACTTAGGGCCACTGTCGACCCCCCCCCCCAAAACAAAACTTCAGACCCTTCCCTCTATATCTCCACTATCCTTCAAGCACACTAAGACTCACATGCCCTTTGTTCAAATTAATTTCATGTTTCCTATAATAATACTGCTCCTTATTCAAGGATTTAATCCCACAAATGTTTTTGCACAATTAAAACCACACAATCCACATTGTGGCATAACTGGCAGATGTAATCCCAGCAAGTAGAGTCAAGCATCTAGCAGCTTAAAGGCACAATGGCTACAAAGGGCTTTTGCAAAGTAATAACCATACTGTAAACTGGCTTAGTAACAATGCCTCTTTGCCATTCACAATAAACCATTAATGCAATGTTATGCAAACTGCTGCCTTAAGCTACGTAATCTACATTTGCCATATAATTTGGTGCTCCATTATGAAAAAGGTTCAGTTCCTACCCCCCCCAAAAATACTGTTGAATGTTGCATGCTTTCTACATTACCTTCCAACCACACCTAGTGGCAGGCATGGTTTGCCAAAAGCCAGTGAAAGCAGGGACATCCAACTACCACTGCATTAGTGTGAGAATGTACTGCCTACAACACCAACGTAACTTATGTACCATTCCATCCCAACACTGCAGTAACTCAGCAGGACTATTGATGCCAACTTTAAAATGGCAAGTGTCTTAGTCCATCTTGTGGTCGCCTCAAAAAGGCTCGTTTCTGCCAAAGGACTATCTTTGCCACAGCCAGCTGTCACAATCTCCCACCTGTACTCTGCACCATCGTACTGGTTCCCTGCACCCCTTAAGAGCAAGGTTTGAACAATCTATGGTTAGAGGCTACTCCCTCGAAAAAGTCAAAGCAGATATACCCTTTAAACCACCCAGCTTCGTTTCCATTCAGACAGCCAATCACCTACCACTTCGAGGGCGTCAACAGGTCTCTCCTCCAGACAAGATGTAGATTTAAATCTACTACAAGTTAGCAATCGGGTGTGCATGCATGTTTTAACATGTTCTGTGCAGCCATATGGGAAGCCTATAGACCAGCACGGGGGCTGTGCATTACATATTCACTATAAACCCAGAATCAGGGGCAAACCGGTTACTAAGAGGCCTCGCTTAGCATATGAAGCACTAGAAATAAGTGAATGCAACACGAGTTTACAAAGCTCCAATTTAAACACTTTAATGTTCACAAAGCAGGTTCAGGAGAACAGCAACATTTAGGTTGTCATTTCCAACTGGCGGTCTTCAAGGGACTTCACACCTGGCTTTGCAATCCAAATCTAGAATCCAAGCATACATCTGAATTAATTACCGCAAGATACAACATATATGTTTCCTGCACTCTTCCAGTTTGAGCATCAGAGAACACCGTCAGTCACAGAATATTCAGACTGGGGCGGTATCAGGTTCATCATTTACTCAGATGCACATTGTGTTCTCGAGAACTTCTCACCTGGCAGAGCCCTGGGCAGCATCAAGCACGAGGATCAGTCAGAGGTTGGCACGGTTGAAAGACCTGGGCAGAGAGAAGAGTACACGTGTTAAATACAAAGGTAATGGGGCAGTTACCTGGTCATGCTTAACATGCCTCCGCGCTCACCCGCCGACAGTACCGCAATACATCACCCAGTTTTTGTACCTCAAGAGCAAAATTGACTGCACATTCCAGAGTAAAAGGAGCATTTGATGTGGGACGTTAATGAACTGGGAGAAGTGGTTTGAAAACGTGTGCAATTGTCCTGGCTTAGTGTTTAGCTGAAAACAGCTGTTAGGGGTGAAGGAGGCGGATTTACTGCAAACTTGGATCCTTTGGCCTCAGTGGAGAGTCACTGGGTCTGGTGTGCGTTTAGGGCAGAGAACAGGCCGAGCACAATCTCTTTAGTAAACACTAAAATTTACTAATTGCCTACAAAACATGGCGAAAAAGGGGAGAGGCAGGGGAGTTCTTGAAACGCCACCAGTTTTGGATTACTTAGAAAGCCAGCGGTCATAAATCCAGCTATCAGTAATGGAGTACAAGAAAGGGACCTGCTGAACGTGGCTGTTGTGGCAGGTGGGACTACATCCCCGGCATGGTTTGTTCCCGAGCAATGACAAAGATAAACTGTCCAATATAAGGTAATAAATATCACAAGAACCAGAGGCCGCATCTATTCTTGGTCTGACTTTGTGGAATATGTGATCAGGACAACTGAAAGAATAAAGAAGAGAAATCCTCACATATGGATTGGATCTGGTTCTTGTGATATTTGTTACCTTATATTGGACAGTTTATCTTTGTCATTGCTCGGGAACAAACCGTTTTTGTACCTGCTTATTGTCAATTACCTTGTGTAATGGAGGATTTTGGGATTCGATGTGGCTGCTTCCTGTTCCCTTGAGCATTCTGTTCATGGCTATTTATTTGCTGTATACTTCCCTTTGATTTTGCGCAATTTACAACCTAGCCACAGCTCGAGAATCTAGTACATCCCCGGCATTCCTGGTGGAAGCTGCAGTTAAAAGCAGGGCTTCAAGTGCAGTACTAGGCGGGGCCATCCTCTTGGCCCGATTTCCTCGGAGAACGCGATTGAAATTGCTCCATCCATCACTAACTCCCCACCATTATGGAAGTGAATATATAACCAAATTTGGAGGCATGAATAGCCCTAGTTCAGCAGCAATCCCTGTATTGTCAGTGGCATTGCCCATTAGTACTATTGGGGAAAGAGTGAAATCAATCCAGGAGGGTGCACTACCAGGTCACTGCTTGAATAGCCCCAGGCTGTAGTCAATTGAATCTGGTGCAGCAGACAAACCCAAGAAAGAGGACGCCATGTTAAATCTACCAAAGATAGGCAAAATGTTTAAGACACAGATTGCTTGCCCTTCCTATTTTGTGGTAATCAGGTGGTCTGCAGGTCTAATGGCTAAAGTAGTTCATGGATTCATAAGAAATTCTGGGTGGAGTGTTGACTTGCATGAGATCCTTCCCTAAGTTGGGCACTGCTCAGATCAGACTGCAAAGGTTAGTTTTAAATACATTGACAAAAGAAAAGGGTCAGAGTTTGAAACAGTCCAGCACCAGACGTCACCAATTAGTAGCCCTATTAGATTAGCATTGAGTCTCGGTGCAGTAGGTCTGTGATGTGACCCACATAAATCCCAAAATGTTGGTTAAAATCCACTATTATCCAGAACTAGAAATTAACCCTGCACCCGAGAGGCGTTTATTTATTAACTACCATAGTACACCTTATTCTAACAAACACAATGTGAAAAGATGAATAACTTCCCAGACTTGAATATCAGTCATATCTTGATTGTAGGTATAGAAAATTTTATTGTAAATCTCTTGTTTCGTTATTTTTAAAATCACCACACAATTGCTTTGCCAACGCGTTTCATCCCTCTTGGGACTTCTTCAGGGTAGTATTGGTCTTTGTGTCGATGTTAACGTTATTCCTCTTAAAGTAGTAGAGGGTCGATATCAAGAAAGATCATAATTTCATTAGTCACAGCCAGCAATGTGTCCTCATTAAGCAACGTAATTTGAAAGGAATGAGATTGCTGGCTGTGACTTCTGAGAGAGACCCCGGACGAAGAGCCACAAGGGCTCGAAATGAACTTTGTTTTTAACGTGTCACTGCGAAATGCCATAATGGGCACTCAGGAGACACAGAAAAAAGAAAAAAGGAAATTATGAAATAAAGCATGAAGGTGGAACTACGCTGTCTCAGGGACTGATATTTTGCGACAGGACGATCTACTTTTGCCTGAAAAAGAAAAAAGTGACTAGCTGTACGGACCCATTACGGGTAATCCGGGGAGAATCTTTCGCATAGTAGAGAGCACATAAGAGACGCCTGGTCTTTCATTTAGGACTTTTGAAACGCAATAAAGTGATCTTATTAATGAAATTCTCATTCTTCAAACTTTTATCGGTCGACAAACAAGGATTGGTTTGTGAAGTTGCAACGGGAGGGGACGAGCCATGTAGGGCCAGTTACACGAGAAAAAGCAATAAAAAGCAAGAATTTCAGAATGCCACAGGAAACCACCAATAGCAAATGAATGGGTGTGCCAAAGGCCCACAGAAGATACAAGTTTTGCGGAACAGCACATACTGTCTAGGCTCGACCCAAGAGAATTACGGTTAGAAGGGGGAGGGGGTGTTCACCTGCATTGAAATACCTGGGCAGACTAACAGCTCTAATCTAATTTGGCTTCCGCGTGTTGTGGGCATGGTGCAGTGTATTAAACCTTCACTGCCAGTTGAGAAATACGTTTACAATGGTCAATGACTGCTTGAATCTTTCACATCATTTAAGCTGAACCTAGATTTAAAGGTTAGCTTCTCAAAATCATTTGATAGTCATGGGTACCCCAAAAAAACGCGAATTCTAGGACACATGTAGTTTAAGAGGGTTACTATTTTTAGAGTACACCCTTAACTATTTGTCTGAAGGGCAAACTTTCACATTCTACTATGTAAAAACTGGGCATTGACACTTGATGCCAATAGTGGGAGCACTCAAAAACCTGATCACTTCTACATGTCTGGGGCCTCACACCCAATTGTGTAGCCCACGAGGTTTGAATTGACAAGGTTCATGTTCATTGGCCTAAATAGTTTTACAACTAGGCTCTACAGTAAAGCCGCTGTTCTGAACTATATCAGAAGCGCTCCGATTAGGTGCAAATGTGCCAACTGACTGGCATGTACAATTGGCCTCGTCAAGTTCTCATTTTAGGACGATGGTTTTATTTTAAGCTAAACCCGTCGACATGGACTTGGGTGTGAACTGTTTCAGGGGTACAAACAGGGGTCGCGCGGCATTGCTGTGGAGCTAAGGTGGTGAGTGAAGCTTAGAAATACAAAGAATAGAGCAGTCAAGTGATCTGGTAATGGCAATTTAGAAGCACAGCTTTAAACTTCATAAGCGCCAGCCTCACTCCCCAAAGATAAGGCACGTGGATATTAAGTCACTTGCCCTAGTCCACATCTGGACCTCAGTGCCAATCGAGGCAGGTAGCCGCTTACCTATTGCAGTTGTCGCCCTTTCAAACAGTAGTTCTTCCAAGTCCGGCTACGACGTAGGAGTTGAGGATTCTCTAAACACTGTAAGAAACAGAAGAAGGAGTTACAACCCACATCTCACTGTTGCAGTAGATAACAGTACGCCGATTTAGCTTCAGAAAATACCTATCAGTCACAGAAATCAGACTGGGGCGGTAATGGGTTCATCACAAAGCTCACGGTCAGGAAAATAAAGGGTTGCCCGCTGTCCAGCACCTCAAAAGCCACCAAACGCTTTGATCCCACTAGTATCCCTACATCAGGACATGCGCCTTACCTTTGCTCCTTACGAGTGAGTCAGAGCGCTGCATCCCTGGGGTGAATCCTGCAACAAAAAGACTCAGTAAATAAATGTAGCAAGTCGAGACCCTACTTCAACCAGACAACGACCCCCCCCGCCCCTAAACACCAATTTGCAGTCTTGTTCCCGTCTCAGTGGCCATGTACCACACCAAAGTCTAAAGTACTTCACAAATAACCCCCAGTTTGGCCACATCATTAACACCACATGCTAGCTAAAGCCACATTTGACAGCTGAACCAGGTCTGTCAGACTGTTCCATCTGGAACAAGTTGTCCTCTTCTCACACCTGCGGTGCCAGTGGGTTCACCTTTGCAGGTTCTGGCACCAGACAGATAGTAAGACGTGTGAGGATTTCATCATCTCGACTGGTCCCCGCGTACATGCAAGGCTACGCATCACACCCCATTCTTTAGTAAATAGAGATTGAAGACGCTCACCTAAGAAAGTCACCGGGAGAGACAGCGCCTGTAAAGCAAAGGAAAGACTTTACAAACAATCCTTCAAATGGGAGAGGCGAGGCAGGGAGCAGGGTCCCATCTAGTCAGGATAGCGACGAGTGTTATCACAGCCAAGGCTCAAGGTATAGTGGTTACAAGTTAATCATTCCAGATGGGACTGCAGGCCCCGGAGAAAGGGCAGCATTCAGAGTGAAGCCACGAGGCAGTTAAAGTAACGAGGGGGGAGCGGGGGGTCGGGGGCGAGGTCCAGCACCCAATATATTTACCTGCAAAGCAGCTCATCCCCGACTAGGATCAGGATACCGCTTCAATCTAGAAGACAAAACAGGCACATTTAAACACTGCCCCTTTAACTCGTCACCTGCATCTCCCAGACGGGCACAATACTCCCAGAACCCCACCCACAGCTGTCAGAAAAACAAGGTCTCATCAGAATTTCAGACGAACGAGATTCCATGAGTAAATCATCATATCAGTGCACATCCAAGACACCCACAGAGCGCCCCCTGAATAAAACTTACCCTGTGAGACTGCAAGACGTCCGTCAGCCGTGGAGACCTGTCGGGAAAGCAATGTGCATGGTGAGTACTGCAGACAGTGCAAGAACAGGTCCCAGCCCCTCCCTCCGCGTTGTCAGTTGTTCGGTACGTTTCACAAGGAATCAAAGTGAGCTAGTGTACTCATCACCGACAGCGCTTGGGAATGTAACTTGCATCAGCAGTGCTCATCTGAGCTAGCAAGGCCCCCCGAGGGGCGCTGCCATATCCCTACTCCTTCCCTGTGGAAGGCTGGGCCCCACAATAAGCACGCTAGTGGCACAAATATCACAATTACCAAGAGGGGCGGCAATACCGGCCCTACCACCCTTCCTTGAACCCAACCCAGCTAAAGAGATGCAGACGCTTCCCGACACCCCTAGAGCTGGAGTAATCCATACCTTGAAAGGAGTCCGCCTCAGCATCAGTACAGCCACCTAGAAAGTAAAGACTGCGTCAGTCTCGGACACTCACCAAGTGAACAATAGAAAAGATGAGGGCAGTCAGATCAGGGCTTTGGTGACTTAGATGCCATAAGACCGAAGTCGTCCAGCTAGTAATGGGTTAACCCATATCATCCTCTCAGACTACCGCAGCCAGCCTAGAAGTAATTTTAGAGCGTAGTTTACCTGCCATGCCTGCTTCCTGGCGAGTCACGACGGATCTGAAAGAAAGATGCGCAGGTATAAGAGCAGGTCGTAGACACCATCACATGCACCCTCGCCGCTTTGCCACCATCAGAACTCCACCATGCTATGAGTGTTCTTCACAGAGTTTCAGACGAACGAGACTTAAAACATCATGTGGAGGTAAAGAAATATCAAAACCAAGTCCTCCCATCCCGACAGACTAGCACATACCTGCGAGTGTCCATTCATGGAGCATCACCCTGGGGAGAAAAAAAAGCGTTAGTCGTGTGACCATTACCAGCCACTAAGCATACAAGTGGTTCTCTTGCCCATGACAAGAGTTTCTGGGCATCGCCCGCCCTTTCATTATTCTGTTCTCAGATTAAAGATGGCATCACCATACAGTCAGCCATATGCTTGTCTACAGAATTCATCACGGAACAGAAAAACCCTTGTAGCGAGCGCATTAAAAGCACAGAAGAATTCATTCTAGGCTACTGGTTTGGCGTCATAATTTAAAGTCCGTAGCGGATTATACAGCAAGTCAAACCGGACTAAGAAATAGCTAATAACTCGGTGCCATGTACGAAAAAGATCCCATTGAATACATTTACTGCAGAACCTGCCAAATTCTACGAGTGGTGCTAAAAATAGTGTAGAGCAGTTACCTTTAATATTATTCCTCATCTGCAGAGGCCAGAGTGTTTTAAACAACTCTAAAATGGTCAAAAATAACGTTGCTTTTGAGCCACGCAGCTCAAACCTTGGCACGTTGTTTAAGACACTTGACCGAAGTAGTTTGCTCCCTCAAGCGCCACTGATGGTTAAGCTTCGGTTCACGGGAGTTGCTAATTAGGGAGAGAAACCCAAAGGTACTTATAACACCAATATCAAAAGAACGCCCACTCCCCACGCGAGAATTCCTCATTAGCTCCTGCGCAACCCCCAATTTCTCCACAAATACATTCCATCTCTCTCCTTCCCCACACTCCTCCAGCAATGCTGTGCTACCCCCTTCCCCCCCTGGTAACCCTTTCCCTCCCTCGGGCCAAGCAGAACCACTTCCTTTCTTCAATTTCCCTATCTCCCAACCCCCCCCACTCTGCCAGATACCCGCTCCCTCACAGCCACCTCACTTAGCTGCCAGGACCTCTCCAACCCCCTCCCCTCTCTTCCTCCCAAACCTCCTTCATCCCTATGACTCCACACACTCCTCCCCTCTCCTTCTGCCCCACCGCCTTGCTCCTCTCCCCCCCTAATTTTGTCCTTAATTCCCATCATTCTTGCAACGCCAACAAAGACAACTCTCCTTCCACCCCTTGTGCACCAACTCATGCTCTCATCCAACACCTTTCCCCACCTCTGAACCCTATACCCCTACTCCCCTCCTCCCACCTCTCCCTGCCTTCCACCGGCAAGTGCACCCCCTCCTGTTTCCATCAAGCCACCCAACATGCCCTGCTCTGCCTTACTCTCTGGAAAATAAGCTAGGCTCTCTAATCACCTCCATCTCCCAACTTGAAGCTACCCTTTTAGTTTTAAGCTCCAAGATCGACTTTCATACACCTCAATTCCTTTAGAAAACACTCATCCTCCCACGAGATGCACCTCGCCCCCATAATAGCTAAGCATAGCCTGTCGTCTGTAAATTCACACAAGCACTCGAACGCCACCCTTCTTCCACTTTCACTTCCCAGTAACCCTATCTACACTATTCCGACCATCTCCTGTCAGAACCACTCATCCACCTAAACCCTCCCGAGCACCATCATACAAGTACAATATCCCCATCACCCCTCATAGCCCAAGTGCCCCCGTCACCAAAACAGTCGCGACAGAGCTGCGCTGTATGCTCCACAACTGCAGATCTGCAATAAAACACAAACTTGAAATCTCCGATACCATCAACTTGCACAATATTGACATGCTCTTCCTCACAGAGACCTGGTTCAACAATAACTCTCACTCTATGTTTGATCTCCTTGTACCCACAGGCTATTCTATACTTCGAAAAGACAGAATTGACAAAGTTGGGGGAGTTGTTGCAGTCATCTTTAGAAACTCCCTTCAACTTAAGGCTCTTCCTAACAGCTCCTTCCACACTTTTGAATGCCTATCTCTTGAGCTTCAATTGCACCACCGCTCACCTCTCAGATTCTATGCTATTTACCACCCGCCTGGTAGCAGCCCTTCGTTTATGGAGGAACTCACAGATTGCATCAGCGCCCAATACTCGCAAAGTGACAATCAGATCTTCGTGGGTGACTTCAATGTCCACTGGGGCTCGCCTCAAGACACCTATGCGAATTTGCTGGCCACCTTCCTCTCTGCAAACGATCTTAACCAACACTGCGCTGAAACACTCTAAGGGCTCAATCCTGGACCTTGTTATTTCTAAAGCAGGCTTGCTGATCATCGCTACCCCTATTCATGTAGACTGGTCTGACCACCTCCTCATCCCATTCTCTCTTCAACTATCACACTCTATAACTCTCGGCCAGCCTAAGAGGGCTACTTCCTGGTTCCGTGACACTAAAAATATTGACCTCAGTACCTTCTGTAATTCTGCTTTGCTATCACTTCCAAGGCTAGACCCGGACCTAGATGTTAACAAACCCACCTCCCAATGCCTCACAGTCCTTGCAGTCTAAATCAATAATGTCGCTCCTCTCCAAAGCAAAAAGAAAAGGCCCACTCCCTCAGCACCTTGGTTCAACAAATCCCTCTATGAAGAAAGGAAGTACCTAAGAGTCCTTGAGAAACAATGGAGACAAGCGCCCTCCACCGAAAATTTGGCCACGCTTCGTTCAGCAAGATCCAAGTACCACAAGCACATCTTCCTTGGAAAAGCGTCGCACTTCAAATCCCTCCTTGACTCAGCCACAAATAGACTCAAAAAACTATTCGACCTCATCAAGAACCCAAACAGCTCTCCCCCAACCTCCAATCCTCAAAGTTGGAGGATTCTACTAAGGAAGCAGCAGAATTCGCTATATTCTTTGACGAAAAGGTGAAATCACTTGTAGATCAGGTCATTCATCCTACCCCTACAGAGGAGCGCAAATCCTTAACCATTTGGCAAAACTTTGACCCCATCTCTGATAATGCCCTCCTTAAATGCATCCTCGATACAAAGCTCTCTAACCATTCTCTTGATCCCATCCCTAGTGCCATTGCCATTGACTTCTATACCCATTCTCTTTCCTATTGGACCACTCTGGTCAACCTCTCCCTCAGTCAAGACTCCCTTCCTGTTTCCTTCAAAACTTGACAGGTCACCCCTCTGCTTAAAAAACCCACCGCTGATGCGAATGACCTCAACAACTACCACCCCATTACTAACCTACCCTTTCTTGCGAAAATCACAGAAAAATGTGTAGCGAGACTACTCTCTCGTCATATCAAGGACAATGATCTTCTTGACAATTTCCAGTCCGGCTTCATGCAAAACTGAAGCACTGAAACAGCCCTGCTGCAAGTGATTGATGACGCGCTGCAGATACTTTATTTGGGAGAGTCTTGTCTTATAACCCTCCTTGACCTTTCTGCAGCCTTTGACACTGTCAATCACAACACTCTCCAACAGAGAATGGCATGGAGGGCACTGTGCTTAAATGGTTTGCCTCCTTCCTCTCTGATAGACCCCAAATTATCAAAATAGGCGAACAGTCTTTCATCTCCTTTGGCGGTCGGTCAAGGTGTTCCTCAAGGCTCTATACTTGCACCCACATTGTTCAATCTCTATTTAGAACCGTTGGGAAATCCAGGATCCACTAACATCCATATGCAGACGACACTCAAATCTACCTTAAGGTGGCCTCCACTCATGATCTCTCCTTCCTAAGCTCTACTCTCGACTCCATTCAAAACTGGATGTTAACTCATCAACTGATCCTGAATCCCTCCAAAACTGAATCCCTCCAAAACTGAATTCCCCCTCCTCTCCTCCTCACTTTCTCCTCCCCCAGTGCAATCATGGATGGATCAGATGAATCTAGTGAACAATAAACCCATCATTGTCGACAGCGCAAAATCCCTTGGTGTCATACTCGATAAACTCAATCTACTCTCCCACATCGATTCCATTGCAAAGTCCGCTCGATACCAACTGCGCCTTCTTTGGGGGATTCGTCGCTTTTTCCCCAGAGCACGACCTTAAAACCCAGGTCCAATCGCTGGTTCTCTCCAGATTGGACTACTGCAATTCTCTTCTTACTGGCCTCCCCAAATCCCACCTGTCCTCCCTGAAGTCTATTCTCCATTCAGCAGCTCGTTTCATATATGGGGCCAAAAGAAGCAACCACATCACACCCATTTTATCCACCCTCCGTTGGCTTCTCATAGAGGCAAGATCTATCTACAAGACTGCCTGTATCACCCACAAAGCCTTGCACTCCTCCTCCCCTCGCTACCTGGCGAATAAACAAACTCTGGAGGCTCCAGACCATCACGTAATGCAGAAAATGTATTGCTTGAACCTCCCTCTTTCAAGAAGGAAAGATCGATGGCCCAATCCTTTTCAGGCAACGCGGTGAGAATCTGGAACTCACTTCTGCCTCATCTCCGGACCACCACATCTTCCCAGGCCTTCAAAACTGACCTCAAAGCTCTCCTCCTTCAAAGACACTTCCAAATTTAATACACGCCCTCTATTTTCTGAAGGAAGTCCTTCCATTATAGGAAATTCTGTTCTCCATGCCTATAGAAGTGCCTTCCCAGTGTGTTTGTGTGTTTTGAGTGTCTGCCATTTAGTGCAGTATTATACCTCTACTTGTACTTTGTACTCTTTTGTAACATGCACACATGTCAACTTTCCTTTTGTAACGTAGCGTTTGCTACCTCTTGTATTTTGTTTGCTTTTGATACATGCACGACGGCCACCACTGCCTCATGTAACATAACTTTTGTTTGTGTTTTGAGTGTCTGCCAGTTATTGCAATTTTTTACCTCTACGTGTACTTTGTATGCTCTTGTAACCTGCACATGTCACTTTTTCCTTTTGTAACGTATCGTTTGCTACCTCTTGTATTTTGTTTGCTCCCGATACTTGCACAATTGTCACTATTGCCTCATGTAACGTAACATTTGCTTTTGTAACATGCTCACTTGTAATTTATCTCCTTATGTATCATTACTGTTCCTATTGTGAAGCGCTCTGACACCTTCGGTTAAAGTCCGCGCTATATAAAAACGCATTAAATAAATAAAAAGGCCTGAAAACCCAGGATATGAAGGTACAAACTAACCTGGAGTCAGCAGAGTTGTGTATCGCGCTTTGCAGCGTGAACGCCAGGCCTGAAAGCAAAAACGGATGCATTACAGTTGACACAACTAGTCCTACTCATAAGCAGGGCAACTAGCTCAGCGTTACGATACATCACAAAGGGTCAGCTATGTGCTTGTTAAACATCATCGCTAGACAGTCTTAATGCACTTTAAACTACAGAGCGATTTATGACTACATTCTAGGGCCACACCTTAAATTGCGTGCAGCTGAACATACCTGGATGAAGCGGTTTGCAACAAGCCATTCTAGGAGAGGATAAAAAAATAATCTAAGCTTTAGATGGGCTGGAAGCACATAAACCCCTCGCACCTGTTGTGGATAGGCTATGGTGCTCAGGATCTGGTAAAGAATTCTCCACTAGCAGTCAGAAAGAGAGCCTGGTTATCGTTGCAGCACAGCCTGCCCCCCCTCTGCAAAAAACAAAGCAAAACTACGCAGCTAGACGCAAGGGTGAATGGGCCGAAAAGGCCACGTTACACCGCATGCATTTAGAACACATGCCATTACCGCAACACGTTGTTACATCGCAGACCATTACAACACAAGTCATTACAAATACTTGCTGTAAGGGGGCGCTGGATGTTGGCATAGTATAATTTACTATTCCAACTCATCTGTGCAACAGTAGGGAAGGTGTTGGATATAAAATCCAACGCCTTCCGCCCCCTACAGCAACTCATTAACAGCTTGCGTTATAATGGCATGCGATGTTTACCGACTGGGCCACAATGTCAACTGTGAACAAGCATTGGCATAGCCAATAGGTCTCGCTTTTGGGACCTTATAAGTATTTAGTTATGCAGCACAATATCCTTGGTGCAACATCAACTGCTGCATGGCTAAACACTTATAAGGTCCCAAAGGCGAGACCTATTGGCTATGCCAATGCTTGTTTGAGTCTGGGGAATGACGCTCAACATCCTGCGATTCTGGGCAAATCCCTTAATCTCCCGTGCCTAACAAAAAAAACAAATGTGTCCTTGTGTAAAAAATAGTGCTCATGTAAAGCACTTTGATACCTTCTGGTCAAGTAAGCGCTATAAAAAACTGACAAAAATAAGAAACATTTAAAGTAACATGTATGTCAAGTCGACAGCTATTGTGTAGCACCATGCTGTACATGACAGCTGGCTGACCAGCCTTGATCTCTAATGGCAACATTGAAAGCTGGTATTTCCAAACAAAACTACAAATCCCAGAATGCAAAGTGTTGACATACATACCCAACATTGTTACACGACATCGGACCTTTGTCAATATTATATTTTTTCCCCAAAAGTTATCATTTGTTGCTGGAAGGGAGGTTGTGTTTCCAGCACCACACACAGGGTTATGCTGACAACTCTGGAAACAGTTGTAGCTGGCCAGCAGTCAGCCGGCTTCCATGTGGCTGCAGCTGGCCCCACCCACCATATGTGAGTATATTCTCTGCCTCGCAGAATCGAGGGACAAGAGACCGGGTCCTGGAAGTGAAAGCGCAGACAGGCTTGATAATGCAGACTGGTAAAACAGCCGTGGCACCCCGAGGGCAGCCTCGTCGCGCCAGGCAGCGTGCAGCAGAGGAGGAGGAGGGGTGAGCCAGCCTGGCTTATTTACCAACCGCTAGAGCGTGTCTGCGAGCTTCGGAAAACGAGATACCACTTCCAAAAGCTATTTTGGGGTATATTATGGCGTTAATTGTCAGTTATTGGTGTGAAGAGTGAAAAAATAGACATAAAAGATAAGGAGAGCAGCTGTTGTGTTTAGACGTTATTATAACGTTAGCATGGAACTTTAAGGACACGTCGTATCACTTTGGTGTACTGCAGAAGTGCACGTAAACGAACTATACATAAACAAGCATTGGCCGCGCGGCTGCTTGGGCGGCCTGCAGGTAGTGCATATAGAGGCTGGGTGGGACAAGGATGCCACTAAAAGGTGGCAGTGTCCAGTTTACAGTGTAGGGTAAAGTCAAGGGACCTGCTGAGTACACAGAAAGGTAATACTTGTGTGGCAAAAGAAAGTTGCCACCTAACGGGAGGCTAGGGTGTGACAGAAGGCTGGGAAAATGGACAGAGCAGAGAGGGTAGCAGTGGTTAGGTCTCGTCAATGTCTGTGCCTTTATGATCGAACCAGTAACAGGTCAGAATTGGTCGCAGATAGCAACTTTAGAAGAATAGGACTGAACGCATGTAGGATGTATAACAAATTCAGACTGACATAGCTTACATGCATCCATTAATGCAGCTTCTATGCCCTGCATCTCAACATTTGTTACTAGGTCTCTATGAACACTGCGCCAAAAGTAAAAAATTAAAAAAATGCAGCCTTGAAAAGATGAAGCGCTGCAAATGAAGCAGCTGTGAACCTCTTCAAGCCGGCGCACAAAGTAAACAAAAACACTAATCACTACAATCCAAAAAACGCGAGCAGCAGAGGCAAACAATACAAGTTTTTCTTACCATGTCCTAATGGTGATGAGAAACATGCATCAATCCAGACGGAGCTTTTCCTCTCAAACCCTTACATACATTGAGTTAGAGTAAGTTTGCCAAACCCCTGCCTCAAGGAGTTACTATGATCGCTCCAAATCTAAAGAAACCAGTCAAGATGTCAATGACGCAAATAAATCCAGTCATGTCAATGACAAATAGGAACTGTTGAAAACCCGTTCTCTCCTCAAGTTCCATTGCTTTTACCTGTAACTAAGCTTCCTCTGTGGGCTTGGTACAGCAGTTCGGTCTCTGATGCCTCTCAAGCACTGCTGCGGACTTCGGGACTCCTCGGCATATGCCTTGGGGTGGCCAAGATAGCTGAACATAATCATGGCGTGGAGAGAGAGGCAGGGGGTGTACCGTTTGACCAAGCTTTGGGTGAGGGCACCAGGAGCAGCCAGCCTTGCAGGCCTAGTGTGACCAAGCGCCAACTGCAAGCAGCAGAACTGGCACCACTGCTGAGGTGGGCAGTAGCAGGCCAGCCCCCAGTGTAACAGAGCGGCCCAGGCAGCTCCCCACGCAGTGTCGCACTAGCACCAAGGTCACGCCCCGGCGCCCGGCTGCTGGAACCATCACGGGCCGCTGCATTAGGCTAGCAAAAGATTGAATAAGTACAAAGACTAGTGTAGTCCTCTAAAGGAATACATAATAAAGTTAGTGGGATCGGGAGAAAAATAATAAAAACCTAAAATGGCAGAGAGAAGAGAGACGAAAACACTTTCCTCTGAACCATGTTTTGAAGTTGACAGGAAGTGAACACCCCAAAAAGGGATATATGCAGAGAAAACACTGCAAAGATATGAAGAGTTGACATGGTAAAAAACTGTCAGACCGCGAAAGTTATCGCGATCAAGCGCAGCGAGTGATGCGCTTATTGAGCATGACGAGGAAAGCCATATGGCACCTCTGCTCGTAAGCATGTGCCCGCGCCCATGCACGCAAGCTGTAGGCCGGCCATGGTAGCATTTTTTTAAGCCCTTACTAAAAGTCTCGCCTGACCAGCGTATGCGCTGGGTCAGGCGAGACCTAAAGACCAGCTTCAAGACTAGTTTACCTTCTTGTATTGTGTTGCAGCCTGGTCCCGACCGCGTTGCACCTCTGGCCCACTGGTCTTTATGGGTGGGTGGGATGATGAATGATTTATAAAGCGCGACATACCCTGAGGTGACTAAGCGCTGCCTTCGGTATAGGTTGCTCGGGGCAAACACTGCAGTACAGTTAAGCTGAGAACAGCCACGTTTTAAGGCCTTTCCTGAATTTGAGGAGACTGGGCACTTTTTTCCAGAAGGACTGTTCGAGAGTTCCATAGGCTGGCAGTTGTAGCCGTAAAGCTCTTACCACCCCATCTGGCCCTGCTGACTCTAGGAACAAGTAAATTTCCCAGGTTGGTGGACTGGAGGGCTCCGGCACGTGTACAGGTTTTAAAAATTGCCAGATGGTTTGGCCCAGTTAGAGGGATTTAAATGCAATGCATAGAGATTTAAATTGAATTCTTAGCTACAGGTAGCCAGTGGAGTCGGGCCAATGACGGGGCAATTGAATCAAATTTGGGGATGCCCAGCATCACTTATAGCTGCCACATTCTGTACTGTTGTAGTTTATTAATACTACACTTGGGGGCGCTAGATAAATGGGCCTTTCAGTAGTCCAGTCGTGAGGCAATAAGCACCGTTACAACCTCCTTTAAGTCTAAAGGTTTTGCCAGAACTATCTCAGCATTTTCAAGATTAAGCATGCGGAGGTGGTTGAATTGATTTGTGACTCAAATGACAGCTTGGTGTCAAAGATTACTCCAAGATTTTTGGCCTCAAGCACTGGTTTGGGCAGGGCGCCAAGTTGGACTGGCCACCAACTATCCAAACAGTTGGATTGTTCCCTAGCAACAAAACCTGTCTTAGCGGAGTTTAACTTTAGGCAGTTATCTGACATCCAGTTGGCAATGTGGCTCATACATTCATGGAACCGAATGGCTGTCTAGCTGGACTGCTTACTGAGACAATGATCCGAGTGTCGTCTGCATATGACAGAGTAAATCAATAGCTTTTTACTAGTCTAGCCAAAGGGGTGACACAGATTAAAAAGGGTAGGGCTCAGAGAGGAGCCCTGTGGGACTCCACAGGGCAGCATGAGGGGATACAATGTTACCAAGGGCCACCTCCTGGGATCGTTCCGACAGTAAAGATCCCCAACAGGGAGAGCGCTTTCCCCCTGATCCCAATGGAAGTGAGTCGCTCCTGCAGCAGCCCATGGTTAACCGTGTTAAAGGCTGCTGACCGGTCCAGGAGGATCAGAGTTGCGTTCTCCCCCACCATCTAGTATCATACAGCGTTCCTCCGTGGCAGTGATAAAGGCCGGCTCGGTACAATGCTGAGCACGGAAGCCAAACTGGGAGGAATCAAGAATGGTATCGTTGACAAAGACAGTTCGGTGTCCATCGCCCTTTCAATCACCTTTGCCAGGAAGGGGAGTCTAGATCTCGGCATGTAATTAAAGGTCTCCTTAGCGTCCAGGTTTGGTTTCTGAAGAGGAAGAACAGACTTTCTTCTATTCTGTGGGAAATTTACCAGTTAAGAACATTGAATTAAAAATTGCTGTTAGTGGGATGGCAATGATTTGAAGTGATCTGTGCATGATTTCAGGAGGGCATGGATCTAGTGGGGAGCCCAAATTGGTCATTGCGATATTTAGTGGTTTGTTCCACAGTTAACGTAGAAAAGGAGTAACTGATTCAAGGGAGTCTTGTGTCAAGTCCTGGTGGACTGCTTGTATTCTGTTACGCCGGGCCCATGTCTGGGCCGGCTGGTTATCTTGCTGTGCAAACAGGTCAAAAACGGACATAACTTTGTTGAAAGGAGTCACCTAGCGAATTGAAGAATTGACGGATATTGATGTCTGGCGCATTCGGCAAGTTTGCAAGTTCTTTTTTTTTTTTTTTACAGTGCTGGGCAGTTAGTGGCCACTTTGATTTCCTTAGCGAAGTGTGCAGCCTTTTCCCTGAGGACGAGTTTAATAGTGAGGGAGGTCTTATATTCCATTCTGGTCTTTGTATTATTTTCAAGTCTCCACTTCCTCAGATTTGCGGCAGAGTAGTTTGTGGGATTTCAATGAGTCATTGAACCAGAGTTCAGATGGTAACCTCCTGGATCAGAGACATTGTTTAGGGGGTGCTAGTTGTATCATGGCGGAGTAAAGCCATACGGGATATTGAGCTGAGGCATGATCGGGTCAGAGGATAAGTCATGTAAGCTCTCTTAAAGGGTGGGGTTGAGGGAGTTGGCCACAACTTTCTTCTAAGGGCAACTGATATACCGTTCTCGGGGAATTTTGAATTAAATTGAGCCGTAGTGAAATGTAAACTAGGACTGCTTTGTGGTCTGACCAGACCAAGTGCAACACTCCAGTCCAATTAAGAGTGGGTTATCTGAGAAGATCCCATCTAAACAGTGCCCAGCTCTATGAGTTGGTCCTTTTATCAGTTGGCACAATTCAACACTGTCCATATGGTCTAAGAGTGCTTTTGTCTCAGTGTCGACAATTTTTTTTCAAAATGGAAGTTAAAATCCCCTCGCACTGAAATTTGGGTGCTCCGCTTTGTGTGCTAGCAAAGTGTCTAGGTTGTCAAGAAAGAGACCTTGGGTTTGGGCGGTCAGAGTAGACTCCCGCTAACAGAGCGTTGACCATTCAATTCTAAAATTAAGCGATACAGTCCTTAATGACCACATTTGTTTTAATAGAAGACTTAAAACTGGCCTTAAGAATCAGGGCAATAACCCTACCTTTTTTCTCTAACTGATCTAGCTAGTGGATTTTATATCCTAAAGGTGGGGCCAATTAAAGATCTGGGTCCGAAGAGGCATCTGCCCAAGTCACTGTAACAAAGGCTATTTTGATCTGGTTTGATTCCAGGAATTCTCGGAAGGAGACAGCATTCTTGATTGATCTAGCATTACTGAGGGCACAGGGTACCTTTGTGATGTATTTTAGGATTATTGTGTAGATGGTAGGGAGGGGGGCGTGGCCAACCGGCTAACATGGCGGGCGCCAGTGCCTGAGGCTCCGACCGTTACCTCCGATAAATCCTGCAAGTTCTCCTGTGAAGGGCCCGTTGGACGCTGATCTGGTGTGGGGAAGCGGCAGGGAGGCTTGTGAGGTCCAGCAGTCTGGAAGCTGCGGGGCGCCGCGACCTAGCGGGGCCCGGAAGGAGAGGGCGCGTGTGGCCGCCCGCACGTCAAGAGCTGGCCGCTGGAAGCAGAGGCCGCACTGGACGTCGGCTTTGGGGACGTGCTGAGTGAGCGGCCGTTCCTCCCCGGTGGGCAGTGCACCCCAAAGACTGCGGGCCGCGTGCTTCCGAGAGCTGGCCGCAGGGACTGACTGGGGGCTCCCTACCGGGTGCTGTGGTGGGACGGAGGGCCCAGCTGAGGTGCCGTGGCGAGGAGGGGCAGCGATCTGAGCAGAGCCATGGGGGCCCGTCATGGCCTGCGGAGCGACTGGTGGATGAGTGCAGCGGACCCGCGACTCGGGGGAGTGGCGTGACCCGAAGGGCCGTGCAGCCTGCAGGAAGTTCATCGCCCTGAGCAGAGGGGACGGTCGCCGCTGTTTGAGGCATTTGCAGTGGAGCAGCGGACGGAGCGCTGGGGCCCCGGGCCTACGTGGGCCCCACAAGTACAGTGAGTCCTGCGGCGACTGGGTGAGAAGTAGGCTGGTGGTGATTGTGGAACCTGGGGAACAGTCCCTGCTGCCGCTGTGGGGTGAGCGGAGGCCCGGGTGAGCTGTGGCCACAATTGCGGCGAGGAGCAGAAAGAGGAGATCGGACTGCTGCGCCCCGGGGCAGGCGCACATCGGGGGCTGCAGAGCGGAGCGGCCGTTTGGGGGCACAGCAGTGGAAAGGGAGAGTGACCGGACGGCCTGGAGAGCCTGGAGGCTCGCTGCTGAGGGACTGGTGCAACCGACAGCAGGTGCCATTTCGTGAAAGGCGCCATCTTGAAGGCGGCGGCGGGAGCTCCTGTGTGCGGTGAGTCTACCGCTGCAAGCTGCGGCGAGGGCCAGACAGTGGGGAGGTAGGGGACCCCCTACAAGACTGCGTGCTGGATACTGGGTGTGGAGGCCCAGAAGGTACTCCGGTGACCGCGGAGTCGGATCGGTGACACCCCACGAGCCTGGGGACCCAGCGGATAGCCGGCGGGCGCCTGTCGGGTGTACCCGGTGTGGGACTGGCTTAATCGCAATCAGCGCTGCTGAGGGGAGACACAGGAGGCCCAAGCGGGCGCCTGTCGGGTGTACCTGGTGAGGCCGGAGTGGGACTGGTTTGAACGATTTCAGCGCTGCTGCGGGGAGCCACAGAAGATCCTACTGGTCGGTGCAACAGCGAGGCACGGGAGGGGACGTGCTGACCTGGAGGGGGACACAAGGCGCAGCGATCTGGAAGCCCCCTTACTGACCCGGGGACGTCGCCGGAACAGCTTCTCCCCTCGGAGCCTGCGCGAGTGGGGGGGTGGGGCTTACTTCTGCTTCCGTCTGAGGTCGGTCATTTGGACCCTGGGACCAGAGGGGAGGCTCCAGCAGCCGCACAGGGAGGTGTACCACAGGGACACAGGGGGACCTGCACCCGGCTGCGCCCGCGCCGCCAGTGGACGGACGGTGGATGCTGACTGCTCAGCAGTACGCGATGGGGAGGCTCCGTGACAAAACACAACAGGGACAGTCACGCACGGGGAGCCTGGACACCACACAGGGGCGCCTAGGGGGAGACATGGAGCCGCAATCGGCGGCCCTCTCGGCCAAAATGGACGTCATGCTTGCGGCGGTGGAGAGGCTCCTTCATGCTGACCATCGTAAGCTGGCCGAGAGGGTTGCGGTCCACAGCCAGACACTCCGGGAGCTCCAGCCCGTTACTCGGAGCCATAGCGCAGCACTGCAGGTTGTGCTGGACAGGCTCAATGCGCTTGAAGACCGGGTTGATGATGCAGAAGGGTGCTCCCGCCGCAATAATATACGCGTCGTGGGACTTCCGGAGGGAGTGGAAGGAAGAAACCCGGAGCAGTATGTGGAGCGCTGGCTGCAGGATCTTTTGCCACAGGGGGTGTTGTCTCAACACTTTGTGGTGGAAAGAGCGCACAGGGTGCCTGCGCAGCAGCCCAGACCGGGGGCACGACCCCGCCCGTTTCTATTCAGGCTCCTTAACTATCGCGACAGGGATGTGGTCCTGAGTGAAACTCGCAAATCTGGGGACCCGACAGTTGGCAGTAGCAGAGTCATGTTCTTTCCGGACTACACCGCAACTGTGCAGCGGCGCAGGAGCAACTACTTGGTGGTGAAACAGCAGCTTCGGGAGCTGGCGCTGCCCTACTCTGCTGTTCCCAGCCCGCCTACGCGTGGTGGCAAAGTAAGGGACCAGTTTCTTCAACTCCCCGGCGGATGTCTGGGACTGGCTGGAGGAGACGGGGCAGTGGACGGGAACGAGACCCGCAAGCTCGGATCCCAACAGCCGCCCGGAGAGAAGGCCCAGAAAGCGTAAGCGACGGGGAGTTCGACAGTCGACACGGCCGGGGCCGGTGGCGCCTAGCCCTGAGAGAATCAGAATGGAGCGGCAGGAGGTACTCGAAGCAGTGGCGACACTGGGAACGGCACAGCAGCGATTGCATGGAGATTGGTGCGCACAGTGTTCCGGGGACCAGTGGTGCATCGTCCCCGGCGATCTCGGCAGACTTGGCTTTACCAGTGGTAACCCCACAGACTGCTGACTTGATTGTGTGATGAGATGTCACTGTACCACACTTGGGTGGGAACCATGCATACTAGTGTCACAAAGGGCACTGATTTTTGGTGTGCTGGATTCACCAGCAAATTTTGATCAAAATCTGACTGCGAGATTAATTTATAATGTTACTAGGCTCCAGTTAACAGCAGAAAAAACACGCATGCATTTGGTTTTAACATCGGAAAATAATCTGTACGCGTAAATGTAAATGGCTACTTCAATTGTCGAACGTAGCATAGTATGTATATCACGTGATGGTGCTAGATAATATGTGACAAAGATTTAGTGAGTTAAACATGGTTTGTTTTTGAAGAATTATTAGTGATAGATACCACTCTTTGTTTCATAGATTTCCCAGATGAAGGCCAGCAGGCCGAAATGCATTGGAATAGGAATATAAGGATTGTTGGGAATATATGGATTGTTGTAAAAGGAATTGAATACCAAGTATAAACTATTGAATACTTCCATGAATATATTTTCATAAGTATGAATAAAATACTGCAATGAAGAGCAATTTCAAGTTTGGAAAACTTTATTGATCAAAATTTGCTGGTGAATCCAGCACACCAAAAATCAGTGCCCTTTGTGACACTAGCACTGATCAGCGCTAGTGCTTTCCTCAGTTCATAGCACATACTCCAAAGCAGGGAGTAAACGAAGGAGCACGATTTACGCCTTTAACCTAAAGATTACCTTGGAGCTGTGCACGACTATCATCTAAACCATGCATACTAGACACGACCACACACTTGCCCTGGAGCTGCGTTGGAAGATATGGGGGCCCGTGGGACTCAGTGGGGGGGGGGGGCGTGGGACGGGTGCTGGGGGCGAGCGGCCACACGGGGGCGGCCTGCGCATAGCATGCGACACCGGCTGCTGCATCGGTGGGTCTCTACTGCTGCACCTCACGCTCGGATAGCGCGGCAGTTTCATGCTAGATGAGATACTGCACTCCCTTCACCTAGAGGAGGCTAGGGAGGGGGGAATTGTACCAACAAGTCAATAATAGCACACGCACCCCACCAGGCAATATACTGACATACCACATTGTTAATTTAGCATCTGAGGTTTGGACGGATGCCCCGTTGGGAATACGCCCTTTTTGTTAAACTGTTCACAGTAGTTACATTGTTCGCATGGCAGCGCATTCATATGTTCCCCCTGGCCATAACACACCCTCCCCCCCTGGTGCGGGCACTTTACTCCCAGCCCTGCTTGCTTAACCAGCTCCACGATGACGCACACCAACATTGTGACCTGGAATATACGGGGCATGCACACGCCGTCAAAACGTTACTCCATCTTCTACTTACAGAGACACTCCGTCGGGATCGCCCTCCTGCAGGAGACACATGACGCAACTGGAACTGGGCAGGCTTTCCTGACGCTGGAGAGGACACACGTATGGCACCACTTACTCTGCGCGAGGCACGTTGATCTGGGTGCGAGCGGGCATCCCTTTCAGCTGTGAGGAGGTGGTGGACAGTGAGGGCAGGTACACGCTGGTGCGGGGGAAGCTGAATGGGCAGGAGATGTTGCTAGGCTCGTTATATGCGCCCAATGTGGATCAGTCGTCCTTCCTGGGGCGACTGACGCAACTCCTACATCCTTACGCTGGGCTCCCCTGGCTGTTGGGGTGTGACTTTAATATGGTACTGGATGTCTAGTTGGACAGATCCTTTCCTCCACTGCATGCCGCGATGGCGGAATCCAGTGCTCGGGCACTGGCTCACGCACTGGGCGCTGCAGGATCTGTGGCGCACCCTTCACCCGAGGGACAGGATATACTCTTACTACTCTGCAGTACACGATCTGCACGTCCGACTGGACAGGATGGTGGGCTCCCAGTCGCTGCTCCCGCTTATTGCGCGTTCAGAATATCTGGGCCGGACGCACTCCGACCATAACCTTTTGTGGTTTCAGATTAGTTGGGTGGCGGACCGGCTGCCAGTGCCCACCTGGCGGCTCCAACCAAGTGCGCTGGAGGATTCGGAGTTCCGCTCCCCCTTGGTACGGCTATATTGGCATTCTTTGACGCGAACGAAGGGTCGGTGAGCAGTGCATTGGTGGAGTGGGATGCCAACAAGGTGACCATCCGGGGGCATTGCCTGGGGGGCCAACTGGAACATACGTAGGGACCTCTCGGACTCCTTGGCACGCCTGGAGGAGGAACTCTTGCGGTACGAGAGAGAGGGAGAAGGAGGGGGTAGGCACTCGCACAGTCTGGAGTACCTCAGAGGAAAGCATGCGGAGCTCCTGGAGAGACTCCGGTGCCACAATTATGCTGCACATACGGCCAGAACACATGCTAGAGCGGGCCGCCTTTTGGCTTGGCTGATACGGCAGGAGGACCGGCGCACCCCAATAGGAACGGTTCAAAGGGAGGACGGAGTACTGGTGTACACGCAACGCAAAATACACCAGGCCTTCGTTGACCACTACAAACAACTGTACCAGGCAAGGGGGACTGGTCCTCGGCACCTCCTTGGGGAGTTTCTGGCCTCCATCCAGTTGCCTGAGGCCAGAGGCACATAATGCAGTACTTGCTGGGCCTCTCTCCCTAGAGGAAATTGGGGAGGCAATTCAGTCAATGGCATCTGGGAAAACACTGGGGCCAGACGGCCTACCTGCAGAGTACTATAAAGCATACTGCGAGTCCCTGACGCCGCTACTGCGAGAGCTCTACAACAAAGCGTTGGAGGAGGGGTCGCTCTCCCCTTCCATGCGGGAGGCGTTCCTGGTCTCCCTGCCCAAGCCAGACAGAGACCACACGGCACTGGGCTCATATCGACCCCTGGCGATGCTTAATGTGGATTACAAAACCCTCACAAAAGTACTAGCGGAGCGGCTGGCGCCAGTGGTACCCCATCTGGTACACGCGGACCAGAACGGCTTTGTCCCTGCGCGGTCTACGTCGCTGAACATTCGCCGGTACTTCAGGGTGGCAACTGAGGCAGTGCACAGGTGGCCCAGAGCGGGGTGCCTGATCCTAGACTTGGAAAAGGCATTAGACTGTCTGGAGTGGGGCTGACTGTCTGGAGTGGGGCTACCTGTCTGCAGTGTTGCTGCAATATGGGTTGGACGAGGGATTCCTCAGGATGGTCGACCTACTCTACAGGCGCCCCACGGTCCGTGTCCGACTGTGTCCCTACGTCTCGGAGGCAGTACCGGTGGGCCGCGGCACCCGGCAGGGGTGACCTCTGTCCCCGCTCCTGTTTGCTCTGGCGATCGAGCCCTTGGCTGTGCGGGTGACTTTGGGGGATGGTATACCGCTGGGGGACGCCGTCCACCAAGTGTCGCTCTATGCTGATGACCTGTTGGTCTATGTTAAAGATGTGGGGCGCATTCTGGAGGGACTGCCACAGCTGCCGCGGACGTTTGCCGCTATCTCGGGACTCCGGGTGAACGCAGCCAAATCCTGTCTGTACGCTTTTAGTGCCTAGACTGAAGACCCGGGATACTGTCTGGATGGTACGCTGGTCCAATGGAAGGAAGACACCTTCCGCTACCTGGGGATACAATTTTATCGTTGCCCGGCCGACCTATTCGATGGGAACTTGGGAAGGGCGGTTACGGCGCTCAAGTCGCAGGTGAACTTCTGGAGCACACCCCCGCTGACGATTACGGGCAGGGTGGCGCTCGCCAAAATGGTCATGCTTCCCCGTCTCCTGTATTACTTTGCTAACTTGCCGACGTATATTCCCCCCGCATTTTTTGGTAAAGTAAATAAGATGCTGCGGGACTTAATCTGGGGCGCTGCCAGGCATAAGCTGGCGCTCGCGAAATTGTTTCTGCCGACAGCCAGGGGTGGTCTAACAGCTCCTTGCTTTGAACACTACTACTTGGCCGCTCAGCTGCAATGGGTGGCCCGCTGGTTGGCTGATAGAGGCAGAGATGACACGGCCACGGTATTGGCGCCTTACTCACTGGAGCGTATAACTAGGTCCTTTCATCCCCTTCACACAGTTGCGCGCCCGCTGCCGCTCCTTCTGACAATGGCGCATAGGTGCTTCCAGAGGGCCTTATACCTCACCCGTGCTGTCCCATATGCGCCGGCAATCCCACTGGAGGGCTCCCCTGGTGGTGGTGGAGTGCTCACGGCCCCCTCACTGGTGGACTGGTGGGAAGCTGATGTGCGTACGCTGGGGGATCTGTATCGGGATGGCGAGCTCATCCCATACGAGACCCTGGTATCGGAGGACGGGCTCCCGCCCGGTGGGTTCCTGACACCGCTCATTGATAGCGGGATTAACTGCCAAATGGGGGGGGGGGGGGGACATGACCACGGAGCACACCCTGCACCTAACCATGCAATATCTGCATGTCGTGGGGAGAGGTGGGCACTTGATTCATTGGTTTGCGGCTTCACTAAGGGAGCGGTCGATCAGCTTGGACCGGCTTCGCGCCAAATGGGACTTGGACCTGGGAAGACCTCTGGCAGACAAGGAGTGGGAAAGGATACTTAAGGGTCCAGTACGTATACCCAGAAACATGCGGTTCCGCCAAATTCAGTTATTCATTGTGCACAGGGCTTACCTCACACCAGAGTTGATTAATAAGTACTTCCATCGCACCGACGCAATGTGCCCTAGGTGCAGTGAACCGGTGGCGGGTTTCTTACTCATGCTGAGGAGCTGTCCGAGGTTGGGCACCTATTGGAGAGTAGTTAGTGGGCTGTTGCAGGGGAGTGTGGGTCGTTCCATCCCATTTGACTGGCCTGAACACATTCTGCACCACTTCAAAAGATCCCGCAAAGATAAGGTGACGTCCCTATTCCTAGACCTGGGGCTAGGAGTAGCAAAACGTCTTATTACGAGGCGATGGAAGGCGCATGAATTGCCACATGTAAGGGCATGGAGCGCCTCTTTTCAGGCATGGGCTGGGGCAGAGGGGACCGCTATCCGGAGGGAGGAAACTCTGGGCCTGCGGAGGGAACCCATGGCGGGGCAGTTACTGGGGGAACTTAAGACGCCTGGGAGCGGAGGGTTGCGCGGGGCCTTTGGAGGCGGTCGACAGTGTCTGCGCGAGTGGGTGAGGGTGGACCGCAGGCTACTCTACTGACGGGATAATATGCCCCCACAGCCTCTAGCCCAACGCTGCGGCGGCAGTACTCACATAGGGGTGGTCAAAGCTGAGGCGCACACAAGTGAACCCGGGGGGGGGGATGGAAGGGTGGGGAGATAGTGGTGGAAGGGGGGGGGGGGGGAAGTAACATGTATGCATAAATAATCCATGCTGTTATGTTTAGCCCTTGGTAAATTGTATGTAACCTGTCTGTTTTTTCCATACCTGAACTGAGCGGGCGACATATGTTTACAGGTACGGATCCTTGGTCGACGTATGGTTGCTCCTGTCACTCCTTGTGAGACTGCGCCAGAACTGTCACACATACTACCGTTCGCTCTGGAGTGGGAAGCAGCGGACGCAATGTTTAAATGAATGTTAAGGTTCAGCAGTCACCGGCCCCAGTACGGCATAATCACCTGCACATGCTTACGAACGCCTGTCTGTCATGTACGCTGCCAAAGAGTGTTTGATTAAAATAATGAAAAGATTTAAACAAAAAAAATTGTGTAGATGGTAGGGTGAGTTGGGCAGTAAGGCCGCAGTTGGAACAGCACTATACTGAATCAAGCACAATTTATCCCCTTGGAGCTCCATGAGTGTATTGAGACTATAGTGTAACATGGGTTTCCGACCATGGGCTTCTGAGCCCATACCAGTGGCATGGCTGGCACAGAGTACGTTCCGAGCGCAGACAGGCTTGCCTTTGGCGCTTCCGGGATTGGCCCATCTGAAGTAGTGGCGTGCTGGGCAGTGATAGGCTAGACCGTCACCCGATTGAAGTGGACAGCTGGCCGGAAGTAGTGTAATTGCCAAGGGGAGAAAACAGTAACTCTCCACATTAACTGGGTCAAAGACACGGCAGCGAAGCAGTTTTAGTGCAATTATCTTGCGAGATGCCCCCGAGATCAACAATCATGTAGGAGCCTAACTGGTGCAAGTAGATTCAAAAACAAATTAGCATAATTAAGTCTAAAACTGCTTTTTACAATAAACTTGTGGAAGGGGAAAACTTTCGCTGTATCCTGCACTTTAGATAATCCTGGACACAGGCTATTCCAAGCAGCACATTGCTTACTGCATCCACGTACCTTTGCCAGGTGGGCTGCAGCAGATCCCCTACCAGTATTGCCTGTTGGGTCTTTTTGGGGGTGGGGGGTTCCCAGATTGGCTGCTGGCACACATGGCTAAATCTGCCTTGGTCGTTGGCAAGCACCTCCGGCTCCCGGGGAGGCAGGCGTTAAAGACCAGTGCTCCATCTGCAGATGGGTCAGCCTCCTTGTTGCAGCAATCATCCGTTCAGGAGGACCCCTCATTGGCCCTGCCATAGCAGTCTTAGGGTCTCTAGATTGCCAGGGCAGGGATCCAGAGGTCAACTGACTCGCGCAGGACGCAGTCTTCTGCCCTGCAGGCCCTTCTGCGTTCTTCGGTCCTGGGCTTCCAGAGTTAGGTTCCAGCAGGCAGATTGTCTGGTCCGCGCAGAGGTTCTATAGTATTGAGCATACACAACTCTGAAAACTCAGGTTGCCGGATTTATGGATTTTGGCACTCCTGCCGATGCTCTGCCACGGGGAGTCTTAGTCATCCCATGTTGCTTGCCACACCTCCACATTTATTTAACTTCAGATTTCTTGAAGGGATGCGTTTCCTCCATCACTTTAGCTTTTTCCAGCTGAACAGGCCACTTCATTCGATTTTGAGACTGAGCTACTGGTTTCTGGAAATTGATCATCCATGGCATTGACAGTTAAGTACCTGGCTGTCATGAGAAAGGAAAGAGTGCTTCTATATTAAGTAGATCTCATTGCATTGGACCAGTGTCCATTGTAAAACTTCAAGATAATTGTAACATCTGCTGCCACCCCAGTTAAGAAACATCAGAAATTCCTTAACTAGCTGAAAATTTCCAGAAGTCACACACCCATTACTGAAAAGAGATTTGGACCCGCTGAACCCGGACTACAGACCAATTACAAATGGGCCTTTCCCAGGACCAATTAAAATTTTGACCAGGACTATGAAAACCTAGACACCTGATTTTAATTGCCAGTGACATTCCCGATGGTTTTATTTGAGTGGGCTCGCAGATTACTCATTGGAGCACCATCTCCTCATGTTTCTCCTACTCCTCTTTGATCACTTCTACACCACTAGCCCCTCACCTGCATTTCACCCATACGGCTGGGGGAAAAACCAAATTGCTGCCAAAGAGCCCCGCATACGGTTCCAGTCAGGCATTGCAGCACTGGCCTGACACGGAGCAATCCAGATTGAAGCATGACACCTAACTGGTGTGAGGGGGCCCCCACTTCCCATTATTGAAAATAGGTGGCACATCCATCTCTGTTAAACTAAACTATGGCTCCTTACACTAGAACATAAGATCCAGAAAACCACATCATCTTCAGAACAGAAGAATTGGCTCTACCCCACAACCATACACAAACAGAAATATACTGCATATCCATCTGTATATAAGAATTTTATTACTACTATAGATTGTACCCATGAGTATTCCTTTGTATAAACCGGTTAAGTTTTACAAATGTACATATGGTAACATTGTTTTTAACATGTGACTGCCCAATTAAGTATTTTTTTAATTCAATAGTGAAGCAATTGTAGATCCAAGATTGAAATAAAAATCAATTTTAAGTGAAACACTTAAAAGCTGGAGTTTAATGCATCTTTACATATACTACCTTCCTTTATGCATCTATACATCTTCAAAGCACTTATGGCTATAAGTATTGCTTTCCCTCTAATTCAGCATATCCAATGCACTACCCTATTTTACCATAAACTGCTCTTAATCTATACTCTACCTCAAACCTTTCTACAACTCTTTCCACTGCACTACCCCATCTATCACTATACCTCAATATAGTCTGTTGACGCATGGATTTCCAACCCCATATTACTAGGATTCCCAAAATAACCCTTTCTAGACCCTTGCATCATCTCATACCTTATTACAACACCCCCCCCCCCCCACAAAGCCTTACTAAAACCTTCCCTCTCCTATGAGCTCCAAAACATCCCACCACCCTTTTCATCCCAGACCATGTCCACCCAAAAAAAAAAAAATAATTTCACTACACTAATTGTCAAATTCCAGAGTAGAATGCTACTTGCGCTTCAACACGTCCATAACTTGTGGATATGAAGATGAAATGTACTATATAATGCACATACAATACAGATATTTAAATATACAGTTTAAGGAAATCCCACCCAGCTTTTTACCTTCATATGCTGTTAATCTGCTCAGCTGTTGGTCTGAAATTAATGAAGTCACTCAAGCACAAATACCCATTTTCCGGCTTTTCATGAATACATGGTCTGTATTGTTATCAGTAAAACAAAACTGGCAGCCATACTGCCTAGCTATCACTTCCTTAGATACTTAAGGCAGTGTTGCCATATAGTCGGGCAGCGAGTCATAACTTTCCAATCACTACCTGGATTGTTTTTTAAACTTTTTTTATTGGGGTTGGTGCCATGTCGTCCGTTAACTGCTTTGAGTCATCTGAATTCGTAAGTTTCCAATGTCTTTAGGGCTTTACTGTAAAGGAGTATTTGTTAGTTTTTATGGATGTGAGGTGAGATTTACTGATCAGTGCTGGTAATGACAATGTAATGCTGCAAATCATTTGGCGCAGGAAAGTCTATTTGTTATCCGCACCGTAATTGAGATTAAGCAGGCCCAGGTTTGATCATTAGTAATGGGATGTTCGGTCACAATTACTAGTGCATCAAGACATTGGTGAGGGATTGACTGTGGAGCTTTGGTCTGTTGGTGTTAAAATATGGGCTAAAGTAGAATTACCAAAACACGAAGCTATTATAGTCAAGTGGATAACTAGCAAGAGCAAGCTTAGATACAATAAAACTGGTGACTTCCCCCCCCCCCCAGCTTCCCACACAAGGTCCAGGCTCTTGCAGTCTAAAATCTATTATGCCAATAGCCTCTACCATCTTTAACAGAGACTACAATGGATACAAACTTTGCTGCCATACTGCTTACATATAAACTACAATTGGGTTACTGGCTGGCAGAAGATCCATGTATTGCTTGGAGTCATAAAAAGCCACTTTAAACAAGACTACTCATGAGGAATAAAAATCAAATACATGCAAAAGGAACCGCTGCTCTTGATTGGCACCTTTTCTCACAATCTAACCATACAAACAAGCGTGTTTGGGTGGGTGATACATGCTTCTCCATTCACAGAACTGTGAAACTCCCTTCACCCATACATAGATCCACCCGTAACTCATCTTCCGACGTCTACTTAAGAGTTGGCTCTCCGACATAACATGCTTAATAGATGTGAAGTGTCCCAATTGCGCTCTGGAGTAGCAGGCTAATTGCCGAAAAGTTAGTTTACAGGGGTGGAAAGCACAAATACTCCTTATTTAAAGATTTTACACCATTATATGCCACAAAACTACTGCACAACTTGCAGCTGCAATAGCAAGTCGATTCAAGAATCTAGAACTTCAAAGGCACAAATACAAAGGGCCTTTGCAAAGTTGTTGCTCTCCCAAATCCCATTGAAATGTTGCATGTTAACTACACTATCTGCCAAAGGACTGAATCGTATTTACAACTGTCGACCTCTCATCTAGACTGCCGCGCCATCGTACTGGCCCCTGCACACCTTCAGAGCAAGGTTTGAACAATTTATGGTTAGACTACTCCCCAAAGGGATTCAAAGCAGACCGCCTCGTAAGCTACTATTGCTCATTTTCCATTCAGAAAGCCCCGACAACCTATCACCTACCACTTCGAAGCCATCAACTGGGTTCTCCCCAGGCAATATTCGGATTTAAATTAACTACAATTAGCAATCAGGTATTTTTTACAAGTTCTGTGCAGCCATATGGGAAGCCAATAGGCCAGTACAGGGGGCCGTACATTACATGTGGACTATAAACCCAGAATATTACCAAGAGGCCTCGCGCTTAGTATATGAAACACTAGCAATAAGTGAATAAGAGTTTACAAAGCTCCAGTTTAAACACTTTAATGTTCACAAAGAAGGTTCAGGAGAACAGCAAAATTTAGGTTGTCATTTCCAACTGGCGGGCTTCAAGGGACTTCACACCTGGTTTTGCAATCCAAATCTAGAATAAAAGCATAAATCTGAATTAATTACCACAAGATACACAAACGTTTCCTGCAATCTTCCAGTTTGAGCATCAGAGAACACCGTCAGTCACAGAATATTCAGACTGGGGCGGTATCAGGTTCATCATTTACTCAGATGCACATTGTGTACTCAAGAACTTCTCACCTGGCAGAGCCCTGGGCAGCATCAAGCACGAGGATCAGTCAGAGGTTGGCACGGTTGAAAGACCTGGGCAGAGAGAAGGGTACACGTGTTAAATACAAAGGTAATGGGGCAGTTACCTGGTCATGCTTAACATGCCTCCGCGCTCACCCGCCGACAGTATCGCAATACATCACCCAGTTTTTGTACCTCAAGAGCAAAATTGACTGCACATTCAAGAGTAAAAGGAGCATTTGATGTGGGACGTTAATGAACTGGGAGAAGTGGTTTGAAAACGTGTGCAATTGTCCTGGCTTAGTGTTTAGCTGAAAACAGCCGTTAGGGGTGAAGGAGGCGGATTTACTGCAAACCTGGATCCTTTGTCCTCAAGTGGTGAGGTTATCTAGTCACTGGGTCTGGTGTGCGTTTAGGGCAGAGACCAGGCTGAGCACAATCTCTTTAGTAGACAAATTTACTAATTGCCTACAAAACATGGCGAAAAAGGGGGGGAGGCAGGGGAGTTCTTGAAACGCCACCAGTTTTGGATTACTTAGAAAGCCAGCGGTAATAAATCCAGCTAGCAGTGGTGGAGTACAAGAAAGGGACCTGCTGAACGTGGCAGGTGGGACTACAGCCCTGGCATTCCTGGGGGAAGCTGCAGTTAAAAGCAGGGCTTCATGTGCAGTACTAGGCAGGCCATCCTCTTGGCCTGATTTCCTCGGAGAACGAGACTCGCATTGCTCCATCCATCCCTAATTAACCACCAATATGGAAGTGAATATAGAACCAAATTTGGAGGAATGAATAGCCCTAGTTCAGCAGAAATTCCTTTATGGTCACTGGACTATTGGAGAAAGTGAAATCAATCCAGGAGGGTGCACTACCAGGTCACTGCTTGAATAGCCCAAGGCTGTAGTCAATTGAATCTGGTGCAGCAGACAAACCCAAGAAAGAGGACGCCATGTTAAATCTATTAAAGATAGGCAGACTTTTTAGACACTGATAAACCCCCCCCATATTTTGTGGTAATCTGGTGTGCCTCTACTCTGCAAATCTAAAGGCTAAAGTAGTTCATAGATTCATAAGAACTTCTGGGTGGTGTTGACTTGCATGGGATCCTTCCCCCAAGTTGCTCAGATCAGACTGCAAAGGTTAGTTTTAAATATATTGACAAAAGAACAGGGTCAGTTTTAAACGGTCCAGCACCAGACGTCACTAATTAGTAGGCCTATTAGATAAGCATCGAGTCTCGGTGCAGTAGGTGTGTGATGTGACCCACATACATCTCAAAATGGTGGATAAAAAAAACCACCATTATCCAGAACTAGAAATTAACCCTGCACCCGAGGTGTTTTCTATTTATATAACTACCATAGTACAACTTATTCTAACAAACACAATGTGAAAAGATGAATAACTTCCAAACTTGAATATCAGTCATTGTAGGTATAGAAAATGTTATTGTAAATCTTGTTCGTTAGTTTTAAAATCACCACACAATTGCTTTGCCAACGCGTTTCATCCCTCTTGGGACTACAGGGTAGTATTGGTCTTTGTGTCGACGTTAATAACGTTATTCCTCCTAAAGTAGCAGAGGGTCGATATCAAGAAAGATCATAAATTCATTAGTCACAGCCAGCAATCTGTCCTCATTAGGTAACGTCATTTGAAAGGAATGGGATTGCTGGCTGTGACTTCTGAGAGAGACCCCGGACGAAGAGCCACAAGGGCTCGAAATGAACTTTGTTTTTAACGTGTCACTGCGAAATGCCATAATGGGCACTCAGGAGACACGGAAAAAATAAAAAAGGAAATTATGAAATAAAGCATGAAGGTGGAACTACGCCGTCTCAGGGACTGATGTTTTGCGACAGGACGATCTACTTTTGCCTGAAAAAGAAAAAAGTGACAAGCTGTGCGGACCCATTATGGGTAATCCGGGGAGAATCTCTTTCGCATAATAGAGAGCACATAAGAGACGCCCGATCATTTATTTAGGACTTTTGAAACGCAATAGTGATATTATTAATGAAATTATCATTCTTAAAACTACTTTTATCGGCCGACAAACGAGGATTGGTTTGTGAAGTTGCAACGGGAGGGGACGAGCCATGTAGGGCCAGTTACACGAGAAAGAGCAATAAAAAGCAAGAATTTCAGAATGCCACAGGAAACCGCCAATAGCAAATGAATGGGTGTGCCAAAAGCCCACAGAAGATACAAGTTTAGCGGAACAGCACATACTGTCTAGGCTCGACCAAAGATAATTACGGTTAGAAGGGGGAGGGGGGGGGGGGTGTTCACCTGCATTGAAATACCTGGGCAGACTAACATCAGCTCTAGTCTAATTTGGCTTCCGCGTGTTGTGGGCATGGTGCAGGTATTAAACATTCACTGCCAGTTGATTAAGATGGTCAATGACTGCTTGAATCTTTCACATCATTTAAGCTGAAGCTAGATTTGAAGGTTAGCTTCTCAAAATCATTTGATGGTCATGGGTACCCCCCCAAAAAACGCGAATTCTATGACACATGTAGTTTAAGAGGGTTACTATTTTTAGAGTACACCCTTAACTATTTGTCTGAAGGGCAAACTTTCACATTCTACCATGTAAAAACTGGGCATTGACACTTGCCAATAGTGGGAGCACTCAAAAACCTGATCACTTCTACATGTCTGGGGCCTCACACCTAATTGTGTAGCCCACGAGGTTTGAATTGACAAGGTTCATGTTCATTGGCCTAAATACTTTTACAACTAGGCTCTACAGTAAAGCTGCTGTTCTGAACTATCAGAAGCGCTTCGATTAGGTGCAAATGTGCCAACTGACTGGCATGTACAATTGGCCTAATCTTAAAGTTCTAATTTTATGACTATGGTTTTATTTTAAGCTAAACCCGTCGACATGGACTCAGGGGTGAACTGTTTTAGGGGTACAACATGGGTTGCGCTGCATTGCTGTGGAGCTAGGGAGGCGAGTGAAGCTTAGAAGTACAGAGACTGGAGCCGTCAAGTGATTTGGTAATGGCAATTTAGAAGCACAGCTTCAAACTTCATAAGAGCCAGCCTCCCTCCCCAAAAATAAGGCACGTGGATTTTAAGTCACTTGCCCTAGTCCACATCTGGACCTCAGTGCCAATCGAGGCAGGTAGCCGCTTACCTATTGCAGTTGTCGCCCTTTCAAACAGGAGTTCTTCCAAGTCCGGCTACGACGTAGGAGTTGAGGATTTTCCAAACACTAAGAAACAGAAGGAGTTACAACCCACATCTCACGGTTGCAGTAGATAACAGTACGCCGATTTAGCTTCAGAAAATACGCTTTAGCTTCAGAAAATACCTATCAGTCACAGAAATCAGACTGGGGCGGTAATGGGTTCATCACAAAGCTCACGGACAGGAAAATAAAGGGATGCCAGCTGTCCAGCACCTCAAAAGCCACCCAACGCTTTGATCTCACTAGTATCCCTACATCAGGACATGTGCCTTACCTTTGCTCCTTATGAGTCAGGGCGCTCGCTGCATCCCTGGGGTGAATCCTGCAACAAAAAGCATCAGTAAATAAATGTAGCAAGTCAACAAGACGCTACTTCACCCAGACAACGACCGACCCCCCCCACTAATTTGCAGTCTTGTTCCCGTCTCAGTGGCCATGTACCACACCAAAATCCAAAGTACTTCACAAATAACCCCCAGTTTGGCCACATCATTAACACCACATGCTAGCTAAAGCCACATTTGACAGCTGAACCAGGTCTGTCAGACTGTTCCATCTGGAACAAGTTGTCCTCTTCTCACACCTGCGGTGCCAGTGGGTTCACCTTTGCAGGTTCTGGCACCAGACAGATAGTAAGACGTGTGAGGATTTCATCATCTCGACTGGTCCCCGCGTACATGCAAGGCTACGCATCACACCCCATTCTTTAGTAAATAGAGATTGAAGACGCTCACCTAAGAAAGTCACCGGGAGAGACAGCGCCTGTAAAGCAAAGTAAAGACTTTACAAACAATCCTTCAAATGGGAAAGGCGAGGCAGGGAGCAGGGTCCCATCTAGTCAGGATAGCGACGAGTGTTATCACAGCCAAGGCTCAAGGTATAGTGGTTACAAGTTCATCATTCCAGATGGGACTGCAGGCACCTGAGAAAGGGCAGCTTTCAGAGTGAAGCCACGAGGCAGTTAAAGTAACGAGGGGGGAGCAGGGGCGAGCTCCAGCATCCAATATATTTACCTGCAAAGCAGCTCATCCCCGACTAGGATCAGGATACCGCTTCAATCTAGAAGACAAAAAACAGGCACATTCAAACACTGCCCCTTTAACTAGTCACCTGCATCTCCCAGACGGGCACAATACTCCCAGAACCCCACCCACAGCTGTCAGAAAAACAAGGTCTCATCAGAATTTCAGACGAACGAGATTCCATGAGTAAATCATCATATCAGTGCACATCCAAGACACCCACAGAGCGCCCCCAGAATACAACTTACCCTGTGAGACTGCAAGACGTCCGTCAGCCGTGGAGACCTGTCGGGAAAGCAATGTGCATGGTGAGTACTGCACAGACAGAGCAAGAACAGGTCCCAGCCCCTCCCTCCGCGTTGTCTCAGTTGTTCGGTACGTTTCACAAGGAATCAAAGTGAGCTAGTGTACTCATCACCGACAGCGCTTGGGAATGTAACCTGCATCAGAGCAGTGCTCATCTGAGCTAGCAAGGCCCCCTGAGGGGTGCTGCCATATCCCTACTCTTCCCTGTGGAAGGCTGGACCCCAAAATAAGCATGCTTTCTTCTTAACCGAGAAGGCACAAGCACCACGCGCTAGTGGCACAAATATCACAATTACCAAGAGGGGCGGCAATACCGGCCCTACCACCCTTCCTTGAACCCAACCCAGCTAAAGAGATGCAGACGCTTCCCGACACCCCTAGAGCTGGAGGAATCCATACCTTGAAAGGAGTCCACCTCAGCATCAGTACAGCCACCTAGAAAGTAAAGACTGCGTCAGTCTCGGACACTCACTAAGTGAACAATAGAAACGGTGAGGGCAGTCAGATCAGGGATTTGGTGACTTAGATGCCATAAGACCGAAGTCGTCCAGCTAGTAATGGGTTAACCCATATCATCCTCTCAGACTAGCGCAGCCAGCCTAGAAGTAATTTTAGAACGTAGGTTACCTGCCATGCCTGCTTCCTGGCGAGTCACGACGGATCTGAAAGAAAGACGCGCAGGTATAAGAGCAGGTGGTAGAGTCACCATCACATGCACCCTCGCCGCTTTGCCACCATCAGAACTCCACCATGCTATGAGTGTTCTTCACAGAGTTTCAGACGAACGAGACTTAAAACATCATGTGGAGGTAAAGAAATATCAAAACCCTGTCCTCCCATCCCGACAGACTAGCACATACCTGCGAGTGTCCATTCATGGAGCATCACCCTGGGGAGAAAAAAAAGCGTTAGTCGTGTGACCATTACCAGCCACTAAGCATACAAGTGGTTCTCTTGCCCATGACAAGTTTCTGGGCATTGCCCGCCCTCTCATTATTCTGTTCTCATATTAAAGATGGCATCACCATACAGTCAGCCATATGCTTGTCTATAGAGTTCATCACGGAACAGAAAAACCCTTGTAGCGAGTGCATTAAAAGCGCAGAAGAATTCATTCTAGGCTACTGGTTTGGCGTCCTAATTTAAAGTCAGTAGCGGATTATACAGCAAGTCAAACCGGACTAAGAAATAGCTAATAACTCGGTTCCATGTACGAAAAAGATCCCATTGAATACATTTACTGCAGAACCTGCCAAATTCTACGAGTGGTGCTAAAAATAGTGTAGAGCAGTTACCTTTAATACTATTCCTCATCTGCAGGAGGCATGAGAGCTTTAAACAACTCTAAAATGGTCAAAAATAACATTGCTTTTGAGCTACGCAGCTCAAACCTCGGCACGTTGTTTAAGACGCTTGACCGAAGTAATTTGCTCCCTCGAGCGCCACTGATGGTTAAGCTTCGGTTCACGGGAGATGCTAATTAGAGAGAGAAACCCAAAGGTACTTATAACACCAATATCAAAAGAACGCCCACTCCCCACGCGAGAATTCCTCATCGGCTCCTGCGCAACCCCCAATTTCCCCACAAATACATTCCATCTCTCTCTTTCCCCACACTCCAGCAATGCTGTGCTACCCCCTTTCCCTCCCTGGTAACCCTTTCCCTCCCTCGGGCCGAGCAGAACCACTTCCTTTCTTCAACTTCCCTATCTCCCAACCCCCCCCCCCACTCTGCCAGATACCCGCTCCTTCACAGCCACCTCACTTAGCTGCCAGGACCTCTCCAACCCCCTCCCCTCTCTTCCTCCCAAACCTCCTTCATCTCTATGACTCCACACACTCCTCCCCTCTCCTTCTGCCCCACCACCACGCTCCTCTCCTATCGCCCCCTAATTTTGTCCTTAATTCCTATCATTCTTGCAACGCCAACAAAGGCAACTCTCCTTCCACCCCTGGTGCACCAACTCCTGCTCTCATCCAACACCTTTCCCCACCTCTGAACCCTATACCCCTACTCCCCTCCCGTTCCCCCACCTCTCCCTGCCTTCCACGGCCAAGTGCACCCTCTCCTGTTTCCATCGAGCCACCCAACATGCCCTGCTCTGCCTTCCTCTCTGGAAAATAAGCAAGGCTCTCTAATCACCTCCATCTCCCAACTTGAAGCTACCATTTTAGTTTTAAGCTCCAAGATCTCGGCTTTTCCATACACCTCAATTCCTTTAGAAAACTCACCCTCCCACGAGATGCACCTCGCCCCCACACCCCATAATAGCTAAGCATAGCCAGTCTGTAAATTCACACAAGCACTCGAACGCCACCCTTCTTCCACTTTCACTTCCCAGTAACCCTATCTACACTATTCCGACCATCTCCTGTCAGAACCACTCATCCACCTAAACCCTCCCGAGCACCATCATATAAGTACAATATCCCCATCACCCCTCATAGCCCAAGTGCCCCCGTCACCAAAACAGTGGCGACAGAGCTGCGCTGTGTGCTCCACAACTGCAGATCTGCAATAAAACACAAACTTCAAATCTCCGATACCATCAACTTGCACAATATTGCACAATATTGACATGCTCTTCTTCACAGAGATCTAGTTCAACGATACCTCTCACTCTACGTTTGATCTCCTTGTACCCACAGGCTATTCTATACTTAGAAAAGACAGAATTGACAAAGTTGGGGGAGGTGTTGCAGTCATCTTTAGATACTCCCTTCAACTTCAGGCTCTTCCCAACAGCTACTTCCACACTTTTGAATGCCTATCTCTTGAGCTTCAATTGCACCACCGCTCACCTCTCAGAATCCATGCTATTTACCACCCGCCTGGTAGCAGCCCTTCGTTTATGGAGGAACTCACGGACTGCATCAGCGACCAATACTCGCAAAGTGGCAATCAGATCTTTGTGGGTGACTTCAATGTCCACTGGGGCTCGCCTCAAGACACCTATGCGAATTTGCTGGCCACCTTCCTCTGCAAACGATCTTATCCAAAACTGCTCTGAAACAACACACTAAGGGCTCAATCCTGGACCTTGTTATTTCTAAAGCAGGCTTGCTGACCATCGCTACCCCTATTCATGTAAACTGGTCTGACCACCGCCTCATCCCATTCTCTCTTCACCCATCACACTCTATAACTCTCAGCCAGCCTAAGAGGGCTACTTCCTGGTTCCGTGACACTAAAAATATTGACCTCAGTACCCTCTGTAATTCTGCTTTGCTATCACTTCCAAGGCTAGACCCGGACCTAGATGTTAAACTCACCTCCCAATGCCTCACAGTGCTTGCAGTCGAAATCAATAATGTCGCTCCTCTCCAAAGCAAAAAGAAAAGGCCCGCTCCCTCAGCACCTTGGTTCAACAAATCCCTCACATCTTCCTTGGAAAAGCATCGCACTTCAAATCCCTCCTTGACTCAGCCAAAAATAGACTCAAAAAACTATTCAACCTCATCAAGAACCCAAACAGCTCTCCCCCAACCTCCAAGTTGGAGGATTCTACTAAGAAAGCAGCGGAATTCACTATATTCTTTGACGAAAAGGTGAAATCACTTGTAGATCAGGTCCTTCATCCTACCCCTACAGAGGAGCGCAAATCCATAATCATTTGGCAAAACTTTGACCCCATCTCTGATGATGCCCTCCTTAAAGGCATCCTCGATACAAAGCCCTCTAACCATTCTCGACCCCACCCCTAGTGCCATTGCCTTCTATACCCATTCTCTTTCCTATTGGACCACTCTGGTCAACCTCTCCCTCAGTCAAGGCTCCCTTCCTGTTTCCTTCAAAACTGGGCAGGTCAACCCTCTGCTTAAAAAAAACAACCGCTGATGCGAATGACCTCAACAACTACCGCCCCATTACTAACCTACCCTTTCTTGCGAAAATCACAGAAAAAAGTGTAGCGAAACAACTCTCGTCATATCAAGGACAATGATCTTCTTGACAATTTCCAGTCCGGCTTCATGCAAAACTGAAGCACTGAAACAGCCCTGCTGCTAGTGATTGATGACGCGCTGCGGATACTCGATTTGGGAGAGTCTCATCTTATAACCCTCCTTGACCTTTCTGCAGCCTTTGACACTGTCAATCACAACACTCCTTAACACTCTACAACAGAGAATGGCATGGAGGGCACTGTGCTTAAATGGTTTGCCTCCTTCCTCTCTGATCGATCCCAAATTATCAAAATAGCGAACAGTCTTTCATCTCCTTTGGCGGTCGGTCAAGGTGTTCCTCAAGGCTCTATACTTGCACCCACATTGTTCAATCTCTATTTAGAACCGTTGGGAAATCTCCTGAGTAAATCCAGGATTCACTATCATCTATATGCAGACGACACTCAAATCTACCTTAAGGTGGCCTCCACTCATCTCTCCATCCTAAGCTCTACTCTCGACTCCATTCAAAACTGGATGTTAACTCCTCAACTGATCCTGAATCCCTCCAAAACTGAATTCCTCCTCCTCTCCTCCTCACTTTCTCCTCCCCCAGTGCAATCATGGATGGATCAGATGAATCTACTGAACAATAAACCCATCATTGTCGACAGCGCAAAATCCCTTGGTGTCATACTCGATAAAAAAACTCAATCTACACTCCCACATCGATTGCATTGCAAAGTCTGCTCGATACCAACTGCGCCTTCTTTGGGGGATTCGTCGCTTCTTCCCGGAGCACGACCTTAGAACCCTAGTCCAATCGCTGGTTCTCTCCAGATTGGACTACTGCAATTCTCTTCTTACTGGCCTCCCCAAATCCCACCTTGCCCCCCTGAAGTCTGTTCTCCATTCAGCAGCTCGTTTCATATATGGGGCCAAAAGAAGCGACCACATCACACCCATTTTATCCACCCTCCGTTGGCTTCCCATAGAAGCAAGATCTATCTACAAGACTGCCCGTGTCACCCACAAAGCCTTGCACTCCTCCTCCCCTCGCTACCTGGCGAATAAACAAACTCTCTGGAGGCTCCAGACCATCATGTAATGCAGAAAATGTATTGCTTGAACCTCCCACTTTTAAGAAGGAAAGATCGATGGCCCAATCCTTTTCGGACAACGCGGTGAGAATCTGGAACTCACTTCCGCCTCAGCTCCGGACCACCACCTCTTCCCAGGCCTTCAAAACTGACCTCAAAGCTCTCCTCCTTCAAAGACACTTCCAAATTTAATACACGCCCTCTATTTTCCGAAGGAAGTCCTTCCATTATAGGAAATTCTGTTCTCCATGCCTATAGAAGTGCCTTCCCAGTGTGTTTGTGTTTTGAGTGTCTGCCATTTAGTGCAGTATTATACCTCTACTTGTACTTTGTACTCTTTTGTAACATGCACACGTCAACTTTCCTTTTGTAACGTAGCGTTTGCTACCTCTTGCATTTTGTTTGCTTTTGATACATGCACGACAGCCACCACTGCCTCATGTAACATAACTTTTGTTTGTGTTTTGAGTGTCTGCCAGTTATTGCAATTTTTTACCTCTACGTGTACTTTGCATGCTCTTGTAACATGCACATGTCAGTTTTTCCTTTTGTAACGTATCGTTTGCTACCTCTTGTATTTTGTTTGCTCTCGATACTTGCACAATTGTCACTATTGCCTCATGTAACGTAATGTTTGCTTTTGTAACATGCTCATTTGTAATTTCTCCTTATGTATCATTACTGTTCCTATTGTGAAGCGCTCCGACACCTTCGGGTAAAGTCCGCGCTATATAAAAACGCATTAAATAAATAAAACTGCCTGAAAACCCAGGATATGAAGGTACAAACTAACCTGGAGTCAGCAGAGTTGTGTATCGCGCTTTGCAGCGTGAACGCCAGGCCTGAAAGCAAAAACGGATGCATTACAGTTAAGACACAACTAGTCCTACTCATAAGCAGGGCAACTAGATCAGCGTTAGGATACATCACAAAGCGTCAGCTATGTGCTTGTTAAACATCATCGCTAGACAGTCTTAATGCACTTTAAACTACCAAGCGATTTATGACTACATTCTAGGCCCACACCTTAAATTGCGTGCAGCTGAACATACCTGGATGAAGCAGTTTGCAACAAGCCATTCTAGGAGAGGATAAAAAAAAAAACAATCTAAACTTTAGATGTGCTGGAAGCACGTAAACACCTCGCACCTGTTGGATAGGCTATGCCGCTCAGGATCTGGTAAAGAATTCTCCACTAGCAGTCAGAAAGAGAGCCTGGTTATCGTTGCAGCACAGCCTGCCCCCCCCCCCCCCTGCAAAAAAACAAAGCAAAACTACGCAGCTAGACGCAAGGGTGAATGGGCCGAAAAGGCCACGTTACACCCCATGCATTTAGAACACATGCCATTACCACAACACGTTACATCGCAGACCATTACAACACAAGTCATTACAAAGACTTGCTGTAAGGGGGCGCTGGATGTTGGCATAGTATAATTTACTACTCCAACTCATCTGTGCAACAGTGGGGAAGGTGTTGGATATAAAATCCAACGCCTTCCGCCCCCTCCAGCAACTCATTAACAGCTTGCGTTATAATGGCATGTGATGTGTCAACGTTGTAAGTGATGTTTACCGACTGGGCCACAATGTCAACTGTGAACAAGCATTGGCATAGCCAATAGGTCTCGCTTTTGGGACCTTATAAGTATTTAGTTATGCAGCACAATATCCTTGGTGCAACATTAACTGCATGGCTAAACACTTATAAGGTCCCAAAGGCGAGACCTATTGGCTATGCCAATGCTTGTTTGAGTCTGGGCAATGACGCTCAACATCCTGTGATTCTGGGCAAATCCCTTAATCTCCCGTGCCTAACAAAAAAACCAAATGTGTCCTTGTGTAAAAATAGTGCTCATGTAAGGCGCTTTAATACCTTCTGGTCAAGTAAGCACTATAAAAAACTCAGAAAAAAATAAGAAACATTTAGAGTAACATGTATGTCAACTCGACAGCTATTGTGTAGCACCATGCTGTACATGACAGCTGGCTGATGAGGCTTGGTCTCTAATGCCAACATTGAAAGCTGGTATTTCCAAACAAAACTACAAATCCCAGAATGCAAAGTGTTGACATACATACCCAACGTTGTTACACGACATCGGCCCTTTGTCAAAATTATATTTTTTCCCCAAAAGTTAACATTTGTTGCTGGAAGGGAGGTTGTGTTTCCAGCACCACACACAGGGTTATGCTGACAACTCTGGAAACAGTTGTAGCTGGCCAGCAGTCAGCCAGCTTCCATGTGGCCGCAGCTGGCCCCACCCACCATATGCGAGTATATTCTCTGCCTTGCAGAATCGTGGGACAAGAGACCGGGTCCCGGAAGTGAAGGCGCAGACGACAGGCTTGATAATGCACAGACTGGTAAAACAGCCATGGCACCCCGAGGGCAGCCTCGTTGCGCCAGGCAGCGTGCAGCCGAGGAGGAGGGGTGAGCCAGCCTGGCTTGTTTACCAACCGCTAGAGCGTGTCTGCGAGCTTCGGAAAACGAGATACCACTTCCAAAAGCTATTTTGGGGTATATTATGGCGTTAATTGTCAGTTATTGGTGTGAAGAGTGAAAAAATAGACATAAAAGATAAGGAGAGCAGCTGTTGTGTTTAGACGTTATAACGTTAGCATGGAACTTTAAGGACACGTCGTATCACTTTGGTGTACTGCAGAAGTGCACGTAAATGAACTATACATAAACAAGCATTGGCCGCGCGGCTGCTTGGGCGGCCTGCAGGTAGTGCATATAGAGGCTGGGTGGGACAAGGATGCCACTAAAAGGTGGCAGTGTCCACAGATTACAGTGTAGGGTAAAGTCAAGGGACCTGCTGAGTACACAGAAAAGTAATACTTGTGTGGCAAAAGAAAGTTGCCACCTAACGGGAGGCTAGGGTGTGACAGAAGGCTGGGAAAATGGACAGAGCAGAGAGGGTAGCAGTGGTTAGGTCTTGTCAATGTCTGGGCCTTTATGATCGAACCAGTAACAGGTCAGAATTGGTCGCAGATGGCAACTTTACAAGAACAGGACTGAACGCATGTAGGATGTATAACAAATTCAGATTGACATAGCTTACATGCATCCATTAATGCAGCTTCTATGCCCTGCATCTCAATATTTGTTACTAGGTCTCTATGAACAGTGCGCCAAAAGTAAAAAAAATTAAAAATTCAGCCTTGAAAAGATGAAGCGCTGCAAATGAAGCAGCTGTGAACCTCTCTTCAAGCCGGCGCACAAAGTAAACAAAAACACTAATCACTACAATCCAAAAAACGCGAGCAGCAGAGGCAAATACAAGTTTTTCTTACCATGTCCTAATGGTGATGAGAAACATGCATCAACCCAGACGGAGCTTTTCCTCTCAAACCCTTACATACATTGAGTTAGAGTAAGTTAGCCAAACCCCTGCCTCAAGGAGTTACTATGATCGCTCCAAATCTAAAGAAACCAGTCAAGATGTCAATGACGCAAATAAATCCAGTCATGTCAATGACAAATAGGAACTGCTGAAAACCCGTTCTCTCCTCAAGGTGCATTGCTTTTACCTGTAACTAAGCTTCCTCTATGGGCTTGGTACAGCAGTTCGGTCTCTGATGCCTCTCAAGCACTGCTGCTGACTTCGGGACTCCTCGGCATATGCCTTGGGGTGGCCAAGATAGCTGAACATAATCATGGCGTGGAGAGTGAGGCGGGGGGTGTACCGTTTGACCAAGCTTTGGGTGAGGGCCCAGGAGCGGCCAGCCTCGTAGGCCTAGTGTGCAGACACCAAGCGCCAACTGCAAGCAGAACTGGCACCACTGCAGAGGTGGGCAGTAGCAGGCCAGCCCACAGTAACAGAGCAGCCCAGGCAGCTCTCCACACAGTGTCGCACAAGCACCAAGGTCACGTTCCGGCGCCCGGCTGCTGGAACCATCATGGGCCGCTGCATTAGGCTAGCAAATGATTGAATAAGTACAAAGACTAGTGTAGTCCTCTAAAGGAATACATAATAAAGTTAGTGGGATCGGGAGAAAAATAATAAAAACCTGAAATGGTTGAGAGAAGAGAGACGAACACTTTCCTCTGAACCATGTTTTGAAGTTTGGACAGGCAGAGAACACCCCAAAAAGGGATATATGCAGAGAAAACACTGCAACGATATGAAGTTGACATGGTAAAAAACTGTAAGACCGTGAAAGTGATCGCGATCAAGCGCAGCGAGTGATGCGCTTATTGAGCAGGACGAGGAAAGCCATATGGCACCTCTGCTCGTAAGCACGCACCCGCGCACACAAGCTGTAGGCCGGCCATGGTAGCATTTAAGCCCTTACTAAAAGTCTCACCTGACCAGCGCATGCGCTGGGTCAGGCGAGACCTAAAGACCAGCTTCAAGACTAGTTTACCTTCTTGTATTGTGTTGCAGCCTGGTCCAGACCACCTTGCGCCTCTGGCCCACGGGTCTTTATGGGTGGGTGGGATGATGAATGATTTATAAAGCGCGACAAATAACCTGAGGTAACTAAGCGCTGCCTTCGGTATAGGTTGCTCGGGGTAAACACTGCAGTACAGTTAAGCTGAGAACAGCCACGTTTTAAGGCCTTTCCTGAATGAGGAGACTGGGCTCTTTTTTCCAGAAGGACTGTTCGAGAGTTCCATAGGCAGGCAGTTGTAGCCGTAAAGCTCTTACCGCCCCATCTGGCCCTGCTGACTCTAGGAACAAGTACATTTCCCAGGTTGGTGGACTGGAGGGCTCCAGCACGTGTAGAGGTTTTAAAAATTGCCATATGGTTTTGCCCAGTTATTGAGGGCTTTAAATGCCATGCATAGATATTTAAATTGAATTCTTAGCTACAGGTAGCCAGTGGAGTCGGGCCAATGACGAGGCGATTGAATTAAATTTGGGGATGCCCAGCATCACTTATAGCTGCCATTCTGTACTGTTGTAGTTTATTCATGCTACACTTGGGGGTGCTAGATAAATGGGCCTTTCAGTAGTCCAGTCGTGAGACAATAAGCACCGTTACAACCTCCTTTAAGTCTAAAGGTTTTGCCAGAAGTATTTCTCAGCATTTTCAAGATGAAGCATGCGGAGGTGGTTGAATTGATTTGTGCCTCAAATGACAGCTTGGTGTTAAAGATTACTCCAAGATTTTTGTCCAAGCACTGGTTTGGGCAGGGTGCCAAGTTGGACTGGCCACCAACTATCCAAACAGTTGGATTGTTCCCTAGCAACAAAACTTGTCTTAGCTGAGTTTAACTTTAGGCAGTTATCGGACATCCAGTTGGCAATGTGGCTCATACATTCATGGAACCAAATGGCTGTCTGGCTGGACTGCTTACTGAGACGATGATCCGAGTGTCGTCTGCATATGGCACCAGAGTAAATCCATAGCTTTTTACTAGTCTAGCCAAAGGGGTGAAATACAGATTAAAAAGGGTAGGGCTCAGAGGAGCCCTGTCGGACTCCACAGGGCAGCGTGAGGGTATACAATGTTACCAAGGGCCACCTCCTGGGATCGTTCCGACAGTAAAGAGCCCCAACAGAGAGAGCGCTTCCCCCTGATCACAATGGAAGTGAGTCGCTCCTGCAGCAGCCCATGGTTAACCGTATCCAAGGCTGCTGACCGGTCCAGGAGGATCAGAGCTACGTTCTCCCCCACCATCTAGTATCATACGGAGTTCCTCCGTGGCAGTGATAAAGGCCCGCTCAGTACTATGCTAAGCACGGAAGCCAAACTGGGAGGAATCAAGAATTGTATTTTCGTTGACAAAGACAGTTCGGTGTTAATCGCCCTTTCAATCACCTTTGCCATGAAGGGGAGTCTAGATCTTGGCCTGTAATTAAAGGTCTCCTTAGCGTCCAGGTTTGGTTTCTTAAGAGGAAGAACACTTTCTTCTATTCTGTGGGAAATTTACCAGTTAAGAACATTGAATTAACAAGCATTTGCAATACAATAGGTCTCGCATTAATAAGAGTTTGAGCTATTGGCATTGTAAAATTACAATGCCTTTTATTTATGTTTTGGTTTTAAAACAAATAAAAGGCATAGTCATATACAATGTCAGTAGCATAAACTCGCATAAAAGCAGTGTGGAGTGCAGCAGTGTGCAGCAGTGTGCGGGGTGCAGCCTTTGGGAGCATTTTCTGAAGCCCTTACATAAGTCTCACTGAGCGGTCGCTTACGCGATAGCCAGGCGAGACCTAATGAATGGGTCCTTGTGTAACTAACCTAACTGGTGCTCAGATAAAGCGCTTTGGGTCGAGTTCGCGGTATATAAAACTGCAAATATATATTTTTTTAAATGTTTGCGTGTAAAGCTCCCTGCAGGCTAAATGGCCCTGACCGGCTGACTGTCATACATGGCATGTGGCCAGTTGGCAGCTGGGTCTGCCCGCACCACTCACTGCCAAGTGCCCGAGATTTGAGGGTGGAAAACACCAGTTATAATGTGTCACTGGAGACTGGCGTGGAGGAAACCCCTGCGTCAAGGGCCGCGTTCCCTCCACACCCAGTGTGCGCTGACCGATAAACCATGGCCGAAGGACCGTCCCGTGTCAGCGACAGAACCTTCCAGAATGGAAAAAGGCATGAATTCTTATGCCCCTCCCCCTTCACGCTTTACCTGATCTCGAGACCCCCACCTCCCCTCTGCTCCTTGGCCACCTGCTAACACCAAAATGAATAGGGATTACATATTTATGAGGCACTGGGCTCCCCGGGGAGGATTGAAAAGTGCTTTTACGGGTGAGCTGCACATTAGCAGGCAATTACAGCCTGGTCATGGTTTCATATTCGCCCCGGGATGAGGTGACGAGGGCTGAGGGGGGACAGCCGGGCGCTGGATGTGACCAGGGCCGTGGCAGAGCTGCGCGTCATGGGCCGAACTGCTGGGAAGTAAGTGAACGAAAGACCTTGGGCTGAATAGATTAACCAGTAACATACATTTAAATGTTGTGTATTTTTCCCTTGTTGAAAGTTCTGTGTATTACAAGGCGTTCGTATACAAGCGCTTCAGATGTTATAAGGATGGGGCACAATGTAAGGATGGATCAAGGCGGCAATAAAATGAAACGCAATATAAAACCTAATCACGTACGTAAAACAACCTGAAAGCAAAATGCCTTCCAGGGAAACGTAGGAGGGGAACAATTCTTTTGGGATTCGTAATTAGATGAGGATAAAAAATTGCTCACTTGTTTAAGAACGTTCAGCTCGAGAGGAGGGGAAGAGAATGACAAGGAGAGACACCGGAAGAGAGGGTGGGTAGAGGAGCGGAGGGAACAAGAGGGGAAGATGAAGAAAGTGAGTGGGGGAGAAGGAGAGATAGGAAACTAGAAGAAAGGGAGGATCAGCATGAGGGGGATGAGCTTGAGGGAGAGATGAGAGAGGGAAGAAGAGAGCCATGGAGGCGGGAGTAGATGGCATAAAATATGGTGAGGAAGCAAGAGACGGTAGTAAGGAAGAACTTTTTTTAGTTGCCTGTTGTGAGCAAGGAGAAACAAGACAAACCTGGCGGAGTGTGGCACGTGAGCTTGGCAGGGGCGGGGGAGCGCATTCCGGGCGGGGGAGTGCTTTCCAGGCAGGGGAGCGGACCCTTTGAAGTGAGATGCCAAACGGATTGCATGGCAGCACGATGCATGTGATTGTGCGCGTGCTCACCGTGCAATCCGCTTTTGGGAGCCCCTTACTATAGTCTTGCATAGCACTCGCTTACGCGATAGCTAGGCGAGACCTAAAAATCGCTGTTAGTGGGATGGCAATGATTTGCAGTGATCTTTTAGGAGGGCATGGATCTAGTGGGGAGCCCAAATTGGTCATTGCGATATTTTGCGGTTTGTTCCACAGTTAATGTAGAAAAGGAGTAACTGATTCAAGGGAGTCTTGTGTCAAGTCCTGATGGGACTGCTTGTATTTTGTTATGCTGGGCCGATGTCTGGGCCGGCTGGTTATCTTGCTGTGCAAACAGGTCAAAAACGGACATAACTTATGTTGAAAGGAGTCAGCTAGCGAATTGAAGAATTCTTGACGAATATTGATGTCTGGCGCATTCGGCAAGTTTGCAAGGTTTTTTTTTACAGTGCTGGGCAGTTATTGGCCACTTTGATTTCCTTAGCGAAGTGTGCAGCCTTTTCCATGAGGAGGAGTTTAATAGCTTGAGGGAGGTCTTCTATTCCATTCTGGTCTTTGTATTATTTTTAAGTCTCCACTTCCTCAGATTTGCGGCAGAGTAGTTTGTGTGATTTCAATGAGTCATTGAACCAGAGTTCCGACGGTAACCTCCTGGATCAGAGACATTGTTTAGGGGGCGCTAGTTGTATCATGGCGGAGTCAAGCCATACAGGATATTGAGCCGAGGCATGATCGGGTCAGAGGATAGGTCATGTAAGCTTTCTTAAAGGGTGGGGTTGAGGGAGTTGGCCACAACTTTCTTCTAAGGGCAACTGACATAGCGTTCTCTGGGAATTTTGAATTAAATTGAGCCGTAGTGAAATGTCAACTAGGACTGCTTTGTGGTCTGACCAGACCAAGTACAACACTACAGTCCAATTAAGAGTATGGGTTATCTGAGAAGATCCCATCTAAACAGTGCCCAGCTCTAGGAGTTGGTCCTTTTACCAGTTGGCACAATTCAGCACTGTCCATATGGTCTAAGAGTGCTTTTGTCTCAATGGCGACAATTTTTTTTCAAAATGGAAGTTAAAATCCCCTCGCACTGAAATTTGGGTGCTCCGCTTTGTGTGCTAGCAAGGTGTCTAGGTTGTCAAGAAAAGAGACCTTGGGTTTGGGCGGTCAGAGTAGAATCCCGCTAACAGAGCGTTGGCCATTCAATTCTAAAATTAAGCGATTGTCCTTAATGACCACATTTGTTTTAATAGAAGACTTAAAACTGGCCTTAACAACAAGGGCAATAACCCTAACTTTTTTCCTCTAACTGATCTAGCTTGTGGATTTTATATCCTAAAGGTGGGGCCAATTAAAGATCTGGGTCCGAAGAGGCATCTGCCCAAGTCACTGTAACAAAGGCTATTTCGATCTGGTTTGATTCCAGGAATTCTCGGAAGGAGACAGCATTCTTGATTGATCTAGCATTGCTGAGGGCACAGGGTACCTTTGTGATGTATTTTAGGATGGTGTAGATGGTAGGGTGAGCTGGGCAGTAAGGCCGCAGTTGTAACAGCACTATCCTGAATCAAGTGGGTATAAATGCGTGAGCCAGAGCACAACTCATCCCCTGGAGCTCCACGAGTGTATTGAGACTATAGTGTAACATGGGTTTCCGACCATGGGCTTCTGAGCCCATACCAGTGGCATGGCTGGCACAGAGAACGTTCCGAGCGCAGACAGGCTTGCCTTTGACGCTTTCGGGATTGGCCCATCTGAAGTAGTGGCGTGCTGGGCAGCGCTCCAACACCGGAAAGCGCCGTGACTCGCTCCTGTCCCTTGGGCTGAGTGGTCACTCCCCAGTGTCTTCCTGCATCAGTCGGTATCGTTGCTTGGCTGCCTATCTGCTCATTTGCCTCATTATTGCTGCCTGCTGTGTGCCTGGTTGCCGCGCTGAACATTTTGCATTTCTGTACTTTAAAAGCGCTGCTTTTTCAGCATTTCCGCATTTCCGCTGGGCTCCGCCTCCATTTTGCCTGTGTTGTTGTTGTGCTGATCTCTAGCCCGCCCCGCCTCCCAGCTGAGACGCCCTCGCCCCTCCCCCTCCACTACCCATATATGACAACAGTTCCCGCGCGCAGCGATCGCGCCGAAGGTGCGCCAAAGGTAAGCCTGTCTACGCCCGTCCGCGCCTGGACCGCGCCCAGCGCCAGACCCCCTGCCCCTCGCGCTGCCCAGCCCTCCCGCATTACCTACGATGCCGCCACCCTCCTAGCCCTTAATCCCGGTCGCGCCCCCAACTGCGTCCAAGCCGCTCCTGGACACACCCATGGACCTTTCTCTTGCTACTCCTGCAAATTCAGCGGCACCGACAACATCTCCGCTACAACCACACCACAGATTCCCGACCCCAACCACCTACAATGCATCCTTCTCAACACCCGATCTGTCCACAGACACGCCATTGACCTATGGAATCTACTAGACACCACCTCCCCGGACGTCGCCTTCCTAACGGAAACCTGGATGAACGCTTCCTCCGCCCCAGACATCACCATTGCCATCCCTGAAGACTATAAGATCACTCGCAAAGACCGTACCAGCCACACAGGAGGAGGAATCGCTATCGTCCATAAGAAATCAATCCGCATCTCAACCAGCTCTGACGCCAACCTCGCCAACTCCGAACACCTTCACTTCCAGATCCACATCGACCCCAAGACCACACTCAGAGGCACCCTCCTCTACAGACCACCAGGACCCCGCGCAAAATTCAGTGAAGACATCACGGACTTCATCACTCCACACGCGATCCCCTCCAAAGAATACATCCTTCTGGGAGACCAACTTTCACCTTGAAAAGATCAACGACCGCAACACCACCACCCTCCTGGACAACCTCGCCAACCTCGGACTTAAACAACTGGTCACTTCCCCCACCCACATCGCAGGTCACACACTCGACCCCATCTTCTCCTCCAGCAATCATGTCTCCTTCAGCCACACTACGGATCTCCTCTGGACTGACCACAGCTGCGTTCACTTCACCTACAACAAGCCCAAACCCACCAACCACCTCCAACCGACTCTGCAAAGAAACTGGAACAAAATCACCACCGACCAGATCTCCTCATCGCTCCTTCTAAACACCCCAGCCCACTCCTCGGACCCAAACCTAGCCGCCGCCAACTTCACCCTATGGCTATCCAACACCGCCGACACCTTAGCACCACTGAAAAAACGTCAAAGCAAACCTGGCAACAAGAAGGCCTCATGGTTCAACGATGATCTTAAGAAGTCCAAGAAACTCTGCCGCACCCTTGAAAAAGCATGGAAAAAAGACCCAACCACCAGCACCAAGGACACCTTCAAAAACGCCACCCGCACTCACCACCAACTAATCCGAAAGGCCAAGAAAACAGCATTCAAGGATCAACTTGACAACAACGCCCACAACAGCAAGGAACTTTTCAACATCGTCAAGGAGTTTTCCAATCCCTCGGCCAACTCCAACGACATCACCCCCTCTCAAGCCCTCTGCGACTCCCTAGCCTCATTCTTCCATAACAAGATTGCAGACATCCACAACAGCTTCGACAACCAACCCGGAGCCCAACCCACCCAACCACATGCTGAACACTCCCCCCGCGAACACCCTTAACGACTGGAACCCAATCTCCACTGAGGACACCATCCGCCTAATGAACTCCATCCACTCAGGATCCCCCACAGACCCATGCCCTCACCAAATCTTCAACAAAGCAGACTCCGTCATAGCACCGCACCTCCGAGACGTCATCAACTGCTCCTTCAACTCCGCCACCTTTCCGGAAACCTGGAAACACGCTGAACTCACCGCCCTTCTGAAAAAACCCACAGCGGACCCCACCGAACTCAAAAATTACCGCCCCATCTCGCTCCTTCCATTCCCGGCCAAAGTAATCGAGAAAGCTGTCAACAACCAGCTCGCCGCTTTCCTCGAAGCCAACAAATCCCTCGACTCCTCACAATCTGGCTTCCGAGCAAAACACAGCACTGAGACCGCCCTCATCACAGCAACAGACGACATTCAAACTCTACTGGACAATGGAGACAGTCGCCCTCATCCTCCTCGACCTCTCTGCTGCATTCGACACAGTCTGCCACAGCACCCTTTTACAACGCCTCACCAACATCGGAATACATGGAAAAACACTTGAATGGATCACTTCGTTCCTCACCGGAAGAACCCAGAGAGTCCGCCTTCCACCATTCAAGTCCGAGGCCACCGAAGTCATCTGTGGCGTACCACAAGGATCCTCTCAGCCCCACCCTCTTCAACGTATACATGAGCCCCCTCGCGACCATCGCCCGCCAACACAACCTCAACATCATCTCTTACGCGGACGACACTCAACTGATCCTTTCTCTCACCAAGGACCCCAGCACCGCCAAAACTAACCTACACGAAGGAATGAAAGAAGTTGCTGCATGGATGAAACACAGCCGTCTGAAACTGAACTCAGATAAAACAGAAGTCCTCATCCTAGGTACATCCCCCTCTGCATGGGACGACTCTTGGTGGCCGGAAGCCCTTGGAAAAGCACCCATCCCGACAGACCACGCACGGAACCTAGGCGTTATCCTGGATTCTTCACTTTCAATGAACAGACAAGTCAGCGCCGTATCCTCATCTTGCTTCAACATTCTTCGCATGCTCAAAAAAACATTTCGATGGATCCCCACCGAAACCAGGAAAACAGTCACCCATGCTCTAGTCACGAGCCGACTGGACTACGGAAACACCCTCTACGCAGGCACTACCGCTAAACTCCAAAAGAAACTCCAACGAATCCAAAACGCCTCAGCCAGAATCATATTAGACATCCCACGCAACAAACACATCTCTGGTCACCTGAAAGACCTCCACTGGCTACCCGTCAATAAGAGAATCACTTTCCGACTGCTAACCCACGCACACAAATCACTCTACGACATCGGACCAGAATGCCTCAACTCAAGACTGTCCTTCTACACCCCCTCCCGCCAACTACGTTCCTCCAGCCAAGCCCTCGCCACCGTACCTCGCATCAACAAGACCATGGGAGGCAGATCCTTCTCTTACCTGGCTGCTAAAACATGGAACTCACTCCCCACTCACCTTCGCCTTACCCAGAACCACCTAGCTTTCAGAAAGCAACTTAAAACGTGGATATTTGACAAGTAATCCTCCCCCCCTCCTTAGCGCCTTGAGAAACTCTGGGTATGTAGTGCGCTATATAAATTCTGACTTGACTTGACTAGGCTAGACCGTCACCCGATTGAAGTGGACAGCTGGCCGGAAGTAGTGTAAATGCCAAGGGGAGAAAACAGTAACTCTCTGCATTAACTGGGTCGAAGACCCGGCAGCGAAGCAGTGTTAGTGCAATTATCTTGCGAGATGCCCCTGAGCGAGTCTAACTGGTGCAAGTAGATTGAAAAACAAATTCGCATAATTAAGTCTAAAACTGCTTTTTACAATAAACTTGCAGATTGGGAAAACTTTCGCTGTATCCCGCACTTTGGAATAGCCTGTGTCCAGGATGATCTAAGCAGCACATTGCTTACTGCGTCCACGTACCTTTGCCAGATGGGCTGCAGCAGATCCCCTACCAGTATTGCCTCTTGGGTCTTTTTGGGGGTGGGGGTTCCAGATTGGCTGCTGGCACACATGGCTAAATCTGCCTTAGTCATTGGCAAGCACCTCCGGCTCCCGGGGAGGCAGGCGTTTAGGACCAGTGCTCCATCTGCAGATGGGTCAGCCTCCTTGGACCTCTCATTGGCCCTGCCATAGTAGTCTCTTGGGGTCTCTAGATTGCCAGGTATCCAGAGGTCAACCAACACTCGCGCAGGACGCAGTCTTCTGCCCTGCAGGTCCTTCTGCGTTCTTCAGTCCTGGGCTTAGAGTCAGGTTCCAGCAGGCAGATTGTCTGGTCCACGCAGAAGTTCTATAGTATTGGGCATATACATCTCTGAAAACTCAGGTTGCAAGATTTATGGATTTTGGCACTCTGGCCGATGCTCTGCCACGGGGCGTCTTAGTCATCCATGTTGCTTGCCACACCTCCACATTTATTGTACTTCTGATTTTTTGAAGGGTTTTGTTTCCTCAATCACTAGCTTTTTCCTGCTGAACAGGCCACTTAATTTGATTTTTCTAGACTAGCTACTGGTTTCTGGAAATTGATCATCCATGGCATTGACAGTAAGTACCTGGCTGTCATGGAAAAGGAAAGAGTGCTTCTATATTTAAGATCTCATTGCAAACATCTGCTGCCACCTCAGTTAAGAAACATCAGAAATTCTTTAACTAGCTGAATATTTCCAGAACAGTCACATATGCCCATTACTGAAAAGAGATTTGGACCCGCTGAACCCAGACTACAGACCAATTACAAATGGACCTTTCCCGGGACCAACTGATAGAAAAGCAGCATTCGCCCAGATGTCACAATTCATTGGAGAATGCCATACTTTGACATCCATACAGGATTCGACCCATAAGAGGGACAATCAGTCCATGCCATCTGAAGAACAGTTGACTTTAACAGGGTTGCTGCACTACTTCTCTTGGACCTCTCGGCTGCCTTTGACAGTTGACCAGGACACTGATACAAAGACCCTATGATGCCAGCATGGCAGGGACTGCTCTAGACTGGATCACACCCTACCTTTGCGACAGCACTGTCATCCATAACCCCCATTTCTCTTCCAAAACTACTTCCAAACTACTTCTGAAAAGCAGGGGGTCACTCAAGGTTCTAATCTTACCCATGCTTTCCAACATCTACATTAAGTAAATACACTGGCATGGGTCAATCAATTTCACTTGGTGTGCTTTAACTATGCAAATTTTGACCATGAAAACCTAGACACCTGATTTTAATTGGCAGCGACATTGCCGATGGTTTTATTTGAGGAGTGGGCTCACAGATAACTCATTGGAGCACAATCTCGCCTCATTTTTCTCCTACTCATCTTTCCTGATCACTTCTACACCACTAGCTCCTCACCTGCATTCCACCCATACGGCTGGGGGGGAAAAAATTAATGCCAAAGAGCCCCGCATAGGGTTCCAGTCAGGCATTGCAGCACTGGCCTGACGCGGAGCAAGCCAGATGAAGCATGACACCCAACTGGTGTGAGGGCCCCCACTTCCCATTATTGAACATGGGTGGCACATCCATCTCTGTTCAAGCAACTAAACTATGGAACTCCTTACATTAGAACATAAGATCAAGATAACCACATCTTAAAAACAGAAGAATTAGCTCCACCCCACAACCATACACAAACAGAAATATACTGCATATCCATCTGTATACAAGCATTTATTAGTACTATAGATTGTACCCACGAGTATTGCTTTGTATAAACATGTTAAGTTTTACAAATGTACATATGGTTACATTCTGTTTTTAACATGTATGTGACTGCCTAAGTATTTATACAATTCAATAGTGAAGCAATTGTAGATCCAAGATTGAAATAAAATCAGTGTTAAGTGAAACACCTAAAAGCTGGAGTTTAATGCATCTTTACATGTACTACCTTCCTTTATGCATCTATACATCTTCAAAGCACTTATGGCTATAAGTATTGCTTTCCCTCCAATTCAGCATATCCAATGCACTACCCAATTTTACCATAAACTGCTCAATCTATACTCTACCTCAAACCTTTCTACAACTCTTTCCACTGCACCTCATCTATCACTATACCTCAATATAGTCTGTTGATGCATGGATTTCCAACCCCACATTACTAGGATTCCCAAAATAACCCTTTCTAGACCCTTGCATCATCTCTGCCTTATTACAATCCCCCCAAAAAGCCTTACCTTCCCCTCCTATGAGCCCCAAAACATCCCACCATCCTTTTCATTCCAGACCATATCCACCAAGAGAAAATTCATTTCACTACACTAATCCACCACTATATATATATATATATATATAGAGCAAACCCCAATCGCTCAATCCTTCTCAATCCAACTAACAGACATCAACCACTCAAATGACTCATTTCACCATACTAATGCGACACTGGTCCTTTATGGGTTCCGGTGTAGTGCGCTACTTGTCGAAAAAGCACGTCCATAACTCACGGGTATGAAGACGAAATGTGCTATATAATGCACATACAATACAGATATTTAAATATACAGTTTAAGTAAATCTCACCCAGCTTTTTACCTCCATATGCTGTTAATCTGCTCAGCTGTTGGTCTGAAATGAAGTCACTCAAGCACAAATACACATATCCGGCTTTTCATAAATACATGGTCTGTATTATCAGTAAAACAGAACTGGCAGCCATACTTCTAATTTAGCCCATATTTCTTCAAGGAAACTGAACACAAGTGGTTACCAAATAAAAAACCTCAGCCTCTGACCACCTAGAATGGTAATCTGCCACAATAGCATATTTGGGACTAGTTTCCAAGAGGTGCAAGGCCCGAGATATCCAAACCTATTTTCCTACAAGGGCATTGTTGGTTACCACAAGCAGGTACACCAGTTTATGACTTGCTACCCAGAGCATGGCGTAGTTTCTAATGCTAGACATCTTTCCATGTCTGGCCCTCAATATTCAGCCTTTTGTTGCAATCCCAATATGGCCTTGTTTAACAGACTCCGGAATATTGAGGTGCTACCAAATTGTAATTTCTCCAAAACCGGTCAGCCACCAGCGATTCGGTACAATAGTACAGCACAATCAGACCCCTCATCTTTCCTTGGCCACCCCCTTAAGCACATTTCATGCCCTTTGGAGACCATTCTTTCAGCCCCCCCCATGCAAGATGCAGCTGTTGGCAATCATACTGAAACAAGCCACCATCCATCCTCTTTCGCTCCATTCCTCATGACCAGACTTAACCTAGCCAGACAGCTAAAACAATCCTGATCCCAGAGACATTCCATCCTGTAGCAAGATCAGTCTGACATACTTATCTAGATGCAAGACCCGCCCCCCCCCTCCCCCCAAATGACCACCAACAGACCAAAGCTTCACGGTCAATGGACAAACCCTCACCAATGTCTTGATGCACTAGTAATTGTGACCCAACACCCCATTACTAATGATCAAACCTGGGCTGCTTAATCTCGATTACGGAGCGGATTACAAATAGACCTTTCCTGGGCCAAGTCATTGGCAGCATTACATTTACATGAAGTCATTACCAGCACTGATCAGTCAATTTCACCTCATGCATAAAAACAAACAAAAATACTACTTAAACAGTAAAGCCCTAAAGACATTGGAAACTTACGAATTCAGATGCCTCAAAGCAGTCAGCGGATGACATGGCACCATCCCCAATAAAAAGCTTTCAAAGCAATCCAGGTAGTGATTGGAAAGTTATGACTCACTGCCCGACTATATGGCAACACTGCCTCAAGTATCTAAGGAAGTAAGAGCTAGGAATTACCAAAATACGAAGCTATAGGTAAGTGGATAACTAGCAAGAGCAAGCTTAGATACTATAAAACGGGTGACATTTCTCTCCCCCCCCAGCTTTCCACACAAGGTCCAGGCTCTTGCAGAGTCTAAAATCTATTATGCCAATAGCCTCTACCATCTTTAACTGAGACTACAATGGATACACACTTTGCTGCCAGACTGCTTACATATAAACTACAATTGGGTTACTGGCTGCCAGAAGATCAATGTATTGCTTTGAGTCATAAAAAGCCACTTTAAACAAGACTACTTATGAGGAATAAAATCAAAACATCCCACCACCCTTTTCATCCCAGACCATGTCCACCCAAAAAAAATAATAATTCCACTACACTAATTGTCAAATTCCAGAGTAGAGTGCTACTTGCGCTTCAACACGTCCATAACTTGTGGATATGAAGATGAAATGTACTATATAATGCACATACAATACAGATATTTAAATATAGTTTAAGGAAATCCCACCCAGCTTTTTACCTCCATATGCTGTTAATCTGCTCAGCTGTTGGTCTGACATTAATGAAGTCACTCAAGCACAAATACCCATTTTCCGGCTTTTCATGAATACATGGTCTGTATTGTTATCAGTAAAACAAAACTGGCAGCCATACTCCTATCACTTCCTTAGATACTTAAGGCAGTGTTGCCTTATAGTTGATCAGCGAGTCATAACTTTCCAATCACTACCTGGATTGTTTTTTAAACTTTTTTTATTGGGGATGGTGCCATGTCGTCCGTTAACTGCTTTGAGGCATCTGAATTCGTAAGTTTCCAATGTCTTTAGGGCTTTACTGTTAAAGGAGTATTTGTTAGTTTTTATGGATGTGAGGTGAAATTTACTGATCAGTGCTGGTAATGACAATGTAATGCTGCAAATCATTTGGCCCAGGAAAGTCTATTTGTTATCCGCTCCGTAATCGAGATTAAGCAGGCCCAGGTTTGATCATTAGTAATGGGATGTTCGGTCACAATTACTAGTGCATCAAGACATTGGTGAGGGATTGACCGTGGAGCTTTGGTCTGTTGGGTGTTAAAATATGGGCTAAAGTAGAATTACCAAAACATGAAGCTATTATAGTCAAGTGGATAACTAGCAAGAGCAAGCTTAGATACAATAAAACGGGTGACTCCACCCCCCCCCCCCCAGCTTTCCACACAAGGTCCAGGCTCTTGCAGTCTAAAATCTATTATGCCAATAGCCTCTACCATCTTTAACAGAGACTACAATGGATACAAACTTTGCTGCCATACTGCTTACATATAAACTACAATTGGGTTACTGGCTGGCAGAAGATCCATGTATTGCTTTGAGTCATAAAAAGCCACTTTAAACAAGACTACTCATGAGGAATAAATCAAATACATGCAAAAGGAACCGCTGCTCTCGATTGGCACCTTTCCTCACAATCTCACCATACAAACAAGAGTGGGTGGGCGATACATGCTTCTCCATTCACAGAACTGTGAAACTCCCTTCACCCATACATTAGATCCACCCATAACTCTTCCGACGTCTACTTGAGAGTTGGCTCTCCGACATAACATGCTCCATAGATGTGAAGTGTCCCACTGCATGTGGGCATTTATGCGGGACATGTGTACCTACTGGTGTATTCTCTTTAGGAAATGTTATACTAGTTGTGTAACTAGATATTCGTTGGCTCTGCTTGACAAGTGTACATATTAATTCTGGTTATATTGTACCAGAAACATGTATATAGATCACTGCATTACGTGATAAATTTCTACAATTGCTTTACTATTGAATTGAAGAAAATTCAAAACAAATTGGCTTGAGGTACAACACTTCAGTTTATTAACTCATTTAAAGCCCATTCTAAGATACCCTAAAAGAAAAGTTGACTCCACCAGTCCCAACAACTCAAACCTTTACTATTCAGATCTCCCAAATAAGCTTCTAAAACACATTCCTCCTTGCACTCATCCCATACCCACTGCTATGACCCCCCCCCCCCAAATAAAGTATACCCATGCCTCAATTCCTCCAGCCAACCAAGACTCCCATGGCCAGTGCTCAAATTAATGTTAGATTGCCCTATATGAAATCCCCATTAATCCTGTTTGCGCTTTAATATAGCAGGCTAATTGCCGAAAAGTTAGTTTACAGGGGTGGAAAGCACAAATACTCCCGATTCAAAGATTACACCATTATATGCCACAAAACTACTGCACAACTTGCAGCTGCAATAGCAAGTCGATTCAAGAATCTAGAACTTCAACAGCACAACTACAAAGGGCCTTTGCAAAATTGTTCCTCTCCTAAATACCATTGAATGTTGCATGTTCTCTACACTACCTTCCCGCCACACCTAGACAGGCATGGTTTGCCAAAAGAGTGAAAACACCAACGCAATTTCTGTACCATTACATCCCAACACTCCAGTACCATGCTATGTCAAGTGTCTCATCTTGTAGTCCTCAGAAAGTTGAGCTATCACCCTACTAACTCATGCATCTGCCAAAGGACTGAATCTTATTTACAACTGTCGACCTCTCATCTAGACTGCCGCGCCATTGTACTGGACCCTGCACACCTTCAGAGCAAGGTTTGAACAATTTATGGTTGGACTACTCCCCAAAGGGATTCAAAGCAGACCGCCTCGTAAACCACTATTGCTTATTTTCCATTCAGAAAGCCCTCTGACAACCTATCACCTACCACTTCGAAGCCATCAACTGGGTTCTCCCCAGGCAAAATACAGATTTAAACTACAATTAGCAATCGGGTGTGCATGCATGTTTTAACAAGTTCTGTGCAGCCATATGGGAAGCCTATAGACCAGCACAGGGGCTGTGCATTACATATTCACTATAAAGCCAGAATCAGGGGCAAACCGGTTACTAAGAGGCCTCGCTTAGCATATGAACCACTAGAAATAAGTGAAGGCAATAAGAGTTTACAAAGCTCCAATTTAAACACTTTAATGTTCACAAAGACGGTTCATGAGAACAGCAAAATGTAGGTTGTCCTTTCCAACTGGCGGTCTTCAAGGGACTTCACACCTGGCTTTGCAATCAAAGTCTCCTAGAATAAAAAAACAAATCTGAATTAATTACCACAAGATACAACATAAAGATACAACATGTTTCCTGCACTCTTCCAGTTTGAGCATCAGAGAACACCGTCAGTCACAGAATATTCAGACTGGGGCGGTATCAGGTTCATCATTTACTCAGATACACATTATGTACTGAAGAACTTCTCACCTGGCAGAGCCCTTGGCAGCATCTAGCACGAGGATCAGTCAGAGGTTGGCATGGTTGAAAGACCTGGGCAGAGAGAAGGGTACACGTGTTAAGTACAAAAGGTAATGGGGCAGTTACCTGGTCATGCTTACCATGCCTCCGCCCTCACCCGCCGACAGTACCGCAATACATCACCCAGTTTTTGTACCACAAGAGCAAAATGGACTGCACATTCCAGGAGTAAAAGGAGCATTTTATGTGGGACGTTAATGAACAGGGAGAAGTGGTTTGAAAACGTGTGCAATGGTCCTGGCTTAGTGTTTAGCTGAAAACAGCTGTTAGGGGTGAAGGAGGCGGATTTACTGCAAACCTGGATCCTTTGGCCTCAGTGGGGAGGTTATCCAGTCACTGGGTCTGGTGTGTGTTTAGGGCAGAGAACAGGCCGAGCACACAATCTCTTTAGTAGACACTAAAATTTACTGAACGTGGCTGTTGTGGCAGGTGGGACTACATGCCCAGCATTCCTGGGGGAAGCTGCAGTTAAAAGCAGGGCTTCAAGTGCAGTACTAGGTGGGGCCATCCTCTTGGTCCGATATCCTCGGAGAACGAGATTGAAATTGCTCCATCCATCACTAACTCCCCACCATTATGGAAGTGAATATATAACCAAATTTGGAGGCATGAATAGCCCTAGTTCAGCAGCAATCCCTGTATTGTCAGTGGCATTGCCCATTAGTACTATTGGGGAAAGAGTGAAATCAATCCAGGAGGTCACTGCTTTAATAGCCCCAGGACGTAGTCAATTGAATCTGGTGCAGCAGACAAACCCAAGAATAAGGACGCCCTGTTAAATCTATCAAAGATAGGCAAAATTTTCAAGACACTTATAACCCCCCCTGCTTGCCTTCCCTATTTTGTGGTAATCAGGTGTGCCTCTACTCTGCAGGTCTAAAGGCTAAAGTAGTTCATGGATTTATAAGAAATTCTGGGTGGAGTTTTGACTTGCATGAGATCCTTCCCCGAGTTGGGCACTGCTCGATTAGACTGCAAAGGTTAGTTTTAAATATATTTACAAAAGAACAGTGTCAGAGTTTCAAACAGTCCAGCACCAGACGTCACCAATTAGTAGCCCTATTAGATTAGCATTGAGTCTCGGTGCAGTAGGTCTGTGATGTGACCCACAAATCCCAAAATGGTGGTTAAAAACCACCATTATCCTGAACTAGAAATTAACCCTGCACCCGAGAGGTGTTTATTTATATAACTACCATAGTACAACTTATTCTAACAAACACAATATGTGAAAAGATGAATAACTTCCCAGACTTGAATATCAGTCATATCTTGATTGTAGGTATAGAAAATATTGTACATTTCTTGTTTCGTTATTTTTAAAATCACAACACAATTGCTTTGCCAACGCGTTTCATCCCTCTTGGGACTTCAGGGTAGTATTGGTCTTTGTGTCGACGTTAATAACGTTATTCCTCTTAAAGTAGCAGAGGGTCCATATCAAGAAAGATCATAATTTCATTAGTCACAGCCAGCAATCTGTCCTCATTAAGCAACGTCATTTGAAAGGAGTGAGATTGCTGGCTGTGACTTCTGAGACCCCCCCCCCGAAGAGCCACAAGGGCTCGAAATGAACTTTGTTTTTAACGAGTCACTGCGAAATGCCATAATGGGCACTCAGGAGACACGAAAAAATGAAATTATGAAATAAAGCATGAAGGTGGAACTACGCTGTCTCAGGGACTGATATTTTGCGACAGGACGATCTACTTTTTGCCTGAAAAAGAAAAAAAGTGACCTGTAGGGACCCATTATGGGTAATCCGGGGAGAATCTTTCGCATAATAGAGAGCACATAAGAGACGCCTGGTCATTTATTTAGGACTTTTGAAACGCAATAGTGATAAATAAAATTATCATTCTTGAAACTACTTTTATCGGTCAACAAGGATTGGTTTGTGAGGTTGCAACGGGAGGGGACGAGCCATGTAGGGCCAGGCACACAAGGAAGACCAATAAAAAAAAGCAAGAATTTCAGAATGCCACAGGAAACCACCAATAATGAAAGGGTGTGCCAAAAGCCCACAGAAGTTTTGCGGAACAGCACATACTGTCTAGGTCCGACCCAAGATAATTACGGTTAGAGGGGGGGGGGGGGGGGGGGGGGGGGTTCACCTGCATTGAAATACCTGGGCAGACTAACATCAGCTCTAATCTAATTTGGCTTCCGCGTGTTGTGGGCATGGTGCAGTGTATTAAACCTTCACTGCCAGTTGAGAAATACGTTTACGATGGTCAATGACTGCTCGAATCATTTAAGCTGAACCTAGATTTAAAGGTTAGCTTTTAAAAATCATTTGATAGTCATGGGTACCCCAAAAAAAACGCGAATTCTAGGACACATGTAGTTTAAGAGGGTTACTATTTTTAGAGTAACCCTTAACTATCTGAAGGGCAAACTTTCACATTCTACTATGTAAAAACTGGGCATTGACACTGGATGCCAAGTGGGAGTGCTGGAGCAGAGTTTTCCTTTGAAAATCTATTGGGTTTTTAAGCTCTGGTTTGTCCATTGTCGAAAGAAATTAAAATAATTTATAACTACTAATTATTTGTTTTGTGTAAGTGTTCTGATCAATCAATATGCACTAATAAGAGAAAACTATACGTGGGGATGCATTCGTGTTGATTAATAGTGCAGGTTTTATTAAATAAATGATACTGAGTGCTGTTTATTTTAAAGCACAAAAACGCTTTTAAAATGTCGTGTACTAATGCTTTTGTGTTGCAAAGGCTAGATAATTACATACACACAAGGGTATTAGTGGGGTTACCACTGTTTAATCACTTATGCTGTGGTAACGTTGTTTTGTCTTTTACAAGATGGTACGTTTTGGCCTAGTGAAAGATGGCTGCCGTTTAAAGCCTGTATTGAGTAGTCTATTTGTGACGAGAAGGCCTTGCTGAACATGGTCGAGAGTCATCTGACCACAGTCTTCGCCTGGTTAAAAAGTTTTCCGTGAGGACAGCAGCTCTGGGCGGACATCCAAGTGTCCTTGGAGGACAAAGGAGCCACAATGAACTTTGTGATCACAATGCTGGTTCCGAGGAAATATGAACATAAAAAGAAACATTTGCAAGTTTTAGTTCCGTCTTTTTATTTTTGTGATTTTTCTGAGCGGAGATTTTTCCAAATGTAGCAGTCTTCCGTCTTTTTATTTTTGTGATTTTTCTGAGCGGAGATTTTTCCAAATGTAGCGATGCTACATCCTTTCCTGCTCGCTCTGCTCAGCAGCTCAACGGAAAACAAGAACATTTTATGTTGATATTATTTTGTAATTTTCATTATAAATATTATAGACTAGAGAGGGTCTGTGGTCGTTGCATTTTGGATTCTGAGGCCACTTCTTTCCGAACTTGCGTTGGTGAGGATCGATGCTGAGAGGACGGTGACTTGGGAGATTTCTACTGAGAGACCTGTCCTGACTCGTTTGACATTTAGCTAGAATAGGTAATTATGAGAATAATGATTTTACTTTTGAATTGATTTTTCTTTGAACTAATTTTAGATAAATTACCATTATTTGAAATACAGTGTTGGTGGTTATTTCTTGTCAATTATTGAGTACTCTATTTTGATTATTGTTGATTATTATTGGTTAAATCATGACTCAAGACAGTGTCAATTAGGTCTTATCGACCTTAGTGTAGATGCAGGGTGTTTAGAAGGTTCTCTCCACAGGTTCAGTGCTGATAAGAGTAATCGAGTAAATGTTAGTGAAATGGGCCCAAGCGTATGATGTGTATGTGCGTGTATCTGTGAATTTACTCTATCCGTGGAAGTAGGGAGATTTGTACACCCCAACCTGCACCAGGAGCACTCAAAAACCTGATCACTTCTACATGTCTGGGGCATCACACCTAATTGTGCAGCCCACGAGGTTTGAATTGACAAGGTTCATGTTCATTGGCCTAAATAGTTTTACAACTAGGCTCTACAGTAAAGCCACTATATCAGAAGCGCTTCGATTAAATGTGCCAACTGACTGGCATGTACAATTGGCCTCATCAAGTTCTCATTTTAAGCTATCATTTTATGACGGTTTTATTTTAAGCTAAACCCGTCGACATGGACTTAGGTGTGAACTGTTTCAGGGGTACAAACAGGGGTCGTGCGGCATTGCTGTGGAGCTAAGGTGGTGAGTGAAGCTTAGAACTACAAAGAATAGAGCAGTCAAGTGATCTGGTAATGGCAATTTAGAAGCACAGCTTTAAACTTCATAAGCGCCAGCCTCCCTCCCCAAAGATAAGGTACGTGGATTTTAAGTCACTTGCCCTAGTCCACATCTGGACCTCAGTGTCATTCGAGGCAGGTAGCCGCTTACCTATTGCAGTTGTCGCCCTTTTAAACAGAAGTTCTTCCAAGTCCGGCTACGACGTAGGAGTTGAGGATTTTCTAAACACTGTAAGAAACAGGAGAAGGAGTTACAACCCACATCTCACGGTTGCAGTAGATAACAGTACGCCGATTTAGCTTCAGAAAATACCTATCAGTCACAGAAATCAGACTGGGGCGGTAATGGGTTCATCACAAAGCTCACGGTCAGGAAAATAAAGGGCTGCCCGCTGTCCAGCACCTCAAAAGCCACCCAACGCTTTGATCCCACTAGTATCCCTACATCAGGACATGTGCCTTACCTTTGCTCCTTACGAGTCAGGGCGCTACATCCCTGGGCTGAATCCTGCAACAAAAAGACTCAGTAAATAAATGTAGCAAGTCAACGAGACTACTTCACCCAGACAACGACCCCAAACCCCACCCCCCCGCCCCAAACACCAATTTGCAGTCTTGTTCGTCTCAGTGGCCATGTACCACACCAAAGTCTAAAGTACTTCACAAACAACCCAGTTTGGACACATTAACACCACATGCTAGCTAAAGCCGAATTTGACAGCTGAACCAAGTCTCAGACTGTTCCATCTGGAACAAGTTGTCCTCTTCTCACACCTGCGGTGCCAGTGGGTTCACCTTTGCAGGTTCTGGCACCAGACAGATAGTAAGACGTGTGAGGATTTCATCATCTCGACTGGTACATGCAAGGCTACGCACCACAACTTTAGTAAATAGAGATTGAAGACGCTCACCTAAGAAAGTCACCGGGAGAGGCTGCGCCTGTAAAGCAAAGTAAAGACTTTACAAACAATCCTTCAAATGGGAAAGGCGAGGCAGGGAGCAGGGTCCCATCTAGTCAGGATAGCGACGAGTGTTATCACAGCCAAGGCTCAAGGTATAGTGGTTACAAGTTCATCATTCCAGATGGGACTGCAGGCACCGGAGAAAGGGCAGCATTCAGAGTGAAGCCACGAGGCAGGTTAAATAACTCGGGGGTGGGGAGGATGCGAGCTCGAGAATCCAATATATTTACCTGCAAAGCAGCTCGTCCCGACTAGGATCAGGATACCGCTTCAATCTAGAAGACAAAAAACAGGCACATTCAAACACTGCCCCTTTAACTCGTCACCTGTATCACCCAGACGGGCACAATACTCCCAGAACCCCACCCACAGCTGTCAGAAAAACAAGGTCTCATCAGAATTTCAGACGAACGAGATTCCATGAGTAAATCATCATATCAGTGCACATCCAAGACACCCACAGCGCGCCCCCAGAATACAACTTACCCAGTGAGACTGCAAGACGTCCGTCAGCCGTGGAGACCTGCCGGGAAAGCAATGTGCATGGTGAGTACTGCAGACATAGCAAGGACAGGTCCCAGCCCCTCCCTCCGCGTTGTCTCAGTTGTTCGGTACGTTTCACAAGGAATCAAAGTGAGCTAGTGTACTCATCACCGACAGCGCTTGGGAATGTAACCTGCATCAGAGCAGTGCTCATCTGAGCTAGCAAGGCCCCCTGAGGGGTGCTGCCATATCCCTACTCTTCCCTGTGGAAGGCTGGGGCCCAAAATAAGCACGCTAGTGGCACAAATATCACAATTACCAAGAGGGGCGGCAATACCGGCCCCTACCACCCTTCCTTGAACCCAACCCAGCTAAAGAGATGCAGACCCTTCCCGACAACCCTAGAGCTGGAGTAATCCATACCTTGAAAGGAGTCCGCCTCAGCATCAGTACAGCCACCTAGAAAGTAAAGACTGCGTCAGTCTCGGACACTCACCAAGTGAACAATAGAAAAGATGAGGGTAGTCAGATCAGGGCTTTGGTGACTTAGATGCCATAAGACCGAAGTCGTCCAGCTAGTAATGGGTTAACCCATATCATCCTCTCAGACTACCGCAGCCAGCCTAGAAGTAATTTTAGAACGTAGGTTACCTGCCATGCCTGCTTCCTGGCGAGTCACGACGGATCTGAAAGAAAGATGCGCAGGTATAAGAGCAGGTCGTAGACACCATCCCATGCACCCTCGCCGCTTTGCCACCATCAGAACTCCACCATGCTATGAGTGTTCTTCACAGTTTCAGACGAACGAGACTTAAAACATCATGTGGAGGTAAAGAAATATCAAAACCATGTCCTCCCATCCCGACAGACTAGCACATACCTGCGAGTGTCCATTCATGGAGCATCACCCTGGGGAGAAAAAAAAGCGTTAGTCGTGTGACCATTACCAGCCACTAAGCATACAAGTGGTTCTCTTGCCCATGACAAGAGTTTCTGGGCATCGCCCGCCCTTTCATTATTCTGTTCTCAGATTAAAGATGGCATCACCAAACAGTCAGCCATATGCTTGTCTACAGAATTCATCACGGAACAGAAAAACCCTTGTAGCGAGTGCATTAAAAGCACAGAAGAATTCATTCTAGGCTACTGGTTTGGCGTCATAATTTAAAGTCAGTAACCGATTATACAGCAAGTCAAACCGGACTAAAATAGAAAATAACTGTTCCATGTACGAAAAATATCCCATTGAAGAAATGTGCTGCAGAACCTGCCAAATTCTACGAATGGTGCTAAAGAGTGTTGACCTTTAATATTATTCCTCATCTGCAGAGGCCAGTGTTCTAAACTCCTCTAAAATGGTCAAAAACAACGTTGCCTTCACCAACGCTGCTCAAACCTCGGCACGTTGATGAAGACGCTTGACATAATTAGTCTACTCCCTCGAGCGCCAGATGGTAAACCTTGTTAAAGCTAGTAGCTAAATAGCGTGGGGAACCCAATAGTACTTATTTTACTACAAGTGCGCCCACACCCACCCTAAAATTCTTTTTTTAGCACCTGCGCAACCACAAAGCATGAAAACCCATGACATGAAGATACACTTACCTTGAGTTAGCAGCGTGTCGTGTATCGCTCTTTGCAGCATGAACGCGAGACCTGAAAACGAAAATGGATGCATTAGTTTCTTTAACACAACTAGTCCTACTCGTAAGCAGGGCAACTAGCTCACCGTTAGGATACAACACAAAAGGTCACTTATGTGTTCGATACACATCGCTCAAGGAACTTTAAACTACCGAGTGACTTACTACATTCTAGGGGGTCAGTCGTGAGCATTACTAACCACTAAGCATCAAAGTGTTCTCTTGCCCATGACAAGGGTTTCTGGGTATCGCCCGCCCTTTCATTCTGTTCTCAGATTAAAGAAGGCATCACCATACAGTCAGCCATATGCTTGTCTATAGAATTCATCACGGAACAGAATCCTTGTAGCGAGTGCGTTAAGTTGAACTCTGGGCTACTGGTTTGGCGTCATAATTTCAAAATCAGTTAATTACAGAACGTAAAACTGAGCTAAGAAATGGCACATGACTGCGTCCGATATGCTGCTCTCCTCGGTGCCATGTGGGAAAAAGATACACATTGAGTGAATTTACAGCGGAACCTGCCAAATTCTACGAGGAGCTAAAAATAGTGGAGTGCAGTTATGCTATTCCTCGTCTGCAGGAGACAGCTCTAAAATGGTCAAACATAACGTTGCCTTTGAGCCACGCAGCTCAAACCTCGGCACGTTGTTTAAGACGCTTGACAAAGTAGTTTACTCCCTCGTGCGCCAGATGGTAATAAAGCTTCACGCTAATAGCTCGTAAGTGTGGGGAACCCAAAGGTACGCGTGTGCCATGAGCACACACCTTACGAGACAGATTATTAACACCTGCGCAGCCACACAGCCCATCATGAAATCAAGGTACGCAAAATTACCTGGAGAGTCAGCACCGTGGTGTATCGGGCTTTGCAGCACAAACGGCCTGAAAGCAAAAATGGATGCATTAGAGTTTGTCAGACACAACTTGTCCTTATCACATGCAGGGCAACTAGCTCAGAGTTAGGATACATCACAAAAGGTCAGCTATGTGCTTGTTAAACATCATCGCTATAGTTTTAAGGCACTTTAAACTACAGAGTTTTTGGTTACTACATTTAGGCCCAAACCGTAAATTGCTTGCAGCTGAACATACCTGGTTGTAGCCGTTTCGACAGGCGGCAAGTCATTCTAGGAGGGGGGAAAAATCCAAGGTTAGATGTGCGGGAAGCAGGTAAAACACCTCGCACATGTTATGCTATGCTGCTCAGGATCTGGTAAAGAAGTCTCCATAACAGTCAGAAAGAGAGAGTTCGGTTATCATCGTCGCAGCATTGCACCCCCCCCCCACAAACAAAAAAAAATAAAAATAAGCAAGACTACGTAGATCGACGCCTGCGGTTAATGGGCCGCAGTCAACTATGAAAAGCTGGCTTTAAGACTAGTTCGTCATCTTAATCGTATTAAGACTGCATTTATATCGCGCTTACTACACCCAACGAGGCGTAGAATGACCCTAGGTAGTTTGTTTAATTTATAATTGGACCATTAATGGCGGTACTGCCGAGTGGATAATTCGTGGAAGAGACCCTCGCATCGATGTTGGTTTTATTATGAACTAACTTCAGTGTGAAAATACTACTTAATCCGGGGGGGGGGGGGGTAAATGAGCCGTAGTGCATACATGCTAACATTTTAGAAGAGCAAAGTGGGAGATAAAAAAAAAAGGGAGAATGGGGCCTTCAATCGGGTTTCTGTCATGTATGGACTCTGGAAGTGTGCTGCTGCAGGATCGGACATTTGAAAGCAAATTCGTGTTTTGTTATCACCTTTCAGAAGCATGGAGCGCAATGGCAGGCAGAGAAAGAGGGGGATGCAAGAGTTGTGCACTGGCCTGACAGGTTGCGGTCAGTGCATACACCCCCCCCCCCCTCCGCCCGGGCTGAAACAGCTTCCGGGCACACAGCCGCCCCCCCCCCCCCCCCAGTACTTCACAGGTGTTTATAAGACCATTCGGTTGTTAATGGGGCTTTGTTGGTTTTTCACCCTTCTTGAGCCCCTGCATCGCCATTCTGACTACTGCTGGAAGAATTAGCACGTTACACATTACCAAGCCCTGTCAGCTGAAACCCCGAGGAATCGGGTTTTTGCTTGCAGGGAGGCGGGAGACTAGCCTTCAAATCGGTAGTCTCACGCCTGACTCGGGAGTGTTGGCATGTCGTGTCATTAAAAAAATAAAAGTTAAGCTACTGATTCGGAGGCAGTCCCCAACCTCAGAACATGGCCTACGAGCCGTGATGTCTATTTGACGTCAAAGACCAATGCAAGTATAATAGTAAGTTTATCCAAGTTGCTCAATTAAATCTTGTATTTTATTTCACTGCCTCAAGGAAAATTGTTTACGCCTAATGAAGCTGCAACTTTTGGCCATACACCAACATAACATTTAGCCTGCAAGTTACAAGGAAACTAAGAAACCAGCAGATTCGAATTTACTCACCCGACTGTCAGCAAGGTCCAGAAGCATATCGTAAAACTACAAAATAAAGAAGTCAGTATTAAAACGAGATACCTGCAGCACGAGTGTAAAACAAGGGTGGAGAGGGGGCAGTACAGATAAAGCTACTAATTAAAGTAACATTTAATATAAAGTGGCGCTAGTCTCATACGAGGCGTATGGAGCAGTCTTACTCAGAGAAACACTTCCGCACGGACATTCAGAACAGGTCTGTGAAAAGTTTCATCATAGGAAGACTGCGCAGAGTGCCATCGCCCACGTGGTCGAGCTAAGTTCCGGGGGTGGGAGTTAGCTCACACTCGGCCCCTTCATATTTTATTGAAGTGTCGGTAGGTGCAGAGTACCCTTGTTTTACTAGGTATCCAGCGAGACATTCGGAACAGATATTCTCCACTGTGCTACTAACACCGCATTATGCGTGCTCATACCAGCGAAAACCGCAAATGCAGGAGCAGCATAGGTTAACGATTGCAAAAAAAAAAATTAAAAAAAAAAATTCACGTTCTGAAGCTGCACTGACGGCCACGTCGCAGAACTTGCGTAAAACGCTCGGCGAACCGTGCAGACACCGGATCGCGTAACACCGCCCACTGTGAAGGAGACTGTACGCACCCAGCAACGCAAACGCCACAGGAGATAAAATAGATAGCTTCGACACAAAACCCGGACAGGGACGAGAGTGTGAGAAGCCTTTAAACTATGCACCAAAAAGTGTGATATAAGATGAACCGGGGCATGAAATATAATATGCGAAGCAGCCAACCTGCGATAGACACGGGGATCGGGGCTCACGCCCATAAAAGAACAGCTTACCTCACGAACGCAGAGCTGCAAAGAAGGCTGAGTAAATGGCGACCTGTCGTTATATAGCCCAGTACAGGGCATGCTGGGAATGATGTCATTTTTAATGGGCGTGTCATGAAAGAAGAGAGGGAGTTTCAAAATAAAAGTGTATTTTTAGAGGCACGTGACTCTGTCAGGGGAAATAACTAAATGAAGGTAAATACTGATTTAAAAAGTAATTTGCGAGGAATTCGAAGGTGGGTCTGTTTTCTCTCGTATTATAGTCCGCACGCAGTGCACAGTGGAATCTCGGAGAGTGGGTTAGACGATTTCTTCCTGACACTTGCTAAAGTGCTATTAATTTATTTATTTTGTTATTTATTTTATTAAGTGCGAACTTCACCCTGAACATATCAGTGTGTGAGAGTACCAGACAAAACTCAAATCTTGCGGTGACTGTTAGTGATTTAGCATAGTAAGCGAGAGTTGCTTTACGACCAGAGCTGCCATTTTGAAAGTCAGGAACCATTTTCGAGTCCCGGTAGAACACCGCGCCTAAAAAAATGTGACCTTGTGTAAGGTAACTGGTGCTCACGTAAAGCTTTCTAGTGCCCTTGGGCGAGTTCGCGCTATATGAAACTGCAAAAATATGAGTTCAGAAATTAATAGGAATAATGAAAAGTTTGCTAGCTTCAGCGTCTAAAAGGGGTTAATCTGATAACGGGAGGCGAGGCATATGCCGCGTGCCCTTCAATTACCAACTCATACAAAAGGATAGTAAACGATAAATAAACTAGGCGTTTCATAACACAATAGTAACTCGTTCTATTGTACCGCATCATTACAGAGGTAGTGTCACTTCCTCTTTCCTTGCTTTGTAGCGAAGATAGGTTTATTGATTGCTCCCTCTTGATCTTGTTTCTAACTGTTCAACACACTGGAACAAGCTACCTCCTAATCATCGCATTTCCTTGAAGGTCTATCAGTTTAGAGCACTGAAAGCAAAAGATACTAGCTATTTGACCCCAATGAGCTATTATTGCGGTGGATGCTGGATGAACAGGTTTCACATGATATGATGAGATGTTTCACCTTTCTGGACCTGAATTCCCTCATCCTCTCCTCATACTCCCTTAAGTAAGGTACCGTAAATAGTTTAGGATTGTATTCTAAGGATGGGTAGGAAATACTGGGTTAAAAGATTTGACATATGATACAAGTTGTTTCACCCCCCAGGGCCTGAATTTCAAGTAACATACCATAAATAGTTTGGGATTGTCTGGGCAGGAAATAGTTCCCATGGATGTTTTCGCTCTTACCACAATAAAAGTGACAACATCAGGGGTAAAGGTTTTTCCCTCTAGTTGTATGACTTTAACATCTGACACTCTCCTGAAAGAAACAAGCACAGCGACATAGCTAGCTTAGCTGATAACTGCTTTATGGAGACATCTGACTTAGAAAGCTGCAACTCCATAAACATAAGGTTTTATGGCCTGATTTAGAGTTTGGCGGACAGGTTACTCAGTCACAAACACAAGGGATATCCCGTCCACCATATTAAAAGTACATTATATACTATGGCACATGAAATACGATGGATGGGATATCGTCACTTTTGTGACAGTCTCCCATCCACCAAACTAAATTAGGCCCTTACATCTGACAAATATGAATACTGAGGCTCTGGGGGGAGTCATCCTACTGTCCCCCGGCAGTTTCCTAATCAACAGGTGCTCACCTACTGGTGTACTTGCCGCTGCAGAATGACCGTCGGAAGTAGTGGAACTGTTACAGGTCTACAATCTTGTAAACTAATCCAATCTTTGCAGTCTCCACCAGAAAATTGCAGATATGTATTAGATTTGACTCCATGGGATCCAGGTGCCACTCCAGACACCAACCAGCCCGTCTGTTCCAGGCAGACCGATATCTAATTTCTGTGCTACCAGCCCAAGCCTGAAGGATATACAAGAAGACTTAGATGAACATTCTGACACTTTTCATCAGAGACTCCTCCCCCATTCCTCAGAGACTCTCCATGCCATTAGATGGAGTACAGCGAATACCAGAAGAGGTTGAGCTTAACCCCTCAAGCTCTTCAAGCAATGGGGAAAACTAATTAAGTGCTGGTCAGGGCACTGTAAGCTCCAACTAAACTGCTCTCAGCCACCTCAGTTGGGTATGCAGTGGTGGAAACATTACATTACATTACAAACAGTGGAAAGGGGTAACTAAGAAGTCTGTACCACTGTTGTAGAAAGGTATACGTGGCCAAGGCTTCAAGATCCGAATGCCAGTTGAAGAGATGTGGCAGCTGGTGATTCAAATGTGTGGCAAAATAATCTGCCTCGCACATACCCCAGAGTGGCATGAAACCTAGAAACACTTGTGTTCCAAATTCCAGTCAATGGAACCATCCAAAAATAGTTGTAGTCAGCCATAAAATGGATTTCCTGGAAAATACTGAACAGAGATCGATATGTAGTGTTCTAAGAATATTGGGACAGGAATGTCCCCTGCATGGCTGTCCTCAGTGCTTGACTGTGAATATCCTGTTTTTTATTTGGCCTCAGCCTTACTAATCTACTGTGTGCTTCTGTGTGTGTGCGCGAAGGCTTAGGCATCCCCCTTACTGTAAAGAAGAACTCTTGTCAGACCTATATTTCTTTATGTGTGGCCTCCTAGGGCTGACATGCAAAACAAGTCCCCAATACAAATATCATGCACAGTAAATTATTCAAATATAAAATAATTCAAATATAAAATAAAAAAATTACGTACTTTTTTCTTCCTTTTTATATATAAAATAATTTTCCGCAATTTGTTGTTCATATCTGTTCATTATTCACAATTATGTACCACTATTCATATGAAAACAGATAAACAGCAAGTACCATTACATAAATGCAAGGTCTTCGGTTTCTTTGCAAATATTATATCTTTTAACAAGGTACATGACATATAAAAATCAATGTGCAATATATATCAGCAATAACCCCACTCTCAACCATCAAACAGTCACTCTCACCAATCAAACCATCTCGCCCATACGGGAATCCTAAGGTTTTATCAGCGACATACACTCTATCTTTATTCTGTGGTGTGGTTCAATCCCAAAATTTTCCACTGGTGCGTTGTCTTTTTTAAGGTATTTCCCATATGAATAGTTGTGGTCAACGCATGTTTCTGTGGAAAGTCTATGCAACTACCTTCATCAGGACCATATTGGATAGAAAGATAAATCTCAAAAGTGGACGGGGGTTATCTGTCAAAGAACAAAAAAAAAAAAATCTGTTTCCAATTTGCTGTATATGGGGACTGTCTAAGCCAAACACTAAGTTCACATGGCTAGTGCCAATAGAGAAAGATTTTACATACTTTAACACAATCCCATTCTGTGACCAGACATTAACATCCGAAGAAGTGCTCACCAGTTAGATCCTATTTGTGCTCTAAAACTAAAGGCATGCATCTTCATGCCAACCAGACATTTAGAAATAGATAAAGAAAAAGAAAGGGAAAAATGGGGGAAAGGTGCCCTCAACCAAAAAGCAGTGCTAAATATGCCCAATAGAATCAAAGATGATGAAATTAAAAAAGTGCATTCAAGGTGTCGGCATTAAAAACTTTCATATTGCACCTTATATATGAGGAAAAACTTTAATCTTTCTTTGTCAAAGGCTTATGCGGACCAGACAGGACAATATCTCGAGGCGTGCAAAAACACTTTCTCATATGCTGGCAAGCACTGACCTATTTCATTCTGCAAAATAATGAGGTCAGTGTAAGTTTGATGATTAGGTCCTATCAATTATTCGGGTGGCACCTGAGGAGTACCTCTTACCCTATTTTTGAAACATGGGGTGTCGATCAAACAACAGCTGTTGTAGTGGTGTCCCTCTACCAGCCTGAGTATGGCGGCATATTTTCATATTGGCAGCCCCATTTGATTACTGCGCTGCGTATAACGTAAAGGGCACATTTGTAAAAACTCTATTGATATACCTAGTGATACATAAATATATCCTAGATTTGGTATACAATACGATATATGATGTCATAGGGGAAATATGTCTTTCATATGCATTGGATTCTCACAACCTCGCCCTGAGCCTTAAATTTCGTAGGTTATTTATGGGATGATACGAATGGGCTATTGTTTATCATTGCTTACAAATCCTATTTCTGGGCATTATAGTCTGATGCGTGCTTATTAATCCATAGCGCTATCAACGTGCACAATGGTACTCCCCTGTGGTTTCAAAACAATGTCAGAGCCCATTCAAGATTATAAATATCGCAGAAGTTGGGTTCTGTGGCGAGGTACGAGGTCACTCACTTACTGCTTTAACTGTGAACCCATTATAGCATGGCACAGTTCTTATATTAACAAATTCCCTACGGTCTTGCCATTTGTTAAGCTAATAGTTTTGCCATTTGTTAAGCTAAGAGGCATCCCCCGTGACATGAGTGAGGTCCTTGACCTCCTGCTGGGAACTGAAAGGCTACACCAAGCATGCCCTATTTTATCTGACAGAGCACCACCATCCCTGTCATGGGTTTTGCATGTACAGCGGTGGTGACATCATACTGTATTTGTAAAAAAGTTGTGAGCAGACCTTTTCATCCGTGTCACTAGAGTGAAGGCCTACTTGCCCACTCACTTATATGCACTAACCCAATTCCTAGCTCTTACACCCAGGGTGTTTGTTATGCCTGTGTGTGGATTTGAGGACTGTACAGTACATGGTTCTTAACCTTTTGACTTATGGGGATCCCCATTGAAACATTACTGGAATCTGAGGACCCCACCCACCACTAAGTCATTATTGCATGCTGGGAAATCCTCTGCCTAAGCAATTTTTAGGATTTGAACTTCAGATCGTTATACAAAAACAAGTATACACCAGACAAATGGTCATATATTGAAATAAGGGTTAAATTCACAATCAAATATAGAACGTTTTAAAATTTTAATTTTGATTCTTTATTTGCATATATTTTATGAATTGTAATGTATTAATTTTAATATAATTTAATTTGGTAACACAGTCACATACACCCTGAGTAGGCCTTTCAGACCCTCAGAGGTCCTCGGACCACAGGTTAAGAAACACCTGCATTATGTGCATGAGTAAACCAGAGTAATGGAGGCCTGCAGGTTCCATTTTAGAAATCCCTGCCATGGTCCTGTGCACAAGATGGGGGTGAGGTTGTATCCCACAGTGAAAGCGTATTGCTGACATTTTTGAAACTGGAGATAGGAACCCTAGACACTGAAGTAGGGAAAGAGGAGACGGTGTGTAGGAAAGCAGAATCTGCTTTCATGGTTACCCCCACGTTTTGCTGGTGTCGTATGTGTTTTTACTAGTCTGGCTGGACTCCTGCTTATCAGGACCCCAGCCAGTGTGCTTCCTCCCTAAATGTGCCATGGTAAGGTCTTTGGTACCTCCACTATTGGCTACTGGTGTACCCTTGTAAGTCTCTAGTATAGGGTACTAAGGAACCCAGGGTTTAGGTACACCAGGGGTCTCCCGTGGGCTGCAGCATGTATTATGACACCTGTGAGAGACCACTCAAACTGTGACTACAGGCCTGCCATTGCAGCCTGTGTAAGCTGGTGCTAGCACATCTTATGACAAAATATAAGTTTCCTTCCTTATATCTGAGGTCACTCCTAAGGCAGGCCTTTCACTCCTGAAGGCAGGGTTATAAATATGAGGGTGCCCCTGCATGAGTAGGACACCCCTACAAACCCTGGAGTCGATTCTCCAGGCTTGTAAGTGCGGTCAGCCATTTTGATATATATAGTGGCCATGTGCCATTACACGATGGCCAACTATATAGTGGCTGTGCCGAACCTGGGCATGTTTGGTATCAAACATGTTGGAATCATACCCCAACACCATTACCGGTGTTGGGGGTATGATTTCATGCACTGGGGGGCTCCTTTGGGAAGCCCCCAGTACTCCTGGGAACAGCCTTCCAGGGTCTGCCAGCAATCTAGTGCTGCCGCCGACCCCAGACAGGATTCTGCCTTCCTGCAGCTGAGCTTGAGCAGGGGAAGGTAGAACAATGGGTTTCCTGTCACAGGGAGGTGTGACTACCTCCCAGACAGGACTTAGTGTATTGGGCTAGGGTGCTTGCAAGAGCCATCAGACTGCTTTGAAGGGCACAATTGGTGCCCTCCTTGCATACTGTTGGAACCAGTTGTGGGAGCCCTAGGTCCCTGCTCTAGCGTGAAACTGGACAAAGGACCTGGGAGTATCCTCTCCTCTGTTCAGCCCCTCCTCTGGGAGGGACCCCTGAGTCATCCAAACCCATTTCTTAAAGTATAAAAGGGCTTACCTGGTTCTCGACCTACAACATGGGACAGCTCATGAAGGGCTCCTGGTCTTCCTCAGCGTCGCCTGGTCATCACAGCTGCAACGACAAGGTCACCGTCATCACTCATGCATCTGCTGTCATTGGTGGGTATTGCTCTTCCATGCCTCCTGGTCACCTTTGAGTGGCATAGACTCTGTCCCCTCTGCTTGCAGGTTCTTCTCTTCAAGAACCATCCTTGGATTCCACCGGACTCTTGCACAGTCTTTGCCAGCGGCATCTTTACTGAAGTCCTCCATTGTAGTCTATGGCAGTTTCCGACGTCACTTCGCACCTATGCACCAGGCTTCCCTGGCGGAGGTATCCTGGTTCCTGGGGTATCCAAGGGTGGAGTGACTCACCAAACTTCTATCTTCCACGGGGTTTCTTCAGGGTCCACTAGGAAGGGTCCTTCTTCTTCAAAACTGCAACCGCGACTTTCCCGTTGACTTCTGTTGAGTGCATGGCTGTGTTTCCACTATGCACACAGCCTCTGTGGGATTCCTGGGTACTTACCTTGGTCGGTTCCTTGGGATCCCTGCTCTTCTAAGTCTCCTGATCCAAGTCCCGACTTCAGTCGCAGTTTGCATTCCACTTTCTTAGTATATGATTTAGTCTCCCACTGTAGACCACTGTTGATTGTGCTTACTTACCCGTTTTCAATTGAAGTATTGTGTGTACTTGTGTTGATATCTCCGGTTAGGAGATATACCAATATGTTAGTGAGGGTTGTGTAATAAATAGACATATTTTTATAACTACACTGTGTGGTTCTTTTTCGTTTAACCTACACTACATGATTAGATCTGGTAAAACAAGCTGCTTAACACTCCTTCTGTACTAAGCCTGAAGGCTGCTCTGCACAGCTACCACGTAGAGAGCTTTCTATGGTTGTCTAAGACCACTAAAATAACCACAAGGGTTGTCTGGATTAGTGCAATGTGCTTCACTTAAATAAGCGTGCACCATATACTGAGCCAGGTTCTTACATTAGTGTGCAGTAGTTGGGATTTCAGCCTGCACTGTTTTACCAGCTAATCTAGGTGCGGTTAGATGAAAATTCATCAATAGCATCAGGCACATATAAACACTTTTTGTATAATAGTAAGTTCTACTGAACTTTTTGGATTGCTAGTTGAGGGTCTAGTACAACCCTTTCTACAATCCTTTTTAAGTTTAGTTTCCACTGGCGTAGGTAGGTGCAATACCACGCTACACCTAGTTTACCATGTCTTTAGTTGGGGAATCCAGTGGGTCCCAATCTTCTAGGTACAGTGGTCTTGGCTGCATCAAGCAAGTTAAAGACAGGTAGAACCCCTAACACTCAGCAACTCTTAGAGCTGCTGCTGCAGGATGGTCTCCAGAAAAATGGAAGGTCAAAAGGGCAAAACAATGTGAGTAGGGTGGCTCCTGAAGATGGGTCAGGGGTGGTTCACCCCAGTGACACAAATTCTGAGCATGACCAGGGGTAGTGAAATGACTTCACACTGTTGAACTCTGATCCCCCAGGGAATAGTACAGAGGGTGTCCCTTTATTATTCCTGGGAGGGTGCAGAGAATGCAGGGAAGGTCTAGATCCTCCTCTGTTAATTGCAATGCCTCTAACAATTCAACAGGGACCTCCATCTCTAGTCAGAAGGAGGACTCCTTAGAGAGGGAATACCACCTGCTTAAGCTTGAGAGAGCCCAACTCAGAATCAAGTAAAAGCAGCCGGCCCTTTATAAGGAAACCTTGGAAGTACAGAGGGCTAGGAAGAATTTAGGAATAGAGTCCCATGGTGGCAGCACTAGTGTCCCTAGGGTCAGGGAGCAATCTTTTGATGCTACAAACCTGAGCAGGATATTCTCTCCTTACCAGGAGGGCAATGATATCCATAGATGGATCACTGCCTTGGAGAGGACCTGTGAAGTACAGAAGGTCTCGCAAGGGCAGCGGACAGCTATCCTGTGGCTCTCCTTTGCTAGCAAAGGCAGTGACAAACTCCTAACTGTCAAAGATGAAAATGCTGAACAACTATAAAATCTTGAAGAGTACCTTCATAAATGGGTTTGGTGTGACCACTGAGCAGTACAGGGTCAAATTCAGAGACACACAGAAGGCACACACCCAAGATTGGGTTGACTTTTATAGACAGTGCTAATAAGGCTTTGGAAGGTTTCGGAAGGCTTCCTTCATGAAAGTACTGTGCATGACTATGAGGGTTGATACAATTTATTGATGAGGAAGCACATCCTTAATAACTGTCCAAATCAACAGCTGCACCAGTACCTGGTGGACTCTGATCTGACCTCTCCCCAAGAATTGAATTAGGAAAGAAGGCAGGCAAATGGATCCTTATCAGGGTGAAGCAGAAAAACAATGGTGGTAGAGGCGACCAGAAGAAGCAAGGTTCTTCTAATGCCCAAGAGAAGGGTGGGGAGAAAGTTAAAGACAACAAGCATTGGCATAGCCAATAGGTCTCGTCTTTGGGACCTTATAAGTGTTTAGCCATGCAACAGTTGATGCTGTTGTACCAATGATATTGTGCTGCATAACTAAATACTTATACGGTCCCAAAGGCGAAACCTATTGGCTATGCCAATGCTTGTTGAATTCAATCAATCCATCAGGATTTGTAGAGTGCAGCTGCTTCACCCATGAGGGTCTCGAGGCCCCTGTCGTATCATTCTGCCTGTTCTCCTATTGGTTGAACATCCAGGTCTTGAGGTCCTTCCTGAATTGCTGGAGCGATGGGGAGGTCGTTCCAGGTCTTGGCCGCCAGATGGGAGAAGGTGCAGCCTCCACTATTTGTTCGGCCGATGCGACATTTAGAACTTGAATATGGAACTTCAAAGCCCAACTCATATAGGCACAGGGTGTACCTCCGGATAAGGTGTTTTATCTGCTTCTGTGTACTGAGTACTGGAAAAAACGCATGCGAGCAGCACTCAGAAATAACATGCTGAGGCCAGTTGGTGAGCGTGAGGTCTGAATACAAAATATGACGAGAAACAACTTTGTAACTGGGGATGGCGCCCAAAACGAACTCAGCTCTGCCCTTGCCCTTGACTGCTGTGAGTATCATCTAGCAGAAGTTGTCTGGCAGCGAGAAATCAGACCGACTAATGACTGCCATTTTTGGCTACGTCACTTCATTTAAGGGCAAGGCATGGAAAAGCTATTGCCATTGGCTTTTAACCACCAATAGTTTTTGAAGAGAGGCAGTAAGAGGCTCCAGTCCCCTTTAGGTGTGCCCAGCCTATCCCCGATGACCATGCAGCTGCTCTGCAAAGTTCCAATCCAATACTTCACTTTAACAATGAAAAGTATAAGGCCTGTTTACTCCTTATCATTTGCAAACCATACACCTTACACTTACAGGCAGACAATGTACAGCTTCCTTTGCATCTGATTGGCCAATCCTGCCTGACACGTGTTAGTATTATTATACCTATGAGTTCAAAGTTGATTAAGAAGAAAACTCAAGTCTGCGGAGGGGTTGGTGCCTATTGTTGGACGAGCACCTGCATGCACAACAAAAACAACCTGTGCACATACTGTTGCTCTTTGCGGTGTATTAATAAACTTATTTTCTAAAATCTGCTACTACAGGGCCTTTCGATCCAAACATTTATTAGACCATTGCCACCTCCAAGTTATGTACTGTACTATCTTTAGGCATGTGAGATGTTTGTATCAGGCCGTACCACATGAAGGATTTTAAGGGACAAGCTTTACATGGCGTCGGGCTACCTGCCAACCCTTGCTCCAATGGACTTACAGTCACGCTTCAGAGAGCTACCATTTGCTACTCAAAATATGCTTTTGTTTGATTATCCATCAAATATTAGTTCTGCACGACAAAGTTAATGCGGGATATCGGGAACTACCCCCCAAAAGTATCTTGTCTGCCCAAATAATTTAATGAAGAGTTGGGAACTGTCCCTCTTTTTGATACAAAATGCCAGTCTTGGAAACGTGTGTATGCTGGGATACACGAAGGCTTCATCAGACCATAGCGATTCCAAACGGTTGCAGATAATCGTAGAATACGGCACATCCAAAGGCAGCAAAACTACTCAATAGTAACTACGGTTATTACTGCTAATGTTTTTGCAGATAATACGGATTTGTTTTGCCAATGTAGTGCAGCATTGGCATTAAAAAAAAGTTAGCATTATGATATGTGTGTGAGCATGTCCGGACATGTCATGTGCTATGGTGGCTTGGCGTGTTTAGATATGAGCGTGGATGCATCGCCACACATGCACACTCATACGGCATAATGGAGGATATGTGGGCAAGAGCGATATGGAAGAAGTCGATGGGGAGAGGGGGGAGTGGGAAGCACCAGTGAATGGCTGTGGGAGCAATGGAGGAGCCTGAGCAACGGAGGTGCCTTTTCGAATAAAAAAGAAAACTAGGAAGAAGAAACCAATAGTTGAGGTGAGGGTAGGATGGGGTAACACAGAGCACCTTAGGAGGGGGAGGTATTTAAAGGGAGAGCACCGCATGAGGGAGAGTGCAAGAAAAACAGTACATGCACTCTTATGAAGTGCTGAAAGAACAAGTATTGGCCGCACAGCCGTGAAAGTGACGCTGCAGTCAAAGTGAAAGTAATTGCGATCGCGGGCTGTAAGGGTGCTCGCGAGAGATGCACTTAATGATCCATGACGAGAGAGGAAAGCCAGATGGCGCCTCTGCTTGTAACTGTGCGCGTAACCGCACGCACTAGGCCACACAAAAAGCTGTGGTCGGCTTTTTAAAGCCCACTCACTAAATGTCTCGCCAGCGCAGCGCATGCGCTGGCCCAGGCGAGACCTAAAAAGGAGTCTTCACAAGGTCCCTATAAATTTTCCACTGGGGGTGGGTCCCAAAACTCCCCTTCCTCTGGCAAGACACCTTGGTGTTACCTGTGTAAGGAAAAAGGCCACAGAACAAGGGGTGCCAATTGCTCTAAAGCTAACACCAATGAAGCTACTACTAATGCCCCTAAGGCAACTAGCACCAGTACAAGTAGTAGTCCAGCCCCCAGTGTTTTAGTAGGGTTAACCATGGGTTCTGAAGTGGGTTCTGGCCTAGTGAGAACTCCCACTCAGGCTGTCCTTGTAGAGACAGTGGCATTGAACTTGCCACTTTACTTGTAAGTCCCACTAACTTGGGAAAGTACAGGCAACAGTCACTGATTAATGGTCAGGAAGCTGTGGGATACAGGGACACAGGGGGCAGTGACACAGTGGTGACAGAGAAACGTGTGTCCCATGACCGAATCACACTTGGTCAACTTTACCAAGTGACCAATGCAGGCAATGTCAGGACTGATCATTGCTTGGCAATTGTAAATCTCACCTGGGGAGGGGTAACTAGCCCTAAAAGAGTTGTGGTTTCCCCAGACCTACCTGTGGACTGTTGTTGGGCAATGAAATAGAAACGTCAGCCTGGTGTGAAGTCAAGTTCAGGACATATGCAGAGATGATGGGAATCTCTGACAGTGCATTTGCTGTTACTAGGGCTCAGGCCAAACCGTTAGGCACTGGGGGAGCTCTGGATCCTGGAAAAATGGGCCAGCTAGCTTCTGAGAGAAGGAGCTGGAAGGGTAAGGAATTATGTTCCACCCAGACTCCCAGTGAGGATCAGTCTCCTGCGGGAGATGATCCTAGCCCCTGTGAAGGAACTGTCCTAAAGGAACCTGGGCCTGACACGGCAGAGTTCTTGGGGGCAGGGGGCCCTTCCATAGCAGGCTTGAGTCTGGAGCAGAAATCCTGCCCTCTCTTGAACAGCTCAGACAGCAAGTTGCTGCTGAGGAGACAGGGAATGTCAGTGGGTCCCATAGGAGCTGCTTAGATGATGGGCTTCTGTTTTCTGAGTGTAGAGACCCCAAGCCTGGTGTCACTAGGAGGTTGGTTATACCTTAGAAGTTCAGAGGTCTTCTTCTTTCCTTAGCACATGACATTCCCCTTGCAGGACATCTTGGGCAAAGCAAGACATGGGACAGGGTTGTCCCTCATTTTCACTGGTCTCACATGTCTGAAGACACCAAGGAGTTGTGTTGCTACTGTGTCACTTGCCAAGCCAGTAGTAAGTCAGATGGCACTACATAGGCCCCCCTTATTCCACTTCCAATGGTTGGGGTTCCCTTTGAGAGAGTAGGGATAGACAATGTTGATCCCTTAAACCCTCCATCAGCCTCTGGACACAGTTACATCCTAGTGGTGGTGGACCATGCCACTAGGTATCCAGAAGCATTCCCATTAGGACCACTACAGCTCCTGTGGTGGCTAGGGCCCTTCTGGGGGTATTTTCCAGAGTGGGGTTTCCTAAGGAAGGCTTGTCAGACAGAGGTACAAACTTCATGTCTAGCAACATAACTGCAATGTGTAAAGAGTGTAGTGTAAACTACAAGTTTACAATAACTTACCATTCACAGTGCAATGGGATTGTTGAAAGGTTCAACAAGACCCTAAAGGGTATGATCATGGGACTCCCAGAAAAGCTCAGACGAAAATGGGATCGCTTACTACCCTGCCTTCTCTTTGCCTACGGATAGGTTCCTCAGAAGGGGGTGGGTTACAGCCCATTTGAACTTCTGTTTGGACATCCAGTTAGAGGTCTATTGTGTCTGGAGGAATGGGAGCAGCCTCTCAAACCTTCTAAACAGGATATTGTGTACTATGCCCTTCACCTGTGTTCACGTATGGCTGAGTACATGGAGATGGCCAGCAAAAACCATGTGTCCAGCCAGGAGCTTCAGAAAGCTTGGTATGACCAAAAGGCTGTACTGACTGTTTACCAGCCAGAACAGAAAGTGTGGATGTTGGAGCCTGTGGCCCCAGCAGCTTTCCATGACAAGTGGAGTGGCCCCCACACTATCCTTGAGAAAAAAGGCGAGGTCACCTACTTGGTGGACTCTGTGAGGACTCCCAGAAGTCCTCACAGAGTTCTTCATGTGAACTCCTAAAGCCTTTTGTTGACAGGGCTGACATGAGCTTGCTCATGGCATCTGATGAGGGACAGCAGGAAGAGAGTGATCCTCTCTCTGATCTCCTCTCTCAGGACCCTGTTGATGGGTCAGTTGATGAAGTAGCCTTGGCAGGCAGCCTAACTGACCAGCAGCAAGCTTATTGTAGGCAAGTCCTTAATCATTTCCCACACTTGTTTTCTCTGACTCCAAGTCAAACCACCTGGTGTACCCATGAAGTGGACACAGTTGACAGTCTGCCTGTAAAGAGTAAAATTTACAGACAGCCTGATCATGTCAGAGACTGCATCAGGACTAAGGTCAAAATGATGCCGGAGTTGAGGGTAATTGAACCTTTGGATGACCCATGGGCTAGTCCTGTAGGCCTTGTGCCAAAGCCTCACACCCTAGATGGTAAGACAGGGATGAGGTTCTGTGTAAACTACAGAGGTCTCAATGCAGTCACTAGGACTGATGCCCATCCAATTTCCAGGCTCGATCAGCTGATTGATACTCTGGCTTCAGCCAAGCTCTCAGAACATTTGACCTGACTACTGGCAAATCTGACTCTCAGAGGAGGCCATGCCAAAAACAGTATTTTCAACCCCCAGTGGGCATTATCAATTTATTGTGATGCCTTTTGGTTTGAAGAATGCATCTGCCACATTTGAGAGGTTGGTGAACAATTTCTCACAGACCTTGAAGCCTATAGTGCAACATATCTAGATTATATTGATGTCTTTAGTTCCACCTGGGAGGATCACCTGGCCCACCTCAGGAATGTTCTGGAGGCTCTGCAAAAGGCAAGCCTCACTATCAAGGCCACAAAGTGTGAGATAGGGCAGAGCGGGCCATTGGAGAGCAAGATCCAGATCATAATGGATTAGGTTGCTCCCACTACCCAGACTCAGGTCAGAGCTTTCTTGGGTCTGACTGGGTGCTACAGGAGGTTTGTTAAGGGATATGGGTCCATAGTGAATCCCCTTAATGATCTCGCCTCCAAAATAATGTCTAAGAAAGTTCAATGGACAGTTAGCTGTCTGAAGGCATTTGATGATCTGAAGCAAGCCATGTGCACTGCTCTCATTCTGCAAAGTCCTGATTACTCCAAAACGTTCATTGTCCAAACAGATACTTCTGAGATAGGGTTAGGGGAAGTTCTATCACAACTTAATGCAGATGGCCAGGACCAACCCGTAGCTTTTATAAGCAGAAAGTTGACCGCCAGGGGGAAGCTTTGGTCAGCTATTGAGAGGGAGGCCTTTGCTGTGGTCTGGACCTTGAAGAAGTTGAGACCATACCTGTTTGGTATTTATTTCATTGTTCAGACAGACCATAAGCCCCTCTTATGGCTAAAACCGATGAAGGTTGAAAATCCCAAACGTTTGAGGTAGTCCATTTCTGTACAGGGGATGGACTTTTCTATGGAACATAGACCTAGGAGTAACCAAGCCAACGCAGTTGGACTCTCCAGAATCAACTGGGCAATGTTATTCTCATCTCCTTTTGTTTGCGGAGAGGTTGTGTAGGAGAGTAGGATCTGCTTTCATGGTTACCCCAACTTGCTGGTATCAGTATGTTTTTTTGACTGGTCTGGCTGGGATCAGGCTAATCAGGACCCCAGCCACTGTGCTTCCTCCCTAAATTTGACATGGTAAGTATTTTGGTACCTCCTCAGTTGGCTACTGGTGTACCGTTGTAAGTCCCAAGTATATGGTACTAAGGTACCCTGGGCATAGGTACACCAGGGGTCTCCCATGGGCTGCAGCATGTAATATACCACCCATGAGCGGCCACTCAAACTGTGACTACAGGACTGCCATTGCAGCCTGTGTAAGCTGGTGCTAGCACCACTTACGACAGATATAAGAATCCTGTAAAAGCTTTTTATGATTTATAATTTTGAGTGTAGGAAGGCGGAGTATTATGTGGTGATGCTGGTTAGGCTTCACCATGCAATACTGTCACAAACCCTAAAGATGGTCCTAAGATTCATACTAATAAATCCTTAGCTCATGTGGCAAAGAGCAGTCAGGCTTTACAACAGGAATTTGTGTTAAGCATTTCAGAGTACCAACATGACCATAAGTAATTGACATGACGAGAGAAATCCAACACAAATTTATAAAAATAGAGTGTAATTTTATCTTAATTTAGACACTAAAGTGAATGGAATAGCATACATATGACCGGAGTTATAGATTTTAGAAGCAATAGTAAATCAGTTCAAAATAATACAGTGAAAATGTATCATTACGGTCAATGGGAAACACCACTAGTGACAATTTATCACTTGCATGTTGAGTTGCATGGTACCCTTGCAGGGTAAAGGTGATGCGGGTCCCAGGACCAGGCCACGACAGTCAGTTAAATTTTACCTGGCCTGTGGAACCCGGGTGCAGATTTGTCCTGGCTGTTCCTGATGCTGAACGTGGGCCTCGAGAGAGAGCTGCTTTTATCGCTTACATGGTGCTGTGGGGCACAAGATGCAAAAACACCACAACTGGGCTGTGGCTGACGTTGGTCGAATGTTGGATGGAGTTCCCTCTTGGTGCAGCATCAAGTGCACGGTTCGGTTGCTGGACTGGCTACCAACAAGCGTTGGCAGCAGTAATCTTTGGAAAAAGGTACTTCGACATGGTGTAGCCTTCGTGGAAGACAGGACTGCAGTTCCCACAATGCACCTGACCATCTGTATTTGGGCGATCCCACGGAGGGCCCAGTGACCAGTGATTCTTCAGATCTGGAGCGTTGTATTACCTGAAGTTTTGCAGAGTATTAAGGCCACTAGTCCAGGGGACTTTGAGGCTGTTTTAGTCTTCCAAAGTGGTCCCTCTGACTGGGGGAACTGTGAGTTAGCCTAGGATGAGTCTTGATCAGGCAGTTCCAGGAGCGTTGCCACAGGTGCAGAGTATCCCTCTTTTGCTTTGTGCAAGACCTGATGTCGCAGACACAGATCTCTTCTTTTGTCCTCTTTGATGCAGGTTGCTCAGAGCTGAGGTTCTGGTGTCAGGGGTAGCCATTAAATCTTCGATTTAGGGGTGTGAGCCAAGTGGCCAATGGGCTGCTTGCCCCAGCGGCTAATACACCCCTGAGGTGACCACATCTAGGGGTATAGGTCACTTTTTCTATCCAGAGCCCTTTTTTCTGCCACTTCTAAAAATGGCAGAACCCTTCTTCCATTGTGCAGACCGGGTTGCCCACCCTGGAGGTGTTGCTAGCCTTCTAAGGGTGTACACCTAGCACAACTAATTTCCCACCTGCACGGGTGCAAATGTGCTTGGGGCAGGGGGAGGGCTGCTTCCTCTGGGAGTCAGCCAGTATGCATATCAGAGGCGGTTCAGGGGGGAGAGTTTTGTTATTCTACTGGTTGTTGAGATAGTTATGAGTGAGAATTGGAACGGACACTTGAGATGCTGATCCCCCGACTTTGGGATACAGAACACGCTCTCCTGAGGACTCTGATAGGATCGATGAACACAGTTGCCCTATGGGACGATGACCACATGTGGCGAAAAGCCGTGAGTAGCAATGTATGACTACAAATATGATTGTTGATAACTGCTATCAGGAACATGATGGAAACTCTTATATCCCTTTGTATTGATCCTACTTGATATGCTGTAACTGAATACAATTTGTTTACAAAAAAAAAACAATCAGAGGCGGTGCAGCCTTTGAAGCTCACCGCCTTGATGTGTCACTTCACTAGCCTTCATGGGAGTGAGGTGGTGTGACCTCCTTACTACCCAGGTCTTTGTTCCTGACTCCTGGGAGTGATCACACTACCTGGCAGGAGGTTGGAATCCAGTCTTGGTGGCAGCCAGTGTGAGTTGGCAGCCAGAGGGCAGAGAAGCTGGGGCAACCAGGTGGGCAACCTCTAGGGTAGCCACCCGGATGCATGCCACCTCGCCCTTGACACAAGATTTGTGCCAGGAGTGATGAGGTACACTGATTGACACCAAACCGAACATATTTAGGTGGTACCATAATGGAGCTAGTGACCCCGGTTTGTCCGAGTGCTATTCCATGTAATCCTATCGACCGCCTATGACTTATAGTGTACTTTAATGGTAGAGGCCACTATAGAAACATATAAGCTTGCACTTTCATGTCCACATCTTTAATATACTGCACCTTGCCTTCTGGCCTCAGGAGGCTTTCCTTAGGGGTGACTGGCATTCTAAAAGCAATGTATTGACTTTAACACACATGGTGAGGACAAAGTCGTAATGGAGCAGATTACACAGTTCCTGCAGTCTGCAATGGCACGCCTACTCTCAGTAGTTTACTTGGGTCACTCAGGTTGACACAAACAGTGCTGCTAGGGCTGGAGACCCCTCTACCACCCATGCACTGGATACCACATACTAGGGACTTATAAGAAGGGGTAAAGTCCTTGTCAGCTGGGGATGACAATTCACACATACCAGTTTTAGGGAGAGAGCACTGGCACTGGGGCCTGGTTAGCAGAATTTGTTGGACTGTCAGAGTCAGAAACCAGTCCATTAGTCCAAATGGGGGCAAAAAGTGCGGGAATATCTGAAAAAGCCCTATTTTCTAACATTGATTAACAAATAATTAGTATGAATTCATAATTTTTATGATGCATATAGCCGTGACCTATGAACTAATGTTGATGCACTTGAAATGACTTACTTATATTGTCTAGGAGTGTGACTATAAATGTAGAATAGTTATGTCAAATGTTTGTGTGAGACACCATTATATTAGGATAGATTTCGTTTCTGGTGTTTGTTCAAAACTACTCCTGCTCATTTCTCCTCCCAGTCAGTCTCCTCTCCCCACAGTTTCCGCAGAGCACTGTGTGCTATGATGTAGATAGTAGCTCTTCTTAGAAAGCATGTATTGTGAATGAAGCTTTCCAATGTGTTCTCTATGTATCATTTTGAAGGACTTCCATTGGAAGTTCAGATGTCTGCCTACAGAAGAACATTAATCTATGAGCCTTTGTTCATGAATGTTTCATATTTTATTTTATATTTCTGTACTGCAGTTGCTTAGGAAGCGAACAGAAGGATTCTTTTATCTTAAGAAATTGGTTAGTGTTAAGAGGTTTTTAATATTATGATCTTTCTTTTCATTTGTCCAATATGAGCTAACCATGACCATGCTGAATCTGCTTTGCTTATTGTTCATGCATAAAATGTTTATGAAACCCCTAATCTTGAAGGTTTGTCTGTGATTTATCAGTTTCCTCCCAATACTTTGATTTACTTCAGACTTTCTTTTCTCTCTTAGAATACTGTCAGCACTCTATATAGGTTTGACACTTAGTATCTGGAGAGGTTCAGCTGCTTAAATAGGGATTATTATTCTGATTTCAGAATGTGCATTCTGTATTTTGGTCTTTATGGCATTTGTTGCATTTTTCTGTATTGCTGATTTTAGGACTTCTGTAATAAATCTTTTAAATTTACTTTTGATCTAGAACTCAGTTATTGTGTGATCCTAGTTCTTATCTGATTTTTTACTCTTCTAATTTGCTGGGTTTATTGTTGAGGGTGGTGTCGCTTGTCACAAGATCAACAGAACCGTAGCCAAACTGCCGGAGGTAAATGTTGGGATGTTCCTGGGGTTCGGCTCCCACAACATTTGTTAGCAAATTTGGTTCCTCTTTACTAGGGACCACAAACGATTCCTGTGATTTTTTTTTGTTTAATGGCCAGTTCTGAGGGCAGGAGTTTTTTGCACCTTGACAAATACTCTGGTTCTGGATCTTTCCAAAAAGTGACCAGCATACTGGCTGTGCGTACCTGAGCGATTTGGAAGTGTATGAATAGGGAGGAATTGATTTTGTAAGTGTGTAATGAAAATATGAAATTGTGATGGATTTATGTTTTTGTGTTGAGTTGTTTGGGTATGTGATGATTGTGAGTTCAATTGATGGATTGATTACTGTTGTGTTGATGTATTATTCATATTTGTAATCACATTTGAAGGTTCATTGCTCTATTGAATTGAATTGAGTTTGTTAACTGATGCATCGTAAATCTAAGATCTCGAGATATATTGAATACCTGTCTGTCATTGTGGTGTGTAGAGCAAGGGTCACCGCTTACACATTGATAGGAATTCTGAATTAACGATTTCCCTTTCAGGTTGAGTGTTTTAATTTTGTTTGGTGTAAGGTAGACGACTGAAGGATGGGAGTCTACTTGGCTAATTGTAATTCAAATATGGATGTTGTTTAGCTGTCTTAGCCTGAGCCAAGTACAATTTCTGCAGTTTTTGACTGCCAGTGGTAGAGAAAGCAAGCAATCGCAGGGTTCTCAGGGAGGTAGTGTGGGGAGTGTGCAAACTCAGCACTCAACAATCATCCAGCAGGGCATAACTAAATGTCTAACCCTGCACTTTACTTTGATAAAAAAAAAGTATTTTAATCTCCGCCTGTAAAACATAATACGTATTGTGAATAAGAGGGCAAGCCAATATTCCCTTGTGAGCTTAGGTATCAAACTATTAGTAATGTAAACTGCCAACAAGGGAATCATTCAAATACAAAATAAAAAAACATTGAAGTCAGTTAAGGATGCCCTCAGGTGACATCGTACATGAATTACTGATATATTCTGAAACAATTTATTTATTAATAAATCACACAGACAGGCGTATATGCTTATCAAAAGCAGCACATTATATGAAACGCAAACAAAAATAAATGATGGGGTTCAATGATAATGATATTGTATAATACATTGACAATGTGTTGTCCAATAAAGCTTCAAACTGCTGCTCCTTTACATTTGTCAATGTACCAGAGGCCCACTCTCAAGTGAAAACACTTGAATGTCCGTCTTGTATAAAGAAAAAATTGTTTAAGTAAGAAAGAATTGTCCAAAGGTGAGATGGGCTGTTCATCAATGTTTTGGGTTCACTCAGTGTAAATCCACAAGACCATCCTCAGGACCACAATTTTTAATGCAAGTACGCAAAAGACCCCATTCTTCGAGAGAGACAACTTTATGAATGGAAATAATTGCTCTCATAGTGGTAGTCATACAGGCAATGGAGACTGCAAGGTAATTCAACGAGCACACTCCACTAGCGGGAAAATGGCCAATTATGTAGCTTGTAACCAATTGATGAATCAATTAGACGATTTGGAGTAGGAGCTGCAATGCTGCATTGCATCTGACTGCTCGGGAAGTGAGTCTAGGTAGTTCTGGCCCTGTGGTTGAGTGTCTCTCAGGCAGGTTTCAAGGCTTAGGTTCAGATTGCCCACAAGTTCAGTTCTTAGCATTCACCGCATGCAGTAAGTCTCATGTTTTACATTATCACCACTGAGCAGGGCAAAAAGTCTGAGTCCAGTTGAAATGGGGGTCCTCCCTCAGCATGTGTCTTGTATCACTGCCACTTCTGGGCGAGACGTGTCAGCTGGAGGCTTGACCCGTGATCAGGGGATGACAACAGCAACAACAACAGAGGGAGCTAAAAAAAGACGTCCTCACAGGCAAGTTTCAACTCTGGCAAGCAAACAGTCACTTATGAAGTGGGTTGAGTGGGTCGCCAAGGTCAGAAGTCGAAGCAGCACAAGGGTAGCTATGGCGGGCCTTGGGCACAGCAGCACAGTGATTGAATGGTAGCATCAAGGTCTGCCTCAGCACAAAATGTCTTAGAGGCGGCATACTCCACATCGACACAACGCTTCTTGAACGCAGCACACTACACCTTGAGCACAAGCTTCTTGGAGGCAGCAGTTCCTCTTGTAATCATCCACAAGGAGAGTCTACTGCCCACACACCCCAGAACACACAGATCGCTCTCCTCAGTCTTTGTTCACTCCGTGGACCCACATAGCAATGGGGGTCAGGCTGCTCTGGAGCTTCAGGTCCGTCACTCCTCTTAAGGAATGGCAGACTCCTTCCCTCTATCACCAGCAGGTTGGCTACAAGGCCATTCACGTCGAGATTCAGCTTCTTCCAGCACAGCCAGACTCCAGGTGATGTCCTCTCACTTCTGGGAAGCTGGTAGTCAGAAAGATTCCGGCTTCGGTTGCACAGCAGTCCTCTGAACACTGTGGATCACACACTTTCTTTCAGTCCTGTACCACAGTTGGGGTGATTCGTGAGCGTTATCAAATTAAATCATTCATTCACACTTGCTTGGTTGAAGACAACTTGGAACTGAAACAACAAGTCGTTAGTTGCCCCCACTTATATACAGTCAAGTCAGACAGATGATGTGGATTATCTGTACTTTCACGGTCGGTTTTGGGTGGTTCTTCTTTCATCTATCCAACCTGGATATTCTCTAGACACACCCTTTGTGCACAGTGATGCCCCTCAAATGAAGGTAGCCTCCAACACGGAGTACCAACAACAAATGCAAAAAGAACAGTAGACTTTCTGCACCAAGCTCATCAACAGCAACACTGACAGTGATCAGAAGAGACCAAAGGCTGGTTTCGCCTCAAGACCCATACTCATCAGTGCTTAAAGGTAGTTGCAGGTGGAGCCCGCCGGCACTCATTTTTAGGGACCAGGAGAAAATGGAAAAACAGTGACAAAGGGAGGAAACAGGTATGAACCTGCAAGAGTGAGATAAAGGGGAAGGGAAAGTATAGTGGTGGATAAAGGGGGATGAGGTGGAATGGAATCAATGCTAAACAGCCTTGGTATTCCCCAACCCCAACATGCAGCAATTCCAGTGGCAGTCGTCTGAGAAAAACGTTGGGCCCTGACACTTATTGTTTTACAAATTAAAGACTGCTTCTTACCCTTATCAGCAGAATCTGCACTCCCACCTTTTACCCCTACCATCCACCAAATGGCAGTACTTAAGAAGACTAACCAGCAGTTCCTCTCAGAAAAAGCACCTAACTGAATTTCTGAAGACACCCTGTAGGAAGCTGGCTTAGTATATGGTGTACACTTATTTAGGTGATGCACTTTGCACTTATCCAAACAATCCTTATGGTGATTTTAGTGGTCTTAGACAACCATAGAAAGCTCTCTGAGTAGTAGCTGTGGAGAGCAGCCTTCAGGCGTAATCCAGAGGCATGTTAAACAGCTTTTTTTACCTGATCTAAAAGAACCACACAGTGTAGTTATAAAAATATGTCTATTTATTACACAGCACTCACTAACACATTGGTATATCTCCTAACCAGAGATATCAACACAAATACACACAATACTTCAATTGCAAACAGGTAAGTAAGCACAATCAACAGTGATCTCCAGGGGAAGACCAAACCATTGAAGGAGCCGGATAAGCATGTTCTAGATCTGCTGTAGAACCTCGAGTCAATGGTACTTTTTGTCAGACTGAGTGCGTAGAGGGGAGAGAAATCGTTAGCAATGTCGATCAATTCAGTTGCAGTTCTCTAGAACCATTAAGAATCACAGACTACTAAATAAGTTCAGTTAATTTATTACAAAGCCAAACACATCTGGAACATCAGGGGTGTGGAATTTAATAAAATATCTACTTGTCCATGGGGCAGGTTGCTTCATAAATCTACTTGTCCTGTAACACAACCCACTTGTCCCTTTTGTGCCATGTAATGCAGTGACAAATTATGGCAGCAATCTTATTATATAAGAGCTCTGAAACAGCCTCTGTGATTATGCCAGGGATCCTTCCATCGTAGCAATTGAATGCTAGCAATTCCCTTATGTTACCACGTTTCCACAGATATACATACTGGGGCTGAAGGTAATGGTAAGCAATAGTTTCAGGTTTGGAATGCCCTTTTGAGGCTGTGTAATCCTACTAACTCGCATGTTTTAGGGGTTTTCACCAACTCTTCTCTAATCTTTTCCCATACTGGGAAAGGTTGGAAATTTACTCCTGATAATGGCAGAAATAACATTTCTTCCAGAGTTGGAAAAATTGTGGTTAGAGGGAAAGTGAACTTGTAAACACTCAGATTTTTCGCAAGAGCAAATGTACACCTGCATATTTGCTCGTGCTAAAATACAGTTCACAAATATTTTGTAGGAGTACTATCTCTTGGTCTACTTCTGTAAAGTCTTGTGAATGCACGAAAGCTGTATATCTGCACTTAATGCAAGGACATGGGTGCACTTTTGAGACTTTATTTAATAATTGGGCCCCTAATTAGGTCTGGTGTTAACAATTACCTTTTGCGTTTATTAAAATTCTGTCTTTCTCTCTCTCTCGGTCTATTGGCTAGCTTCACTGTGAGTGACAGCATTCTGTTCTTTCACAAGTAGCATATTGACACACAGTACGTTTGTTCAGTGCCAGAAACTTCTGTGAAAATGTGTGCTTTTTGAGAACAAAACAAATTTTGCTTTTGCCAATGTTTGTTATAATAGTGAGTGCCCAGCAGCTCCCACACGAATACAGTTTTACAAAAACCATGCCAAAACAAGTCATACAATGACAAAACCAAAAAGCTGACCAACAATTTCAGACTTACTGGCTTACCAATGCTTGTTTATTTTTGTTTCCTGTAATCTTATTAAAACTGGTTACACTGATTTACCATTATGAATATTTTTGGGAAATACTAGCATACATCAACACATTTTACTAAATGATGCTGCAAAGAAATAGTACCTAACATTTTACAGTAGTTTAGCGAAATGCATCATTTTGGGAACATTTTATTTTGAAAGCAAAGAATCATCACCTTGCTTACAAGCTTCTGCAAATATTTGCATCTAATCAGAGAGCATTCTGGGAGCATCATACATAGCCTCATATTGCCAAACATTGAAAACGTGTGTACCCATTTTTACACTGGAAACACTGTCAGTAGTGCAGTCTGAGCTTACAATATTTACTTAAAGCGCTCACCCTAATAATAAAGGCTTTGCATTAATGAACCATAAATACAAGTTTGAACAGCATTAACAAATGGATACACATATTCCCTCAACTCCAGGCAATGCCTTTCCTTGATCCATAATGTGGTACTGTAAACTGGCAGACAAATGGTTTGTGCTGTAGGGGGTTGGGCCTACTTGTCCTTAAGACAAAATACTCATAAAAACATGTTGCACTTGACCCCAAACAATATGTCCTAGGCGGGGCTTTAGGAATTCCACATACCTGAACATATAGACACCTCAAGATGAGGGAGTAGAAATACATTGGGACTAATACAAAGCCAAATCCACAAATCAAGTTAAGGCGGTGCAGCAGATACAAGATGATTAACTCAAGAATCAGGATACATAAGATTAAAGAACAAGAGTCCAGATTCTCTTGCATCAAAGGCTATGAAAATAAATCATTATGCAGGGCAGAATCGGTTAAGGTGTCAGCGTGTGGAGTCTTTCTTAGAAGTCTCTTCACTTCAGTAGGGTCAAGCAGTATATAGCCACTGAGATAGAGCTCGTTCTAAGATGCTCTCTCTCCAAAGGGCGGAGAAGAAGTGTCGCTCTCTCCCTACCTTCAATACTCCAAATATCTTGGGTGTCTTCCCATGATTCTTTTCAGGTCACGCCATCCGATCATGCCATACTCTCTTAGGTAGTTTTCCGTGAGATGATGATTGCTCACAAACAGTAGCACGATGATCTTGATTCCCAGGCCCTCTCCGGTGAGAAAGTACAACAGTTCTCCTTAACGGCGTTCGCTCCCACTGTATCCTCTTCTCTCCTTGCCTAACTCATAAAACAAAGACATTATTCTAACTAACAATGGCACTTCTTCCACCTGCAACATAAACGTGAGAAAGAACAGAATCTAACATGCACATGGAATTTAACTATTAATTTCTAATGCGAGAGCTTCCAGGGAGAATGCATTCCAGGCCTACAAAATTCAGCTAACATAAGAGAAAAGAACATGAGCTTTACGAAGTTATATAGAAATTGAGACACATACGGTTAATATTTTCATTTACATATAAAACGAGACAATTAATAAGCACATTCAATAATGAAATGATTGTCACTTGCACAACACAAGTGTTTTATGTTAGTGTTTTCTGCTGGTTCCATTTGATTTTCTATGGCATTCTTTAGGTATTCTACATTTCGGCCTACACACATCATATTTATGTTATTACATTACTAGATCCTAACACTTAGGTCAACACGACAAACGATTATATGCGGATGCAGTCTACGCGTGTGATTATAATGCACCCCTACAATGGAAAAGGGATTTTGCGCTACATCACCATATACTAGGAAATTGGAATGCGAACTGCGACCGAAGTTGGGACTTGGACCAGGAGACCCAGAAGAGCTGGGGACCCAAGGAACCACCCAAAATAATTACTCAGGAACCCCACAGAGGCTGAGTTCAGAGTGGAAACACAGCAGCGTACTGAATTGATGTCAACGGGACAGTCGCGGTTGCAGTTTCGAAGAAGGACCCTTCCCAGTGGACCCTGAAGAAAACCAGTGGAAGACAGGAAGTTGGAGAGTCACCCCACTCGTGGATACCCCAGAAACCAGGATACCTACACCAGGGAAGCCGGGTGAATAGATGCGAAGTGACGTCGGAAACCACTGTAGACCACAATGGAGGATTTCAGTACAGATGCTGCTGGCGAAGACTGTGCAAGGGTCTGGTGGAATCCAAGGGTGGATTCTTGTAGAGAAGAACCTGCAAGCAGAGAGGACCGAGTCTATGCCACTTGGAGGTGACCAGGAGGCACGGGAGAGCAATCCCCACTGATGATCGAAGATGCGGAAGTGATGACGGTGACCTTGTCGCTGCAGCTCTGAGGACCATGCAGAGCTGAGGAAGACTAGGAGCAATTCACAATCTGTCCTGTGTCGGACGTCGAGTACCAGGGGTTCGGTACCCCGCAGGAGCACTAACAAGCCTTGGCAGCAGCAACAGGCGTGGAAAACAATGAATGAGCAATGTTGGGACCCACAAGGTCCAAGGACCTCACCAAGTGCAGGGGAGTCAGAGTAGGCACCGAGCAAGCAAGGGAGCCCACTAAAGCAAGAGAAGACCCTTGAGAGGATCCACAGGCCAAAGGCACAGGAGTCGCAAGAGGACTTCGATCAGCTCACTAAAAAAGAAGGCCCACGGAGCAGAGAATGCGGTGAGGACGCTGATCTTGGCAGAAAGAAATCCTAGAGGCTGGAACTTCTTGTAGCCTGAAAATATCTGGAGTGCAGAGCCAATAAGCCTTGGCAACGGCAAGCCAACGCAATGCAAAGGGTTTGGTCCCAGTGGTTCTTACAAGGGATACTGGCCTCAAATTTGCTGAGAGGACAGGTAAGCAAAAGACACACAACTGCTGGACAGAATGCAGAACAAATCAAAACATACACCTCCTGTCAAGAGCTCTGGCTTAAATCCACCATTCTTTTGCTCACCATGCCACCCCAGTTTAGACCTGGCCATATGCAAATCAGTCATTATCCTGTGCCTCATGGTAACAGTCCAGGCTGAACTGCCAAGCCAGGTCCTCCTTGGACCGGAAACAAGCATTCTAGGACCGGTTTCGGGGTTTCACCCCTCATCAGCCAGGATAGCTTGAAGCCAGTGGCACAGTGAGCCTCAGACCCACGTCTGGGCATACCCGGCGCACTTAGGGTTAGAAAGCAAAAGACACACAATTAATGGACGGAATGCAGAACACATCAAAACATTCGCCCCCAGTCAAGAGATCTGGGTTAAATCCATCATGTTTTTGCTCACCATGCCACCCCAGTTTAGACCGGGCCATATGCAAATCAGTCTTGACCCTGTGCCTCATGGTAACAGACGAGCCCGACTGCCAAGCCAGGTCCTCCCTGGACAGGAAACAAGCATCCTAGGTCCGGTTTTGGGGTTTCACCCCTCATCAGCCAGGATAGCTTGAATCCAGTGGCACAGTGAGCCCGAGACCCACGTCCGGGCATACCCGGCGCACTTAGGGCAAGAAAGCAAAATTCATACAATTGATGGACAGAATGCAGAACAAATCAAAACATTCACCTCCAGTCAAGAGACCTGGGTTAAATTCATCATTCTTTTGCTCACCATGCCACCCCAGTTTTTAGACCTGGACATATGCAAATCACTCTTGACCCTGCACCCCATGGGAACAGTCCAGCCTGAAATGCCAGGCCAGGTCCTCCCTGGACTGGAAAGTTGCACCCTGGGACCGGTTTCAGCCCTCATCAGCCAGGCTAGCTAGGTGACAGATGTAAAAAGAATAATTGTACCATGTTATGTTTTGTTGTTTCTGTTATGCTAGAGGCATGGATCCATCTGGATGGTTTATGTTATAAACAGTCCCGTTGGGAGAGGACAAAAACATATAGGCAACCACCCAGGACCCACCTAACCAGTGGGGCAGAGTTAGTGGTGTGCTATTTGAATGTACATCAACTATATTGGTTGCCATTCACCACTCCTTGGTGAACAAGAATATGTTATTCTGTGTTACCGATCTATAATGATATATATTCCCCTGTATACATTTATATATGCTTCGCTATCTAGATTACACACCCTTGAATAGCAATGTTATCACAGAGCCAGAAAAAAAGATCTTGCTGTTAGGGAAATACTGTGCACCCTCCCAAGAGATAATGAATGAAACTCACCAGACACAGGTTGCTCAGAAACAGAGAGAAATGTATTTATTGGTACCATGCATCATTGCTGATCAGCAAGGAAGAAGTCAGGTCTCCTGCCTTAGGGGCTCTCAGCCTGCTTCTTCCCAGAGTGACTGGTTTCTGGGTGTTATATACATTTTAGTAATGCCATGTCAGCAGAACTAGAATAAGGCACCCAGACGAATACGGCTAACAGGGATGTGCAAGATCTGCACCATGCCAATTATAAACAGCTAGATATGGGCAGACCATGAAACACTGGCTCGGCACTGTGTAAACAAATTACACAACCAGATAAGGAAACTACAATGAAGTCAGGACAAGCAAAGTGACCTCTAAGGTGGTTCAGAATAGCTGTTGAAGCTTGTTCAGTCAAGGTCAGATAGGAAGCCCTTTGGAGCTCCGGGCCTCATGTTAGTGTCATGTATCTAAGCATGATATCTTTAAAGTGCATACATATGAATGCCTTCACTTTCCATCACAGTAGTTCATACTAAAGTACAGACCTGCCAACTAACACTATGCCACCATGTCTCAGATGATTTTGGCTCCCTTCAAACGGTCACCCGGTGAGGAGCCGAAATAACACGCTGGCAGGGAAAACAAGCAGGAAACCACTGGAAACAGTGAATATGCAGCTTATTTTCTGAGGCATAGCAAGTCATAACCATCATCTAAATCCCATTATATTTCCTTTTGCATTACACAAAAAGGAAGGCGCTGAGCCACACAAGTGCACCCTTCTGGTCACTCATGCTTGACACCAAGACAGTTCCCAGAAAGACTGGCAACATAGTGTAGCGTGCCAACCAAGCACCCCCATGATGTAGCGTGCTACCCATCTGAAAATGTACTTTGGCATTCCAGAATGGGTTATGAAGTAATATATAAATCCTATAGTGCAATAGACAGTGAGAGTGTCAAGGTCCACTCTCCTCTGACTTGTTTATGCTGCATGAGTAGTGTGAATTATCCAATTGTCTGCAATCCCACAACTACTTGTCAGTGGCAACAATTCTACAGAGAGAGGGGGTTAGGGAAGGAAAGACTACACGAACCCTACAGTTCTACTTTGTCACTGTCCTTCACTATGAAAGCGGCTGTTTGTCTCACATAATATGCTTCCTTAAAAGAGAGGGTCAAGAGTAATGAAGATTACCAGTAAGTAACCGAGTCATTTTCTGTTCTGCAGAAAAGCACTATACCCAGAAGCGGCCCGTGCAGGTAAGAGCAGTGGGGCGGGGTGGGGGTTAGTTGACAGACGACGATGAGGAAAAATTAAACTTAAAAAAAAGAAAAACACTTTATTTGCGCTCACCACATTGCCGACTCGGGGAGGAAGTGGTTCCTTAATCTTCTTTCATACTGTTTTATTGAAAAGGTTGTATTTTTAACATTATGAAAATAGACACTTCTATTTTATCAAAAACTGACTCCTGGTTATATTAGTTTTCTGTTGTTGACTTCAGTCATGTTTGGGGGGTGGGCTAGAGGGCTTTGAGAGTCTGAACATGGGGCAGGGTCAAAGGTGTGGCTAAAAACTAAATATTCTTTATTTTTTTTAGGTCTTTCAACATCAACTGACAGCTTAAAGGAAACATAAATAAATATAAAAAGTTGTTACTCAGTGGGAAAGGTACTATAGCAGATTCTGAAACCTCTATTAGTTAATGCACTGCAGAGGTCTGTGTGTAACCAGAGAACAACAGAATTAAATCTTGTTTGGTGCAATGGAGAATATTGACGTTTTAGCGCTACGAGGTCGCAGCATGTGCCAAAAGCACTGTGAGTTTGTAAGTCATTATTTTATACTTGCATAACCCACAATATAAGATAGACTGCTACAAAATGCGAAAACATTTTATGATAAAATGGTGCTTCCAAACTATACATTTTTGTAATACCCAGACCATACTTTATGCTATTTTTTTTACATACCTGTCCCTTCAACACCTCCTCAGGGAGAGTGAGCACTATGTAAATACAATGACAATTAAAAGCGTGCACTTCACAGCTCAGAGGTTAACTATTTGCACTACCACTCAAAAAGAATAGATCTTTGTCATCACAAAGCTGCAAGTGATTTGATCAATTAAAGTCAGTACTGGCTCCCAAAAATCCTTTACATTTGCAGATTTCCCTTCACAATTGCAGATTAAGCCGTTGTGTACATTTGCATTTCTTTCAGGCATGCAGCACACTGGCAGAAAAGCATGTTAAGCTGTCTGTCTGGCTTCGGTTATACTGCACAGGAGTCCCTCAATGACATTCCAGCTGAAGAGGCTGAGGAATGCACGTTGACCTTCCCATGACTTTAAGACAGGCCCCCCTGGACTAGGATGATCACCTTTTGAAAAGCAAAAACCAGGGCAGACCATACATAAAAGTAGCAGTAAAGCCATTGGTTTTACTTTTATCTTGCATAGCCTTGTAAATGCGTGCATGCGCAATATATATGTATGTGTGTGTATATATATATATGTACATATATATATATATATATATATATATATATATATATATATATATATATATATATTCACTGAAAAAACCATAGGTTTCACACACGTTATAGTTACAAATTAGCATTTAAAAAACCTTGCAAATTCACTTAAAAAACCATAGGTTTCACACATGTTATAGTTAGCTGGACATTTCACTCGTAAAAAACCAATGAAATTCCCCCGTTATAGTTAGTGCAGGCAACTATAACTCACGCGACCGCAATCCTCTGCTGATGACGTCAGATATTACATCACTGTATTTAGACACTTATTTACCCATGTCTTCTTCCATTAATCTTTAGCTATACATATATTACAAATATTTATTTTTCAGAAAGACACATATGTCATCAGTGATGTAATATCTGACGTCATCAGCAGAGGATTGCGGTCGCGTGAGTTATAGTTGCCTGCACTAACTATAACGGCGGAATTTCATTGGTTTTTTACGAGTGAAATGTCCAGCTAACTATAACATGTGTGAAACCTATAGTTTTTTAAGTGAATTTGCAAGGTTTTTTAAATGCTAATTCGTAACTATAACGTGTGTGAAACCTATGGTTTTTTCAGTGAATTTCAAAGGTTTTTTAAATGCTAATTTATGTATGTATTTTTTATGGGATTTTTAGCGTGCGTGCGCGCACGGTGCGCGAACCTCGCTTAATTTTCCGTTAAAAATTAAAAAACTTTTTTTTACGTGTGTTTTTTCAGCATGCGCGCACAGTGCGCGCACGCCTCGATTGTTCGAAAAAAAAAAAAAATCTTTTTTTTGCCCTTGGGGGTCCTTCTGGGACCCCCTGACAAAGGCTAGGGGGTCAGGAACTGTCCACCCTGCCCCCTTTTCACGTTCTCCACCTTTATTCTTCCCCCCCTCAGACTGCGAGAGACAAAATGGCGGCTGACACTTCCTAGTTTCGACCGATTCGAATGTTTACCGACATCTAACAACCAATCAGAATTGCGCTCGCGCACGGCAGGGTGCGCACACAGTGCGCGCATGGTGCGCGCGTATAGATATTTATATGCTTTTAAATGCTATTTTCTCAGGAAATACTGAACAGATTTACACAAGACCTTCAAAAGGCACTTCCTTGACCTTATGGCTACCTCTCTGCCAAATTTCACGTAATTCTGTTCAGCCGTTCGGGCTGTACCTTCGACTAAAGGTCCTATGGAAAAATGCATGGGGAAACGCGTTTTGGGACCCCCCCTTTTTCTCGGCCCCCGCTTGACGAATCACCCCGAGACTTTCAGGGTAGGAGCTGAACGGAGCGCCCCATTTGTTTTGAAAATTTCGCGAGAATTCGTCATCCGGCACCAAAGTTATTCAAAATAGAATTTTGAGATCTCCTATGGAAACTAGGTTGTAACTATAACTATCTACTGGCGACTGCCAGTAGATAATATATATATATATACATATATATATATATATATATATATATATATATATATATATATATATATATATATATATTATATATATATATATATATATATATATATATATATATATATATATCTATATATATATATATATATATATATATATATATATATATATATATGCCACAGCTCCGAAACAATTCCCTCAGAGACGGCACTGTCCACATGCGCTACTTTAATTTGGAATAAACTTTCCGCACCACAAAAGTGCCATCTCTGAGGGATTTGTTTCGGAGCTGTACCATATTATGCGTCCAGGCGTAGTCGCCAATGTGCACCCGCGGTGGTCAGGAAGCCCACCGCATACACCTCCAGTATACTATATATATATATATATATATATATCTCCTACGCTCCAAACCTGCCAGTGCTCCTGCACTCGCTAGCAGGTGCCCCATGTACGAGGGCAGACTCGTAAACAATCTACCAGCTCCAGAAATAAGTCACGGGCACTGACGGGGGTAATCCTTCTTCAGATTTATTGGCACAAATAACAAAAACAAATGCGTTTCAGCAGGACACCTTCCTTAGTCAGGAGGCGCATTTGCAGAGTGGTGGAGAAAGGGGGCATGGCCTCTGATGACCTCTCAGCAAATCCACTGTGTGGGACTTGCTGGAGGTAACAGGAGGGGTAGTTGGGCCCCAAGGACCCTCAGTAGCCAAGGGGATTTCATCCATCTACAAGTAGTTGTCAGGTTAGTATGGTCGTCAGCAGCCAAAGAACACACCACAGCTACTAACCTTACTCTCGGGACCAGCAGAGATGATGGCGGTAGAGTAGTCCCCCTAATTCCCCGTAACGTAACCCCCAGCAGCGGAAGGAGACCCTGCTGCGTGAGATTGTGCCCAGGGGAAAAAGGGAATGGGATAAAGAATTAAAACTGGCTGCGGTCCTTTGGTCCTTGTGGGATCTGGTCTGGGACTCGGTGACTTCTCCGTATGGAGGCAGACCTGCAGAACAGGGGAAAGAAAGATACAGCAGATGTATGGGAGCTCTTGCTAACAGTCGTAATCGTATGCTAACCCCTACTCCTGTTTTTTACGCACCCACGTATAGTAGCCAGGACTCTTAGAACAATCCACCATAGGTCAAAGAATCACTCCTATGATAACACAGAAAATTGGGACACGGTCCCCTTGGAAAACAGTCTGAGGATGCTGCTTGGTACTCCTCGCAGTGTCTCTAGTCTTTTCTACGTTGAAATCACGCAGATTTGTTCTTGATCATTGGTCTCAGTATTACAGCACTGAATCCAATGCGATAAACTTTCTCAGCTGAACAGCAAGCAAGGCAAAAACAAAGCAAACAAAGCAAGGCAAGGCAAAACAAAATGAAGCAAGGCAAGGCAAGGCAAGGGAGGAATGAATACTCTGCCTTCAGGAGAATGCGGCCCCTTGTCCTGCCCTCGCAAATACTGTTTCGGGACAAGAGGGGTCGGACCGGGCACCGGGAAACAAAGCGCCGCTACGTGCCTATCGCGGTGAATCCATTGAAGTGCACCGGCGCTTACTGACACAGCGGGGCAAGTAGTCATTGAAACCCAGTTTAGCAGAACCGCGGGGGAAGAGACCACTCCCGCGTTCTTTACGCGACTGAGTCAATACGCAATTTGCAGTCTCTTAGTCGGGAGAAAGCGCACCGGCTTCTCCCGCAATACCTGTTCCGTCGAGAATGCTGCTCTCCGGATACGACGACGGCGATCCGAGGCACGGGGGTTTCCGGGTCTACAGGAACGACGCTGCACAGGCTTCACGCTGGAATCTGGCGGGGAGTACCATCCGCCGTAGTGGGTGATTTCCACTACGATTGTCAAGCACTTTCTGCTTCCGGAGGAGGAGCTTATGTACGGCCTGCCTCCTGATTCACCCCACTACCTGCTGGAACTTGTAGTTTGTGGGGTGTTTTATGGATCTGAGCCCACATGCTGGTCTCCTGTTACGACCTGCCTGTTTTCCTGCTCTTAGGTGGGTGATCGCTACAGTACCCCTTCTCAAAGACCGACGTCTCGCCGGTCTGCCAGGTCTACCAGGGTGATCCTCATGGTAGCGTTCAACTAACTCAGGACAATGGAGGTTTTCTTCAGGTTCCCATGTTCTATCCTCCACCCCGAACCCTTTCCAATCCACTAGGTACTGAATCCGCCCCCTCACCAGTCAGGAATCAAGGATCTCATGTACCTCATACTCTTTTTGACCATCTATGTTTATGGGAGGAGGTTTCTTGGGTGATCGCATGCTAGCAGGACATGGTTGGAGTAGGGACACATGGAAGACGGGATGGGTGTGCCATGTATGGGGCAATGATAACCTCATGGCTACAGGGTTGATAATTTCCTCGATACTATAGGGGCCTATGTATTTCAGTTTTAGTTTATTTATACCCCTAAGATGCAGGTCTTTTGTGGAGAGCCAGACCTTGTCCCCTACTTGGAATGGGGGTTCTTTTTGTCTTTTCTTATCTGCAAAGCGTTTTTGTGTGGATTGGGCTGTCGCAATATTCGCTTTGGCTTCTATCAGTACAGCCCGGAGATGAGCATGGTGTTCGTGAATGCTGGGCAACGGGGATTGAACTGGCCAGTCAAACGGGAGCATATTGGGATGATGTCCGTAGACACAAAAGAAAGGGGAACAGCCTAGTGAGGAATGTGTAGCGTTGTTATAGGCGAACTCTGCCAACCATAACAATGTAGACCAGGTTAGGGTGTTTTGTAATGTGAAACAACGGAGGTATTGCTCCAAAGTCTGATTCAGCCTCAATGTTTAGTGTATTGCAGACGTAACAAGAATTCTCCAGAAACGGGATGTGAATTGAGTACGCCTATCTGTGATCAGAACACTAGGCATCCTGTGGGCTCTGACTACGTGCTGGAGAAAGACCAAGGCGAGCTCCGCAGACGTGGGTAGGCCCACTAACGGAATGAAATGTCCCATCTTAGATAGATGATCGACTATCACCAGTACGACTGTCTTTCCATCACAGGGGGCACTTCCACTATGAAGTCCATGGATATGGTATGCCAAGGCCGTGGGGGGGTAGGCAAGGGTCGAAGTAGGCCTGTAGGTTTGGCATGACTGGCTTTACCCTGTACGCATACTGAACAGGTGTTGACGTACTCCTTGACGTCTTATTTTTATTTTTTGAATCTTTTTTTTTTTTCAACTAGACCTTTATTGTCTGTTTCCCAAGTTGACACAGCAAAATGCCTACATCCCAGCGGGCCGGCATTGCGCTTCGTATGAATTCAGATAAGAGGGAGTAGGGGAGGAATCACAGCAAGCCGCCTACAACCCATCGGGCTGGCCGCGTAAGGAGGTCAGGCAATACAGTCAGTTGACGCCTCAGGTCTCTAGTAAACATCAATAATGCAATGCTAAAGTAAACCCCAAGGAAGAAAAAAGGAAAAAACCCTCATGAAACAAAACAAGACCACAGATCCCACGCCACTAGTCATCATCTGAAATCGCTATCTCTGCCACAGATCTCTCCATGTACCCCCGTCTCCTCCCCCCACCGCTCTCAAGTCCACAATTGGCACAGCACCCACCAAACCGTCCCCGCCCACCCATGAGAAGCCAGCTTCGACTCTGAGTCCCTCCCCTCCAGGTCTCCCTCCCTCAACAGCGGTTGGGCCAGGTTGGGGTCGTCCATAGCAGTATACTTCAGGAGATAAGTTTGCAGAGGGGCCCAGATGTCTCGCGGTCGAGTTGTGGGTGGCATAAGTTCCGCATAAGTATGAAGTTGATCTTGGAAAAGTATGAGATCATTCATCCACTCCTTAAATTTTGGAGCCCGCCCTCGCCCCCATCGGCAAGCAATCCGTCTTTTTGCTAATAGAAGAGCCAATGAGGTGTATTTGCGGATCTTAACTGGCAATTTCTCAGTGTACCCTAAGAGTGCCACCAGGGGGGTATCCGGTACGTACGCCCCAGTCATCTCGCCCAATGCGCTAAATACCTCCCCCCCAGTACCGCCGGATCAGTGGGCAATCCCAGGCCAAGTGTCCAAGTCCTGCCCCGTCTGCTCCGCATCGGTCACAGCGGTCATTATCACGCAGTCGGAGACGATACAATCGGGCAGGTGTGTAGTAGAGTTGGTGTAAATATCTATAATGTATGAGTCGCAGTCTGCTGTTAGCTGAAATGTCGCCAGTCTGCCGACAGCAGAAGGACCACTGTTCTTCCGTGAGGGGGTGTCCCAAGTCTGCCTCCCATCTGGCCTTGGCCGGGGCTGGGTCCCAGTCCCTTTGCCTCTGAGTGGTGGTATAAAGCTTTGAAACTACATGCTCTGGGGGGTCTTGCTGCATTAAGACATGCAGGGGGACCATGATAGGCGGTTCGAGGGGAAAGCAGGACACAAGAGCCCAGACAACTTGGCGTAACCTCACATAGCAGAACCGCTCCAGCGGAGTGGGGGAAGAGGTTCCAAAAAACTCGTCACAAGTGCAAAATGTCCCGCGAGTATATAGCTGACCCCAAGTGAGCCGCGACAACTTGCGCAACATCCAACAGCATCCTCCCTCCTGTGTAACTGGTATATCCTGTCTTCCTCGCAAGGGTGTTAGAGGTGAATATAAAAGGGTGGTTTGCAGTCTCTGCGCCAAGTTCCACCAAGCCCAAACAGTGCATTGGAGGGTAGTCGAGGCCAGATGTCTGGGTACAGTGGGGGCACTTAAATAGGCCGAATAAGGAGTGGGAGCCATATATCCATCCTCTACTGCTAAATGAGGCTTGTATGGGGGGGGGGGAGATGGAGCCAGTAGGCTGCAAAATGGGCCTGTGCGCATATGTAATATAATTCGATGTCAGGGACCTCAAGTCCTCCGTCGACAAAGGGACGCGTGAGGATCTCCCAAGCCAGTCTGGGCTTCTTCCCGCCCCATGTCAGTCTGATCAGCTGTGATTTAATGCTGCTAAAGAAGTGGCAGCTCGGAGCGTAGGGTATATTAGTGAACAGGTACAGAAGTTTAGGTAAAATCACCATCTTAACCAAAGACACCCGGGCGGCCATGGATAGGGGCATCGCAATCCATCTAGTTATTTTATCCGTCAATTGATGCAATGCCTGGCCATAATTATCTCTCATCAGCTCTTCCCGGCAGCGGTAGACCTGGATGCCCAGGTACGTGAGAGATTCAGCGCACCAAGCCAAGGGATAGTCAGGCTCAAATCTCGGGGTGGAGGCAGTCAAGGGGAATATCTGGGATTTACTCCAATTCACTTTTACTCCCGACAGTCTACCAAACAGTATCAAAACACAGAGGATCGAATTGAGACTAAGGGCGGGATCCCGCAGATATAGTGTCAAATCATCCGCATAAAGGGATATTAAGATTTGTCAGTTCGATAGACCAGGGCATGTTCCCGATGATGTTGGCGAATTTTGGCTGCCAGTGGTTCAATGGCGATAGCAAAGAGAAGAGGCGACAGGGGGCAAACCTGTTGAGTGCCTCTGGTTATCGTGAAGGGAGTCGAACGTGCCCCATTTATAAGGATCCGGGCCTGTAAACCTGAATACAGCAGATTGATCCAGGCCAAAAAAGGGGGGGGTAAATCCCATTCTCTGCAGCACGAAGGCGAGGTAATCCCACTCCAGGGAATCAAACGCCTTCGTGGCGTCTAGGAAAATTGCTGCGGCGTTGGCCTCCGGTTCCACGTCCTGCAATAGCGCAAACAGCGTGCGCAAGTTGTGGGAGGTTCCCCTAGTAGGGACAAAGCCGGACTGGTCCGGGAGGACCAGGGCGGTCATCAGGGGGCTGATGCGGTTGGCAATTAATTTAGCGAGGATTTTCGCATCTACGTTTATTAAGGATAGGGGCCTGTACGAATCGCAATATTTGGCTTCTTTCCCTGGTTTGGGTATGGAGATAATATGAACTTCTCTCATAGAAGGGGGGAGAACCCCAGACTCCCTGGCCTCCTCATATACATTTCGCAGAACCGGGATGAGCAGGTGATGGAAGGTTTTATAGAACTCCACCGGAAGGCCATCCGGCCCCGGCGCCTTTCCAGAGGAGAGCTGCATAATTGTGGTTATTATCTCCTCATCCTCGTGATGACGTAACAAGAATTCTCGTTGGCCATCCCCCAACCACGCAATCGCAGTGTCATCAAAAAAGGAGTCAAATTCAGTCGAATGATCCCTTTGAGTCTTATACAGACACCTGTAAAAGTTTCGGAAGGTGGCCACTATATCCGCTGTACCTCTATGGATCAGGCCATCTGAGTCCTCAATCTCAAGGACTGTATTTGAGAACCGCGGGGGTCAGTTAAGGGATGCCAGGCCCCTGCCCGGCCTGTCGCCCTATCCATACTGACGCGCCCTAAAATACTTTCCCCTGAATATACACTCTTGTTCTGCTGTGTCTTGATACTCATTTAGTAGACTCCTAAACTGTGCCCGTAATTCAGGCGTCGGCTCTGTTTGAAGTTGCAGGTCAACATGGCGGAGCTTACCCTCAAGTCTCCGCAGTCTTGTTTTTATATCTTTCAGAATTCCCCCACTCTTGGCAATACACAGGCCTTGTATAGTTACTTTAAATGCCTCCCAAACAGTGGAGTAAGTCTCCACCGAACTTTCATTGCGTGGGAAAAAATCTGTGATCTCCTGCTCAATCTCTTGCTTAACAAGCATTTACAATGCAACGGTCTCGGCATTGTTAAAGTTAGAGCTATTGGCATTGCTCATGACAATGCCGTTTCTTTAAATGTTTTAAAAAAAAAAAACATAAACAAAAATAATGTCATGAGCAATGCCAATAGCTCTAACTTTACCAATGCCGAGACCATTGCATTGTAAATGCTTGTTTTTTTTAACTTGCTACGGTTTTCACTCCCCTTAATGGTCCTCAGGTGGTTAGAACCAAGGCAGAGAAGCTTGAACCCCACACAGCTGGCCTTCTCTGCCATCGGTGATATGGGCTCTCTGCGCGGGTATCATGTGACACATGGGGGCACCTTTTGAGTTGGGAGGTCTGAAATAACAACAGACTTGAACGTGGCCTAGAGTACTCACCAGTGGCTGAGATTAACTCAGGCATTCCACTCATCACTGTGTTTTTGTCTGTCTGTGTTTTGACGCAGTTCCCCTTAAAAGTCTGCCAGAGAAGGTCGCCATGCCTGCTGCGCATGCGCGCTTGGTGCACCGCGAGGCTGCTTTGAGTTCCTTCTCAGCCCAAGCCTGAATAGTGTAGGACAAGCATTTACAATGCAATGGTCTCGGCATTGGTAAAGTTAGAGCTATTGGCATTGCTCATGACATTATTTTTGTTTATGTTTTTGTTTTTAAAACATTTAAAGAAACGGCATTGTTATTTACAATGTCAATAGCTTAATCACTCTCAAATGCGAGACCTATTGCATTTACACCCACACACAGAGCCACCTACACACACACTGATTAAGCTATTGACATTGTAAATAACAATGCCGTTTCTTTACATGTTTTAAAAACAAAAACATAAACAAAAATGTCATGAGCAATGCCAATAGCTCTAACTTTAACAATGCCGAGACCGTTGCATTGTAAATGCTTGTTATTGTTGATTTCAGTGAAATTACCATTTTTGTTAGCTCTCTGGGTCGCTAATGGGGGGGGGGGGGGCACTTTTCTTTTGGTTCCCTAATGGGGGGGGGCCTTTTCTTTTGGTTCCCTGGCCTATTTTTTGTCCCAGTCTGAACCTGACAGATGTTTGGATGGAGGAGAAAGGGGAGCTGTTCCAGGGAGGTTCAACCTCACGTGCTTGGTGACCTCAGAGCTGTGGAGGAGAATTTAAATTTTCTGGCTACTCCTTAGACCTAAAACCTATATACATCACACAGTAGTTCAGAGACTCTGCTCACCAACACCCAACCGCAGAGAAAATCCAACAAACACCAATCTACACTCACTCAGAAGGGGCAGGGCTGGTCTCAATACATCCTCGTGTAACGAGCCTCAGCAGTAGTTTTTCGAAGTTCTATATTCACTTCTTACTTTGGTGGTGTAAAAATGCAATATAAAGGAGAGAAGTCCTCTCTGGGCGAAAGTAAAGGAGGGAAGTGAGACTTACGCAGAGGTTGGGGTAATGAGAATAAGACCGAAGGAGGACAGGCCCGGGAGAGTGGAATAGAAGGTGAAACATGGGAAATAAAGTAGGAGAGAAAAAAGGGGGCCTTAGAAATTAGGACATACAATAGCGCGAGTGAGAAGATGGGAGCTGCTGTGACAAGGGGATAGAAAAAGAGAGGGTTACAGGCGGACAGAAAGGGAAAGGAGAATGCCTATGGAAGGGAGACAGCGTGGCGCTGCAAACAGCGTGAAGAGGAGAGCGATAGAAGCAAGGGCGGCGTACAGCAGGATAGGGGAGGGTCAGAGGGGATCACGAAAAGGGAGAGAGGCGCTCGAGAGGCAAACACAAGCAGAAGGGGAGGGCTGAGAGGAGGGGCAGAGCGGTCCAGGAGGGGGCGTGTAACCAACCCGGAGGAAGCGAAAATGGCAGCAAAATTACAACAAGCGTTCTCAATTGTTTGAAGAGAAGTAAATTGCTATTGCATGAATGCAGGACGAATAGTAACAAATCACTTTTTTTTTTAAACGAAATCTATAAAAGTAGCAGATCAGCATTTTAGTTTCAGGCAGTAGTGCACCTGTGAATATGTACCTCCTTTAATCGAGCGCCTTGTGTTGTACGAGTGGGAAGCCTCGCCACCATCTTGGGTACAGCCAATATGTCGACTTGGATGTGGGGAGGTGCATTCGAACTCTCTTCAGTTGCTAAAAGATAAATATTTTTTTTATTTTCTCTATGGGCTCTTGGTAGAATGATCCATTGTCAAGTGTAATGGTAACCATGTCTCTAAGTCTAGTGGATATTGGTAGATTTCAGTGGCCACAATGGCCAGTGACTGTGACGATGCGCGCCTTTAGCATCTTGTAAACCCCACCGGGCAGCCTGTGTACAGGCGGACACACACGTGCCCGGTGAGTAGCAGATCAGCATTTTAGTTTCAGGCAGTAGTGCACCTGTGAATATGTACCTCCTTTAATCGAGCGCCTTGTGTTGTACGAGTGGGAAGCCTCGCCACCATCTTGGGTACAGCCAATATGTCGACTTGGATGTGGGGAGGTGTGTTCGAACTCTCTTCAGTTGCTAAAAGATATATATTTTTTTTATTTTCTCTATGGGCTCTTGGTAGAATGATCCATTGTCAAGTGTAATGGTAACCATGTCTCTAAGTCTAGTGGATATTGGTAGATTTCGGTGGGCATAATGGCCAGTGACTGTGACGACGCGCGCCTTTAGCATCTTGTAAACCCCACCGGGCAGCCTGTGTACAGTCGGACACGCACGTGCCCGGTGAGCTTCCGGAGAAGCCCAGCACGGGTACCCCCGAGCTGAGAGGCAGGGCATCGAAGCACCTCATCGTCACGCCTCCCTCCATCCCTCTGAGCAATAAAGCGCTGTTATTGCATTCTGGAGGAAACCCGACTCTTCCCGGGGAAGGCGTCGGCGACGTGCAGGCGGGGCACGGATCGATAGGTGATCTGAAGTGACAAGCCGCGTCTGATATCACATTGCAGTGAATCTTTCGGCTGCTGTTGAACTACAAATTGCAGGTTTTTAAATAGGCCTGTGGCGCGGCGGAGCTTCGGAGGCAGAGAGTGGGGTGAAATCGATGCTGCAAGAGAGGGCGAGATGATACCGCCAATTATTTAGCCCTAAAACCCGATGATTGCTTTTTGTCTGGCAGATTCCTCATCGGCGCACCAGGCTGTCCTTCCTTTACGCAAGTAAAGAGGAACAAGCCGAGGGCACCGGAAGACACCACCGCCTTTCTCCGAGGCAGAGCAGAAATGCCTCGGAAAAACGCAGCGTCCTTTTCGGATTCGGGGGCGTGTTTTGCTGTTGTCTCCTCCTTGAGACTTCTTGCAAAAAACACGCCCCCCGATCCGAAAAGGACGGGGCCTAATCGGAATGACTGACCTCTTCTCCAATGGCTGGCCATCATTCAAGAGGCCAGCCAATGGAGAACAGGGGAGAAGAGGGGCGGGTTCAAGCCCCTCTTCTCCAAGTCATTAAATCTCGGAGCGAGACTGCGCAAGCGCAGCCTTCGCAGCCGAGACCTAAAAAGGTGTCCGAAGTTCTTTCAGTTCAATAGGCATGGTCTGCCCATGCACCGGAGGGTCACTTCAATTTCAGCCGGGAATTAGCAACACACAGTGCATGTGGAAAGAAACAAATAGGGGATACCAGTTGCGATTTCAACTACCCTTTCTATTGCAAGTGCTTGCTCTTCACCGGTTGTTGAGCTACACAATTGTTGACTCCCGTGGGAGATCCTCTACAATGGACATGGCGCAGCGAGCAAACCAACTTATGGATTATGCAGGGGCTTTTGAGTACCTATTGGAGGGCGGATGGGCCCATGCGTCTGGGGGAATCCCTTCAATAGACCACATTTAAGTTTCAACTAAGCCCTTGCAGTACTAAGATGACAACCTCCACCCACGAGATGGACCCACCATGCAGGAAAATGTATCGTCAGTCAAAGATAGGGAAGTTGAGGAAACCAGCGTGCTCTTGAGTTATCGGCCGCAAGTGCATTCGATATTGCAGGCTATACGGAGGTCTGATTCCAGAAACAAAAGACTGCGATCTGTCAGGATACACCTTCTTCAGTGACACCTTCTGGCTCAAATAAACACGTGGGTAGCCTGGTACTCAAGCTCAAAATCAGTCACTCACAAAGGAAGACTGAAAGCTGAACTTCAGCCACTGAATTTTACACACTATAATGCATTGCGCTATTGTTTGTGCACCCATAAACTCTCCCTCAGGCTAACCATTTTGATGACTGCGTTTAATCTTCACTGCTCTATATTCTGACCAGCAGCATGACGCCCAACATTCACTGCGAGAACTTTGGGGACTCTTGGTTGCAGTATGTTTTGGCTTAAACATCGTCAAGAAAACAAAAATGTTGCACCACAAAACCATTTAAAAAAAACTCTTGGTATAGGGGAACCAGCGTATACAATTATGACTAACAAATTGCCAGGTAAGCTTTGTCTGTTTCATCCATGAACTGATCAGCCTATCTGGGGTGCTCTGCGTTTTTGGTGCTGTATAAGCAGAGAATAGTGTTCTACCAGAGGTAAGGCAAGTTTGTCTTTGTCCTGCAATATATGGGTCAACCATTTCATGAAGTAAGACTTGTGTTGAAATCTGCGGTTTCATTAGGGGTACGACTAATGTCCTCACTGTACAACCTTTCTACACTCACTTTAATACAACATGCACCCGGTGTTAGTAAACCCTACTTGCTACATAAAAGCAATGATTGCCAGTTGTCATCCTCCAGTTGCTGATTACTATATTCGGGGTTTAAATGGGTAGTAACGAGGTGAAAGTTTTCCCTTGAAAATTACCATTTGTGAAGATTACAAAAAACAAGAAGAGGCCTTATCTACAGATCGGGTGGGCGGTAGATCATGTAGCACGAACGGTGCGAAACTCCACTAGAGGTTAGAAGCTAACATTGTGCGCTCATAATACCATTCTGCTGCCAGCTGCAGGTTCTCTGGCAAAATAACTAGAAAGGCATCTACACTCACCACGGCAGCCTTGAAACATCGAGGAATAGCTAAAACGTCGATATTCCTGCCTATCCAGAGAATCGCGGGGACTGATCGCCCAGCGCGCACAATGCATCCTTGTTGGCTGAAGTTCATCAGTGACGTGGAGACGGGGACATGACCACGAAGGAGGAAAGAGAAACTGGAGCCCAATGGATAACTGAAAAGTAAAACGGCAGGCGATGTGCGCAAACATCGGAGCAATAAAGTCCACGATAAGAAAGGTAAACACGATTAGGAGGGATTTCGGCGGACACTGGCACGATAAGGTGTCCTGACAGCTACTGTAGGCCAGAGGCCAAATCATGTAAACAGATGATCCGCTGCATCCGTTCGCTGGGGACACACCAAACGGGTGGTCCCCGCTTACGTTAGTCTTGCCAGGAACATCCAAGGAGTCAAACCACTCGCTGATTTAACCTGAAGTGTTCCTACTCCAATCAGAGGATGCTGCTATAAAATGTCAGTCTCTCGACACCGAGGGTCGGGCGGGCATTTCATGGTAACCACACTTTAAAGAGCCAATAGATGGGGGCTGCATTAACCTCTAGTATTTGTTTACAGCACGTTCGGCATCAGTATCGGCGCTGCCCCAGATTTACATACAGCGGATACTATTATTTATCAAGAAGGGGAGGGGGGGGGGGGGGGTACTTCCCAGTCTAAGAGGTAGCGCCTCATCGAGGTGTCTGGATTCGCAAATACACAGATTTAATCACCGCGCGTTCACTCCACGACCCCCTTTGTAAAGCCGCCACCCCGCTGTCACTTTGTAAAGATGTTAATTCATTGATCGCTCTGCGCCCAGCATTGGATGCGGCCACAGTAACACCATTCAACAACAAAGACCACCCAAATGCCAATTCGCCCCCACCTGCTGAATCCCCTTTACCTCCTGCACGCGAAACGGATTATTTCGCGCACAAAAGTGTAAAACTGAACCAGAAAGCTCTTGCGATCCGAAGGATGGCAGCTAAAACCCGATGATTGCTTTTTGTCTGGCAGATTCCTCATCGGCGCACCAGGCTGTCCTTCCTTCACGCAAGTAAAGAGGAACAAGCCGAGGGCACCGGAAGACACCACCGCCTTTCTCCGAGGCAGAGCAGATGCCTCGGAGAAAAGCAGCCTCCTTTTCGGATTCGGGGGCGTGTTTTGCTGTTGTCTCCTCCTTGAGACTTTTCGCAAAAAACACGCTCCCCGATCCGAAAAGGACGGGGCATGATTGGAGTGACGGGACCTCTTCTCCAATGGCTGGCCAGCATTTACGAGGCCAGCCAATGGAGAACAGGGCAGAAGAGGGGCGGGTTCAAGCCCCTCTTCTCCCAAGTCATTAAATCTCCGGACTTCCGGTCTGCCGACCGGATGGTCCCGAGACCTAAAAACTGGGTCCAGCAAGGAGTGTGGATTCAAGCGCCAATTCAAGAAAGGGGAGCTTTCATGTGGAGGGGTAAGACCAATTAGCACCGGGGAATGATCAGAGTAGGTGCGAGGGAGATGGAGGGCGTGTGACAGCCATGGAAGAAGCCCCTTAGTAATCAGCCACACATCAATTCTGGACCAGGAAGCCCGTGCCGTGGTAAAGCAAGTCCCTTCCCTCTGTGACGGGTGCATATGCCGCCATGCATCAGCCAATTCGTGATCAGCTACGATCATTTTTAAAGTGGATTGGGATGTGGACCAATGGCGGGGTTGAGGGTGTGACCGGTCTAACTCAGGCTCAAGAGTGACGTTTAGATCCCCTCCCCATAGCAAGTGCGTGGATCCTATCTCCAGTATTTTACCCCAGAGTACTCTAAAGAATTCAGGGTCATCAGAATTAGGCCCATAACATGAGACAAATGTAAAGGTCTGCGCAGCTAATCTGCCCCACATCATGGAATACCGTCCCAGCTTGTCCGTCAGAGACCCAATAGGAGTGTATGGAAGAGTTTTCTTCACGAGGATACACGTGCCTCGAGCATACGAGGAGTAGGAAGAAAAGCTGGTATAACTGGCCCACCGAGAAGCAAATGTAGGGGTCGTACTAGGACTAAAATGGGTTTCTTGCAGCATTGCGCATTGGATATTGTGCCGGTCCAAATACGCCAATATATGGCGGTGCTTACCCTAGGACCCGTACGTTCCATGTGAGGAAACGGTATGTAGGGTGAGCCGGGGGGTCCGTCACATCGGCTGACATGAGATCACAAAAGCGTCCTGTGTGTGTGGCGAGTGGCATGCGTCGAAGGGGTCTCCTTCTAGGGTCTGAGGACCAGTGTCTCGTGGCAAATCACAACTCCATACGATTCTATGGCCATAAGGAAACTCCCCCCCTCCCACATCAGCAGCCCAATTCTGCCGTGGTCCCCTTCCCTCCCCCCTTCCCCACATCCCCGTGCCCCAAGAGACCCCCTCCCTTCCATCGGAACAACAAAACTAAGGGAGAAGATCCCGCAACCAAAACTTTTCAACCTCATCCAAAATGTACAAAAAATAAGTAGGGTTCACCTGATAGGTGGGTTCCAGAGGGCTTCCAATTCCTCCTCGCATTAGCGAGGGTGTTCGGGCAACATGTGAAATACATCTCGAGCCAGTACATATAGTAATTCTATAGCTTAATGGGTGACCAATGCGGAAATCTCGGTTTCCTGCAGCTTAAAGTCACTCCTAGTGTGCGGGTCACAATACTGGCACCAAAGACTTCCCAAACCCATCCCAACCAGTACAGCAACCTCTCAGGTACGGTGAGCAGGGGGGGGGCACCCCCCCCCTCAGGGTGGCATGCATTCCATCCCGTTCAGTGTCCGTGCCGCAGTTCTGCCCCTCCGCACCCAGCTGCAATGTCATAAGGGATGTGTCCAGGATAGAGCACATCTTGATGGTAGGCTTCTGTCCACTGTGTAAAGGTAAATGTAGGGCCAGTGCAGCAGTACATCATTCTATGTCGGAGGCCCCGCCATGCTCCTCCAGGGGGTTGGAGGGGGAGGCGCGGGCTGGCGGCTGTTTAGGCAAGCTTTTAAGAAAGTCCTGTGCCTGCTGGGGGGTATTGAAAAACAGCTGTTTCCCCAAATGCGTGATTTTAAGCCGTGCCGGGAAAAGCATAGAGTATGGTAAGTTGAGCTGCTGCAGTTTCTTTTTGATTAGAATGAATTTTCGCCGTTTCTCTTGCACCGCCATGGTGAAATCGGGGTAGGGTGAGATTTCCATGCCTTTAAATCGGAGCTGCCCACGCTCCCTGGACAGGCTAAGGTCGGCGTCGCAATCCCGATAGTTTAGTATCCGGGCTATTATCGGACGGGGGTGGCCCCGGGGACCGGTCGCACAGACAGGGCACGGTGCGCCCGCTCAATCACCAAAACCGGCGATAAGGCCTCCCTCCCAAACAGCGTAACCAGGAGATGCTCCACGAAGTCCTCCATGCGCCCCGTGGCCATAGTCTCTGACACCCCAAGGATTCGGAGGTTATTACGGCGAGAGCGGGATTCCAAATCCTCATTCTTGGCTGCCAGGGCCTTAAGGGCCCTCTCCATGTCCGAAGTCCGGGAAGTGGTGGCAGTGTCCTCGAGATCCGAAATCCGGCGTTCCGCCTCCGTCAGCCGGTCATCATGCCTGTCTACCCTATGCGTGACTCCGTCCAGCCGAGCATTCATAGAGTCCATCTTAGATTCGATGGAGGTCAAACTGGACTGCATGACGAGCAGGAGCTCCTTAAGGTCTGCAGTGGAAGGAGGCTGAGGTTCCATGCATTCATCCTCCCGCTCCGCCTGCGAGCGTGTGGCCTTCCGCGCTTCAAAAGTCAGCTTTGGTTGGCGGCCGTCCGGCTTCCCCATCCGCAAAGACCAGGAGGCGATAGAGAAGAGGGGCCGTCTGCGAACGTCACAATACCAGGCGCAGGCAGCTCGTCCACTGACCGCTAGGATCCTCAGCAGATTTCCCAGCCCCAGGGCACCAGAAAAGGAGCGCACCGCCGGATCTCCCCGTGGAAGAAGAGTGTCTCCGTAATCAGTTCAATAACAAGCTGCAGTCGATATCGGCGCACTCCCTCCCGCAGCGCCGCCTCAATCAGCTTCCAGTGTACTTGTAGTGCTAGATAAGAGCCAAGCAGATGGGGGGGGGGATCTGCATACCCCCCCGCAGCAACACTGCAACTCTGGTCCCCCCCACAACAGCAGGGAGAAATCGGAGCCCGTATTCACTTCACCAAGTGCAGCTCAGGCAGGTTCGTCATACTTCCAGGCCCCTGAGTAAGGGAACTACATTGCACAAGGCCCTGACAGCGCGCACCATCAATTCCCAGCGCTCGTCGCGCCACCTTCCCAGATAGCACCAGCGGGCCGCAGGCAGGCAGCAGCGAATCGTTCCAGGTCGCGGGGGCGCCACGGCCGTCACCACAGTATTCTGCCTCCGCGTCTCGGCGTCCAACCCTCGCTCCACACCCCCCACAGGCAATCGCGGTCCTGCTCACCGCGCGATGTATTGGGCGGTGCTCTCTGCAGGATCCGATGTCAGCGCAGACGTCGCTCAGAGCCCGCCATCGGGCCGAGAATCCAAACGACTCCCGCCTCCGCCTGACACCACCAGCTTCCCGCCCGTCGGAGCGGCCGGACTTTGCTCGTCCTCTCCGGAGCTCAGCTGCTCTCTACGGTGGCCGCCATCTTGCGGATTCTCCCCCCGGGTCCAGGTAGGGAATCTCCAGCCTACCGCTGCATATTTTCTCATTTATCGATGTCTGACCGCTGCCGCTGTACCCTTACAGCCTTCGCTATGCTCAGACGTGTGTTTCCGCAGGAGATGCCACGGATACCTGACGGATAGCAGCCCGCACAGCAAAAGCCTCACGTGAGTGCGGCCATCTTGCTCGGCGCCCTCTAGCGCCCCCACTCCTTGATGTCTTTACGTACTTCTGGCCATCAAAAGGAGCGTTCCACACAGGCAATAGTCTTGTATATTCCCAGGTGCCCTCCCAGCACTGAGTCATGAGCCCACGTCAGTACTTGCTGTTGCAGTGTTTGTGGGGGATATCTAGTGCATGATAATGATAGGCCAATTCCTCGATTTCCGAGCGGTGCTCTGGTTCTTGTTGAATCCAGGACTGTACGTCCAGGTTCGCCAGGGACACTCGTACATCTTCCAGAAAGTCCTGGGAGGCTAGGAGAGCTATGGTTTGCGTGGGCGAGTCTGTTTCTGTTAGAATGAATGGTGGTTCTGGTGGGTCCTTCAGGGTCGCATCCTCTGCGTCGTTTATAAGAGAAAGAGCGTCTGCCTTCCCGTTTTGTGGTCCTGGTCGGTACTTTATCACAAAGTCGTAATCGGAAAAGAACAAGGTCCACCGCAACTGACGAGGTGTCAGGGCCTTCGCAGTCTTCAGGAACAGCAGATACCTATGGTCCGTATAGATCTCCACTGTATGCAGTGCTCCCAGGAGATAGTGTCGCAATTCTTCGCAGGCCCTTTTTATAGCCAACAACTCTTTGTCAGAGATGGTGTAATTGACTTTGCTGGGAGTGAGTTTTTTCGAGTAATACGCCACAGGGTGGAGTTGTCCGTTTTCGGGATGTTGTTGGGACAACACACCTCCTACCGCATGTTGCGAGGCGTCCGTTTCGAGGACAAAAGAGAGTTGTGGATCTGGATGGAGTGGAATAGGGGCCTGCGTGAACTTGTCTTTTAACAGCTGGAAAGACCAAGCAGCCTCTTCACTCCACACGATAGGGACGTTTTTTCGCAACAGGCTAGAGATGGGATGTATAAGTTTTGAGAAACCTTGAATAAAACGCCGATAGTAATTGGCGAAGCCAAGAAAACTCTGTACTGATTTTATGGTCTGAGGTGTCTTCCAGGTGGTGATTGCTTCGACCTTACTCATGTCCATCTGGAACCCCTGGACATTGATGATATAACCCAAAAAGGCCACTTCTTGAACATGAAAAAGACATTTCTCGAGTTTGGCTTATAACGAATGCTGGCGTAGACTGTCCAGAACTGTTTTTACGTGAGAAACATGTTCCAGGAGTGTGGGGGAGTAGATTAAAATGTCATCAATATAGACCACACAGAATGTTTCCAGGTAACCCCATAATACCTCATCCATAAAAAACTGAAAGGCCGCAGGGGCGTTGCAGAGCCCAAAAGGCATCACTCGGTACTCGAAAAGACCGAACTTCGTACTAAAGGCTGTCTTCCACTCATCGCCTTTCTGTACTCGTACCAGGTGATAGGCCCCTCTAAGGTCAAGTTTTGTGAAATACAGAGCCCCTTTTAACTGATCCAAAAGCACCGGTATTAAAGGCAGCGGGTATCGTTTTTTTATTGTTATTCTGTTTATGGCGCGGTAGTCTATGCATGTCCTTAATTCGTCACAGTTAAATCAATAAGGACATTGTTCCCTGTTGGCGGCGAAACTGAAAATATCGATCGCCTGCTCAACAGAGGAGAAAAAGGTGGGAAGAGTGTAAAGATAGGGAGAGGGAACAAGGGGGGGGCAGCCGATGGCAGTGGGTAGGTGCTGACTGAGCCGGCCCCCGACGCAACCCAAATAGGGCGCTGGCAGCCTCGGCGGATCCTATGCAGCCCCGTACAGATACACGAGGGTTACACTAGTTTGGTACGTTCTTCTTGTCTCTGCTGACCAGGTCACTGTACCCCGCAGTCCCGTACCTTTTTTAACCTTTTTTCTTAGACGTGAGTTACCCTTCCAATCTCTGGCACTCCCGTCTTCACCGTGCACTACTTTTCACTTGTCTACGGTCCTGAAGAACAATGTCCTTATTGATTTAACTGTTACGAGTGGAGCACGGACATTGGACCATAACGAGCTCCTGGTCCCCCCCTCTCCTTTTTTGACTGTGCTCAATTCGTCACAGTCTTTCTTCGGAATGAAGAAGAGAGGAGATGATGCGGGTGAACAGGAATGCCTAATGAATCCGGATGCAAGGTTGTCTTCGAGGTATGTCTTCAGGTATTGCGTCTCCGGTTCCGTTAATGCATACACTCGGCTGCACGGTATATTAGCCCCTGGCACCAACTCGATACGACAATCATATACCCGATGGGGTGGTAACCGAGTCGCCTGTTGTTTATCAAAGAGGGGTTGGTATTCACTGTAGATATCAGGCAGCACAGTGGAACAGCAATACTGGTCTTGGGTACAGGCAGTTGCAAGATGCGTAGAAGGGTTTTCCTTGTGGTCTGTATGCGGGCGTCCCTCTTCGTAATAGTGTTCTAGGCAGTAGACGGAAGTCATGGTACCCGCAGGGCCGCCCAACTGACCCCAGGATCATGAAGCGTCAACCACAGCATTCCGAGGATGAGACGAAACTGCGGAGCAGCGATAAGATCAAATTGGATGTACTCAGAGTGATTTTGACTGATCTTCATCAGAAGGGAATGGGTGCGGTTCCATCCACTGCTTTCACATATTGAGGGGTTTCTTTCTTTTCACAAGGGATTCCTAGTTTCAGGCCAAACTCTTGGTCGATGTAGTTACCCGTCGCCCCTGAATCCAACAGGGCATCTACTTCTAACTGGTCCTTTGATGTGAGCCACAGGGATACTCCAACATTCAGGTGGGCTACAGCAGGTTGCTGAGTGTTCACAAGTACCGACGAGATCGTTTTGCGTGGTGTACCCAAATCAGAGACTTCATCCTGACTCGGGCGTTTTAGTTTTCCGTCGGTTTTCTCCTTGTCTCGTAGTTGCTTGTACTCGTGGAACGGAGACTCTCCCTGCGGCAGGGGTCCGAGCACGGCATTCTCTGATAAAATGGCCTCCTTTGCCTCAGTACAGACACAGTTTCATCTTTCTCCGTTTTTTCCCTCTCCTCAGGGGTTAGGGGTCCCCTAATCCCTCCTATTTGCATCGGTTCGGTTCCATCAAGGGTTCTGGAGTGTTCGTCCACTGGTCCTTTTGGTTTCACATATGCACTTCAAACCTCTCCTCTGGCCTTGTCTCCTTTTCGTTCCTGGAGTCTATGGTCCAGTTGAACTGTCAACTCTATCAACTCCTCACATCTGGGTGGTAACTGAACGACTTGAGAAAGGACGTCCTTGAGCTCTCCTCGCAGCCCTTGGTAAAACAAGGTGATCCTTTTCGCAGACGGCCACTCCGTTTCTACCACCAGTCGATTAAAGGTCGTAAAATACGTCAGGAGGTCTTGGGACCCTTGTCTTAAGGTGAGAAACTCCTGGTCCAACGACATCATGTGAGACTTCCTCTCAAATAATTTCCGAAGCTCTAAGCAAAAGTCCGTGAAATGGTGCAATACGGGATCATTCCTTTCCATCAACGGGATGGTCCATCTGCCAGCATTGCCACCCATGTATGACATCATAAAAGCCATTTTAGCGGCTTCGTCCTGGAATACGGCTGGTTTGCATTGATTCAAGAAGGTCTCAAACTTCTTTGGGTCCCCATAAAAACGTTCAGGGGGTGCTAGAGGAATACCTGTGTTCTGTAGTATGTGAACTGTTGGGACAGTATCTGTTGCTTTGGGGGGAAAGGGAGTAGTCATGAAAAATCCACCCCCTGCAGTGCCAGAGGAAGGGGTGTACGGGTTAGATACTGGAGGAGGTAAGGTTGCTGGCCTGATGTAGGAACCCTCCCCATGTCCCTTGCGGGCGAGGCCTGCGACCTCTCTACGCAACGTACCCATTTCTCTATGCAGGTTCTGGTTCTCGATACAAGAGGTCTGAACTTCCTGCTGGAGTGCAGCCAGGCTCTCCAACAGTGAGGTCAAAACCGCGCTAGTATCCATCGTCCGGGCTGGATGTTTGCACGTGGGCTTGACAATCTGTCAGGTTAGTATGGTCGTCTGCAGCCCAAGAACACACCACAGCCACTAACCTTACTCTCGGGACCAGCAGAGACGAACAATGGCGGTAGAGTAGTCCCCCAAATTCCCCAGAACGTAACCCCCAGCAGCGGAAGGAGACCCTGCTGCGTGATATTGTGCCCAGGGGAAAAAGGGAATGGGATAAAGAAATACAACTGGCTGCGGCCCTTTGGTCCTTCTGGGATCTGGTCTGGGACTCGGTGACTTCTCCGTATGGAGGCAGACCTGCAGAACAGGGGAAAGAAAGATACAGCAAATGTATGGGAGCTCTTGCTAACAGTCGTAAGCGTATGCGAACCCCTACTCCTGTTTTTTACGCACCCACGTATAGTAGCCAGGACTCTTAGAACAATCCACCATAGGTCAAAGAATCACTCCTATGATAACACAGAAAATTGGGACACAGTCCCCTTGGAAAACAGTCTGAGGATGCTGTTTGGTACTCCTCGCAGTGTCTCTAGTATTTTCTACGTTGAAATCACGCAGAATCGTTCTTGATCATTGGTCTCAGTATTACAGCACTGAATCCAATGAGATAAACTTTTTCAGCTGAACAGCAAGCAAGGCAAAAACAAAGCAAGGCAGGGCAAAACATAACAAAATGAAGCAAGGCAAGGCAAGGGAGGAATGAATACTCTGCCTTCAGGAGAATGCGGCCCCTTGTCCTGCCCTCGCAAATACTGTTTCGGGACAAGAGGGGGCGGACCGGGCACCGGGAACCAACGCGCCGCTACGTGTCTATCGCAGTGAATCCATTGAAGTGCACCGGCGCTTACTGACACAAATAGTCATTGAAACCCAGTTTAGCAGAACCGTGGGGGAACAGACCGCTCCTGCGTTCTTTACGCGACTGAGTCAATACCGCTCCCGCGTTCTTTACGCGACTGAGTCAATACGCAATTTGCAGACTCTTAGTCGGGAGAAAGCGCATCGGCTTCTCCCGCAATACCTGTTCCGTCGAGAATGCTGCTCTCCGGATACGACGACGGCGATCCGAGGCACGGGGGTTTCCTGGTCTACAGGAACGACGCTGCACAGGCTTCACGCTGGAATCCGGCGGGGAGTACCATCCGCCATGATGGGTGATTTCCACTACGATTGTCAAGCACTTTCTGCTTCCGGAGGAGGAGCTTATGTACGGCCTGCCTCCTGATTCGCCCCACTACCTGCTGGGACTTGTAGTTCGTGGGGTGTTTTCTGGATCTGAGCCCACATGCTGGTCTCCTGTTACGACCTGCCTGTTTTCCTGCTCTCAGGTGGGTGATCGCTACAGTAGTGTGCCAGGAGGCGTGTTTGCAAAGTGGTGGAGAAAGGGGGCATGGCCTCCTACCAGGTCTCAGCAATCCTGCTGTGTGGGACTTACTGGAGGTAACAGGAGGGGTAGTTGGCCCGCAAGGACGTTCTTGGGGGCAAAGTACCCCTCCTGTTATCTCCAATAAGTCCCATACAGCGGAATTGCAAAGAGGTCTTCGGAGGCCACATTACCTTCCTCCACCACTCTGCAAATGCGGCTCGTGGTGCACTACTGGTTGGGGGATGAAGTCCACTATACGCCTGAGGGACTTTGGGAGCCAAGAAGCCCTCCTGGTACCTCCTGTAAGTCCTACACAGCAGGATTCTTGAGAGCTGGTGAGAGGCCCAGCCCACTTTCTCCACCACTCTGCAAAACATAGAAATTCATTGATAAAAACAAAGGTTGCAGGGACATTATAGTTTAGAAATAGAATGCAAAAATCTTTAAAATTCACTGAAAATCCAAATGTTACAGAGACGTTATAGTTAGGCTCAGAATTCACTCGTACAAAACCATAGAAATTTAGCAGTTATAGTTACCTAAGCTAACTACAACTTATGCCCCCACAATGCACTGCATATGACCTCACATAATACATCACTAATGACATGGTCAGTGCCATCACTCATGACATCTCAAATGACACACTTTATGACATCATCCTCAAAACCATGCACACACCCACTCACACTACCATACAACCTCTTTTACACCTACTCATATACCCACACAACCACTCACATACCCATACAGCCTCTCAACACAGGCACTAACACAACCATTCACTCACCTAGACAGCTACTCATACAACCAGTCACTCACCCACACAGCCATTCACACAGTCATACAATTACCGATACAGCTACTCACACATAGAATTGTCACCTATATAGCTACTCACACACCCATACAGCCTCTCAACACAGCCACTCACACACCCATACAAGCACTCACTCACTCACACAGCCACTTAGATACCCATTCACACATCCATACAAGCACTCCCATATCTGCTCACTCACCCAGACCTACTCACTCTCCGATACAACCACTCACACAACAACCCACTTAACCAAACACTCACTCAAACAGCCACTCACTCACCCATACAGCCACTTACACATCCACTCACTGACCCACACAGCTACTCACATACCTACATATACACTGATACAGTCACTCACACACCCAAGCAAACACTGATACATACAGTCACACACCCACTCAGATCACACCTGTTAGAGATAGTATCACTCTGCCAGCTTTTGGGAGTGATGTTATATATATATATATATATTAGCCAGTGAAAACGTTATGCGACATACAAGTCGGCAGATAATAATCTGTATATGATGATGTTTATTCCACTACTACAGGTTTTATATAGTCGTTCCTTCTTTTCTCTCTTTTCTTAGGTTTGCATTGAGTACATCGGGACCACCATGGAGAAGAGATGCCCCTCAAAAGAAAAACAAGCCACAGGTAAGTGTTCAGGTCTTCTTGTTCTTATGTTTTTGGGAAGGGTATGTGTTAGTCACAACTATCATCCTACACCATCATCTGGTGAGTTTAAGTCCTATTTCACCTATTGGCCAATATTTATCTCTGTTGCAGAATTACTAAATTCCGTAAGAAGAAAGAAGAGAAAAAAAGAGTATCACAAAAAAAATCACTCCCCACCTTTAACCAGGGAGTTAACTCAAGTATTCAGTTTTAAATTTTTTGTTTTATCAGAACCTGTTTGGTAATAAAATGAGGCTATACTGGAGAGCCCTCTATTTTCTCAACCCCCACGTTTATTCCCCTCCTGACTCGCCATATATAGATCCATCTCTCTCCTCCCCTTCCCCGCCAATGTCATCGAGAAAGTCATCAATGCCCAACTCTCTGGGTTCTTCTAAATGAACCACATCCTGGACCTCTACGAATCAGGCTCCAGAAGCAACCACAGCACAGAGATCGCTCTCTTTGCCGCTACAGACGATATCCGCACCCTCCTCGACAGAGGCGAAACTGCTGCCATTATCCTCCTGGACCTCCTGGACCTCTCATCTGCCTTCGACACCCTCTTCCACCACACCCTCTGTACAAGACTCCGCGATGCATGCATCTGCGACAAAGGCCTAGAATGGATCCGCTCCTCCACCACTGGCAGAACACAGAGAGTCAGATTTTACACCTTTCAACTCAAAACCCACAGAGATCAGCTGCGGAGTGCCTCAGGGACTCTCCCTGAGCCCCACCCTCTTCAACATCTACATGGCCCCATTTGCAGCCATCGTTAGAAGTCACGGACTCAACATCTTATGCCGACGACACCTGCTGATTCTCTCCCTCACAGAAAAACTCGTAGGCCCCAAGAGCAACTTCCATAACGGGATAAAGGCAGTCACCACCTGGATGAAGGGCAGCTGCCTCAAGCTTAACTCAGACAAGAACGAAGGAATCATCCTGGGCTCCACCCCCCTGCCTGGGACGACTCCTGGTGACCTGCAGTGCTCAGAATCCCCCCATACCCATGGACCACACACGAAACCTCAGCATCATCCTAGACTCCTCGCTCTTAATGAACCACCAAATCAAAACAGTTTCGTCCTCCAGCTTCCATCCGCTCCGCCTGCTTCATAAGATCTTTAAGTGGATCCCCACAGAGTCCAGGGAAACAGTCACCCATGCGCTTGTCAGCAGCAAACTCGACTACTGCAACACACTCTACACCTGCACCACCCAGAAACTCCAAAAGAAACTGCAGAATGCTTCTACCAGATTAAATATCCCATTCTGCAGCCACATCACCGGCTACCTGAGAGACCTTCACTGGATACCTATCAACAAAAGAATTACCTTCAAGCTCCTCACACGCGCCTACAAATCCTACACAGTGCCGGACCAGCATACGTCAATCACCGCCTCTTCTTCTACACTCCCACCAGACATGTCCAACCCGCCCAACTGGCCCTGGCCACCATCCCACAGATCCGCAAGACCACGGCTGGAGGAAGATCCTTCTCCTACCTCGCTGGGAAGACTTGGAACTCCCTGCCTCTGCACCTCAGACAGTCACCATTGCTGCCGCAATTCAGGAAGGACCTCAAGACCTGGCTCTTCGACTGAACCGCAGAGCCACTTCCCCCACTCAGCACCTTGAGACCCTCATGGGTGAGTAATCACGCTTTATAAGAACCTAACTGGTTGATTGACTCCTGATTTGTCCCAGCAGCCGGCTAGCCACGCTCCTCCAGGAACTTGGTGAGGCAGAACATGTTCTGGTGGTCTCCAGGCTTCACTCCATCTTCGACAAGGATTCTGCTCCTTCCCGTCGTTTCAGGGAAACGCTGTAATCCGACCTCCTGCAGTTCTTGCGATCTCTACTTGTTCCGTGCCTCTCCTAGTTTCAACAAAGCCAGTTCTCTCTTCCACGTCTCTTCTTCTGGACGTATGAAGAGCGTCTTCTCTACTGATTGGCTCTTACCCGCGGTCACATTTCCAGGCCATAGGTCACAGCTACTCTCTTCTGCTACATCTGAGGCTTCCTTACAGGGATAGTATAATCCACAGGAGCCTGTAATGTAAACAAAAGCACTTCTTTTGATACGGATGCAGTGGGGCAAAAGAGCTGATGTGTCCATCCCCTCATCCCCTCACATACTCATTAGTATTACAACTAGTATGCTAATCTAACTTTTATAGTGGGTTAGTATAAACTCTTAAAAACACTTACATTCACTTGATGATGTCATCAGTGATGTCATCAGGGAAGTCATTTGAGATATCATCAGTGATGTCACTGACCATGTCATGATTGATGTAATATGTAGGTCATATGCAGTCATTGCAGGGGAGTAAGTTATAGTTAGCTCAGGTAACTATTGTAACTGCTGAATTTCTACAGCTTTGTACGAGTGTATTCTGAGCCTAACTATAACGTCCTTGTAACCTTTGATTTTGTCAGTGAATTTCTAAGTTTTTTAAAGTTCTATTTCCTAACTATAACGTCCCTGTAACGTTTGTTTTTTTCAGTAAATACATATATGTACACATACATACATTTGCACGGCTACTTTATATAACCTTAGCTGTTTTAGCTGTGGCAGGATCTCCACCCTAAGCCCTCCTTCGCACTGTTTCTTTCTCTGCACGCAGCCGACCCGACCTCCTCCTGTGCTTTTTGAAAGAAACTGATTACTGAAATCACTTCGAACTTTAGGTGCCTTTTGAAATGAGAACAAGCAAGACTGCTGCAGCTTATCCTGGGCTGCTGCATGGTGGCACTCTGCTTCAGGGCACTGTGCCTCAACAGCTCCCTGCAGATAAAGAACTCGTGCCCCTTCTGGGCGGGATCCTCGGTGAATATTCTATTACAGGACCGGAGGCTTCGTATTATCCTTCTCTTTCTATTTATTGCCACTCACAGCAGCCAATCAAAAACATTTGTATTCAAAATAAACTACACATCCCATGATGCTTTAGTCACATGTCACTTCCTGTATGATCCTATAAGGGCCACCATAACTAGTCCTTGAACCTCTTTCTTTGCTGCTCACGCAGGAAGGTAAGTGCTCGAGACTTAAACTATCATTTATGCACAGTATTGAACGTTTAAATGCATGTGCTATCATTGCGATGATCGTTACTGTTCTGTTGATACTTGCGCGCATCGCGCTATGTTTAAAGCACTGTTTTTGATATGTTTATGTGCATATCACACTGTGAACTGGAAAAGTTCCCTTTCAGGGTGCGCTTGCATTGCGCTATGTTGTTAAGCATTTTTAGTCACTAGCTCAGTGTTTCCCAAACTGTGGTCCGCGGACCCCCAGGAGTCCTTGGCACCTTCCCAGGGGGTCCGCAGGCAGCAGTTTTAAAAGCACTTCAATGTTCCTTGTATAAATAGCAGTTTTCGAGCAACAATAAGTGTCAAGAAAATGCCAGTGATTAATGCACCTGCTGGAGAGAGATGAGTTTTGTCCAGTGGCAGTTTTGATTTATCTAATGTAGCACAGAGGATACATATGCCTACTGCAAAGAAAGTGTACCATGAATTGAAAAAAACAGTATTTTATGTGCATAGGTCAGTGGGTTACTGCTTTTTTTTTTACAGAGATTCTTTTGTTACTGTGCAATTCATAAGGGACAATCGTAATATAGCACTGATCCATCAACTGTCATCAAAAAGCTGCTTGCAAACTGCATGGTGCAATTTAGTAACTTACGTTTTTTCCCAGTCTATCATTATCCTGATGCTGCTAAAAAGGTTTATTTGGGTGGAAATAAATTTTTATTGTTAGTGAATGCTAACCACTGTGTTATGTACTGAATCCTGAGCTTGTGCTTCTCCAGACAAAGCACTCTTTAAAAATGCCTGTCAGTATGAATGACATGAGAATCCTACAGCATGTAGTCGCTTTTGCCTTATGTCCCTTTTTCTGTACACTATTTTACATGTATTATTCACTGTCTCTATATGTGTGTGATGTAAAGTGCTCTGACATCCTACAATGGTATAAAGGAAAAAGCAAAAACGAGGAGAAATAAAGCATTTCTCCTCATTTCACCAAGTTAAGACCAGGTTTTCCATGGGCTTAATTTTGGTGCTGCCTCCTATTTACCCTGCCCTTGTAAATCCTACAGCATGTAGTCGCTTTTGCCTTATGTCCCTTTTTCTGTACACTATTTTACATGTATGATTCACTGTCTCTATATGTGTGTGATGCAAAGTGCTCTGACATCCTACAATGGTATAAAGGAAAAAGCAAAAACGAGGAGAAATAAAGCATTTCTCCTCATTTCACCAAGTTAAGACCAGGTTTTCCATTGTCTTAATTTTGGTGCTGCCTCCTATTTACCCTGCCCTTGTAAATAGAGGGCAGCGTCAAAATCAATGGGTGTTGGGGTGGAAAGCCCACAGCAACTCCCACTGCACACCCCTTTCACGCTAAGCATTGCATGAAAGGGGGCCTTACTTACAAGGTAGCGTTAAGCCACATTAAGTGGCTTAACGATTCCTTGTAAATAAGGCGAAGCCCCTATCGCCTCGGTAACATCGCAAAAAGTGACGTCAGCAAGAGGATATCCTTCAAGCTCCTCATCCACGCACACAAGGCACTCCACAAGACTGTCCCAGCCTACCTCAACAGGCGGCTCTTCTTCTACATCCCCAACCGCCAGCTACGCTCCGCCGACCTCTCGCTCGCCACCGTCCCGTGCATCCGAAGAACAACCACCGGCGGGAGATCCTTCTTCCACCTCGCCGCCAAGACATGGAACACCCTCCCACTGAGCCTACGACAGACCCAAGACCTGCTGACCTTCAGGAGGATGCTCAAGACCTGGCTGTTCGATCAGTAGCGGCCACCCCCCCTTCCCAGCGGATTATTGATTGACATTCCCATGACGATAGGGGCTTGTAAATATGCCCCTAAAATCCTTAGTAATTAGAGTATTTGTTTTGTGTGCACACGTGTGTTTATTCTTTTCGAATTACTGTTTTAATGTTTGAAATTTAAATCTTACAAATTGCGTGGGGGTCCCCGGCTTCCACTGGTGAATAAATGGGGGTCCTCCGGAGTCAAAAGTTTGGGAACCACTGCACTAGAGCATACATCGCGCCTGGTTTTTTGTGCCTCCGGGCGTCTTCCAAGGCAGTGCATAAATTAAACGCGGGCGGCCGGATCGGGCTTGTTTTCACTCCCGCTGAGATAATCGTACCGCGTTGCCTTTGGCAGTGGCCCGTTAGGGGGTTTTCACACTGCAGGCCTTCCCTCATAGCCGGTGCGTTAATTTAAAGAGAGCTTTCTTCGATGCGACGTGCGTAGCCCAATTGGGCTATATTTGAGTAGGATTGGGCTACACATGTCGTACTCGCCCAGGAACTTCTCTGAGGCTCATTCAACCCGGAGATTTTACTAGGAAGAGAACCTGCTGACGCCTGATGTGGCTGGAAGAGTTGCCTGGCCTTGGGGTATGCACAAACTCCTTCTAAAACTTTATTCTCTTGGCTCTCCTTATGCCCTGTGAGCTGCAAGAATATTTATACAGCTTTTGCTGAGGAGCAAGGTACTTTACTTGCTTTTGTGCTGTGGGTTGGCTCCCCCATCACTCCTCTATTTGTCCTCATTTTCATGAGCAAATATATTTACAAATTCTGTCCCACAATGGTAGATTGGGTCACATATGAAGAGGATGATACTTTGTACGAAGAGGAAGTGGCTAATCCTTCCCTGGAAGACAACGTTGTAGAGGCCCTGGATGCTTCGGTCCAGGAGTCCCTAAACAAGGCCCTTGAGAAAGCAGTCCACGGGACTGTGCAGCAAGCACTAGCTACTGCATTGAAACCAAACACAAAGCAACTGGAAAAATTCGTCAAACGTCATGGTTTCACTTCCCCTGCCGACCCCCCTAAGGATGCCTCGGCTACTCAACCAAAAGCTAAGCCTTGGCCTCACTTGACCAGACACAGACACGGACACTGATACTACGGGGACTGACTCCCCTGATGAGGCCTCTCCTAAGAAAAGGTCCAAGAAGTCAAAACACATAGAACAGGACCTATCTCAGACCATTTCCACCCCCTTCACCTTCAACCCGACTGATATAGTTCACCCCAGATCATCTGACTGGGCCCCTGCCCCTGCTGTTTCGGCTTATCTGCACAACAACCTTCGTAGGAGTTTTGATAAAGAGGTACGGAATAGGCTCCTCTCACAGTGTCCTAGGCCCGATATCTCGGACAAGGTGGTGAACACCCCGGACATAGACTCCAGTTTACTAACTTTCCTGAAGAAATTCGTGAAGGACCCTAAAAAGGGTATCGACCGCGAATGGCAAGGTTGTCATGACAAACTTCTGGATGTCGCAGGACCCCTCGCGAAGATCTTAGAGATGGCTTTGGAGGCGCAAGAGTCCAACACTGCAGTGGATCCCCATGTCCTGGCAGGGTGAACCCAAAGAGCTATTTGCCTGTTAGGAAACGCAAACTGCGCGATTTCTACTGAACGACGCAAGTCGCTCCTTAAGCGCATGGATTCCAATCTCACAGAATTGGCTGAAGCAGAACCAGGGCCCTTAGCTGATGGCAATCTCTTCGGGGAACGCTTTGTTAAAGATATGGCTAAATATGTGGGCACGTTCACGACCCTCGACAAGGCACAGTCTGGCATCAAGAGGGTATTTAAGGCTGGCCTTTTTAACAGGGCTGGACGAGGCCGAGGACGCTCGTTTGGCCGTCAGTTCTCCCAAGGTCCTCAATGAGGAGATTTCAGCCGCGGCAAGTGGGACTCCACTCGTGGGGGTACCTTCTACCCCACCAGACCGCGCTTCAATCGGAGGCGTTTCCACAGAGGAAACTACGGTGGAGATTTCCAAGCCCCTGAATCTACAGGTAAGAGCCCCATACATTTTCCTGTTGCCCTTAGGGGGCCGTATTCAATTTTTCTATCACAGTTGTGTTCAACTCTTGCAGGATGCTTAGATATTGCAAACAATTCAGGGTTTCCAGTTAGATTTCTATCAGACCCCTTATCAGCTCAGACCGCCCAGAGAGCTTTCTTTTTCCCAACTCGAGTGCGATTTTATAGATTCCGAACTCGAAGAATTACTGCAGAAACGCCCGATAGCATATTGCGACGAGGGCCCTCGCGGTTTCTGCAGCAATATTTTCTTGGTACAGAAGAGAGGCGGAGGTTACAGGTTGGTACTGAATTTAAAGGAATTCAACCAATTCATGAATTACAAACACTTCAAGATGGAAGGCATCCATCTTTTGGCGGATCTCCTGAAATAGGACGACTGGATGGTCTGCTTGGCCCTGAAGGACGCCTATTTGTCCATTCCCGTTTTTCCTCCCCATCGCTGGTTCCTTCAATTTCCCTGGCGGAACCGATGGTTCGAATATTTGGTCCTAATTTTCGGACTCTCCTCAGCACCGTGGTGTTTTACCAAGGGGATGAAATCAGTGATAGCATACCTCAGAGAACAGGGAGTTCGCATGAGAGTGTACTTGGACGACATACTTATCATGGCGCAATCTCCAGCTTTGGCTGTACAACATTTACTCATGACCATTGCTACGCTACAGAACATAGGGTTCGTGATCAACGAGCCCAAATCGGTTCTTTGTCCTTCTCAGACAATAGACTAATTGGGGTTCGTCATAAACTCTCAGACAGCCCAGCTGAGTCTCCCCCACTCCAAACTGCGGGACATCAAGAAGGGGCTATGCTCTCTGCTATCCAAACAGATGGTGTCTCTGAGAGTGATTGGCAGGATCGTGGGTCTCCTGGCATTCCTCCATATAGGCGATATTTCCAGGGCCCCTCCACTATCGAGCCCTTTAAAGGTTAAAGATTCAACACCTTCAAAAGGGTCTCTCTTACACAGACTTGGTCCCTCTTTTCCAAGAGGTACGGCAGGAGATTCAGTGGTGGCTTGGCCACGTGGAGGCGTGGAACGGCAGAGCTATTTTCGGCTCCCAGTCTGAGGTCGTCATAGAGTCCGACGCCAGCCGCTGGGGCTGGGGGCACGTTTCGGAAATATTTCTACAGGAGGTCGTTGGTCCCTACGCGAACTAGACCTCCATATCAATTGTCTAGAATTTCTAGCGGGATCGTTCGCGATCCGGACTCTCTTGCCCAAACGACTCTTGTGTTGCATCCTCTTGCGGATAGACAACATCTCAGCAGTTCGGTACATCAACAAGCTGGGAGGCACGAGGTCCTCAATCCTAGTAGAGATAGCGAAGGACTTCTGGCATTACTGCCTGAGTTAGCAGATCTCGGTCATAGCCGAGTATATTCCAGGACAGTCGAACGTACTGGCAGACTGGAATTCCCGGCACCTCAAAGATTACAGCGACTGGCAGCTCCAGCCCCAGATAGTCAGGTGGCTGCAAGCGATATGGGGGAGTTGCGAGATCGATCTGTTTGCGTCCAGATTGAATCGTCAAATGACCACGTTTTTCAGCTGGAGACCGGATCCGTTGGCTCTGGCGACGGATGCCTTTTCCCAGGATTGGTCCCTGCACTTGAATTATGCTCCCCCCCTTCATTCTGATTCCCAGTGTGTTCACGCAGATAATTCGCCAGAAGGCGGAGGTGATCCTAGTGACTCCTCTGTGAAAGTCGCAGCCCTGGTTCCCAATATTATTGGAGGCGAGCTGCGACTCCCCCAGAATGATTCCGTGGTCCTCCACGATGCTCCAGGGCCCTCATGGAGAAATGCACCGACGATGCTATCGGGGCAGTTGTCCCTGATGGCCTGGAGACTTTCCGGCAACGTTGGCAAATGCCAGGATTTTCGGAGGAAGCTTCAGCTTTCATTAACCAGGCCTGTGCTCCCTCAACCAGGAAGAGATATTCTTCAGCCTGGAAGAGTTGGGTTTGTTGGTGCGTGGAACAGCATGTGGATCCCGTGGGGGCGGACTTACCCTATGTTGTAAATTTCTGGTCTAAAAAGGCTTCTGAGGGTCTAGCATACCATTCTATTAACAATTTCCGTTCGGCCATTTCGGCTGGTCATTCCCAGATTGAGGGCAAACCAGTGGGAATGCATCCAGTAATATGCACACTTTTGAAAGGTATTAGGGTAGCAAATCCTCCCAAGCCGAAATATTCATCTTTGTGGGATGTCTCTCTAGTTCTTTCCTTATTCAATAAATGGCCACATAACAATATGTTAACAAGGAAACAGCTTTCATCCAAATTAGCCATACTGTTATGTCTCTCTGAATGTAGATGTTCTTCTGATGTGAAAGCTCTAGACCTTACAGGTAGAGTATTTATTCCTGACGGAGTTTGCTTTAATATTACTTCCAGGACTAAAACAATGTCATGCAGTGTGGAATATCATGCTTTTCCTGGTAATGTGAAACTCTGTGTAGTTCAATGTCTAAAAGCTTACGAAGAATGTATCAGGCCTATTTGGCCTGATGGTGTGGTGCAGTTACTAATTGCTTTGCAAAAACCTTATAGACCTGTTACTACGGCTACTATTGCCAGATGGGTAAAACCGGTTATGCAAGAGGCAGGTATTGACACTAAAGTGTTTGGGGCGCACTCTGTTCATGGCGCCATGGCCTCTAAAACATTTGTTAGGTTCTATTATTCAAGGTATCATGCATTCTGCTGATTGGTATTCTGAGTCTACCTTTAAACAGTTTTTTTTATAAACCGGTGGGTGATATTACCTCCGTTGTATTTAATCAGCGTTAAACTAGCATAATACGAAGCCTTCGGTCCTGTAATAGAATAAAGAATTAGCTAGCATTCGCACCAAGAATTTTCAATTCTATTATGGACATGGAGGTGAGGATTACCCCACCAGGTTACATTACAGTATTGTAATGCTTACCCACCCGTATGTATTGGATTTTCTGTTTAAGCAGGAGTTACAGGTTTTCTTGTATCTCCTTTTTTCCAGGCTCCGAGAAGAAGATGGAGTAGGAGTACTTTCAGTTGAAGGACACGTTCCCATTTGGTTCTCGTTTTCTTCCATGTTGGAGGATGTTGTTTGGACTGATATGTTATTATTGGACTTCCCGTTCGAGCAAAGAAAGAGGCTCAAGGACTAGTTATGGTGGCTCTTATAGGGTCATACAGGAAGTGACATGTGACTAAAGCATCATCGGATGTGTAGTTTATTTTGAATACAAAACTATTTTGATTAGCTGCTGTGAGTGGCAATAAATAGAAAGAGAAGCATAATCCTCGCCTCCCTGTCCTTAATAGAATTGAAAATTTTTGGCGCGAATGCTAGCTAATTTTTTATTCCACACTGTAGTGGGAACAACACCCCCTTCCCAGAGTACTTCCTGAGCGCCAGATTTATATAGCGCAAACTCGAACCACTGCTATTGGAGCGCTTTACATGAGCACCAGTTATGTTACACAAGGACACATTCATTTTTTTGATAGGCAGGGGGGGATTAAGTGATTTGCCCAGAATCACAGGATGTGGAGTTGACCCCGAGGCTCGAACCTTGGTTTCCCAGCTCCAAGGTCGGCAGTCTAGCCATGAGACCACAACTTGTTGTAGGAGCTAGTTCGAATCACCAGATGGCGCTGTTCTTTTAATCATGTCAAGTTATAAATGTGTTTTTTCCCAGTGTACTTTTATTGCTAATGAATACTGAAATGATTCCGTCTTTTATCTGAAAGGCCAGGGGGCCAAGTGGGGTAGTGTGCATGCTGCTGTTGTGAACGTCTCGTGTTCGAATCGACCAGGACTGTTCTCATCCTTCCTTCCTCACCAGATTTCTAAATAATTCAGTCAGAGGAGAGCGTACATGCATTACAAATGCAGCACTTTGTATGATATTCGTTGTTAATATAGAAATGTAAAACCTAAGATATAGGGGTGCAAAGAGGAAGATCAGATATTCTTGCTTCCATCTTGTGACCGTAAAGAGTGAAGTTACCTACTACATTAACAAACGTGTTCTCACTTTCGTCTACTCGTTTGAACAACATGGGTCTTATTCATAAAAGTTTGTTATGAATACACGTGACTGTTGCAAAACTCCTGACTGGATACCAGATTTCAGGTGTAATTCAGTAGGACTTCGTTCCAACTCCCTGAATTCAGGAGCAGTGCAATAATATGTCACACCAGAAACTGAAAAAATATTTGATTGATAGTTTCTACTAAAGTCCTCAGGAGTACTAGTGCTCTATTAGCACGGTTTTTTTCCATATCCCAATCCTGCGTGCTAATTGGTTGATTCCCAGCACCAACGCCCCTTTCGCCCTCTCTGTTATTAGGCACTCCCATTGCTGAGAGCATTTTTTCTACATCAGCCTGAAGAACTTGTCTTCGGGCAGTTGGAATCCGATAGGGTCTTTGTTTTATTACTATTTCTTCCTTAGTAGCAATAGAGTGTACGGCAATGGGGGTGCTCCCTGGCAAGTCAGAAAAGATCTGGACAAATCGTTCTGAGGTTTGTTAAAGCTCTTCCTTTTTATCGTCAAGAGAGAGATTCGTTTATAGAAGTATCTGTTAAAATACTGCGCGTGGTCCCCGTGAAGACAGATATAAGAACTTCTTTTGGAAGAGGTCATAGCCATTATGAAAAAAGATTAATATGATATATTTTTTTCTCTATTCTTGGATATTTGGAGTTTATACACAACTTTCCCAATATTACTGATTATCCTAAAAGGTCCATGCCACTCAGCTTTCATTTTATTTTCAGAGGTGGGTAATAGCACAATTCCCCCATAGAATTATTCTCTCCATTGTTTTCCTCTATCACAGATATACGTTTATCTTCTTTGGGTTTTCTCTAAATTGGTAAAGGCTAACTAACACTCTTAGTTTTCCAATCCTAGACTTTAACTGAGCTATATAATCCATAAAATCACCTGCTTTTTCTCCTACATCCTTTTCCAATACTTCTTTTGTAATTTCAAGTAAGGTGCAGGGTCACCCCCCAAATAGCTCAAAAGGTGAGTATCCGAAGCTACTTTGAATTTGACACCAGAAGAACAAATAGAGCTAAGGGCAATAATTGATCCTGATTTCTCCCATCCCCTGACAGCAACGGACTCCAGTTTTCCTTTGTGCAAAATTTCATTTATTTAATCCAGCTCAGTGAAAAAATCAGCCGCTGGAGGCCTTGATCACATCATAAATATACATCACAGAAAACTCTTCATCCTCGGGTGCCCCCAACCCTGCAGGACGGCCTCAGATGATGGGGAGGAAGCAACCTGTTGATTAACACACACACAGAAGAAGTGCTGAAGCCAATTCACTGTGTCATCACAATATTTATTCTACAAGTGAAGAGTGGCTGCAGATTAAGAAGTCTATCCTTTCCTGGCACGTTTCGACGGTCACGCCCTATTCATAGGATTGACGTTTAGCACTGCCCAGACACAAGCACTTTAAATCCACTTCACCACGTGACTCTAAAACAAAAGCATACAAGTCCTAGAATGCATCTATGTGGCCATCACTCTCACTGTGTGCTATGGTACATATCTGAAAGAAACAGTCAGTTATAGATTCCTTACCTTAGAATTACCCCCAGGCGTCAGACTGGATCCGGAATGTTTTTCGTTAGCAGTACCCCTGGGCTTCGGAAGGTGGCGTCGGTGGACTCTGCGTTCGGCATCGTGGTCGCCGGGATTATGTTGCGGTAGCTACATAGAAGCCGCCCCAGCGCGGTCTGTCCTTTCTTTTTCCACGCCAGCAAGCGCAGATCTGTAGAGAGCGGTACCTCCAGTCACTTTTTGACTGACTAATTTTTTCTCGACTTTTGTCGATTTTGTTTTTTTAGTCCCTCGACTCCTGGTGCACAAGGGATGCCTGGCTCTAAGATGCCCTCTGTAGTGCTTTGTACGTTAAATCCCACACTGGCATCAGTGCGGGTTTAATGTGCTGAGAAGTTTGATACCAAACTTCTCAGTCTTCAGTGTTGCCATCATGGTATTGTGGAGTTCGTGTTTAACGAGCTCTCAGCACCATATACTCTTAAATGGCAGCACTGCATTTACAGTGCCCAGGAATGGACCTGGGTACTGTAGGGGCACAGGGCTCATGCTCCTGTGCCCACACCAATGGCATAGGGCACCCAGCTAGACGGGTGGCTGATGTATGCCAGTGCAGTGTAGGTTGTGGGCATGGCACACAGGGATGTGTGCCATGTCGACTCTTTGTTTTGTCTTGTACCCAGACACTCAGCCTGCAAGGGCAGTATGGTTGTGTTAGGGTACAGGGCCTCTAAGGGTGGCACAATAAGTGCTGCAGCCCTTAGAGTCCTTCCCTGGTCACAAGGCCCTGGGTACCTAGGGTACCATTTACCAGGGGCTGACATGTGGCCAGGGTTTGCCAATTTGTGGTTTTAGGTTTTAGGGAAGGAACATAGGCCCTGGGCACCTGATTGGCGGGTGTCCAGGGCACACTCAGTCAAAGTACATTCAGCAATTCAGCAAAAAGTGGGGGCATACCATGCAAGAAAGATGGCACTTTCTCACACAACCGCCCCCCCCCCCCCCAAACGAAAGGTGATGAGACTAACCTTGCCCTAGGGAGTTTTCATTGTCTAAGTGGAAGAACCTGGAAAGTCCATCTGCGTTGGCATTGGCAGTCCCTGGTCGGTGTTCCACTTCAAAGTCCATTCACTGTAGGAAAATGGACCACCTTAGTACTTCTGGATTTTCCCCTTTCATCTGCATTAGCCATCTGAGAGGTCTGTGACCAGTTTGAACCAGGAAGTGAGTACCAAAGAAGTATGGCCTCTACTTCTTCTGGGACCAAACCACAGCAAAGGCCTCCCTCTCAATGGCACTCCAACGCTGCTCTCTGGGGAGTAGCCTCCTGCTTATAAAAGCAACAGGTTGGTCTTGGCCTTCATCATTGGTCTGGGATAGTACCACTCCTATCCCTAGCTCAGAGGCATCAGTCTGCACTATGAACTGCTTGGTATAATCTGGAGCTTTTAGAATTGGTGCTGAGCACATTGCTTCTTTCAGGGTGTCAAAAGTCTTTTGGCAACTAACTGTCCAGTTAACCTTCTTGGGCATCTTCTTGGAGATTAGTTCTGTGAGGGGAGTCACAATGGACCCATATCCCTTCACAAACCTCCTGTAGTACCCAGTCAAGTCAAGGAATGCCCTGACTTGGGTCTGGGTTGTTGGAGCTACCCAGTCCAGGATGGCCTGGATCTTGGGTTGTAAGGGTTGTACCTGGCCTCCACCTACAAGGTGGCACAAGTATACTACAGTGCCCTACCCTGCCCTATCTCGCATTTGGATGCCTTGATAGTGAGGCCTGCATTTTGCAGAGCCTCTAAAAGCCTTCCCAAGGTGGATCAGGTGATCCTGCCAGGTGGAGCTAAAGACAGCAATATCATCAAGATAAGCTGCACTAAAGGACCCCAGCACAGCCAGGACATGGTTCACCAACCTCTGGAAGGTGGCAGGGGCATTCTTTAACCCAAAAGGCATCTCAATAAACTGGTAATGCCCATCAGGTGTGGAGAATGCTGTTTTCTCTTTTGCTCCTGGGCCATGCCAATCTGCCAGTACCTTGCAGTTAAGTCAAAGGAACTGAGGCATTTGGCTGCCCCCAATTTATCTATCAGTTCATCTGCTCTTGGAATAGGGTGAGCATCTGTCTTGGTGACAGAGTTGAGCCCTCTATAGTCCACAACGAACCTCATCTCTCTCTTTCCACCCTGTTGATGAGGTTTGGGGACCAGAACCACTGGGCTAGCCCAGGGGCTCTCAGCGGGTTCAATGATCCCTAACTCCAGCATCTTGCTGACTTCAGCTTTGATGCTTTCCTTGACTTGGTCTGACTGGCGATAGATCTTGTTTTTGACAGGTGCACTGTCACCAGTGTCCACATCATGGGCACACCAGTTTGTCAGACCTGGGGTCAGGGAAAATAGGCTAGCATACTGTTGCAAGACTTGCTTGCAGTCAGTCTGCTGTTGGGCAGAGAGGGTGTCTGAAAAGACTACACCATCCACTGACCCATCTTGTGGGCTGTAGGAGAGGAGATCAGGGAGAGGTTCACTCTCTGCTTCCTGTTACTCATCAGTCACCATCAGCATGGTGATGTCAGCCCTGTCATTGTAGAGCTTAAGGCGGTTCACATGGATAACCCTTTTGGGTGTCCTGCTAGTGCCCAGGTCAACTAAATAGGTGACCTCACTCTTTCTCTCTAGAATAGGGTAAGGCATACTCCATCTATCTTGGAGTGCCATTGGTGCCACTGGCTCCAAAACCCACACCTGTTGCCCAGGTTGAAATTCAACCAGTGCAGCTTTTTGGTCATACCAGAGCTTCTGAAGCTCCTGGCTGGCCTCAAGGTTTTTGGATGCTTATTCCATGTACTCAGCCATTCTGGACCTTAGGCCAAGCACATAGTCCACTATGTCTTGTTTGGGCTCTTGAAGAGGCCTCTCCCAGCCCTCTTTTACAAGACAAAGTGGTCCCCTCACAGGATGACCAAACAGAAGTTCAAAGGGTGAGAAACCTACTCCCTTCTGTGGCACTTCTCTGGAAGCGAAAAGCAGGCACGGCAACAGGACATCCCATCTCCTTTTGAGTTTCTCAGGGAGTTCCATGATCATGCCTTTCAATGTCTTGTTGAATCTCTCAACAAGGCCATTGGTTTGTGGATGGTAGGGTGTAGTAAACTTGTACTGCACTCCACACTCCTTCCACATGTGTGTCAGGTAAGCAGACATGAAGTTGGAACCTCTGTCTGAAACCACCTCCTTAGGAAACCCTACCCTGGTGAAGACACCCAGGAGGGCCTTGGCTACTGCAGGAGCTGTAGTAGTCCTAAGTGGGATTGCCTCAGGGTACTTAGTAGCATGATCCACTACTACTAGAATGAATTTGTTCCCTGAGGCTGTGGGAGGTTCAAGTGGACCCACAATATCCACACCTACCCTTTCAAAGGACACCCCCACCACTGGTAGTGGGATTAGGGGGGGCCTTTCGGTGGCCACCTGTCTTGCCACTGGCTTGACAGGTAACACAGGAGCTGACAAACTCCTTCATCTTTTGGTGCATATGGGGCCAGGTAAAGCGACTAACTATCCTTTCCCAAGTTTTGGATTGCCCAGATGTCCAGCTAGGTGGATGTCATGAGCCAAAGTTAGGAGGAACTCCCTGTACTTCTGTGGCACTACCACTCTCCTGGTGGTTCCAGGAGTGGGGTCTCTTGCCTCAGCATACAGTAATCCCTCTTCCCAATAAGCTCTGTGGGTACCACTGACCTCTCCCTTTGCTTCTGAAGCAGCTTGCTGCCTCAGGCTTTCAAGAGTGGGACAGTCTCGCTGACCCTGGCACAGCTCTTCCCTAGAGGGTCCCCCTGGACTCAAGAGTTCAACCTGGTAAGGGTCAAGCTCCATGGGCTCAGTTCCCTCAGGGGTATCCAAGTCCTCTCCCTGTGGAGAGGGGTCCTGAGTGTTCTGCTGTACAGAAGCTGGTCTCCTAGTCTTCTTACCTTTTCTCTTGGTTGGTTGGGCCATTATTTCAGGCTACAGACCTACTTTTTCACCTTTCCTCTTGCGCTGTGCTCTGGTTTGCACACACACTAATTCAGGGATGCCCAGCATGGCTGCATGGGCCTTCAGCTCAACCTCAGCCCTGACTGAGGGTTCCAGATCATTTCCTAGCACACATGCAGCTGGCAACCTTGGAGAGACCACTACCTGTTTCAGGCTAGTAACCCCACCCCCCCAGCCTAAATTTACCATGGCCATGGGATGACTAGTGGTGACGCTGTCAGCATTGGTGACTGGGTAAGGTTTCCCAATCAAATATTGCTCAGGGGAAACCAGGGTGTCTTTCACCATAGTGACACTGGCACCTGTATCCCTCAGAGCTTCTACCCTAGTTCCATTCACCCAGGGGTACTGCAAATATTTCTTAAAGTTGGGTGGCCACACAGCTACAGTGGCAAACTCACTTCCCCCAGTGAGACTAGACTTGCCTCAGTGTGTTCCCAGATTTGCTCAGGGTACACTTCTGATCCCACCTGTAAAGTTGCTGCCCCAGGAGTAGCTGTACTGGGTGCCTTAGGGGTTTTGTTGTGGGGGCAAGATTTATCTACAGTTAGGTGTCCTGACCTCTTACAGTTATTACACCAGGCCTTTAAGGGATCAAAGTTCTTCCCCCTATAGGGTTGAGGCACATAGGAAGTTGTTTGGGTCCCACCCCCTGAACAGGTTTTTGGGGCCCTTTGGAAGACTCAGGCTTTTTATCTTGGGGATTCTCACCACCTTTCCCCTGGGGAGGTTTTGTGACCACCTTCTTCTGGTCACCCCCAGTGGCTGTCCTTGTCACCCCAGTCTTGACCCAGTGGTCTGTCTTCTTTCCCAATTCTTGGGGAGAAATTAGACCTAGGTCTATCAAATGCTGATGCAACTTTTCATTTGTGCAATTACTTAATATATGTTCCTTTGTGAACAAATTGTACAATCCAGTAAAATCATGCACACCATGTCCAGTTAACCAACCATCCAGTGTCTTTACTGAGAAGTCTACAAAGTCAATCCAGGACTGGGTCTGGGGTTTGTGAGCCCCCCTGAATCTAATTCTATACTCCTCAGTAGCGATTCCAAATCCCAAAATCAGAGCCTTCCTCAAGAGGTCATAGGATCCTGCATCTGGCCCAGAGAGGGTCAGAAGCCTGTCTTTGCAGTTACCAGAGAAACGTTCCCACAGGAGTGCCCCCAGAGAGGTTTCTTTACTCTTCTTATTTCACAAGCCCTCTCAAAGGCTGTGAACCATTTGATGATTTCATCACCTTCCTCAAATTTAGGGACAATTCCTTTGGGGATTTTAGGTTCAGAAGTTTCCTCCCTATCCTTGTTTTTCTGTTATTGCTGCGACCATTGATGGGTGCTAAACCCATCTCTCTCCTTTCTTATTCTAGAGCCAGGAGTCTGGACTCTAGATCCAACCTTTTGGCCAGCTTTGCTAAAAAGCTGTCCTCTTCACTGGTGGGTCCTCCAGTGATCTCTCTGGTACCTGGTTCACCTGTGTGATCTCTAGGTTCCCAGATGCTAATTCTTGGATTTGAGGGTATGGGGGCCCTTCTTCCCTAGGAAATAGTGTAGGGGGGTTATAACCCTCCTCCTTTTCGTCCCTTTCCCCATCTGACTGGCCATCACCATGTTCAGATGGGTGGTCCTTAGCATACTCAGCCAAGAGCTCCTGGAGCCCTAGTTTGTGTGGATACAGGCCCATTGGTACATTTTTAAGTTTGCATAGGGACCTCAATTCCTTGAAAGACAAGTGTAAGTAAGGCGTGAGGTCGAGATCCTCCACCAGGTCCATGTTATTATTTTCACTAATAGCTGGGTTTGTTTGAGTAATTCTAACCTGACAGTTCTAATCCTCTACCCTGACTATAGTGACTTTTATTTTTCTAAAATTCGAATGGGACTTAAGCAAGGCCCTGACAAGACTTTTAGTATTTTGGAAAAGACCAATCAGAATTCTAAAGGCAATTTTAAGAGTTCTGTCGTGTGATCAGATGGTAACCAAGTAGTCCAACAAATGCAAGTTTGCATCCCACCGCTGATCCACCAATGTGAGAAAGTGGCTCTGTATATACTATCCCCAAATAGGTACAGTGTGTACAGAGTCCACAGTCCCTATTGGTTTGGCAGAGGTTAAAGTTAGATATAACCTTACTCTCTAAAGTGGTAGCTTGGTCGAGCAGTAAGGCAGTATCAGAGGACAGTGTATAGCATTTGTTGTACACACTCAGTCAGCAAATGGTCTCACACTCAAGAACTGAACTCTAGGCCAATAGTTTATATAAAAAATATATGGTTGTTTTATTTTAGAACCAACAATAGGTATCAAAATATACTTTCTCAGAATGAGAGGCTTTAGTTAAATACTTTTGCAATATGCAATTGACTTTTGTAGGTAATAGTTACAGGTTATTTCAATAGGCAACACCATTTCAAACACAATAATACATTGAGCTCAATGGGAACTTTAAGTGATATGCAATGAATTACTTTCAGGATTACTTTTCTAACTCCAGTACTGGATCCTAGATTCAGTCCTGGGACAGTTCTTGGAAACAAGTGAGTAAATTCGGTTAAGTTACAGTTGTGATTTTTAAGCTATATTTTGCTATTTTAAAAGTTGACACTTAGAAACTTTTTCTGATCAAATTACCAATGTTATCCTATGGAAGGAAATTCACTTAGCAGGTTAGTGGAGTTATGGGTACTTTTTCTAGGTCAGTGTTAGATCCTGGATCCAGCACTAGGGTACCACCGGTAAGCAGTTGAGAAACTGCGTTTAAGTTGTGCAGGCGATTTTTAAGGAATATTTAAAAGTTTGTAAAATCGACACTTGGAAGAAATTTAATAGAAAAACAGTCAATGGCTCCCTATGGAAGAAAATTCAAGTTACGTGTAAAGTATGTTGTCGTTACTTTTGTAATCCAGGGCTGGGCTCCTAGGCTCAGGACTGGGACCTCTATCTAAAACAGGTAAGTAATTACGTTTTCACAGGTGGTACGATCTTTAAGGAATATTTTTAGTTTGCAAAAATCGACACTTAGAAGAAATTTCACAGAAAAACAGTCAATGATTTCCTATGGGAGAAAATTGGGTTAGTGGTAAGTACGGTTGTGAGTACTTTTCAGGGTTAGATCCAGCACTGGGAGCTCTCCTAATAGCAGATGAGTATTTCCGTTTTCGTCACCCGGTTGATTTTACGTGAATATTTTAAGTTTTGGAAACTCTACACTTAGAAGAAATTTCAGAAGAAACCAGTCAATGTTACCCTATGGAAGAAAAGTGAGTTATCTGCTTTTGGGTAAGTACTCGACTGGCAGAGTTAAGGTTCTGGGCACAGACTCAGGGGTCTCCCAGGGTCATGTTGGTACAGTTGTTACACCCTCAGCAGCAGTGGGGCGGCCGGGTGCAGAGTGAGTTAGGCCCAATGTTATCCTATGGGAGGCAGGGGGGCCTTGGTTGGTGGCTGCTGACTAGCAGGCCACGCGGCTGTGGGAGCTGGGCTCCTGGTGACTTGCTCAGGGCAAATGGGGAAGTAGGTAGGAGTAGAAGTTGCACTGCCAGGGCCACTCGGGCGGCTGGGTGCAGGGTGCTTTTGAGCCTTCGGGCGCTCAATGGATTTCAATGGGAAAGCTCAAGGACGAACAGAGGCTGCAAGCTCGGGGACGAAGATTCTTCGGGTGCCACCACCACTTAGAGAGGTAAGTTGGGTAGTTGGAGGATAGGTAGGTACCCAGGAGTCGGGCACAGGGGGCCGCAGGGCGCCGGGTGCAGGGGTGCCTTTTGATGTCGGGAAATCTTACCCTCTGTTGATCGCGGTTGGGGGGGTCCCTGGTTCTGAGGCTGCAGACGTCGTCAGGAGCGTCGAGGTGGGTCCTTGGGTGCCCAATTTGGGGTCACAGTTACCGGGGGACATCCTCGGGGTCTTTGTCCACTCCGGCACAGACCAGGTTTGGCGGGTGCAGAGTGTGCAGGGTTTGCGGTTCCGGGCTGATGCCAGGGGTTAGAAAACTTGCTTTGAGCAGAGCCACTGCTCATGGGAGTCCCAGATGCTCAGAGTCACAAGGTAGCCTGGTCCTCCAGGGTTTGTGAGGTTGCTGGCCACAAGGGGTGTCGGGATTTAGCAGGGGCAGGTTCGAGGATCGACAGGCCAGTCGGGCTGGGGCCAAGGCAGTTGGTGTCTTCCTCTTCTTAGCAGCTGCACGGCAGGTCTTCTTTCTTGCTCTTCTTTGCTTTTTCGGAATGTGGAATCTAAAGAAGGAAGGTTCAAGGTGCCCCTAAATACTAGATTTAGGGGTGTTACAGGTAGGTAAAGGTCAGGGACCAATGGGTCCCTGCCCTGGGGTGTGTACACCCCCTATCCTGCCACTCTCCTGTGGGAGGGGGGCAGTAGCCTAGTCCTGATTGGGCAGAGCTTCCCATCTTCAAGATGGCGAGTGCCCGGAGATGTGCTTCACCTCGCCTCCCCCACCTGAGGGGTGGGGTTGGCAGGCTGGCACATCCCCTGTCCTTACTTGGGATTTTCGGCCAGTCTTCCCGCCAGAGTGGGGGTTCAGAACCGGTGGGGGCCAGTTGCTGGGTACAGGAATTGGCTTGCCCATCCTGGGTGAGGAGACCTAGCACCTCGCCCAGGATGTGCATTGTTGCATGCCCAGGAGAGCGGGGGCTCTCCACCTAGGGGTCCAGCAAACATGTCTGCTGTGTGGCAGCCTAGACAGCTTCCCAGACAAGACGTAGATTGTAAGTTAGGTTTCAGGACACATCTCTAAGATGCCCTCTGTAGTGCCTTGTACATTAAATCCCACACTGGCATCAGTGCTGGATTAATATGCTGAGAAGTTTGATACCAAACTTCTCAGTCTTCAGTGTTGCCATCATGGTGCTGTGGAGTTCGTGTTTGACGAGCTCTCAGAACCATATACTCTTAAATGGCAACACTGCACTTACAGTGCCCAGGAATGGACCTGGGTACTGTATGGGCACAGGGCTCATGCTCCTGTGCACACACCACTGGCATAGGGCACCCAGCTAGAGGGGTGGCTGATATATGCCAGGGCAGTGTAGGTTGTGGGCATGGCACACATTGATGTGTGCCATGTCAACTCTTTGTTTTGTCTTGTACCCAGACACTCAGCCTGCAAGGGCAGTGTGGTTGTGTTAGGGTACAGGGCCTCTAAGGGTGGCACAATAAGTGCTGCAGCCCTTAGAGTCCTTCCCTGGTCACAAGGCCCTGGGTACCTAGGGTACCATTTACCAGGGGCTGACATGTGGCCAGGGTTTGCCAATTTGGGGTTTTAGGGAAGGAACATAGGCCCTGGGCACCTGATTGGCAGGAGTCCAGGGCACTGTCAGTCAAAGTACATTCAGTAATTCAGCAAAAAGTGGGGGGATACCATGCAGGAAAGATGGCACTTTCTCACACAACCCCCTCAAACGAAAGGTGATGAGACTAACCTTGCCCTAGGGAGTCTTCATTGTCTAAGTGGATGTGAGAAGTTGGCCTGGCATATGCTGGTCACTAGTTATAGTGGCCACCTTGCACCAGTCCAATTCGACTCTTATGGTAGATAGGTTTAAGACAACCTTTTAAAGAAAGCTATCCTAGTGGTAGCTGTGGAAAGCGGCCTTCAGGCTGTCTCTGAGGAATGTAAAGCAGCTTGTTTTACCTTATAATCTCTTGAATCACCAAATGAAGGGACACCACACAGGTATATATATCAAATATATATGTATTTATTTCTAGACACACTCTACTAATCTCTTTATGAGATTAGAAGTCAGGAACACATTCAAATATCAATGTTTCACAATAAGTTAAGCACAAATATGGCTGGGGCCCTAGGGGCGTACTAGACCATATACTAAAAAAGAGGTTTAGGAAAGTCGACTTACAAGGGGACAAGGCCTAGGGCCTGTAGAATCGCTGGGGCTTCACTGATGCAGCAGAAGCAGGTAAGTAAAAGACCCACGGGAGACGCATGCAGTGTGAGAACACAGCCGCTGGTTCCTTATTGATTTCAATGGAGCAAGTCGCGGTTGGATTTTTAAAGTTTTAGGGTACTTTGAGGAAGTCTACAAGCAAGCCACTTACAAGGTAAGTGATTCGAGGGCCAACACACACTAGGGCACCAGAGTGCACGAGTTACCTCACCCAGGGAAGCCGGGTGCATAGGTGTCTTTTGGTGTCTTTTGGTGTCGGGTCGCGTCGCTGTTTTCTATGGAAGCCAAAGAAGATTTGCTGCTTGCGAAGACTGAAGAAGTGTCCGATGGAATCCAAGGCTGGATTCAGGATGAAGATGACCTGAAAGCAGAAGGCGTTAAAGCAAAGGGTAAACCCAAAAATCGCTGGGACCTGGGTATTTAGACAGTATAAGGGAAAGATGGTCCCAGAATATATAAACTTTTTAGAGTTAACACAGAATCGATATCAAAGGATACAAAAAAATGATGTCAAAGTGTTATTTAATCACACGTTGGCAAGATACACATTTTTATAAATAGATTCGGCATTTGTCAAATAGTGCGGGGTGCCATGGGAAGGAAGGGGGTAGTGAATTCAGGTGAGGTAAAAGGGGGAAGTGACATATAAATTATATCAAACTGTCACAACTTAATTGTAAGGCAAAACAATTTTTAAGCCACAAAATCCAGACGAAGTTCATTAGTTTGAATATAGATTGTTTACAAAAACCATGTACAAAACAGAAGAACACAGTGTAAGTTACACTGTTGAGAGTACTGGCAATGTCATATTGTCGACGTTTCGACCCCAAGACATGGGGTCGAAACGTCGACAATATGACATTGCCAGTACTCTCAACAGTTATATATTCTGGGACCATCTTTCCCTTATACTGAAAGCAGAAGGGGCAGTGTTCACAGTCACTTGCCAGTGACCCGGGGCCGGGAAAATGGATGCCCACGGAAGTCGGGTGATTTTAGGTGATCAAGGGTGTTTTGACTCTTCGCTCACGAGGACCAGGAGGCATCGACGATGACCAGCAGCTGGATTCGGAGTGTCCCGCGACGTCTGCCGCTTACTGAGGTGTCGGCAGCCGGATTGGAGCCAACAAGCCTTGGGAACAGGAAGTCTTGTGGAAAGTGAATTAAGTCAGCGGTGCTTACCCAGTGAGGGTAAGTGAGGGCAGGCCTGGAGCAACCAGGCGAGACCTTTGGTTCGATCAGAAAGTCTTCGGGAGACCCACAAGCCCACTCGGGACGGGGTAGGCCTCTGATTTTCGCTGCAAAACCTGCTGGAGGCTTGGGCCACAAATGGTCCAATGCACAAGTTCGTAGAACGTCGTTAAGGAGTTGCACTCGACAATAGTGCACGGCACCCGGGTATTGCTGTTCCTCGTCACTCGTGGGGTCCACTCAACTCAGCTCTGCTGGGGACTCACAATGGCCGTCGAGAAGTCAGGAAATCCACTTCTGGGGCTGCAGGGACTTCGGACTCCGGCGGGAGCGGGAAAGTTTGCGACCGTTGATTCGAGTTTTTGGTGCCTGCCAAGCAGGGGAGTCACTCCTTGACTCCAAGGGAGATTCTTCTGTCTTCCAGAGGTAGTGGAACGTCGAAGGGCCAGGATTCTTCTTGTAAAGCGTCGTCCAGGCATATCTAGTTTGCAATGGCAAGGGTTCCCTATCTTATACTAAAAGAAAGGGAGGGACTAGCTCCCTCTGGGAGGGTCAGGGTAGGGGGTGGTTACACCCACTTCCTTTTGTCCAGTTACGCACCAGAGCAGGGACAGGTAGCCCCTGAACCGGTTTGAGCTGGCATATGCACAGAGGAGCCTACTGCTCCCCCAGTGCAGGACTTCAAAGCACTCTAGGAGTGCACCCACCCAGCCCCAATACACTAAATCCTGTCTGGAAGGTGGTGACACCTCCCTGTGACAGGGTGCCTATTTTTGGACCTCCTCCACTGCGAGTTTCAGTCAGCAGCAGGAGGGCAGCTCAGTGTCTGTGCTGGTGGCATCCATTTTGTGATGCCAGGGCTCTTTCAGATTTCTACCGTGTTACCACAGTAGGCACATGTCGTCCCCTCTAGAAGGGTGGGATCATACTCCCACATCATGGACTGATGTGGGGGTATGATTCCAAGTTGTTTGACACCAAACACGACATGTTTTGATGCAGTCATTCCAAAGTTAGCATTTATAATGCACTTAAGAGTATATGGTTTAACCGCATCCACAAACAGCCACAGAGGATAGACTCTGCCAGCTGCAGAGGGGCCCTGCTCATGCATGGGCACCCCCTCACATTGTAAACCAAACACCCTGCCCTCAGGATTGATAGGGCCTGCCTTAGGGGTGACTGATAGGTTTATATGTGTGTGTATGGTGAGATATAGGAACCTATACCTCAGTGAGTAGTGCTAACACTACCTCACCCAGGCTGCAGTAGCAGGCCTGTGGTGTCAGATTTAGTCTGCTTCCCAGGGGTGGCATAATACATGCTTCAGCCCCTGGTAGGCCTGTGAAGTACCTATGCCCTAGGTACCTAAGGTACCATATACTAGGGGCTCATAAGGTACCACAGTATCCAATCACTAGTGCATCTAATATGCACTCCAAGTTGTTTAGAGAGAACAGAGAGACTGGGGCCCTGATTAGCAGGGACCCAGCCAGACTATAGCCAGAAACCAGTGTTAACATCAGAAAGAAAGTCGGGGCAACATAAGTGCAGATCCTACTCTCCTACAGTGGAAGAACCTGGAAAGTCCATCTGCGTTGGCATGGGCAGTCCCTGGTCGGTGTTCCACTTCAAAGTCCATTCCCTGTAGGGAGATGGACCACCTTAGTAGTTTGGGATTTTTCCCTTTCATCTGCATTAGCCATATGAGAGGTCTGTGGTCAGTTTGAACCAGGAAGTGAGTACCAAACAAGTATGGCCTCAACTTCTTCAGGGACCAAACCCCAGCAAAGGCCTCCCTCTCAATGGCACTCCAGTGCTGCTCTCTGGGGAGTAGCCTCCTGCTTATAAAAGCAACAGGTTGGTCTTGGCCTTCATCATTGGTCTGGGATAGGACTGCTCCTATCCCTAGCTCAGAGGCATCCGTCTGCACTATGAACTGCTTGGCATAATCTGGAGCTTTTAGAATTGTTGCTGAGCACATTGCTTCTTTCAGGGTGTCAAAAGCCTTTTGGCAACTACCTGTCCAGTTAACCTTCTTGGGCATCTTCTTGGAGATGAGTTCTGTGAGGGGAGTCACAATGGACCCATATCCCTTCACAAACCTCCTGTAGTACCCAGTCAAGTCTAGGAATGCCCTGACTTAGGTCTGGGTTGTTGGAGCTACCCAGTCCAGGATGGCCTGGATCTTGGGTTGTACCTGGCCTCCACCTACAAGGTGGCCCAAGTATACCACAGTGCCCTGCCCTGTCCTGCCCTATCTGGCATTTGGATGCCTTGATAGTGAGGCCTGCATTTTGCAGAGCCTCTAAAGCCTTCCCAAGGTGGATCAGGTGATCCTGCCAGGTGGAGCTAAAGACAGCAATACCATCAAGATAAGCTGCACTAAAGGACTACAGCCCAGCCAGGACATGGTTCACCAACCTCTGGAAGGTGGCAGGGGCATTCTTAAACCCAAACGGCATCTCAGTAAACTGGTAATGCCCATCAGGTGTGGAGAATGCTGTTTTCTCTTTTGCTCCTGGGGCCATGCCAATCTGCCAGTACCCTGCAGTTAAGTCAAAGGTACTGAGGAATTTGGCTACCCCCCAATTTATCTATCAGTTCATCTGCTTTTGGAATAGGGGGAGCATCTGTCTTGGTGACAGAGTTGAGACCTCTATAGTCCACACAGAACCTCATCTCTCTCTTTCCACCCTGTTGATGAGGTTTGGGGACCCCTAACTCCAGCATCTTGCTGACTTCAGCTTTGATGCTTTCCTTGACTTGGTCTGAGTGGCAATAGATCTTGTTTTTGACAGGTGCACTGTCACCAGTTTCCACATCATGGGCACACCAGTTTGTCAGTCCAGGGGTCAGGGAAAATAGGCTAGCATACTGTTGCAAGACTTGCTTGCAGTCAGTCTGCTGTTGGGCAGAGAGGGTGTCTGAAAAGACTACACCATCCAGTTACTGATCTTGTGGGCTGTAGGAGAGGAGATCAGGGAGAGTTTCACTCTCTGCTTCCTGTTCCTCATCAGTCACCATCAGTATGGTGATGTCAGCCCTGTCATTGTAGAGCTTAAGGCGGTTCACATGGATGACCCTTTTGGTTGTCCTGCTAGTGCCCAGGTCAACTAAATAGGTGACCTCACTCTTTCGCTCTAGGATAGGGTAAGGGCCACTCCATCTATCTTGGAGTGCCATTGGTGCCACTGGCTCCAAAACCCACACCTGTTGCCCAGGTTGAAATTCAGCCAGTGCAGCCTTTTGGTCATACCAGTGCTTCTGAAGCTCCTGGCTGGCCTCAAGGGTTTTGGATGCTTTTTCCATGTACTCAGCCATTCTGGACCTTAGGCCAAGCACATAGTCCACTATGTCTTGTTTGGGCTCTTGAAGAGGCCTCTCCCAGCCCTCTTTTACAAGACAAAGTGGTCCCCTCACAGGATGACCAAACAGAAGTTCAAAGGGTGAGAAACCTACTCCCTTCTGTGGCACTTCTCTGGAAGCGAAAAGCAGGCATGGCAACAGGACATCCCATCTCCTTTTGAGTTTCTCAGGGAGTCCCATGATCATGCCTTTCAATGTCTTGTTGAATCTCTCAACAAGGCCATTGGTTTGTGGATGGTAGGGTGTAGTAAACTTGTACTGCACTCCACACTCCTTCCACATGTGTGTCAGGTAAGCAGACATGAAGTTGGAACCTCTGTCTGAAACCACCTCCTTAGGAAACCCTACCCTGGTGAAGACACCCAGGAGTGCCTTGGCTACTGCAGGAGCTGTAGTAGTCCTAAGTGGGATTGCTTCAGGGTACTTAGTAGCATGATCCACTACTACTAGAATGAATTTGTTCCCTGAGGCTGTGGGAGGTTTAAGTGGACCCACAATGTCCACACCTACCCTTTCAAAGGGCACCCCCACCACTGGTAGTGGGATTAGGGGGGCCTTTGGGTGGCCACCTGTCTTGCCACTGGCTTGACAGGTAACACAGGAGCTGACAAACTCCTTCACCGTTTGGTGCATCTGGGGCCAGTAAAAATGACTAACTAGCCTTTCCCAAGTTTTGTATTGCCCAGATGTCCAGCTAGGGGGATGTCATGAGCCAAAGTTAGGAGGAACTCCCTGTACTTCTGTGGCACTACCACCATCCTGGTGGTTCCAGGAGTGGGGTCTCTTGCCTCAGCATACAGTAATCCCTCTTCCCAATAAGCTCTGTGGGTACCACTGACATCTCCCTTTGCTTCTGAAGCAGCTTGCTGCCTTAGGCTTTCAAGAGTGGGACAGTCTCGCTGACCCTGGCACAGCTCTTTCATAGAGGGTCCCCCTGGACTCAAGAGTTCAACCTGGTAAGGGTCAAGCTCCATGGGCTCAGTTCCCTCAGGGGTATCCAAGTCCTCTCCCTGTGGAGAGGGGTCCTGAGTGTTCTGCTATACAGAAGCTGGTCTCTCAATCTTCTTACCTTTTATCTTGGTTGGTTGGGCCATTATTTCAGGCTCCAGACCTACTTTTTCACCCTTCGTCTTGCTCTGTGCTCTGGTTTGCACACACACCAATTCAGGGATGCCCAGCATGGCTGCATGGGCCTTCAGCTCAACCTCAGCCCAGACTGAGGGTTCCAGATCATTTCCTAGCAGACATGCAGCTGGCAACTTTGGAGAGACCACTACCTGTTTCAGGCTAGTAACCCCCCCCCCAGCCTAATGTCACCATGGCCATGGGATGACTAGTGGTGACGCTGTCAGCATTGGTGACTGGGTAAGGTTTCCCAATCAAATATTGCTCAGGGGAAACCAGGGTGTCTTTCACCATAGAGACACTGGCACCTGTATCCCTCAGAGCTTCTACCCTAGTTCCATTCACCTAGGGGTACTGCAAATATTTCTTTAAGTTGGGTGGCCACACAGCTACAGTGGCAAACTCACTTCCCCCAGTGAGACTAGACTTGCCTCAGTGTGTTCCTAGATTGGCTCAGGGTACACTTCTGATCCCATCTGTAAACTTGCTGCCCCAGGAGTAGCTGTACTGGGTGCCTTAGGGGCTTTGTTGTGGGGGCAAGATTTATCTTCAGTTAGGTGTCCTGACCTCTTACAGCTCTTACACCAGGCCTTTAAGGGATCAACGTTCTTCCCCCTATAGGGTTGAGGCACACAGGGAGTTGTTTGGGTCCCACCCCCCTGAACAGGTTTTTGGGGCCCTTTGGAAGACTCAGACTTTTTATCTTGGGGATTCTCACCACCTTTCCCCTGGGGAGGTTTTGTGACCACCTTCTTCTGGTCACCCCCAGTGGCTGTCCTTGTCACCCTAGTCTTGACCCAGTGGTCTGCCTTCTTTCCCAATTCTTGGGGACAAATTAGACCTAGGTCTACCAAATGCTGATGCAACTTTTCATTTGTGCAATTACTTAATATATGTTCCTTCGTGAACAAATTGTACAATCCAGTAAAATCATGCACACCATGTCCAGCTAACCAACCATCCAGTGTCTTTACTGAGAAGTCTACGAAGTCAATCCAGGACTGGGTCTGGGTTTTGTGAGCCCCCCTGAATCTAATTCTATACTCCTCAATAGCAAATTCAAATCCCAAAATCGGAGCCTTCCTCATGAAGTCATAGGATCCTTGCATCTGGCCCAGAGAGGGTCAGAAGCCTGTCTCTGCAGTTACCAGAGAACTGTTCCCACAGGAGTGCCCCCCCCCGAGAGGTTTCTTTACTCTTCTTATTTCACAAGCCCTCTCAAAGGCTGTGAATCATTTGGTGATGTCATCACCTTCCTCAAATTTAGGGACAAACCCTTTGGGGATTTTAGGTTCAGAAGTTTCCTCCCTATCCTTGTTTTTGTTATTGCTGCCACCATTGATGGGTGCTAAACCCATCTCTCTCCTTTCTTATTCTAGAGCCAGGAGTCTGGACTCTAGATCCAACCTTTTGACCAGCTTTGCTAAAAAGCTCTCCTGTTCACTGGTGGGTCCTCCAGTGATCTCTCTGGTACCTGGTTCACCTGTGTGATCTCTAGGTTCCCAGATGCTAATTCTTGGACTCGAGGGTGGCGGCCCTTTCTTTCCTAGGGAATAGTGTAGGGGGCTTATTACCCTCCTCCTCTTCTTCCCTTTCCTCATCTGACTGGCCATCACCATGTTCAGATGGGTGGTCCTTAGCATACTCAGCGAGAGCTCCTGGAGCCCTAGTTTGGTTGGATGCAGGCCCATTGGAAAATTTTTAAGTTTGCATTGGTTTGCAAGAGTTCTGACTCGAAAATAGATGTTACCAGACATAGAAATAGAACTGAGAGGTTGAGGTATCCATCATGAAGGAGGCCCTTGTCAGTATTTATAAATTCACCCCAGAGGAGTGCAGGTTGAAATACAGGGGCAGTCAAAAACTATCTCAGCAGTCCTGGGAGAAATGTTTGGGGTGCTTTTGAAATGGTTATAAAAAGTACTGTTGTTTTTTAAGAAGGGTTTTCTAACAGTTTTATACTTTTTCTTTTTTTCAAAAAGAACTGGGAAGAAGGAATTAGCTTCAGACTGTGAAAAACATGAAGGTTCCGAGGGGAGCTAATAAAATCATAAAATATTTCTGCTGACAGTACTTTCCGCATCGGTGTGATTAGAAACACAGTTGTTGCTGCTTTTTCCTTTTTTGCAGAGTATCTTCTGGAATGTTACATTAAATATTTTGTTCTATGAAAACAAGTATAGACACACTTGTGTGAGTTCCAAATGTAGGTGTATCTTTTATCCAAAACAGCATATGAACATGATGAGCACCTCTTGCTTGGCACTCCTTTTGCGAAAAGAAATCAGTAATTTCTCTGAGAAGTGGACTTTTTTTCTTGCAGGTGAAGGACAGTGCCATTTCAAATCTGTAGTTAAAGAACCTGCAAAAAAATCAGACAAATGCTTCATCAAAGTTCTCCTGGTGTTTCGAATTTGATTGTTATAGTTTGTTTGTATGAAAACATTATGCAAGTTTTCACATATATTTTCTGCACAGCTCAGAGTTAGAAACCTAGTTTTTTTTTACAATCTTTATGATTGTTTTCTCCCAATTGTTCATTGATGATTCTTACAACAGTACACCACTTTTGATGTATGAGTATAGAACCCGAGAACAGTAAAAAAGGGAAAATGCACCCACAGAGGATTTTTTATGGTGACAAGCATGTGAAATGTTCACACTGTGAATACGCATCTCACTTTAATTTCTGAACGTGGGTGGGATTAAAATGACTGCAGCTGATGGTGATTCTTCCAAGGGTGCTGTACATGCAGACTATCCTGCAGGCCCTTGTTTGTCCTGCATCTTTAGTTGTGGCCTCTTTCTAGAATTGTTTTTAAGTGCTTCCACATGGAAGTTATCCCATGTAAATAATTGTTTGTAGTGCTCCTGGATAACTACAGATGTAACCTTTTTATCTTTTGACAATATTGTAAGATGCTTCAAAACATTAACTTTGTTTTGTTCTTACTGCAGTACTTGTGCACAAAAGTGTATTTGTAAATAGTTAAATAACTTATGTTACATTTATTTGTTAATTGTCTGGTTTAAATTGTTTTGTAGGGACGTTGCCCAAGATGGCTGATGGCTGGGAGGTGTTTTCTAGCCTCTCCGCCTGCCACTTCATTAGCCTCGTTTAGCGCCCTTCCTGCCAGCCTTGACTCTCCTCTCTGCCTTGTCCACACGGCTGCTACTGGAGACACCGAGAGGAAGGCTATGGACCGCATCTGTCGTAGGGATATGATACCCTGAGCGATGCCTACAGGAGGTGAGAGCCACGCTTGCCGGCAAGATGGCAACTGCTGGCCTTGGCTGAGGCACTGTGGCCCATCCGACTGTACCCCTGAGCTCAGCTTACAGGGAGGTCTGACTTCACAGCCCTTTGTACCTTACAGAGACTGGGCTCCACTAGTGACCCCGCAGCAACTGCATGGCGATCCTGCTGTGGATGCCTCGACCACCCTGGTGATAACCGTAAGTAGTGGCTGGCTTCCAGGCCGAAGTGACTACACGAGGCCGGGGAGGCGGCTTGCACCCAGTGACCTCGCTGACTTTTCTCAACAGTGTTGGGGGGAGCGGATGCCAGTGGTCCCCCGCTACTTACTGTGGAAGCGCAGATGCTGTTTGCCCCCGAACCATGACATCTGCAGAGGTGATAAGGGCCGCCTGGAGGCCTGCAGCTCCACTGTTCAACCACAGAAGGCCTAGACAATGTGGGTCCCCTGGGCGGCCTCCCTCTGGCTCGACCGGCCCGTCCAACTTTCATGCTGAGACCCTCTGTCGGCCCACGTGGTTGCCAGCTCTCTCGATGTCATCCCTGACCGGGGACTGGACCTCACTGGACAGGGCCCTGCGTGAAATGCCTGCAGGCTGCTCCACCACCTCTCCTTTGACCTAAGCCCACCCACCGCCCTCACACACAGCCCTCAGCTGTACCCTGGTTGATCAAGACACTAATCTGTGGTGGGACCGTTACAGTGAAGGGCCCGCCGGACTTGGCTTCTGATCTGGGAGCGATCGAACTGCTACTTCCAGGAAGCTGCTGCGTGGGACCTGAGCGGCCGTATGCCCTTGGACTTACCTTCAATGTTTACTGGGGGAGGCAGGTAGACTAACATAGTGCCCCATACCCTAATCTAGAGGAGTTGGCACCGGCAGGCCTCCCCGGAGATTCCTGATGTGGGACTGGCCCCGCTTGGTGTACATGAAACTTTGCTGAGCATCCTTGGGGGCCTAGGGATCCCAAGACTTCTGGGCATCCTACCCTCCTCATGGTGGGCCCCTTGATTGAAGAACTCTACCTGCTCATCCCGTGGCCGACCGATGGGCCGATTTGGCTCTCTCCCGCCTGTGGCCTAGAGCTGTGCGTGAGTGGGCCTCATGCTTTGGAGCAACATAGCACTCACTACTTACCTCCACCTGTGCCTTGCTGGGGCTTGCTTTGGGAGGACTAGGCGAGCATCTGGATGCCCCGTGTGAGGTGATTCATAGGGACCTGGCTCTCTCTCGTGACCAGGAGAGCGGCTTCTTTTCTCCTGGCCTGGTTTGGGCCTGGCCTGCTTTATTTGAATCCCTGGATGCTGTCTTCCTACAGGGCCACTTCCATCTCATCCTGACGCCCCCTACATGGGCAGCACATTTTGATGCACCAGGAGAAATATAGCTAGAATTACCTGCAGACTGCACACTGCTGACAGCGGTCGAGCTGCTACATATGAACACCCCGGTTGGCTCCTCTGTGTCAGATGAAGCAACGCCTAACTAGCTGGATCCTGAGCCGCCTTACCCACAGCTTTTGGGGGGGCCTGGCTCACGCGCCCCCTCAGCGGGATCATCATTGACTGGGCATCCATTTCTAGCTTCTTCTCCATAGAAAGACCCCACTATGTCATCAACCTGGCCTGCCGGGGTAGCGGCATGTGACTAGGTAACTGCTCATAGTATGGATCATCTCCCAGAGCCAGATGACATGGAGGGGCCGGTGAGTCGGTCCTTTCTGGAGGCATATTTGCGTTGCTACGAGATGTTCTGCAAGCGGTGAAGAAAGCTCTCTCGGCTGATCTGAGCGAAGTTCGCAGGGACCTGGAGGAGGTGGGCGACAGGGTCTTTGCCAGACGGGGCAAGAAGGTGGAATGGCTGCAGCAAGACGTTATCCACCTCAAGGATCAACAGCTCGAACTCCAAGCCCATGCAAAGGACTTAGAGAACTGCTCCCAGCATAATAATATACACATCAAAGGGGTTCAGACACATGGAGAAGAAGCTGACCTCAGAGAGTATACTGGGGCCCTCTTTTGGCACATCTTGGGGGCCCCGGTGGACATAGACATCACCGAGAGGGTCGCAGCAACGATTGCGAATAAACACAGCGCAGATCTGAAATCACGTTGGTTAGAGAGCATCTGACAGTCATACAACACAATCATGAACTTATTAAAACTCAAAGTCCTGAGGAGTGCTCAAAAGCAGGAACTAATTATGATGAGTTATTACTAGCCTCAATTTAGGAAGGTGTAATAGCATCTATTCAGACCATGATATTGCCACCGCATATAGGACTCTGGTCATCTTTTTGGTTAAATATGCTAGAGGTTGCAAACAAGTTAACCTTGATACCTCTGTACTTATATATTATTATTGCAAAAAGAACAATTGATAGACAGAATGCAGAACAATGTCATACATTCACCCCAGTACAGAGATCTGGGCCTAAATCCTTCGTTTTTTTGCTCCCTATGCCATTCCAGTTTGAACCCAGCCATATGCAAATCAGTCTTGATTTGCATATGACCAAGTCTAAACTAGGGTGCCATGGTGAGCAAAGGAATGATGGATTTAACCCAGATCTCTTGACTGGGGGTGAATGTTTTGATTTGTTCTACATTCCGTCCATCAATGTCTTTGTACTGCCGGTGTATTCAACTGTGTAGCCTTGACCCGTGTCATGTATGTGTATGTAACTTGCATGATTGAGGTAACTATTAGTGGCTATACCTCGTGTCTCTTGGACCTCTTTCAAGTGCTCGCCGTTCTTTTTACCCATCATCCCCCCCAAGCCATGGGCAGCAGTCTAAGGGATAGCCCCGGGTGCCAGAAGCTCTAGCTACGCCACTGCCCTAAGCCCTCTGCTATCCGTGTTTGTATTATGGCAACTGCAAGCTACTGTGATTTTTAGGGGACCATTTTAACGTTTCCCTGTGAATTAGACTATGCTATTTTGACACATAGCATCATCTACCCAATCTTTCTGATGCAGAACTTTTTTCATCGTAAAAAACAGCCACTGAAACCTGTGCTTGTTCTATTATCAACATCCATGCAGCACTAGGTTGTCATGTGAAAGGCAGGACTACATCCCTGGGCTTTCTTACCAGTCATTCCTTTCGTTAAGGAATTGGACTATTTCCCATTACAAGCAACACTACAGGAATACATTTTCTCAAGAGCACGCCAACATCATACACCTTCGCTCTCGAGAAAGAGCAATTCAGCTATTTACCAGCCTATTCTGTGGCGCTATGCACATAGTTGCAAAGTGGCCCTAGGTGATGAATGACAACTTCTGCGAGTTGGGGATTCAGACGAGGAGCACATTGTATTCTGTGGTTTACAGTTTCACTCTCCCCATTGTAGTGGCTGGACTTCAAGTCCCAGAAGGCAAACTGCGTTGGCCACAAAGCCACGACAGGTTGATGATGTCAAGTCTACTGGATGCGCGCTCCTGTTTCCACTGCTGAATGATGTAATCATAGTGGAATAATATTAAATAAGTGAGTTTTTCCAATTTCTTGTGTGATTTTATTTAAATTATTCTGTTTCTCATTTCTTTACTTTTCAAGTGGGTTGATACCAACCGCAAGCCCCCTTACTTTCTGCACACATTCCTATGGAGGAGGTCAGGTTTGATGAAAAAGCAGGACTTTTCTTAAATATTTTTAGAGTTCTAATAGAAATCTATTGCTTTTCAGTCATTTCATTTAAAGGCTGCGTTGGAAAGTTTACAGGATTATGCTTTAAAAAAAAAAAGTTCTCAGGGGCCCTATCTCCCCGATAAACCACAACAAGCCTCTCCACTTTCAGACTTCACCGGTCACCAGTGATATATATATATATATATATATCAGCTCAAGGGCATTGGAGCGCTATATGTGAGCACCCTTGGCACCAATTACATTACACAAGGTAACATTAATTTATTAGGTACGGGGTGTTAAGTAAGGTGGCCCGGATCACTTGATGTTGAGCTAGGACTCGGTGTAGGTTCCCAGCTCCAATGTCGGCAGCCCTGTCCGAAACGCCACATCCTTTGTCCATCTACTGCCCCTCTCCATACTCCTTATCTCATCGGTGTGCTTCTCCCTAACCTTCACATTGCTTTAGAGCCTCACTTGACCCTCTTTCCAGTTTGTTTTCATTAGCAAAGTCAATAGATCCAGAAGCCATGACCTATTGCCTTTGTCAATGCCTGTTACTAATTTACTATCCGTTACCCACCATGTCACATCATCCAAAAAACCTGGGGGGATATGTACAATGCAGTGGCGGAGCGTGTCGTTAGCCTCCTTGGCTTAACGACACGCTCCGTACCACTTCGGAAACGCAAGGCTGCACCATATTTACAAGAATGTGGTGCAGCCTTGCATTTCCCCCTGCGATGGTGCTAAGTTTAACAACTTTGCGCCAATGCAGGCACCCTTGCACCAGAGTGCAAAGGTGTCTGCGTGCAGGGGAGGATTGTTTATGTGTAGGAAGGTGTCCCTTGCTGCACATAAACAATCCTAAAATGCAATTCTGTCACTTTCATGTGTGCTGTTTTATGCAGCACACATGAAAGTGACAGAATTGCATTTGTTTAAAGGTTTGTTTATGTGCAGGAAGGGACACCTTCCTACACATAAACAAACTATGGCATTTTGCTTTTTCCAAGGCAGCACACATGGAAAAAGCAAAAGCGAGGAGAAATAATGCATTTCTCCTTGTTTCGCCAATTTAAGACCAGGGTTTTCCTAGTCTTAATTTTGACACAGCCTCCTATGTACGCCACCCTTGTACATAGGGGGCAGCATCAAAATCAATGGGTGTTGCAGTGGAACGCCCACTGCGACACCCACTGCCCACCCCCTTCACGCTAACCATAGCGTGAAAAGGGGCTTTATGTCCAAGGCAGCGTTAAGCCACGTGAAGGGGCTTAACGCTGCCTTGTACATATGGCAAGGCCCCTATTGCCACGGGAACGTCACAAAAAGTGACGTTCCCGTGGCGATAGGGGCTTGTACATATGCCCCCTGGTCTTATTTTTGTGGCAAGCTCGACGGTTGTGTTATTTGTCCAGTTCATCTGCCTGCGCCAGGTGACACACTTGAGTGTGTCTTTAAATCTAACGCTGTTTTGTGCTTCGAAAGCCACATCAAATGCTCCGCATCCAGCAAGCGAGAGCTGACAAAATGCTCTTGCTTGCTGGAAGCGGAACCCAACTGCTTTCAGACACAGGGAGCTGCATGTTTAGCAGCTCCCTATGTCTGAAAGCAATGCCGACACTCGCAGGAGGCGGGGAGATGACAGACACTGCGGGGGCATTCAGGCTCCCTCCCAGTCCCAGTGAAGACTGGGTGCTCTGAGGACACCCAGGAGATATAGCCTGGCCGCGGGGATGAGGTCCCCGGGGCCCGTGGAGGGAGGCCGAACGGCCCCCCTCCACCATTTGCATAAAGCCAGGACCCGGGGATGGGGTCCCTAGGGCCAAAATCGGCCCAGAGAGGGGGGGTCGCGTGGCTTCCCTCCCCAATATTAAATATATAAGAATAAAAGGCTGGGCCCCTGTGGCTGAAATCAGCCCAGGGAGGGGGGCCATGTGGCCCCCTCCCTCATTACAAAAAGGCTGGGCCCCAGGAGATGGGGTCCCCGAGGTCGAAATCGACCCTGGGAAGGGGGCTGAGCGGCACCCTTCTCTATTGCAATTTTTTTTATGTAAAATGCCCAGGCCTGGGGTGTGGGGTCCAGGGGCTGAAATTTGGCCTGTTTCCCATTGCAAAAAGGCCTGGCCCCTGGAGCTTGGGCCCGAAATCGGACCATGGAAGGGGGGCCACGCAGCCCCCTCCCCTAATAAAAGATAAAATATAGAAAAAAACGGCCAGCCCGGGGAAGTCAACAGAGGCCCGCCCCTCTTCTCCACCACTCTACAAACACTCCTCCCGGCTCTCTACTGGTTGAGGAATGAAGTCCCCTTGGATGCTGAGAGTCCTTGTAGGCAAACAATCCCTCCTGTTACCTCCAGTAAGTCTCACACAGCGGGATTGCTGAGAGGGTGTCAATTGCCATGTCTCCTTTATCAACCACTGCAAACATGCCTCCTGGCACACTACTGGTTGGGGGATGAAGTACCCTTTGATGTTGAGGGTCCTTGGGGGCCAATAAGCCCTCCTGTTACCTCCAGTAAGTCCCACATTGGACAACCTGTCGTCCAGTGGGTCTACCTGTCATACACTTCTGTAGGATCTGATCTCTTTTCAGGGGGGAAGCTTACGATCGCCAAGTGAAGGATTATTGCTATGGGGGGAGAAGGGGTTCCGCATTCAGGCCGACGCCCCCACCCAACATGCCGCACATAGTTCATGCAGTGCCTCAGGGAGTGATTGCGACACTCTTGGTCGCATCCACACTATCATCTGAGTTTATCTCATTTCTACTATCCCAAGGTCTCAGCACTTCTGTCCACAGTCCCGGCGACGAACCCCTCGAACGTCCTCTCTCAGTAATGCCCTCTTCTCTGCTTTGGCCCACATTTTAATGTTTCTTTCCCATGCCGCCACTGTAGGGCCTATCCCTGCCATCCATGTCAGCACTATCTGTCTTCGCTCTAGGACCAGGGCCTGGTCCACAAATCTGGATCCCATCTTTCCAGCCTTGGGTTTGGGGAGTAGGCCCAGCATGCAGACCTCCGCCGAGCAGGGGCGTGTACGAGCCAGTGCCCTGTTAATGGAGGGTATTACCGACTCCCAAAAGCCCCGTAATCTTGCACATCCTTATTATCATGTTCGGCAAACCCTGCATCCTGCTCTCTGCATCTAGGATAGCAGCGGTCTTTTCCCCCATATATATTATGCGCAACCTGTGAGGGGTCAGATAAGCCATGTGTATATAGTTAAATTGGATGAGCTTAAATTTAGTGTTTCTGGACACCCGCCTAGGGCTCCCCAGTACCTGGCTCCACTCCTTGTCCAATAGATCTCTCCCTATTATTGGCACACCATTTTTCATGCGTCTGATGTAAGGGGTTTCGTGACCATCTCTAGCTGAGCTCTGTAGAGTCATCTCACATGGTTTCTAGCTGCCCCTAGAGTTACCAGCGCCTGGAGTACCCCATGAGTCTTCAGTTCCTGCCAGCCACTCTGCCATAAATCCCCAAGCATTCTCGCTACACCGTGATTGATCAGGAACTGACCTTGGGGTAGGTCATATTGGGATAGGAAATCATCTAGTGGGATGAGTTCCCCCTGTTTGAAGCAGTCGCTCACCATGATAAGCCCAGCGGACGTCCATTCTGACAGCTGACCTTTTGAGAATGGGGAGAGGCTATCGCCATGTGGAAGCCCCACCAGGGGCAAATCTGGTGTGTAGAGGGGAGTCCCGGATGTGTTTCTGGAGGCACCTTCTCCAGCATTTCAGCACCGTTCGTAGCAATACCCCCGGCTCCATAATAGCCACTATCGGGTTTATAAGTATGGCCAATAACAGTTCCTGATTATCTATCAAGCCTATTGTCCCCAGCATCTCCAGGTTCCTCCCATCCAACTATTGGGCCAACCGCTGGAGTTGGGCGGCCAGATAGTACAATTCAAAGTCAGGGGCACTCAGTCCTCCTTCCTCCAGTGCCCTCCGCAGCACTGCCAAAGAGACCCTGTTCCGTCCTCTATCCCATATCAACTCTCAGAGCAACATGTTTAGACTTGCAAACCAAGAGGGTGGAACCACTACAGGTAGGTTCACAAAAAAGTACAAAAGTCTAGGGAGCATAATCATTTTGGAAAGCGCTATGCGGCCACAATGGGAAATTTCATTGAGCACCAGAATAGAACACTCGCCCTAAGGGATGGTACCACTGGTTTCAAATTGCCATCTTGAAGGTCCTCCAATCTGTGAAAATACCTATACACCCAGATATTTATTTCTATTCACTAGTTTTGTTTTATCCCTTCCATCTTGCTTCATCCCTCCCGTGGAGCATAGGCTGTTTTCCACTTCTGAGATTGGCTCTTTGGGTCTTCCATGAGTGCTCGCTTTTCAGGAACTGCTTTTTAGGTCGAAGTCTACCAGACAGCACAGATGTCTTGTTTCGAAAAGACGTCTTGGGGACATTCTGAAAGCTTCCCTGGGAATGCATTCCGCCCATTGCTTACCATTGGCTTTGTGGTTTGTAAGTCACATTTGCTTGCTTTCTCTTTACTGGCTTTATTTGTTTTAGGCTGTCCAACATGCCTGCGTCCCTCCTGTGGAGCATAGACTGTTCACCACCTCTCTGATTAGCTCCTTGTATTCTTTAACAAGTGCTTGCATTCGGTGAATAGCCCTTTACATTTTTTGTTATATTGTCACTTTGCAGTGCATTCAAAGATAGGTCACATGTTATGCTCTGTGTTCCGAGGGAACTTGGTGTTTTCCTTTCTTTCTCTGACTTAAAAGTGAGACGATTTATAAAACAATCTTGCTGGGTACTGGGCATGAGAAGGGAAAGAGAGAACGGAAATGAACGGTGAAAATATTTAATTTAATATCAGTTAGAAAGCACAAAATGAAGCAATTTTTTTGTAATTCTGAAGTGTGGTGGAAACAAATATTTTAATACGATGAAAACAAATCATTACACTAGGTGATGCCATTTCCACAAATTTATTGTTTGTGTACTGTATATATTATTAGTAAAACTGTAAGTACAAATGTAATGGTCATTTCAATTGAAAATGTATTGTTTGTATTGACAGTGCGCTAACACACCATGCATACTCCACTTCACTCCAATCTATGCCACTTTACTCTACGACAGTCTACAACACTCCACTGTGTGACATACTACACACTATGCAACTTCACTAAATCCCACTTCACTCTACAATACTCTACTCTAGTCCACTCTATGCCACTTCACTATAGGCCATTATATCCACTTCACTCTGTGGCACTCCACTCTGCGACACTCTATGCCATTTTACTCTAAGACACTCAATGCCACCTTACTCCACTCTACGCCGCTCCACTCTGACACTTTACTTCACTCTACGGCACTCTATGTCCCTCCACTCCTTGACACACTACTCATCTCTACACCCTCCATTCCATTTTATGCCCCTACACTCTATGACATTCTACTTTTCTCTACCCTACAACATTGGACTCCAATCTACGACACTGTACTCCACTCTATGCTACACCACTCTATGCCACTTCACTATAGGCCACTCCACTCCATTCTATGCCACTTAACTCTATGACTCTAAGCCACTCCACGACAATCCACTCTACGACACTCTATGCCACTCCGCTCTGCGACACTTAAGTCTACTCTACTCCCCTCCGCGATATACCTTTCCATTCTGCGTCACTCTTTTCCACTATATGCCTCTCCAATGTATGACACTCTACTCTACGGCACTCTGCAACACTCTACTCCCCTCTATACCACTCCACTCTATGACACTTTACTCCACTCTACGCCCCTCCATGCCACTCTACAATACATTACTCCACACTACTCCACCCTACACCACCCCCCCCCCACTGTACGGCACTCTATGCCACTCCAATCTACAACATTCTATGTCCCTCCATTCCACTCCACTCTTTGCCACTAAGTTTTATCCATGCAGAACAGCAGCCACGCTGGCTAAAACACATTGGCAAAGCCAATAGCTCTTTCATACGCGAGCCCTATTGGCTTTGTCAATACTTGTTCTTTTTTTGTGAAGCACTCCATAAGAATGCACGTTTTCCAGTTGTCTCCCTTCTGTGCTCACCTCCTCCCCACTCTGCTTCTCTCTCTCATACCTTTGCTTCACTGTCTCTCCCCACCAATAATTTCGTCCACATGCATCATAAATGCCTACACAATACCTCTGGAGAACTTCCCTGAATACTAGCAATTACCTACTGTTCAGTGACCATCGTGTGATGGTAGTACCGCAGCCCTATGACCGCCTTGATCGGAGCAGACAGGCAGCAGAGACTGCACAATATGCACTGCACAAGGAATCCACCTTCCTACCGCTGCTGACTTTTTGTTTTTATTTTCATGGATAAAGACACCTGTTTCAAAGTTTTCTCTGACTGTTGCAGTTTTAAAAGCAAGCCCATGCAACTCAGGAGTTCCCAGGGGAAGCTGTCCTGCAATCCGCTTTTTTTGCTCCTTTGCCAGTTACCTTTGTTCCTGGCGGCAGCCTGCAGAGGAGAAAAAAGACCACACTGTCTCCTTCTTACTTTATTGGTTTCACACACTGGCTGAGCTTGAGCATTTCTGCATTCCTCACTGATTTCAAAGGTCTCAAAATCTCTTGCTTTGTCTCAGAGATCCGTCCTACCACTCATTGCAGTATTTCTTGGGCTTTTGTCAGGAGAGAGAAGGAAGCTCCTGAAGAGTCATGTTGCTTTTAGGTTGAAGCCTCCCAGACAGCGCAGCTGCCTGGTTGCCAAAAATGCACCTTGTTGGCCTTCTGAAAGCTTCCCTTGGAATGCATTCTGCCCATTGCTTACCATTGGTTTTGCTGTTTGTAACTTGTATTTTCGGGCTTTCGATTTGCTGGCTTTATTTGTCTTAGGCTGTCCAGCATGTTTTCATTGCTCCCGTAGAGCAAACCTTGTTCATCATCGCTCCTTGTATTCTTCCACAAGTCCTCGCTTTCTGTGAACAGGCCTTCAAAATTTGTTCTTATCATGTCACATTTGCTGTACGTTCAAAGGCAGAGGTCAAATATGAGTCTCTCTTCTGAGGGAGCTTGGTGTTTACTTTTCTTTCTCTGACTTCAAAATAAGAGGATTTTTGTGACAATCTTTTTGGGTGCTGGGAAAGAAACATTCTTTTCTAGCATGCAACAAAATGTAAATGTAAATAAACTGCAAATATTTCAGAATATATCACAATAATGAAAGCACATTTTTTGCAATTCAGAAGTGTGGTGGAAACAAATATTTTAATATGATCAAAACACATCAGTACGCTTTTATTGTAATTTGGAAGTGTGGTGGAAACAAATATTTTAATACAATCAAAACAAATCAGCACACTAAGTGATGCAGTTTCCACGGATTATCGTTTGTGCGCTGTATAGTTTTATCAGTAAAACTGTATGTGCAAATGTATCGTCATTTCAATTGAAAATGTCTGTGATGGCAGTGCGGTACCACACCATGCATACATGCCACTCCACTCTACAACACTCGAGTCTACTCTAAGCCATTCCAATCTATGACACTACGGCACTCTACTCAATGGCACAACACTGCACTCCACTCCACTCTATACCACTTTACACTAGGCCACTCTACTCCACTCCTCTCTATGCCACTCCCCTCTACGCAACTGTCCTTCATGACACTCCCCTCTACACCAATTTCCTCTTTGACACTCCCCTCTGCAACACTCTATGACACTTTACTCCACTCCACTATATGGCACTCCACTCTACGTAACTCCACTGTACTCCACTTTACGACACTCCACTCTGTGTTCCTCCGCTCTCTGCCCCTCCACTATACGCTCCTCCAATCCATGACACTCTGCTTTACTTCACTCTATTAAACACTACTCCACCCCATGCCACTCCACTCTATGACACTCTGCTACACTCTTCTCTACTACACTCCACTCTGTGACACTCTACTCCATTCTATGCCACTTCACTCCACTCTACATCGCTCCACTTTACGCCTCTCCAATCTATGCACTCCACTCTACGTCACTATACACTATGACTCTACTTCACTCTATGCCTCTCCATGACACTCTGTGACACTTTATTTCACGACACTCTACTCAACGCCACTCTAATCAACTCTTCGCCACTCCACTCTATGCCACACTCCTCTATGCCACTAACATTTTGCCAGGCTGAACAGCAGCCATGCTGGTATACAAAATGGCGAAAACACATTGGCAAAGCCAATAGCTCTTGCACATGCGAGACCTATTGGTTTTGCCAATACTTGTTTCTGCAGACCTCCTGAAACTCCAATCCCTGGCCATGCATTTGTGAAGGGGTCCATTTGTGTGATGAGCTCTCCCCAATGTGAGATAGAGAGGATTTGGTATTTTGGGTTGTCAGCTCAACATCCTGTGATTATGGACAAATCATTTTATCTCCACATGCCTTTAAAAAAACAAAAAACAAATGAATGTGGCCTTTGTAATATGCGTAACTGGTGCTCATGTAAATAGCCCCAGTATCTTCGGGTAGAGTTCATGCTATATAAAACTACATAAAATACATGAATATTCAGTGCCAGAAAGTGTGAAAATATTTTTGTTTTATAAAGGTGATATTTTATTTTGTTACGTCTTTTTTGATGCTGACTGACATCTGGCGTGAATGCATTTTAAATTGTTATTCTTAGTTTTTGTGTTGCTCTATGAATGTGTTTAGTTTGTGTTTATTAGTAGGAAATATGACTACCCCTTCAAACACCAACGGTGATAGCTTATTACAGGGCGCCATTCTCACTGCTACGGTACTTCTCGGAATGTAGATGGCAGCAGCCAACAGAGCCGGTCTCCATCCACGTGATATATTTTTATTGCTATAGGATAGTTAACAGGGGCGGCTGGTGAAATTTGAAAGTGGTGAGGCGTAAAATGATTGGTATACTGCACCGTTGCGAGCGAGCGTAGCAAACGAGCCCGAACCACCATAAGGGGGGGTTTGTTGCGATTCTCTTCCCGTGAAAATTTTGAAAAAAGAGAAGAAAAATGGTGCATTTTCAAGCAAATTTGAGAAAGCAGGAAGGTTAATAAAGCAATTGTGAAAGTGCCTCGGTGAACTGTCACTTTTCTCTTTACCTATCTCTCTCCCAGAATTCACCACCTTCACCTGTAAGTGGCTGCAAGCTGCTCTATCGGCGTCACTTTCTTCCAGTGACACTCTCACTTTCACATCATCTAAGTATCCCTTCCTACCTTATCTCTTTCGCTATCTCAGCATCTCCCCTCCTCTGTCACTGGCTGGGTGCTGCTGACACTGCCCGGTGACTGTCTCTTGCTGCCCCTTCCATTGTCTCGCAACCCCCCATGCTCTCCTCTCTCCCTATCTTGCTTCCTCTTTCTATCTATCTACCTCTTCCTATCTTGTTGCTGTCACATCCATCTTGCTTGCTATCCCTCCCTACATCTCAGTATCCCTTCCTCCCTCGTCTCTTTCTCTGTCTCCGCACCTCCATTCCCTTGTCATAGCAAATGACAAGTAGTTACGAAAGAGCACATCTCACACAAGAATCGGATGAACTATCTCTAGACTCTACTATAGCATCTAATATGTACCGGTGATTGCAGGTGGTGGGCACTTAGCGCTGCCACTCTTTTAAGGTCCGGCGTCCGGTCCGGGGTGTATTTCTCTTCATCGACCGTCACCCCCAGAGCAAGAGAGAAAAGTCAGTTAACCGGGGAACAGAAAGAGAAGGAAACAGTGACATAAGGGAACAAGGGTGCAGAAAGGAACGTGTGAGAGTAACGGAGCTGACCTAATGCCCATTGCTTTTATCATTACAAAACGAAAGCAGAATGGTTTAAAAAGATCACGTTTGTGAATACAGAGCCGCAGTATGCATTTTGTTTTCCAATGCACGCACCCAACAAGCAGGTATTTCAGTACCTCCAGGAATAGTGTGCTTTCCCACCCAGGGAAAACATGGTTGTTCAAAGAGCGAGGAGGCAACAAAAGTAGGGCTTCACTGGCACACACTGTAATGTGGTGCTAATGTGTTTAGGTGTGAATAAATCAATATGGCCACCTTGCTTTAGTTAGTTAGTTATTTTTCATATTTTGAATGTTTTATTTCTCTCTACCCTGAGTCTGCACTTAGAAATTGAAAAATGGCAGCAAAAGACTACGTTTCCAGCAAGTGTTTTTCTTTTTTGGATCCATTTCACAAGGAAGCAAATAAACGAAAGGAGGAAAGAGAAGGTAATACCTGTTTCCTGAAGTCTCCGACCGGTTTTTACTACATGAGGAGGAGCGAGACAGAGAGAGAAGAGGGGGAACAAAGGAGGGGGAGGCAGCTGCCAGCAGCGGGAGAACTGGACTCAAGCAGTGACTTACGACAGAGCACATCTCACAATCGGTTGAACATCATGAACTATCTATCTATAGCGCCTAGTGAGACCTAATGCCCATTGCTTATATCATTAAAAAACGAAAGCAGGATGCTTTAAAAAGACCACGTTTGTGAATACAGAGCAGCGCGCGCAGTATGCATTTTATTTTCCAATGCACGCAAAACATTCTTCAAAGAGCGAGGAGGCAGTCGCGAGGGGGAGGTTGTGGGGGGGTCGCGTGGGGGGCCGAGGGAGAATAAAATTAAGACGAAAACTTACCTGACCGTGAAACAGGAACAGCACTGGAGTGGCAACCCCTCAGCCAATCGAGGGCACAGCTTACTCTTCGCCCGCCGCCAGCCCACTAGGAGACCGAGGGGCTCCTAATGGGCATGCGCAAGTCAGTGAAAACACAAGTGTGCATGACTGGGCACGGGCTAAAAATTAGCTCACCTTGCCCACTCATGCGCACTTGTGCTGCAGTGCTGCCTGTCCCTGGCTGGTCTGACAATGCATGTCAGTCAACATGACGCCGGACCGCCCACGGTCCGACGTCATGCTGACTGACATGCATTGTCAGTTCTCCCTCGGCGTCTCTGAACTTAAGTAAACTAAGTTCAGAGACGCCGAGCGAGCTGCGGGCGCGGGGCAACGCGCCAACGCCCCTAATGGATGCACTGCCACTGATAGTTAAGCAATTTCTTACGGGGGAGGGGGTTGCAGTGGTGGCTCCTCCGCCATGGCAGAGGAGCATCACCCCACTGCCTGGTGCAGAGCTAGCGAACAAAAAATAAAACGATGCTCTAGCATCCTTTTAATTTTTGTTTGCTGGCTCTGACCCAGCTTGGCCATGGAGGGGCGGGGTATGATAGTATGGGAGAGGGAGGAGGATTGTGTGTGCACTCTCTAAGTGCTCATGTGTGTTTGGATGGCCGTCTCAGGCCGACCAAAACACATATGCGCACTTAGGTTTTCTCCAGCCCGGCTGCATTAAGCAGCCGGGCTTTAGAAATCCCACAGACTCCCAGGCCTAAGCAGAGCGTCTTTTATACCCGCTAAGGCCAATCCCTGACTGGGAGTGTGTCCCAGGGGCTGCTGGGACTCAAGAAGAGGCCAGCAGGAGAGACGCAATGCCGAAGGTGTCAGGTACGTTTTTTTCATTATTATTATTAACCCGTCTCTCACAACCACCCTCCCCCCGCTTCCACCCTCCCGCGCTCGTCCCACCCGCCATACCACCCTTTGTTAGTTTCAGCCGCCACTGGTTGCAGTTCATGTTGACTGTCGTTCATGAATGCCAGTGGGTACTCTCGGGAGACCAGGAGAATTGTATTTTACTCTAAATAGTTCTATTCCTCCCAACTAATCCTTGCTACACGATGTAATGCGTTACATGTTTAATAATTGACGACAAGGGGAACCACCTTTATAATGGTATCCTGCAGCAGCATGACGATCTGATGTACCTGCAACATGCACTATGTTTTATCACAAACCGCAATAAAAATATGTTTGAAAAATTAGTATAGGTAAGCAATTTGTGTATGAAGGCAAACAAAGTAGAAAGACATACATAGTTTAGAAGGTTTTACTTTAAAGTACAATGAGGTAGGACTGCGCCACTTGTAAAAGACACTACTGCAGCAAGAGGTTTCTCACGCCTTTAAAATGTAAATTCAACATCAACCTGGGCTTCAAGACTTTGATACTGCTGCTATACATAGCTAAAGTAAAAAATACTTGGGTCAGGTTCCTACCAGCTAACATACTAAGGGGCAGATTTACTATTTTTTCACATAGCGCAAATGCTGCGCTGCACTACGTGAAAAGGAGAGAGGAGGAGAGCGCCCTATTTACTAAAATAGGGCACTCTCCTCCCCGGCTCTGAAAGCGGCTGCCATGCACCAGGGAGACAGCTTTGCGTCATGGTGCAAGGGTGACTTTATACTGGAAGGAACCCTTCCAGTACAAAATACTATGCACAGACTCACTTTAACCATTTTCCCACTTTGTATGTGTGATGTAAAGTGCAGCACACATGCAAAGTTGGAAAAGGAAGGAGAAATTAAAGCATTTCTCCTTCCTTTTGCCTACTTTTAAAGGGCACAGTTTTCTCACGCTAAACCCAATATACTTTATTTAGTAACACCCTTGATATGCCCCCTTGGCACAAAGCTATGCGCTGCTTCACATTACTTTTCCGTTATTTCCAGCGCTAAACAAGTTTAGCTACGTAAAGTAAATTGGGAAAAAAAGATTTTGCGTTTATTTAAGTCACTTTTGTGGTGCAAACATGACGCAAAATCTTAGTAAATCTCCCCCAATGTTCATAATGATTAGGTCTAAACTAAGCACATATTGCTAAAAGCAGTATATTGGAGTTTTACATACAAACTTTCAAAACCATGAAAAAATCTGTATTAAAATAAATGAGAATTGCCAGAGCCCGCATATTTTCTTTTTTTCAAGAAATAGGCTGTAAAGTGTATTTAAATATATACTCAGTGTGTCTTTGCACTGTTTGTGAAGTAGGTGCGTCTCGGATTTTAATAAATTTTAGTAATTTACTTTTCTGCTGCCCCACCTGCTAAGGTATTTCCTTCAAGTGCAGCCATGGTACAGTATCTATGTGCATGACACTGATGCATGGATGGCTGTGGTTGAATACCACTGACATCAGTTGCTTAATAATCATATTTTATACTTCAATTTGGATGGTGTTTTTAATGTTTCAATTTGACTACATTTGCTTTTGCTTAGTGATAGGAGTATATCGATTTTTTATGAAGTGTGCTTTTCAGTCGAACTGCACACTGCTGAGTGCTAAGTACATCTTTTGTCTCGAGTGTTAAACCACATCCATCACGTCTTTTTAAAGTCTATTTGGGAAGTCAGGCCCATACAAAACCCATTTAAATCAACCTGAAGGCTTGAATCAAAGGTCTGTAATATTTGAAGCAGTTGCTTCACCTTTCAGATTTTCACTAACTGTAATTTAAAAGCATATTTTATTTTGTTTTAAATATTTGTTTACAGATTGTGCAGGTCATGTTTACCCATCTATGCTTTATAATTAATGGGGCTTACTTTTGATTGGTAGAATATTTTCTTTGATTTGTTCCTTGACTTATTATATTTGTTTCAGTACTGTGATAGATGGTATCAAGAAGACAATGGTAAGGTTGCACTTTATAAATGTGTTGTGGGCTAACAATGCCTGTCTTTTTTGTGTACTAAAAGTAAATAGTGGCATCCACATCCAATACAATGTTAATCGGATTGACTGCATTTGCACACTAATGCTTTCAATAGCTTGAGATCTATATTATACATATGTTCGATTTCTCTCCAGTGAAAGTATTGCACACAGCAACTGTTTCCCGTCTTTCCAGCTAAACAGCTCCATCTGGTTGTTAGGTCTATCCTAAACACTTCTACCATGCCACTGCCATGTGCACCTTTGCAAGGCATCCTACACTACGCACACTCAAAGCCACACACACTGCTTTATGTGAGAACCTGGCCACTGCCGCTTGCTTAATCTCTGTTTTGTTCTCCGATAGGTCTTTTTGATAGGACTAGGGTTGGTGTATAGGGTTCGGCTGTTTTAAGGACTGGGATGTCTTAGTGCGGGGACACTCCGTTGGAGTAACCAAGCGCTTTATAAGCTTTAATCTAATCTAATCTTGCTGATGGGCAGCTCGCATATGCACGTGTGCATGGCATCCCACCCATAGTTTATGAATTTATCGTTTGAAAATGTCCGTCAACAATCTTGAATTATGAAATGATTAATGTAGTATATCAAAAAATACTTCCAAGATTGCTTGGATAGCTATCTTCAAACTATATTAGAAATTATTGGAAGATGGCCGCTGATGCATGCTTATAGGTCCTCATGCATGGTAACCTTCTTGGAGGCATTTTTTGTTGTACTTTCACATAAAAAATGTCCTGGCTGCCATATTGAAATTATTCCGCCCATACTGCACACCAAAGCAACTAGGCCCTGGTTAAGGCAGTAGGTCTATGCCCTCATATTAAAGGTGAGACATATTGGCTTTGTCAATGCATGTTATGTCTAGTTAGGCATAGGTTTATTTATTGTTACCCATTGTTTACAATACATTTCATATACTTAAAGCTTTTTACAAGTGGCCTGTTAAACTGTGATCCTTGTGGAACAAACAGTTTGCTTATGGATCGCAATTACAGGTAGTGCAATATTGATCTCACCCAGTAATTATCTGGTGTGATAAAGATAGCACCCTTTGTTGAATTTTGTAGGTCAAACCAGCCGGAACTTAACATGGGAAAAAGGCCCAGTATTTACCCAGACATGCAGATCTACGTTATTCACAAAAACTCAGAATATGCAATAATTATTGCATAAGATAGATGCCCAACACCTCAGTGTCTGATTTTTTTGGGATGCGCTAATTATTGCATCCGGGAGGTCTACTCGTAATCTTATCCTTATAGTGGGCCTTGCTTGTGACTGCATGTCTGGATTACTTACTGGTAATCTTCATTACTCTGATTACTTACTCCTTGTCTCACTACTCACTCTATGAATTTGTGAGGTGAATCCCCACTTCAGTCACCCACAACAAGCACCTCTCAGAAACCAACGAAACAAAAAACGAGCCCCCCTTTAACTAATAAAGGAAAGAAGACTTCTGGCCCTCCTGATAATACCAAGCCTTCACAAACACTCCCCAATAAGAAGTAAGAGATGGAGCATAAGTAGTGTGACGAGAAATAAGGAATCAGAGTAATGAAGATTACCGGTAAGTAATCCAGACATTACCTCCTCATCCATTTCTCATCCCACTACTTACTCTATGCAGGAATACTCAAGCATGCTACACTCTGTCCATGACACAGCTATACCTTGCGTTGTCCTGGCCTGAACATAACCTGGAGGCACAAGATAAGCTTTGGAATAAAAGATGGAAATTATCTCCTTTATCCAACAGGACAAATAAAAAGAGAAGACTTCTTCCTTTGTTAGCTTGACCAGAATTAATAAAAAATAGTGTAATTGTTCCTGAAATCTGCAGACCTAGCCAAATAAATCTTAACCACTCTGACCACATTCAAATCAGATTCAAAGGGAGAAGGAAGAACAGGAATAATAATTACCTGAGACCTCTGAAACATCAGATCAATCCTAGGGATAAACTGAGTACCAAGTCCCAACATAATCCGATCCTCAAACAAATTAAGGTAAGGAGCATTACCATTCAGAGCAAAGAGTAGAAACTTCAGGGAGACCTCAAATAAAGGCTGAAAGGGAAGATCCTGTAAGATTATTAAACCCAGAGGTAGGTCACAGGCTGGGAATGTATTTCTAACTTTGTGTCTCGACAAGTCAAAATCCTTCAAATCTAGACACCAACATTTCGATCTCAGAAAGGGCTCCTCAAGGGGAACTCTGTCCACCGAACTCTCAGAGTGGACGATGATCACCCCTTGTCAAACCAATCCTTTATGAACTGAAAAATCTTCTCAGGAGATCAAAGCACAGGAAAGGAGCCACTCGGAAGTTAATACAGCTACCCTTGGTGAAAGAGGTTCTCTGAGCCGGGAAAAGTACATCAGAAGAAGGGCATTGGTCTGATCTGCAAAAAGATCTGCAGAGGGACTGACAAAGCTCTGACAACTCACTTGAAACCCCTCCCCTGAAATTCTCAGATTGTGGATCGTGGGAAACACCCTGCTCAAGGTATCTGCTATTATGTCCTCCTTGCCCTAGGAAGGAATTACTGAAAGGGATAACACTCTCCCCTCTGCCAAGTGCATTATCCAATAGATTCAGGGAACTGAGGTATGTTATCAAACTGTCTGTTCAAATATGATATTGGTACTGCATTGTCTGTTCTTAGAAGAACATTAGTCTGAAAGATGTTGGACTAAAAACTCTGGCGAGCCATCCAAACTGCTCCGAGTTCTTCCAGTTGGAAAAATTATTTTCTCATGAATCTTCCAAACTCTGTGTGCTGCATCTGAATCCAGAACTCCCTAGCCCCTAAGGTGTTTGAAAATATATGTTGGAAACCGGTGCTGAAGAATGTGAAATACAAGAGACCTAAAGTGTCATCTTACCCAAGAAACCACAAATAAAAATGCCTTGCTGTACCCGTAACAATTCCCTTGCCAATGCATGTTTCATGCTAAAAAGAGTCCATAATCTGTAAATCAATTATAATCTTCTTTCTACTGGAAGACATATAAGATGCAAATCTGCCTGGAGCCAGCCTCCAACATATGTAGTTAGACTCCGATAAGAAACCAGATTTGATTTCTTGCAATTGAGGAGAAAAATAAACATCCTTAGGGTCTAGACACCTTTGCAATGTCTGGTGTCAACTTTTGGGCAGAACTTGAAACCAAGAGAAGAATATGCTGTTTTTGATGTACCTGAATAAGGAGCTCATGCCTAATGGCAATCACTGGAGCCAAAGTCTGGTTGACACTCTTGGAAACGTTTTTAGACGTTTTTAGCCCAAATGGGAGGACTCGAAACTGCAGGTGACTCTTGCCCATTGCAAACCTTTTAAACGCCTCATCTTCTGAGGCAATGGGAATGTGTAGGTAAGCATCCTATATTTGAAAGATTTTTAAATAATATTCTGTAGCTCCTCTCCAAAGAACGTATTCAGGACTAGATTGGCCATAGCGGGCACTTGGTGTTTTCTCTGTGGGCCTGAAGGGTGGGTGACAGTGTTTGGCCTGGGGGTGTTTTTCTTACTGATTGCTGACTTTGCAGCAGTGCTGCAATATCGACCCCCCTGTAACAAAAGCGGCAGCGGTGCAAAGGAAAGCTGGCGGTACTACAGTAGCACCCCCTGAACCTCCGCCCTCCTCTGGGGGCTGGTCGAGCAGAGTTGCCAGGGTTGGTTTTCGTTTCCAGTCCGTCCGTGAACGTGATACCTGAAAAAATGCATTTTCACTAGACACAACTTTTGAGAAGAGTTGGTCTTCCATTCTCTCAGATAGAACTGTCTCCTAGCAGCTACAAACCTGCCTGCAGTAATGGCTAATGCCTTTAGATTGTCAAAAGAAATAACTGAGAGATATGTCGCTTGCACCTCCATAGCTGCCAGCAAATGTGGGACATCTCCCTCTTGAATAGTAGTAGAAAGGGACACAAAGTGGTTCCGCACTCAACAATAAAGTCTGTAGGGTTCAAATGGAGGACAGTCGAAAAATTTCCAATGCAATGTCGTTTCTTTTTTTCAAACAAGTTCTTTATTAGTCTTTCTTTCACGTAAAGACAAGCCAGGCAGATAAAATCCAGGGGCCAATGCGTTTCGTCCCAAAGGGACGTCTTCAGGGCTCTACAATGTAAGACCGATTATCCAATCCCAAGTTTTACTTTTGGCACGACTTATGTACTGTGCGCACACATTTTATACAGTGCGTTTATCTTGCTTCTTTTCTCTGAGGATGAGGACCACAGTTCCTGGGACCGGTTTAGAGAACATCATGCACATGACAACTTTTGAGGGCCATGAGGCCACCCTCAAACTGGAAACTCAGCACCCTTCTCCCAAGGCCAACCAGTAGTAGAAAGGGCTTGACGTTCCTTCACTAGAGACTGAGATGTGTAAACCGAAAAAAAACCCGCTCCCAATCCTAGACTAAGGCCAAAATAAGCAATTTTTAGAGTTGGCACAACCCTGTTATCTGGTGAATGTGGGACAACTACCGTGCCAGATAAAGGCTTGGCTGAATGACCTGTTAGGTTAGCGTATCAAGGGGCAATAGGGAGTTTTTGGGGGAACTTCCAATTCTTCTTCAGCTAAGGGGTAAATACATCCCATAAACCTGGGGAGAAGAGTCTTTTCTGGATCCCTTTATTGTATCTTTTTCTCTTTAAGAGACCATACAATGCTGAATTCACAGTAAATTTGGGAAAACTGACTTATTGAACGGACTAAAACAGTCACCATTTGTAGGTTACTCCTCATCCATAGGGAGGTGCAAATTAGCAGGGCTATAAGAAATCAGTCCCTTTAATCCTTCCTTCTGGAAGTGTTTTTCCTCTCGAAGCACCAGATTCAAACTCACCAGTGTCATAGGTGGAAGAGGACCAAGAGGCAGAGAGTGAAGATGGAGACAAACCGGAATCTTAAGAGGAATAACTTCAAGCAGTGATAGGCAACCACTCTCCTCTTTTTATTTGTTAAGGACATCAGACATGGTCTTCATCATAAACTGGAACTGCTTATCGAAAACATTAGGATCTCCCCAAAAGAGCCATTCTTGAACAGAACTGTGCTGGGTCAGAGGAACCCCATCCCCAAGAGGGGGAAAGGTGCCTGCGCTTCTCACTGCGTTTTATCAAAAGAGGCTCCAACTCGAAAATCCATGCAGAACAATACTCACAAATACATTTAAAATGGAAGTAAGAAATGTAGCCCATTCCTTAAAAATATAAAGAAAATCCCTCCTTTCTTATTTTTGGATGAAAAAAGAGAACTGTATCCAAAATGCATTGAAGAAGACAGCCCTTCAACTTTCTCTTTTTGTTGGGGTAATCATGGTCACCTTTGCTTTTAATAAAGAAAGGAGTGACAAGAAGACTGGTTTGCCACTCAAACACACCACAGCGGCAACACCAGAAGAAGCAGATGAGTGAACACATTTTACACCCTTAGATACAATATATAACAAGCATTGGCATAGCGAATAGGTCTCGCTTTTGGGACCTTATAAGTATTTAGTTATGCAGCCCAATATCCTTGGTGCAACAACATCAAGTGTTGCATGGCTAAACACTTGTTAGGTCCCCAAGGCGAGGCCTATTGGCTATGCCAATGCTTGTTGACAATGTCAAAGGGCAGGGGCATAGGCATTAAAGGTCAAGGGAAAAATCCAAGGGGGTGGAGGGAGGGAGAGCGAGAAGCGCCTATGGGAATGAGCACTCAGGGGCGACTCTGATGCTTGTAGGGAAGAGGAACAAGGTCTTACCATGGAGAGAAGCTGCTGCTGTTTGTAAGAAGCCCAGTGCCAGCAGCAACCGATGGGCAGCTCTCACAGGACCCATGGCTGAAAGACAAGGGACAGAGTTAGAGAAGGCCTGCCCGACCCCCCACCTACCCCCGGCAGCCCTCAGCATCAACATGCACAGGAAGGGCTCTGAAACAGTGGGGCGCTCGATCCCCAACACCCCAAGCATCCCCGCCTCCACCATCTCCATCTGACCCCAGTGCCTGACAAGGTTCGCACTGCAGGGGGGCACGGCTGCTTTACCAATAAGGGTCGTGACGCAGCCTACCTGCCGTCACTTGTGGCCTCTGATGGGCGTTACAGAGGGTGAACAGGGCCTGTTCCAACCGCTGGGGGAAGCCTGACCCCCGGAGGTACACACAGAGGCTGATGCTGCACCCGGTGTCACAGAAGACAAGCATTGGCATAGCCAATAGGTCTCGCCTTTGGGACCTTATAAGTGTTTAGCCATGCAACAGTTGCATAACTAAATACTTATAAGGTCCCAAAAGCGAGACCTATTGGCTATGCCAGTGCTTGTTCTGTTAGGCTACTTGTTTCGGTGAAGGACGGTTTTCCGTTGCTGCTTACGTCACAGGGGGGAAAAAACCTCTAATCCTAACATTTGTATGCAGTAACCTATTTTTGTTCACTACCGCACAGAAAATGGTTAAAGGGAAAATCCGTGGTTGGGGATGTAGAAGGTAACCTGAATTTACGCAACAGATTATAATGGAGTAATTTGCTTTATATTGAAAATGCAGTAGCTGTGATTGGGATCTGCAGCAGACACAGGGTGCACAGCCAACAAATAAGATCCGTGTTCTACCACTGTGGTTAGTGTGCGTTTCCAAAACACACCATGGTTGTCCTTCGATCGACCATGACCATGACAAACCTACCTTCACTGTCCTTGCTTTAAGAGTGTTTTCCGTGGTTTGCAAATGGTGTTTTAACTTCAGGCCTAGATTTGTGAGGTACACCAGGTGTCTGACTAGCCGAAGATCGTCTTGGCCACCACTCTCTAGTGTTCAAATGGCTTAGTTGTCTTTGAAGCACCAATTGATGGGCGAGGGCCAAGAGCCCTTCAAAGTATGAAAGGGTTTGCAGCTTTCTAAAGCCATGGAGGTTTGTCAGACTATAGACTACATAAGTACCGTGCTACAAGATTATTGTAGAAGACACGTAGACAACCAAAATACTGGGGAAGGAAGTTACGATTTATTATTCTTAACTCCACATCTACCTATCGTGAAAATTGTTTGATCATCAAGCTATTTGTACAAGTATGAGGATTCTATATGTACCCGATTCCTCTGTATTGTGATCATTGAGATTTTTGCTATAATGGTCTTGTCGCACGATATGTAAACATAACAATGGTGAGTAGAGGCTTGGTCATTTTGAACATTGTGCAAATTGTTCTGTTGTTAACTCAAAGTGCTGATGGGGCAAGCAAGTGTGTGTCTGTCTGTGTGTGTATGTATGTGTGTGTATATATATATATATATGTGTGTGTGTATTCTGTGGGTGGTGTAGCGGTGGTTAGAGAGGCATGGGAGACTAATATGTAGCATTCAAGTTCTGTACATTGCGCGTTGGATAAGGTACACAATACTCCTAATATATTATTTCCATAAGGATTTTGGTTTCAAGCCAAAGATATTTTCTGGTTAAAAATACAGTCTCAAATCCACTGCCTGCCCGTTCCCGCTCCTGTCTCTTTTTATGATGCGATAAGCGACTAGTGTATTTGAAGATGTGTTTTTAAACCTGTTTTTGTAAGTGCAGCCTCTTGTCCCCAGGAATTTCCCCTCATAAATGGCTAAAATGTATTCGTTTTTAGTGATAGATCCCCTTTAAATGTTCAGTTGTGGACTAAAAAGCCCTTTAGCATTAGCGCAGGTAAGTTTGGATACCACTGTAGCTCTGGCAGTGGAGGCTTGCTAGGTAAGTAAATAGGTGTTTGAGTACGCATAACCAACATGCTGTATAGGAGTGATCTGGCCTACCCATAAAATATTTAGTATTTTTCACCTTAGAAGCCTCTCTTCAGAGCAGACCCCAACTCTGATACAACACCTTATTGTGCCGCATTATTTTGGATGTCGTTGATCTGGAGTCACCAAAGGATTGCATGATTACAGTGAATAGCCAATAGGAAACGGGCGTGTTGTTCTTACTTGCATTTGGGCCTATGGCACCATGTCACGCCAGTGCCGATGCGCTGTTGCCTCAATTTCATCACTGAAGTATTGAGACATGCAGTTGACCACTCACTGTCGCCTGTGTAGATGTTCAGAATGGCTCCTTCTCCCCCAGTTCTTTAACAACCCTATGTTTACACAGTCCCTTCTAGGCTTTGGGCATCTGTTCATAGTCTAAGCTTCTGTTCTAAGTTTAATTGTGTGTTTGCAGCACTATCTGTCTTTTGCCAGGTTCTTGGTCCACTTGGCTGTCTCCGATTGCAGAGCTAGGTGGATGAACTGTGCAACTGCAAGCCTGTGTTAAGGCTCCGCTGCTGACCGCAGCTTTAATGTGAATCTGCTGACCTGAATTGAGTAATCTCGAACTCTGTGAAAGGAAGAGCTAGCTGCTGCTTCATTGTGCGCACTTTCTAGAAAACAGTTAGGTTTTCTGGAACAGCCTAGTATTTTTCCTCCAGGGAAATGTACAGTCATGAAAACTGGACTCCTTAAAGCTCTGGGGTAGAGTCACTGCATCCTGTATCCCTACAAACAACATGAATCCCTTGATAGAAAAAAACACTTGCACTAGGTATTGCCCGACGAGTTCCTACAAACGTACCCCGGTCACAGCCACTTAGGACAACATTGGCCCAATTTATATAAAGAAATATCTAGTGCCTTTGGTTAAGAGCTGTGTGTGTTAGGGGATTGTTGCTAACACCTTTTTTAGTATTTTTTTTCTACGTCTTTGTGTTGTGTGTGTGTTTTTTATTTTTTTTAGAAGTCCTTTTCAGCTATGTAAAAAAAATAATTATATATGTAATATGCGTGTGTGTGTGTAAAATATATATATATATATATATATATATATATATATATATATATATATATATATATATATATTCATTCACTGAAAAAACCATAGGTTTCAGGCCTGATATAGTTAGGAATTAGCATTTAAAAAACCTTTGAAATGCACTGAAAAAAACATAGGTTTCAGGCCTGATATAGTTAGGAATTAGCATTTAAAAAACCTTTGAAATTCACTGAAAAAACCATAGGTTTCAGGCCTGATATAGTTAGGAATTCGCATTTAAAAAAACCTTAGAAATTCACTGAAAAAACAATAGGTTTTAGGGGTGTTATAGTTAGCTGGACATTTCACTTGAACAAAACGATTGAAATTCCTCCGATATAGTTAGTTGTACTAACTACTTCTCGCGCGCCCGCAATCCACTGCTGATGATGTCACATATTACATCATTCATGGCCTGGTCAGTGACATCACTGATGACATCTCAAATGACATCACTGATGACATCATCCAGGGAATGTAGTTTGGTTCGTTATTTAAATATGTATTATATATTTATATAGCAATTTGCATTGAAGAATGAGTGGATATATGAATGAATGAATTAATATTTATAGAGCCCATGGTTACCCGGAGGCATCCCAGCGCTAAAAAGGCACTCAGTAAGAAACGAAAGAATTACTGGAAGAGGAAGTTTTTCACAAATTTTCTTAACGTGAGATGATCTGGTTCGGAACTTAAGTGTAGTGGAATACTGTTCCAAAGTTTGGCCCCATTATATGAAAACATTCGACCTCCATTGAGAGCACATTTGATCTTAGGCACACCAATTAAACCTTTTCTCCCTGACCTGAGATTACGATTGGGGACATACTGTTGATTCCAAGAGCGGATCAGGGGCGGGTCCCTTCCTGCCATGGATTTATGAATAATACAAAGTGCTTTAAATTGTACTCTTTGCTGGACAGGAGTCCAATGAAGAATATCAAGGACCGGCTTTGCCGAGGACCGTTTAGGAATGTTCATCAGCATGCGTTCTGCACAGTTCTGTACAATTTGGAGTCTTTTGATCGTGGCCAAAGGGGCTCCAAGGTAGCTCGCATTGGCGTAGTCCAGCCACGACAGTACAATGGCTTGTACGAGTAGACGTCTTGTTACAAATGGCAGCATTGGCAATACCTTTCTAAATCTTCTGAGCAATCCGTAACAGTTTGCTGCTACTTTACGTGATTGTTCTTTGAAATCTAAGTTACAATCCATCCAAACTCCTAGGTTCATGACACAACTTTTTGGGACCGGGGGGGCACCCAAGTAATTGGGCCAAAAATATTCAATATTAGAGGGAGCGGATTTCCCAAAGAGCATAAGCTCAGTTTTGGATCCATTAAGCTTCAAGAAGGAGCTGCTCATCCAGTTAAAGACCTTCTGAAGGCAAGTTGCCAGGTCAGGGTCTAAGTGATTTGGTTGTTTTAAGGAGACAATCAATTGAGTATCGTCGGCATAAGAAACCACCTGTATCCCAAATGGGAGGATTGTTTCTGCCAGCGAACTCATATAAACATTAAACATCGTGGGGCTCAGGGAGGATCCAAGAGGAACCCCACAAGTCAACGAGATAGGCTTAGACGAACAGTCTCCTTCAAAAACCATAAAAACCCTACTTTGAAGAAATGATTGGAGCCACCTAAGAGCCAGCCCAGTCACTCCAGCAACCCTCAGTCTCTGAAGCATGAGGTGATGTCTGACAGTATCAAAGGCTGCGCTAAGATCCAGAAGGATAAGAGCAGCGCAGCCTCCACTGTCAAGAGTTTTCCTGATGTCTTCTGTAGCCTCCAATATAGCTGTTTCTGTTCCCTGTTGGGTAACATGAAGACGTTTATTATTTTCCAAAAACGCAGATAAAATCGTATTAATATATTTCTCTGCTAATTTACTGACCCCTGGTAGCAGGAAAATAGGGCGGTAGTTTCCTCAGTTCCCTGGGTCAAGATTAGTTTTTTTTAGAAGGGCCTTAACTCTAGCATATTTCCATTGATAAGGCACAATCCCAGTTACAAGAGACGAATTTATGCAATCCAGTATAACCGGTGACACTACTTTAGCAATTTTTTGAAGGACACTAGGGGGGGCAACATCAAGGGGAGAACCTGATTTAAGTTCTTTCAGTAATCTTTGCACGGTTTGGAGGTCCAGAGGGGAAAATTCCTCCAGTAGTGGAGTGGGGGGGCCAAGGATTAACTCCACCACTTGATCCCTCTGTTTGTGGGCTAAAAGCCAGTGGAAAAGAATTGTAGATAATCCGAATTTTTCTGCAAAACAATCCGCGATTTGGTCACACCGCAGTTGCGCATTGTCAGTGTTGGTAACAAGAGTGGGCGCAGACGGGCTTGCCTTAGGCGCGCCGTTGCGCGGTCGCTTCATGGGCCAATTTATCGCGGCCGAGGTGACGTGAGTTAGCATCAGCAACTAGTCCTCAAAACAAAACTCATGGTATTCCCACAATCTTCGTCAGCTTAAACAAATTTGAAAAAAACATTATCAGGGAAAGATCCTCTCTGCAAACTCCCCGGGGAGGATCTTTCCCTGATAATAAAGAGCTTGGGCAATTTTAATTTCCTTTTTATATATTTTAATAGCTTCGCGATATTTGACTTTACTCATTACTAAAAAATCCTTCCTCCAAAGTCTCTGATGTTTTTTGCAAATTTGTTTAAGCTGACGAAGATTGTGGGAATACCATGAGTTTTGTTTTGCTCCCACCTTTTCCGATATTTTGACTTTGGGAAGAACAGTTAAGTGCCCGATCGATCCACTTATTGAAGTTATCATTAGCCACAATGGGATTGAGATGAGATATAGGAATGGTATCATTCAATTTACTAATAAAAGTGTCTAATGGAAGTTTTGACCATTGACGAGTAATTTTTATAGTTCTGGCAGTTCGTGAGTTTGCATTAGATAACCTAAAACTGAAGAGGAGTATGAAGTGATCGGACCATGGAATAGGGACAGCGTCTTCTACTGAAAGCTGGTCTATGTTAGAAAATATAGGATCCAGCATATGACCTTTGACATGGGTGGGACTGTTCCCTTTCAATATAAATTGAAACATGGCCAATTCTTCAACTAATTCTTGGGTGAAGGCTGAAGAATAATCAGCAAAGTGTAAATTAAAATCACCAAAAATTGTGAAATTGGGGTTGAGCTGGCGAGGTTTGCTGCCGTCTCCGGAAGATCCTTCTTAAAGCATCCAAGAGGGCCAGGAGGACGGTATACAAGAAGCCCTGAGAAAGTGAACGTAGATGCTAAATCAATCACAAAGGAAAGACTTTCGCAATCAGGGAGTGAGTTAGCAGTAAATCTGCAAACCAAATTAGCTTTATGTATTATGGCTAAACCTCCTCATCGCCCTGAGAGGCGATCAAGTCTTTGGATAGCATAGTTTGGGGGGAGGGCTTGAACAACATCAAAATCCATGTCGCCACTTAACCAACATCCGGATTCCTCTCTTCGAGAAGCAGATAAATCTCAGTCGAATGTTTGGGAAGGGAGCGAAAGTTAAGTAGCAGCATGGTAATCTTTCTATCCCTGAGCGTAGCCCGTGGGGTAGAAGAAGAATCTTGATAGCTGATATCTGGCAGCATGGCGTGAACACATTTGCTGAATACCTCTTTCCTCATGGCGTGAAGCTGTACTGCATCAAAAGTAATTCTTTCTTTGTCAGAGTCAGCATAATTTCCTGCCCCTGGCCCCGGCCGGATGTGGATGGGCACAGACGGGCTTGCCTTAGGCGCGCCCACTGCGTGCGACCGTTGCGCGGTCGCGTCATGGGCCAATATATCGCGGCCGAGGTGACGTGAGTTAGCGTCAGCAACTAGACCTCTAACTTCCTAATTCGTGCCCCCAAATATTTACCCTGAGCGCTATCACTGCTCGCTGAAGCGGAATGCACAAATATTCACCCCACAAATAATAAACAGTTATAATCACATTCATTTGCTATTTTTTTAGAAAGAATAATCAGGCAGCAGGCAAGCAGCAAGGTAAGGTAAAGCTTTGTCTAATATACAAACAGGCGCTGCTGCACAGGCGCCCTAAAAAAAAAAATATATATATATATATATATATATATATATATATATATATATATATATATATATATATATATATGGATGGAGGATTTAGTAGCAGTGTGATTGACTGTTTACTTGACTAATTTATAGTGTCTCACTAAATATATTGGATAGTGACTAAACTGTCTGAATATCTGTATCCCTTTGTCAGTTGTTGTGTAAACTGCTGCACCAGTTGGTTACTAGCTACGTGAAAGTCTATATTATTTATTGATTAGTTAACTGAGTATTTGTATGGGAGAGTGAATGTGTGTGTGGTTCGGTGGGGGGTGTATGACTCCCCAAAGATGTGTGAAGAGTTGATTCAGTAGGTATCTGAAGTTAAAACTACATGTTATAACAGTTGTTTGGGTGAGTGAATATCTTTATGGGTGTGGTGATGAGCCAATATATGTCTCAATGGTACATGTCCAACAAACTAGAAAAATAAAAGCCAGTGTATGTGTCAGTTGTTGTATATAAATAAGTATACATAAGACTCAGTGATTGTATGAGTGACTGAATGGATAACTGTATACTTGTAATAGTGTTTTTGTAACACACTAAGTATGAGTTATTATCTATATGAATAGATGAAGTGGTGTTTTTATAAGTGTATAGCTAAATAAAAGTAAGTATGATCCATTGTTTGCATAAGTGAGTAGGATGACTTCATAAGTGATTAGGATGTGTGCTGGTGTGTAATGTCGATGTAGGTGTATAAGTATATTTGATAGTGTTCTATTGATCATTGACAGCATGTATGAGTGACTTTAAAAGTAAGCGATTAGATGTGTGTATAGATCTAGGAATCACTGAGTGGGTGTTTAGAAACATGTATTGGTGTGTCAATGGTTTTACATCTGGCACTCTGTATTTTACAGTGAGTGATGAAAGGTTATACTAGTGTATGATGAGGTGTATCTGATTGTCACGTGGATGATGTCATCAGTGATGTCATTTGAGATGTCATCAGTGATGTCCCTGACCATGTCATGAATGATGTAATATGTGACATCATCAGCAGTGGATTGCAGGCGCACGAGATGTAGTTAGTACAACTAACTATGTCGGAGGAATTTCAATGGTTTTGTTCGAGTGAAATGTCCAGCTAACTATAACACCCCTAAAACCTATTGTTTTTTCAGTGAATTTCTAAGGTTTTTTAAATGCTAATTCCTAACTATATCAGGCCTGAAACTTATGGTTTTTTCAGTGAATTTCAAAGGTTTTTTAAATGCTAATTCCTAACTATATCAGGCCTGAAACCTATGTTTTTTTCAGTGAATTTCAAAGGTTTTTAAATGCTAATTCCTAACTATATCAGGCCTGAAACCTATGGTTTTCTCAGTGATTTTCAAAGGTTTTGTAAATGACAATTTTTAATGTATTAATTGTTGTTAGAATTGGGAATCTCTGGTTGGCACAGGTATGCACTTGTGACAAGCAGGGACTCTTACTTCTAAGTCAGGATAAGGGGATCACCCTTTCAAATAACCCCTGCTCACCCTTTAGGTAGTGTGGCGCAAGCAGTCAAGACTATTCTCAGGGCGTCATAGGTTAAGCATTTGTGAACACATACAGTAATACAATGACACACCACAAATGGACACCAGTCAAGGTTGTATCAAAAATAGGTTTCTTTATATAAGGCTTAGCACAAGACCAGAATAACGATTAGAAATGACCACAGTATTATTTTAAAGTTCAATGTTCTTGTAGAAAGGCTTAAAATACAAAAATAGGCTTCTTTTACTTAATTACGCTTCGTTCAAGGCTCTGTACGGTTCGTACCTGGATGTGCGACTCGTTGGCATTAAAAACAAGGAAAGTACGAGTCAAACAATCGTTGCGGACTCCGGGGTCCGTAGCGTGCACGCTGCGGTGCGAACAGAACAAAGTACCTTGGTTTGGTGGGGTCCGCGACGGACAGTGTGGGACAAGTCGATGGGTCCGGGTCATAGCTCGGCAGCGTATTCGGATGCTGGTCGGGTCGCGGCGTCGGGACGCGGCGTTGGTATGGGACCTTCAGGGATACGTGCGGATGGCCCGGATTAACTTGCAGAGTCCGTGGCGTTCGAGCCGTACCTTCGGTGCGGATAGGCGGCGACACTTCTCGGCGCCGTACAGCGTACGGGGAGGATCGGTGCGATGCGGCGTCTCGGCTCTGTGCACAGCACGGTACAGTACGTCTAGCAGCGTACGGACCGTACCTGCGGGACAACGAAGCTTGTGTTCAAGGCGTACAGGATTAGGCAGCCAGGGGTGTACGACTCGAATCGGCGGGGAAGGTTAGGTGCGATGCGGCCGGGAGGGATACGGTGCGTACTACCGCTTTTGGATCAGCGTAGACACACGGCTTCGCGGCGGATGGAGTACGAGTCGTACTGGGGCCAAATCCAGCGGGAAACAAGCAAGAATTGTCCAGGCAACTCAGTTTTGGAAGGCAGATGAGTCCAATGGTCCTGGGACTCAGTTCAGGGGGCAAGCTCTTCTTCCAAGCCCTTGGAGATTGTTGAAACAAAGTGCAAAGTCTCTCTTAGTCTTTTCCTCTCCTTTCTCAGCAAGGCACAGACTGCAGGCCAATCCCCCAGGTCAGGGAACGTTACTCCTCCTTCAGCTTCTTCCAGGTCCTTCTAGTCAGGCAGAGTTTCTTCGTGGTTCAATCAGGATCTGATTTCTTAGGAGCAGGGCTCCTACATTTATACCAAGTTTCTTTTGTCTTTACAGGCCAGGGGAGCCTTTGCATAATCCCAGTCCAGTTCTTTTCAGTGAGGAGCACTTTGTTGTTGGGACTCTGGCTTCTTCTTTCAGCAGGCAGGGCAGAGACATCAGACGCTCCCCAGGGGGTGGAGCCAGCATTGTGGTGGCAGAGCACTGCCCTATTCAGAGTCAAGGTGCACTCCTCCCACCCATCCTGGTGTAATCTCTCTATTCACCACCTGGTATCCCCAGCCTGTCTCCTGGAACTTCCCAGCCCTGTCACTCAAGCTACACACAAAGAAGATAACCCCTCCCAGCAGAGGCGGACTGAAATGGTTAGGCACGCAAAGGCTAACTTTCTAAAAGCAGCATTTGCAAACCCAGGATATTAAAATAACCTTTGCTAAAAGATGTATTTTATTATTCTGAGTTCAGGCATACTAAACATGAATTTCTACCATGCTTCCTGAGCCTGCTAGGATTATAGAGTGTTATAATCTAGCAGCCCATTCTGGCCTATGGAGAGCAGGTAGCCTTACAATAGTGAAAAACGAAAATGGCTGTAATTCACTACTAGGACATGCCACACGCTTCAGGGCATGTCCTACCTTATCCTTACAATGCACCCTGCCCTAGGGCCTACCATAGGGGTGACTAACATGAAGGTAAGGGAAGGTTTAGGGACTGGCAAGTGGGGACACTTGCCCATTCAGCATGACAGTACCAGACTGCATGCAGGTTCTGCAATGGCAGACCTTAGACACATTTTACCCGGCTGCTTCTGTGGGTGGCACAACCAGTGCTGCAAGCCCACTAGCAGCATTTGGATATACAAGCCCTTGGCACCCCTGGTGCACTCTACTAGGGACTGATAGTAAACCAAATAAGCCAAACATGGAAGTCAATTCACATAATACATTTTCCCATAGGGAGCACTTGCACTGTGGCACTGGATGGCAGTGGCACAGTGCCCTGATCAGCTAACACCAGCACAAAAATACATTGAGGCACAGACAAAAATGGAAGGGTGACCCACGCCAATGGTGCCAGGTCTAACACGTGTCCCCTCCAGCTGAAATGTGGGGAGAACTACCCTACCCCAGGGAGTTCTCATCACTAAGGCGGAAAAATCTGGAAAGACCATCAGCGTTGGCATGGTCTGTACCGGGGCGATGTTCCACCGTGAAATCCATCCCCTGTAGGGAAATGGACCACCTCAACAACTTAGGATTCTCACCCCTCATCTGCATCAACCATCTGAGGGGCCTGTGAGCTGTTTGAACCCGGAAGTGAGACCCAAACAAGTATGGTCTTAGCTTCTTCAATGCCCAGACCACAGCAAATGCTTCTCGCTCAATCACACTCCACTTTTGTTCCCTGGGAAGTAACCTCCTGCTAATAAAGGCTACGGGTTGGTCAAAGCCCTCCTCAGTGATCTGTGAGAGAACAGCCCCTACACCATGCTCTGATGCATCTGTCTGCACAAGGAATTCTTTGGAGAAGTCAGGAGCCAGGAGCACGGGCGCCGTGCACATGGCAGTTTTCAGGGTGTCAAAGGCCTTCTGACAGGTGTCAGTCCATATCACTTTTCTGGGCTGCTTCTTCGAAGTCAGCTCTGTCAAGGGGGCATTGATGCTGCCATACCCCTTGACAAACCTCCTGTAGTACCCTGTGAGTCCTAAAAAGACCCTCACCTCCATCTGGGTCCTTGGGGGCTCCCAAGCCAGGATGGTTTCAATCTTGGGTTGTAGGGGCGCCACCTGGCCGCTCCCTACTTGGTGTCCCAAGTACACCACGGAACCCTGCCCGATCTGACACTTGCTTGCCTTGATCGTGAGGCCGGCCTTGTGCAGTGCCATCAACACTTCCCAGAGATGTCGCAGGTGTTCTTCCCATGTGCCACTGAACACCGCGATGTCATCCAGGTATGCTGCGCTGAACTCGGTCAGCCCAGCCAACACCTGGTTGACCAACCTCTGGAAGGTGGCAGGGGCATTCTTCATCCCAAATGGCATAACCCGGAACTGGAAATGCCCATCTGGTGTGGAGAATGCGGACCTCTCTTTGGCCCCATCAGTCAAGGCGATCTGCCAGTACCCAGACGATAAATCAAACGTGCTGAGGTACCGTGCAGCCCCTAACCGATCGATGAGCTCATCAGCTCTGGGGATGGGGTGCGCGTCAGTCTTCGTGACCGAATTGAGTTCTCTGTAGTCCACACAGAACCGGAGTTCGGGTGTGGCACCCGGCGAGGCAGCCTTTGGGACCAAGACCACTGGGCTGGCCCAAGGACTGCTGGAGGATTCAACCACCTCTAGAGCAAGCATCTTTGAGACCTCCTCTTTGATGCAGGCTCTGACCCTGTCAGTTACCCTGTAAGCCTTGTGCTTCACAGGTAAGCTGTCCCCTGTATCCACATCATGGACGCACCAATCTGTGATACCAGGAACCAGGGAGAACAGGTCAGGAAACTGCCCCAGCAGCTGGCGGCAGTCATCCTGTTGCTCAGGGGTCAGGGTGGGTGAGAGGTTAACTCCATCCACTGACCCGTCTCGCTCTGAGGCTACCAGGAGCTCAGGAAGAGGCTCAGACTCCTCCTCCGTCCCATCATCTGTGGCCAAGAGCATGCCCACTTCGGACCTCTCCAAGTGGGGCTTCAGTCGATTGACATGGAGGACCCTGAAGGGGTTCCTCGGAGACTGCAAGTCCACCAAGTAGGTGACAGAACTCTTGCGCTCCACAATCTCAAAGGGTCCTGTCCACTTGTCCTGGAGTGCACACGGCTCCACAGAGGCCAGGACCCATAACTTTTGACCAGGTTGAAGCTCAACCAGAGTGGCATTCTTGTCGTACCACCGCTTCATCTCCTCCTGGCTGGCTTCCAGGTTTGCCTCAGCAAGTTGCCTGAAACACCTAGTCTGGTTCCGGAAAGCCAGCATGTAACTGTATACATTCTGGGGAGGTTTCCTGGGAGATTGCTCCCAGCCTTCCTTGACCAGACTAAGAGGTCCTCGTACGGGGTGGCCAGACAAAAGCTCAAAGGGACTGAACCCCAGAGACTTTTGTGGCACCTCACGGTACGCAAAGAGAAGGCATGGTAAGAGGACGTCCCACTTACGCATTATGGGTTCCTCAAGACCCATAATCATGCCTTTTAGGGTTCGGTTGAATCGCTCAACCAACCCGTTTCCTTGGGGATGGTAAGGGGTGGTGAACTTGTAGGTCACACCACACTCTTGCCAAAGGGATTTCATATATTTCGATATGAAATTGGTCCCCCTGTCAGACACCACCTCTAGAGGGAATCCTACTCGTGAGAAAATTCCCATCAGTGCCCGTCCCACCACGGGGGCCGTCACTGTCCTCAGAGGGATGGCTTCAGGGTACCGGGTGGCATGGTCCACCAAGACCAGGATAAACCTGTTGCCCATGGCTGTCTTGGGGTCCAGTGTCCCCACAATGTCAATCCCCACTCGCTGGAATGGGGTACTGACCACAGGGAACGGTTGGAGTGGAGCCTTCAGCTTCCTTCCACTCTTACCACTTGCCTGGCAAGTCTGGCATGTCCTGCAGTGAGTGTCAGAACTCCTGCGCATTTGAGGCCAATAAAAGTGGGTGACAAGCCTCTCGAAGGTCTTGTCCTGCCCTAAATGCCCTGCTAACGGAACGTCGTGAGCCAGCCCCAGTAGGAAGGCTCTGAACTTCTGGGGTACCACCAGCGCACGGGCTGACCCAGGTTCAGCAACCTTAGGCTCTGAGTACAGGAGGTCGTTCTCCCAGTAGATTAAGTGAGTACCGGACTGATCACCATTGGCCTGGGCTGCAGCCTGCTGCCGCATACCCACTAGAGAGGGGCACTCCTTCTGCTCCCTGCAGAATTCCTCCCTGGTGGGGCCTCCTTCTTGCTGCCAATGGGTCAGCTCAGGCAGGTCCACCAGTTCGGCTATCTGTTCCCTGGTAGGCTCCAGGGCATCCCCCTCAAGGTCTGCTTCCTCCTGGGCCGTGGGAACGTTAGGAGCCGGTTTCCCGTGCCTCCTGCGCCCTCTCCCTAAGGCCGGTTCCTGGGCCTCTCCTTCAGGCTCCAGGGTCCCTTCAACACCCCTACTGACTGCCATTGACCGGGTGGTCACGCACGCCCAATCAGGTAAACCCACCATCCGCAGGTGAGTTGTCTTCTCCACCTTTTCCCAAGGGGAGCTCTCCAAATCATTACCTAGGAGACAATCAACAGGCATAGCTGCTCTCACAGCCACTTGCACAGTACCAGAGACCCCCCCCACTCAAAGGGAACCTGAGCCATTGGACACAGAATGCGTGTGGGACAACCTGCTCTTGAGATACCAGGTGTTGCTTGACAGCAGTTACACTGGCTCCTGTATCTCTAAGAGCCCCCACCCTTCGGCCATTTATGGTCACCCACTGCCCATACTTTTGAGTATTGGGGGGCAGTTGGGCCTCAGCGACCATCTCACTGTCTCCTAATGAGACTAGGGTCATCTGTACGGGAACCCCCTCCCCTTGCACATCTACCTCCCTCCCAAAGGCTACACTAGCCACCTGCTTGGGGGGTGGAGCACCAGGGGGTGCTGGTTTACCACACATGGGGCACTTGGGATCCATGAAATAGGGCCCCAGGTTGTTACACTTGTAACATCTGGGGGGCCCTCTTTGAACAGGGTTACCTGTCGGGGCCCCGGTCTGCTTCAGGGGTGGGGGTGGCTGAGAACCTTTCCCTTGGTTCCCCTGGGAATTACTTTGGGGCCCTCTGTAGAACTCCCTCTGTTTACCCTTGTCCCCCCCACTCTTCTGCTGGGGACCCTGACCAACTTTGGCGGGGCCTCCCACGGGACCCTTGTGGACCCTGGTGCTGATCCAGCGGTCCGCCTCCTCAGCAAGCTTCCTAGGGTTAGTCAGCTTGCTATCGATCAGGTGCTGGCGTAGCTCAGGAAAACAATTATCGGACAAGTGCTCCCATGCAATTAGATCAAACAGCCCTTGGTAATCATTTACTTTGCTACTCTTCACCCAACCATCTAGCGCTCTGGAAAAAAAAGTCACATATTCTACATAAGTGGTACCAGGTTTCTTGGTGCATTCCCTAAATCTCTGCCTGTACAATTCAGGAGTTAACCCATACCTTGTCATCAGAGCTTCCTTCTTCATGTGTGGATAGGATGTGGTGACATCAGAGGGGAGATCCAGCAGTGTGTCCCGCCCCTCACTCAGGAACCTTCACCACAACCCCGCTCCCCAATCTCTCTCAGGGACCCGGTTGGAGGACATGGCTACTTCATAGGCCCTGAACCACTGCCCAATATCATCCTGCTTGTAATACTCTTTCACTACATCTTTAGGAATGTGCACCCTTGACTCTGTTAAATTGCTGCCACCAGAGGGAGAGCGGTCTAAACTCTTGGCCTTGAGATCCAACTCCCTCATTTTTACCTCAAGTTCCATGGCCAGGCTTTGTCTTTCCATTTCCATTTGAAGTTTCGCCATCTCCACTTCATGTGCTCTTGCAGCACTCCTGTCGGCCATCTCCTCTGGCGACAGGCCTCTGCTAGGCTCAGAAACTCCTTCTGGGGGTATCACCTCCAGCACATTCTCAGGTAACTTGGATTCGTACTAGGCCCTCAGCGCCTTGGTATACTGCTCCTTGTTTTTCAATCCAGTTTGGTTAATTCTGTACTTGGAGAGGTATCCTTTCAAGACTTCACTTGTGCACTTCAGCAGTGCCCTCTCCTCCCAATCCATGTCATCAACCCAAGAGAATATGGAGGCCGGTCTGCCTCCATTGACTGAGCTAGGCATGGTTTCTTAAAGTGGAGATTCTTCAGCAAAACCAAAATCAATACTGTGTGGCTGCGTTATCGGTCTGAACTCACTACGTGGTGTTCACTCAATCACTGTACATGAATCACAAATGCAAATTCAAATCCTCACCGCTGACCACCAATGTTAGAATTGGGAATCTCTGGTTGGCACAGGTATGCACTTGTGACAAGCAGGGACTCTTACTTCTAAGTCAGGATAAGGGGATCACCCTTTCAAATAACCCCTGCTCACCCTTTAGGTAGTGTGGCGCAAGCAGTCAAGACTATTCTCAGGGCGTCATAGGTTAAGCATTTGTGAACACATACAGTAATACAATGACACACCACAAATGGACACCAGTCAAGGTTGTATCAAAAATAGGTTTCTTTATATAAGGCTTAGCACAAGACCAGAATAACGATTAGAAATGACCACAGTATTATTTTAAAGTTCAATGTTCTTGTAGAAAGGCTTAAAATACAAAAATAGGCTTCTTTTACTTAATTACGCTTCGTTCAAGTCTCTGTACAGTTCAAACCTGGATGTGCGACTCGTTGGAATTAAAAACAAGGAAAGTACGAGTCAAAAAATCGTTGCGGACTCCGGGGTCCGTAGCGTGCACGCTGCGGTGCGAACAGAACAAAGTACCTTGGTTTGGTGGGGTCCGCGACGGACAGTGCGGGACAAGTCGATGGGTCCGGGTCGTAGCTCGGCAGCGTATTCGGATGCTGGTCGGGTTGCGGCGTCGGGAACGCGGCGTTGGTATGGGACCTTCAGGGATACGTGCGGATGGCCCGGATCAACTTGCAGAGTCCGTGGCGTTCGGCGTTCGAGTCGTAGCTTCGGTGCGGATAGGCGGCGACACTTCTCGGCGCCGTACAGCATACGGGGAGGATCGGTGCGATGCGGCGTCTCGGCTCTGAGCACGGCACGGTACAGTACGTCTAGCAGCGTACGGACCGTACCTGCGGGACAACGAAGCTTGTGCTCAAGGCGTACAGGATTAGGCAGCCAGGGGTGTACGACTCGAATCGGCGGGGAAGGTTAGGTGCGATGCGGCCGGGAGGGATACGGTGCGTACTACCGCTTTTGGATCAGCGTAGACACACGTGCCGGGCGGCAAAGACACGGCTTCGCGGCGGATGGAGTACGAGTCATACTGGGGCCAAATCCAGCGGGAAACAAGCAAGAATTGTCGAGGCAAGGGGGGCGTGGCCAGCCGGGCAACATGGCGGACGCGAGCGACTGAGGCTCCGACCGTTACCTCCCGGACATCCTGTAAATTATCCTGAGGAGGGAGCGGATCGTGGTCGCTGGAAGCGGACCCGACGCGGGGCAGTGCGGAGCAGCTGAGGCGGCCCCGATAGCGGCAACTGAGGGGCGCTGTGGCCCAGCGGAGCTCGAGTGGCGAGGGGGCGCGCGGCGGCCTGTGAGGCGGGGCCTGCTGCGAGGCCCGGCGGGGACGCTGTGAGACGGCGCTGGCAGCGAAGCTGATCCCCTGGCGGCTGTGGACCCTTGGAGGCTGGGAGCAGCTGCCTCCGGTGACCGCGGGCTGGTGGGGGCCCTGGCGAGTGCTGAGGAGCTGCGGACACGTGGGGCGGAGCGAGGTGCCCGGACCCTGCGGGCCGCGAGATCACCACGCATCACAGACAGCGGTGAAGGACTGCGGGGAGGTGACCGCCCGGCGGGGCCAGTAAACAGGGGAGCCATGGTGAGTCCAGAGGCCGGAGTGCGTGGGAGCAAGCGGCGTGCAGCGGAGTGTCCCGAGCTGAAGGGGCCTGTACGGCGGAGTCTGCGCTGGGGCGGCTGGGAGAGGACAGTTGCCGCGCGGGAGGACCCAGAGGCAGCGGAGCGGACACTGAGGCCTGGGGCTGACGCCCTCCCACGAGAGGCGCCGCACGGAGAGTGACCGGAGTGGCGGACGGCGCGCTGGCCATAGAGGGGGCAGCCTGGAGCGCTACTCTGACGAGGTGAGACGCTCACGCCCGGGGCACTGGACGCTGAGCCGCCGGGAGAGTGACCCCGGCTGGGGGGCTGGCTGGTGCACCGAGAGGGGCCAGCAGGGACCTTGACTGGCCGCCGGCTCCTTGGAGCGCTGGTGAGGAGGTGTGGAGCCCTGAGGGGGACCGGAGGGCCGCTGCCGGTTGGGCCCGTCCGGCCGGGGCCGGTCGCCGTTTGGGGACGGACTAGGGGCCGGGTGCCGGCGCGGCTTGGAGGGCCTGCGGCGGGTCGCGTGCTTGGCAACGACCTGTGAATGCCAACCGCTCAACATTACGCGATGGGCCGGCTACGAGACAAGACGCAGCAGGGTCAGCTACGGGCCGGGACTACGGACCCCGCGCAGAGTCAGCCGGGGGGAGACGCGGAGTCGCAGGCGGCGGCCCTCTCGACCAAGATGGACACCATGCTGGTGGCAGTGGAGAGGCTCGGCGCCACCCTGGACCAGATGCGGGCGTCCCTGGAAACGAGGATGGACAAGGTCACGTCTGACTTCACCCTCCTCCATGCTGACCACCGCAAGCTGGCCGAGAGAGTGGAGTCGCACGGCCAGGCGCTCAAAGAACTACAGCCTACCGCGCGGAGCCATGGCGCGGCGTTGCAGGATGTACTGGACCGGGTTCACGCGCTCGAAAACAGGGTTGATGAGGCGGAAGGACGCTCGAGGCGCAACAACATCCGCGTGGTGGGTCTCCCGGAGGGAGTGGAGGGCAGGCACCCAGAGGAATACGTTGAGACCTGGCTGAGGGGCCTCCTGCCCCAGGGGGTGCTGTCCCAACACTTCGTGGTGGAAAGGGCGCACAGAGTGCCGGCGCAGAGACCCCGACCGGGGGCCCGACCCCGACCGTTCCTCTTCAAGCTCCTCAACTACCGGGACAGGGACGCGATCCTTGGCGAAACTCGAAGAACTGGTGACCCGACCGTGGGCAGTAGCCGAGTTATGCGCTTTCCTGACTATACCGCAGCCATCCAGCGGCGACGCAGTAATTATATGGCGGTGAAGCGCCAGCTGCGAGAGTTGGCTCTCCCTTACTCCCTGCTGTTCCCGGCCCGCCTGCGAGTAGTGGCAAAAGAAGGGACACGCTTCTTCGACTCCCCGGAAGACGTGTGGGACTGGCTGGAGGAGTCGGGACAATGGACAGGGGCGAGGCCTGCTGGCTCGGAGGTCGACGGCCGCCCGGGGAGGCGATCCAGGAGACGAGGGCGCCGAGGGGCGCGGCGAGAGTCGCAGCTGGGACCAGTGGCACCTAGCCCGGAGAGGATGCGGATGGAGCGGCAGGGAGCGCTGGAGGCAGTGGCGACGCTAGGGACGCCGCCCGCCGGTGACCGCCTGGATGCCTGCACGCCCACAGGGGCGGGAGCGAGTGGGGCGTCGTCCCCGTCCACAGTGGTCTCGGAGGACTTGCTCCTGCCAGTGGTGACCCCGCAGACGGCGGACCTAATTGCGTGACCAGTTGGCGGGACGCCGAAGGCTTGATAACAGTTGCGGGTGCTGCCCTGGGGTCACGAGGTGGCCTTGGGGCTGTACTGGTCGGATCCGGAACCCTGGACCCACTTGGGGGGCAGAGGGCCTAGAACTGGAAGAGCCTGGCCCTACGGGGGTGGGCTGGGTGATATATGTGCGTCCCCTACTATTGCAGATGTGGCAGCCTCCCGCGGGGGCTCGCATTGGACCTGCACGACGGTTCAGCTCCGGACCTGATTCTGCTCCTTATTCTTCCAGTTAGGATGGGGGAGGGGTATGGGTCCCAGAGGTTGTTACGATTGCACGAACCCCATTTGTTATCACACAACAATAGCCTAATTTTACTTGGCGTTATAGAGGTTTGGACGGATGCCCCGTTGGGAATACGCCCTGATTGTTATATTGTTCATGTTGGTCCTATTGTTTATCTGACAGCGCGTTAACATGCTCCCCCCTGGCTGCGGTCCCCCCCTCTCCCTGGTGGGGGCGCCCTGGCCCCAGTCCGGCTTGCTCATCTCGACTTGTAATGACACACACTAATATTGTGACCTGGAACATACGGGGCATGCACACACCGTCCAAGCGCTACGCCATCTTCTCCTATCTGCAGCGACACTCAGTCGGGATTGCTCTCCTACAGGAGACACACATGTCCTCGACAGAATTGGGCAGGCTTTCCCGGCGCTGGAGGGGACACACGTACGGCACTGTTTATTCGGCGCACGCGCGGGGCACGCTCATCTGGGTGCGCGCAGGAGTTCCTTTTGTCTGCACGGAGGTGGTAGTGGACCGGGAGGGGAGGTACACCTTGGTGCGGGGGAAGCTGAACGGCCAAGAGCTGTTGCTAGGCTCGCTGTATGCGCCCAACGTGGATCAGGCCTCTTTCTTGACGCGATTGACGCAGCTCCTACACCCTTACGCTGGGCTCCCCTGGCTGCTGGGAGGGGATTTTAACATGGTACTAGACGTCCAGTTGGACCGATCCTTCCCGCCCCTCCGCGCCACGGCAGTGGAATCTAACGCCCGGGCGTTGGGGGATTGGCTCACGCACTGGTCGCTGCAGGGCTTGTGGCGCACACTTCACCCGACGGACAGACTGTACTCCTACTACTCGGCGGTCCATGATCTCCATGTGCGACTGGACAGGGTGGTGGGGACCCAGTCGTTGCTCCCGCTTATCGAACAGTCGGAATATCTGGGGCGGACGCATTCCGACCACAACCCCCTATGGCTCCGGATCTGCTGGGTGGCGGACCGCCCGCCGTTGCCCACCTGGCGACTTCAGCCGAGCGCACTGGAGGACCCGGAGTTCCGCTCCTCCCTTGGTACGGCCGTCCTGGCCTACTTTGATGCCAACGAGGGGACGGCGAGCAGTGCCTTGGTGGAGTGGGACGCCCATAAGGTGGCCATCCATGGGCACTGCCTGGGGGCCCAGTGGAACATACGAAAGGCCCTATCGGACTCCCTAGTGCGCCTCGAAAACGACCTCCTGCAATACGAGAGGGAAGGAGAAGGAGGGGGCAGGCACTCGCGCAGCCTGGAGGATCTCCGCGGGCAGCACGCGGAGCTCCTGGAGCGGCTCCGCTGTCATAATTATGCGGCGCACACCGCCAGAACACACGCCAGGGCGGATAGGGCGGGCCGCCTGCTGGCCTGGATCATCCGGCAGGAGGATCGCAGGACCCCGATCGGAGCAATCCGTGGGGAGGATGGAGTGTTGGTACACACACAGCGGGAAATACACCGGGCCTTCGTAGGCCATTACAAACGCTTGTACGCGGCTCAAGGGACGGGCCCCCGGCACCTTCTCGGGGAGTTTCTCGCCTCCATCCGCCTACCCGTGGCTACCAGGGAGCATAACGTGGCACTCAGTGGCCCCCTTTCCCTAGAGGAAATCGGGGAGGCGATCCAATCGTTAGCGACGGGCAAAACTCCGGGGCCGGACGGATTGCCCGCGGAGTACTATAAGGCATACCGCGAGACCCTGGTGCCGCTGCTGCGCGAACTTTACAGCAAATCACTGGAAGAGGGGTCGCTCCCACCCTCCATGCGGGAGGCGTTCTTAGTCTCCCTTCCTAAGCCGGACCGCGATCCCACGGCCCTGGGCTCCTACCGCCCCCTGGCGATGCTTAACGTCGACTACAAGATACTGGCGAAGGCCCTGGCGGAGCGGTTAGCGCCGGTGGTCCCGCACCTAGTGCACCCTGACCAGAATGGGTTTGTCCCAGCGAGGTCCACGTCGCTCAATCTCAGACGATACTTTCGGGTGGCCGGTGAGGCAGTGCACAGATGGCCCAGAGCGGGGTGCCTCCTCCTCGACTTGGAGAAGGCGTTTGACTGCCTGGAGTGGGGATATCTGTCCACGGTGCTGTTGCAGTACGGACTGGACGGGGACTTCCTCCGGATGGTTGATCTACTTTACAGGAACCCCACGGTCCGTGTTCGGTTGGGCCCTCATGTCTCGGAGGCGGTGCCGGTGGGCCGGGGCACCAGACAGGGATGTCCCTTGTCCCCGCTGCTGTTCGCCCTGGCGATGGAGCCCCTAGCGGAGGCTCTGCGGACGACCCTGGGCGATGGGATACCACTGGGAGACGCGGTTCACCAGGTGTCGCTTTATGCGGACGATCTGCTGGTGTACGTCAGAGATGTAGGTAGTATGCCGGAGCGCCTGGCCCCGCTACTGCGGTCATTTGCCACTATTTCGGGGCTTCGCGTGAACGCGGGTAAATCTTGTCTATATGCTTTTAGCGAGGAGACTGCGGACCCGGGTTACAGCCTGAATGGCACGCCGGTACAGTGGAGGGGCGGTACCTTCCGTTACCTGGGGATACACGTTTACCGATGCCCAGTTGACTTGTTTGATGGCAACTTGGGGAGGGCGGTCACGGCGCTTGGGTCGCAGGTGGCCTTCTGGAATACGCTTCCGCTAACCACCACGGGCAGGGTGGCGCTCGCCAAAATGGTCATGCTCCCCCGTCTACTATACTACTTTGTCAACCTGCCACTGTACGTTCCGCCCGCCTTCTTTGGCAGGCTCAACCGGATGCTGCGGGACTTTGTCTGGGGTAACGCCAGGCACAGGTTGGCGCTAGCAAAGCTTTTCCTCCCGACGGACAGGGGTGGGCTGGCGGCGCCGTGCTTTGAGCATTACTACCTGGCGGCGCAGCTGCAATGGATTGCCCGCTGGTTAGCCGACAGGGGCAGGGATGACACAGCCACGGGGGCTGCCCCCTACTCATTAGAGCGCGTGACCGGGCTTTTCCACCCCCTGGCAGCGGTGGCGGGGCCGATGCCGCTCCTCCTGGCAGTGGCGCACAGGTGCTTTAAGAGGACCTTGTACTTCACGCGTGCGGTGGTGCCATACGCGCCGGCGATACCCTTAGAGGGTTCTCCTGGAGGTGGGGGGGTGCTCGCGGCCCCCGCGCTGACGGACTGGTGGGCGGCAGACGTGCACACGCTGGGGGACCTATACAGGGATGGTGCGCTGATCCCGTACGAGACCTTGGTGTCGGAGGACGGGCTCCCACCCGGTGGATTCCTCTTACACTGCTCACTACTGGCGAGCCTGACCGCCAAATGGGGGAACATGGCCGCAGAGCCTGCCCAACATCTGACCATGCAATATCTGCATGTCATGGGACGGGGCGGGCACTTGGTCCGCTGGTTTGCCGCCTCGTTGCGAGAGCACACGGCGGTTGATCTGGGCCCACTTCGTGGCAAGTGGGAGCTGGACCTGGGACGGCCGCTGACGGACAGGGAGTGGGAGAGGGTGCTCAGGAGCCCAGTGCGTATCCCCCGCAATCTGCGGTTTCGCCAAATTCAGCTGTTCATAGTCCACCGGGCCTACCTCACACCAGAGTTGATTAACAGGTACTTTCACCGCGTGGATGCGCTTTGCCCTCGGTGCCGCGAGCTGGGGGCGGGGCTGCTACACATGCTGTGGGGCTGCCCTGTGCTGCACGCCTATTGGAGGGCGGTTAGTGGGCAGCTGCAAGGGAGTGTGGGGTGCAGCGTTCCCTTTGACTGGCCCGAACATATCTTACACCAATTCACCAGATCGCCCAAAGACAAGGTAGTGTCCAGATTTCTGGACCTGGGGCTCGTGGTGGCGAAGCGCCTCATCACCAGGAGATGGAAGGCGCCTGACCCGCCGCACGCGAGGGCCTGGAGTTCATCGTTTCAGGCATGGGCCAGAGCGGAGGGGACGGCCATCCGCAGGGAGGACACACTGGGGCTGCGGAGGGAGCCCATGGCGGACCGCTGGGAACAGTTGCTTGCCGAGTTCCGGCGCTTGATGGGGGAGGGCACCACAGGCAGCAGGGATGAGGCCAGGCAGGACGGCAATGGCGCAAGCGGCGGCGTAGTGTAGGCAGCCTCGCTGGCGAACCAGTGCGGCCCCCATTGTCACAGGTCCACTGGTGAGGCGGTAGGGAGCGATTGGGGATACCTGCGCCTATTGGGGCTTGGAGGGGTGCCCCTGGGGTTGGGGGGGGGGTCGGGGGCGGACTGGGGGTGGGAGCACACCAAACACGTCAATATACACGCTGCCTTTGTTATGGGTTCTTTATTTTGTATTGCATGTTACCTTTTTGATTATATCGACGCCTCAGTTGCATTGGCAAGTCTAGTTTTCCTGTACGGCTCCATGGCTGGTGGGTGGTGGGGCTGGCCCCCTTCCGACGAGATGACATCTGAACTCCTAAGGATGAAGGGACTGGGCCTCAGGAGTGCGGTGGTGGGCGCGCCAGCAGACACCAGGCTGCCCCCCCCCCTCCCCCCGACAGTTGGCATGATTCACCAGTATGTATAAATTTCCGACTTGATGTCTATGAAATGTGATGCCGTATGATATGCTTATGTAATATGATCTAAAAACTTAATAAAACAGATTTGACAAAAAAAGAATTGTCGAGGCAACTCAGTTTTGGAAGGCAGATGAGTCCAATGGTCCTGGGACTCAGTTCAGGGGGCAAGCTCTTCTTCCAAGCCCTTGGAGATTTTTGAAACAAAGTGCAAAGTCTCTCTTAGTCTTTTCCTCTCCTTTCTCAGCAAGGCACCAACTGCAGGCCAATCCCCCAGGTCAGGGAAAGTTACTCCTCCTTCAGCTTCTTTCAGGTCCTTCTAGTCAGGCAGAGTTTCTTCGTGGTTCAATCAGGATCTGATGTCTTAGGAGCAGGGCTCCTACATTTATACCAAGTTTCTTTTGTCTTTACAGGCCAGGGGGGCCTTTGCATAATCCCAGTCCAGTTCTTTTCAGTGAGGAGCACTTTGTTGTTGGGACTCTGGCTTCTTCTTTCAGCAGGCAGGGCAGAGACATCAGACGCTCCCCAGGGGGTGGAGCCAGCATTGTGGTGGCAGAGCACTGCCCTATTCAGAGTCAAGGTGCACTCCTCCCACCCATCCTGGTGTAATCTCTCTATTCACCACCTGGTAGCCCCAGCCTGTCTCCTGGAACTTCCCAGCCCTGTCACTCAAGCTACACACAAAGAAGATAACCCCTCCCAGCAGAGGCGGACTGAAATGGTTAGGCACGCAAAGGCTAACTTTCTAAAAGTAGCATTTGCAAACCCAGGATATTAAAATAACCTTTGCTAAAAGATGTATTTTATTATTCTGAGTTCAGGCATACTAAACACGAATTTCTACCATGCTTCCTGAGCCTGCTAGGATTATAGAGTGTTATAATCTAGCAGCCCATTCTGGCCTATGGAGAGCAGGTAGCCTTACAATAGTGAAAAACGAAAATGGCTGTAATTCACTACTAGGACATGCCACACACTTCAGGGCATGTCCTACCTTATCCTTACAATGCACCCTGCCCTAGGGCCTACCATAGGGGTGACTAACATGAAGGTAAGGGAAGGTTTAGGGACTGGCAAGTGGGGACACTTGCCCAGTCAGCATGACAGTACCAGACTGCATGCAGGTTCTGCAATGGCAGACCTTAGACACATTTTACCCGGCTGCTTCTGTGGGTGGCACAACCAGTGCTGCAAGCCCACTAGCAGTATTTGGATAAACAAGCCCTTGGCACCCCTGGTGCACTCTACTAGGGACTGATAGTAAACCAAATAAGCCAAACATGGAAGTCAATTCACATAATACATTTTCCCATAGGGAGCACTTGCACTGTGGCACTGGCACAGTGCCCTGAGCAGCTAACACCAGCACAGAAATACATTGAGGCACAGACAAAAATGGAAGGGTGACCCACGCCAATGGTGCCAGGTCTAACAATTGTTATACTGATTTTTTTTATACTGATTTTCTACATTATTTATTTTTAGATTTTTTTTTAATTACAATATAATTACATTATACATTACAATACAAAATATACTTTCTCAGAATTAATTACTTTAGTTTAAATACTTTGCAAATAGGCAATAGACTTTTAAGTACAGTAGTTACCGTTGTTGCAATGGGCAACACAATTTCAAACACAATGCAACATTGAGCTCAATGTGAATTTCTAGTCAAATGCAATTAGTTCCTTAATGGATTACTTTTCTAACCAGAGGACTGGATCCTAGATTCAGTCCTTAGACATCTCCTGTAAACAGTTGAGTAAAAGCGTTTTGGTTACAGTAGTGATTTTTAAGTAATATTAATGTATTTTAAAAGTTGACACTCAGAAATATTTTTACATAAAATCACCAATGTTATCCTACGGTAGAAAATTCACTTAGCAGGTAAGTAGTGTTATTGTTACTTTTTCTTACTCAGTGGTGGATCCCGGATCCAGCACTTGTGAATCTCCTGTAAACAGTTGAAAGAATGTGTTTAAGTCATACAGACGATTTTTTAGGAATATTTTTAGTTTGTGAAAATAGACACTTCGAAACTTTTCTGCTGAAAACCACACAATGGATTCCTATGGAAGGAAATACAAGTTACTGGTAAGTACGCTTAGGATTACTTTTCAGGGTCAGTGCTGGGCTAAAAGATGCAGCACTGGGTCCTCTCCTGATAACAGGTGAGTAAATTGGAATTCGTAGTTCGGCTGATTTTAGAGGAATATTTGTACAATGGTGAAGGAAGGGTGAGGGACCTGAGGTGATGTGCGCAAACACGCCCTGTGGCGCGTTTTAAGTTGGGGAATTAATTCCTCTTCAATCCTGCGGTCCCCTTGGGGCCAAGTAGCCCACCAGGTACCTCCAGTATGCGCCAGGGAGCTGCGTTGCAGAGAGGTGTTTAGAGGCCACACCCCTTTCTACAACACTCTGCAACACAGCTCTGTGGTGCTTACTGGAGGTACCTGGTGGGCTAGTTGGCCCCTAGGGGACCTCTGGATTGAAGAGGAATTAATTTCCCAATTTAAAACGTGCCACAGGGCGTGTTTGCACACATATCACCTTAGGCCCCGCCCCTACCTTCACCACTGTGCAAACGCGCCCCGTGGGGTGTTTTAAGTTGGGGGATTAAGTCCCCTTGAATCCTGAGGTCCCCTGGCGGTTAACTAGCCCACCAGGTACCTCTAGTATGCGCCAGGGAGCTGCGTTGCAGAGAGGTGTTCAGAGGCCACGCCCCTTTTTACAATTTTACAACACTCTGCAACGCAGCTCCGTGGCACTTAGTGGAGGTACCTGGTGGGCTAGTTGGCCCCTAGGGGACCTCTGGATTGAAGAGGAATTAATTCCCCAATTTAAAACGCGCCACAGGGCGTGTTTGCACACATATCACCTCAGGCCCCACCCCCTACCTTCACCACTGTGCAAACGCGCCCCGTGGCGCATTTTAAGTTGGGGAATTAAGTCCCCTTGAATCCTGAGGTCCCCTGGCCGCCAACTAGCCCACCAGGTACCTCCAGTAAGCGCCACGGAGCTGCGTTGCAGAGAGGTGTAAAAAGGGGCGTGGCCTCATTAAACCTCTCTGCAACACAGCCCCCTGGCATATACTGGAGGTTCCTGGTGGGCTACTTGGCCCGCAGGGACCCCCAGTATTCAAGGGGAATTAGTTCCCCCTCTGCAAATGCGCCAGGGGGCGCGTTTGCAAAGTGGTGCAAGGAGGGGGCGTGGCCTCCGGCCCGATCCCCTCTTTTTTTTTCTCTTCTTTTTTTAGAAGGGGGGCTGTGTAGCCCCCCTTCTTTTTCTAATTTATTGGCCCTGGGGACCCCATCCCCCTGGGCCTGCCCCCAATTTTTTTTATTTTTATAAAAAAATATAAATCGGGAAGGGGGCCGCGTGGCCCCCCTCCCGAGGCCATAATTTGCCCCGCGGACACCATCCCCCGGGGCATGGCCCTTTTTTTTTTAATTATTTATTTTGGAGGGGGTCTGCCTTGCCCTCTCCTGTAGCCACTTATGGCCCCGGGGACCCCATCCCCCGGGGCCGTTTTTTTTTAAAGTTTTTTTTTTATTTTGTTAGGAGGGGGGCCATGTGGCCCCCCTCCCGGGCTACTACTAGCCCCGGGGACCCCATCCCCCGGGGCTGGCCCTCTTCGTTGGGGGCCATGGGGGGTCCCCAATTCCCCCACGGTCCCAGCTGGCTCCCCGCGTCCTGCGGAAGCCGGCATTGCTTTTCCACATGGGGAGCAGCTAACATGCCTCTCCCCATGTGGAAAAGCAATCAGCTTTGCTTCATTGAAGCGAGAGCAGGGAAACCTGCTCTCGCTTCAATGAAGCAAAGCAGTTTGCAATGACAGGGCGGGAGCCGCGAGGCTCCCGCCCTGTCATTGCAAACTACAGTGTCCCGGGGGTGGGCACCCCGGGACACTGCAGGAGCCGGCCCTGGGGGGTGGCGGTCCCCAGGGCCTATACAAGGCTCCAGGACGGGGGCCGCGTGGCCCCCCTCCCACATTTTCAAGTTGCCCCCGAGGGGTGGCGGTCCCCGGGGCTGGGGGGGCCTGAGAGCCTCCCCACACCAAATTGTTTCAAGCCCCGGGGGCTGGGAGGGCTGAGAGCCCCCCTACCCATTGTCAAGAAGCCCCGGGGGGTGGCGGTCCCCGGGGCAGCGGGGGGGGGGGCCGTGAGCCCCCCGCATATACTATGTTAGAGCCCTGGGGGGTGGCGGTCCCCGGGGCAGTGTGGAGGGATCGGGACCCCCCCCACACTTATTTTTTATTATGCCCCCGGGATTTGGCCCCCCTGGGGGCAAATTAGCATATTCAGAGTGGGAGCCCGCGCTGATTTTTTTTTTCTATCGGGAGGATGCGCGCATCCTCCCGTTTAAAATAAATAAATAAATAATTTGTTTTTGGCCTTGGTGGTCCTTGTGGGACCCCCTAAGCAGGCCTAGGGGGTCAGGGTGTTTCTACCCTGCCCCCTTTTCGCGTTTTGTGTCATTTTTTGGGGGGTTTCTTGTGCCTCGGTTCTACCGAGACACAAGATGGCTGCCAACACTTCCTGATTCAGAGTGTTGTCAGCCAATTAAAATTCAGCTTGTGATCGGGAGGGGGCGCGGATCCTCCGAGGCCATAGATATATATGTACTTTTAACTCTAATTTTCTCAGGAGCTACTGAACGGATTTACACCATTTAAGCAAAAGGCACGAGTCTGAACTGAGGACTACCTCTTTGCCATATTTGGTGTAATTCCGTTCAGCAGTTCGGGCTGTAGCTGCGGATAAAGGTCCTATGGGAAAATGCATGGGGAAAACGTGTTTTGGGACCCCCCTTTTTTCTCGGTCCCCCGCTTGACAAATCACCGTGAAACGTTCAGGATAGGAGCGGACCGGAGCTGGCCAAAAGTTTGGAAAATTTCGCGAAGATTTGTCAATCGGCCCCAAAGTTATTCCAAATAGAATGTTACGGATTTCCTATGGAAAATAGGTCCTAACTATATCTATTTACTGGCGAGCGCCAGTAGGTAATATATATATATATACAGTGTTATACTGTATCTGAATTTCTGATTTCATCCTCCACCTCCAAAAGGAAGTCTTGAGTGTCTCGGGCAATTGGATAACTAAATGACTTTCATTAGAGTGCAGCAGTTTTGTGGCCTGGGACTCCAGTGGTAAACCTTAGTACACATAGGATACCGCCCACTAACCCCTAACGGCCTCAGGACCCAATCTACATCACAGCGGTGCTGTGCTCATCCCCATCGTCAAGAATGATTATCTGCAGGTCAGAACTTTGAGCCTCTGTTTTTTTTTTATGCAGGTCACTTTATCCATTTGAAATAAATTGTGTGCCTTTTCCTCTGTAAGATGTGTAGTCCAGAATTTCAATAACGCCTTCAAATTCTTGGATATTTGTTCCAATGCTGCAGGCTTCCCTGAGGTTGCGTTTAAGTGCCTTAGGGGAGATTGATTGGTCTTTGTCAGAACTGTCTGGGGGAAGGTGCGGTCACAGGACGAAAAGAGGTTTATGGACCACAACCGAGGTGGTTTACACATTATACTGATGAAGTTATGGGGCCTGACATACTCAGATTACTGAAAACTGAGCACTGCTAACTTTTTCAGTACCTAAGTCTCAAAGTATTAGGTGAGCAGGCGTCCTCTTCTCCGAGGTAGTGTGTGCACTCGCAACTCAACATTCACTCAGTAGAACTCAATGACTCTCCAGCTCAGGATTTTACCTTTATTTTCAAGCAAAACCATGTGATTGCACCTTCTATCTACTGTAAAACAAATGGATTAAGCAAGAGAACGCTTACTTCTCATAAGATGCTACAGGTAAAGCAATAGTGATCTATGAAGGCAAATTACAGGTTCAGGTTGACAGTGGTTAGACTTGGAGCAGTTTGAGGAACTTTCAGGCTTTCTTCAATAGTCCTTTTCCAGGCAGCAAATGCAGAGACAAATGTCACTCTTCTGGAGCCATTAGAGGCGTTTGCTTTAGTTCATGGTTCCCTGGTGTCAAGAGAACACTCAGTCTTTATCTTCATACGATGATGCCATAGCACGGTGCAACGAGGCGTGTATCCACTCCATCGAGAAAGCAAGAGAAGAATGAGGAGTAAATCCTTGCACCTTACAGCCAACAATCTGTCAGAGTAGCACGTCAGGAAGAGACTAAAGTCAGGCCCTGACTAAACTGCCTCGCCCTGCACTTACTCCGTCTACACCCTCCCACACCCTCCATGTATGATGGGAGTGCTCAGCGAGGGACAATTGGGCAGGCTGCTGGTGAGAAGCAACTGTTACATTTCTGTAGGAAGCCCAGTTCTCCCCTTCCATTCCTCTGTGTCTTCTATTCATGGGTGTAGCTTGGTCAGTAAGATTGGGGGTGGATTCAGATTTCCAACAAGGACGCTGACCTATAATGTTAAAATACATTATACGACAAGCGGGCCCATGAGAGGGGCTAAAGGGGCAGTGGAAAGGGAGACGGATGTGGATTGGTAGGGGTACTAAGTGAGAAAAAAACAATAGTTTGTGAAATAACCAAAACATTTTAAGAGGGAGAGGGGGTGTGTGCTTTTATTTTTATCTTTTTGCCTGTGGGTGTAAAAGTTCCAGGTGAAATATGATGGCCCCTCACCATACCCGACTGAAAGCACCTGTACCCAACTATTTAACAGAAAGTACAATTATTAGTAACAGCCCAAACTCCTCCCCTGAAGCTACGCCCCTGCTTCAACTTCACAGTGTCCATCTAATTACAGTCTTTACTAGGTGAAGTCCCAAATGTATATCACTAGTCATGTAGTCACACAGTGCCATGCCATGACAATTCCTAACACCAGTCCTCTTATACTGCTTACACACATACCTTACATCCAGCATGTTAGCTGGTCATGGCACCTTTGTGAAATTTTAGAAAATGAGGCTGGTAGGCTTCTTGCTCCCAACCAGGGACAAAAAAGGGCCTGTGTAGCCCCAGAGAATCAAATGTGGTAAGCTGCCACCACTGGTAATGGTATTTCAACTGGTAGCCACATGTATTTGAAAAAAAAAAAAAATACATGCTTTGATTCTTGATTTCCTGTTACACTAAGGTCTCTGTGCATGTGTGCATCATCATTGAATGCATTAAAAATCGAAAATACTGTGGATACTTTCATCATCACAACTGATGGTGCATGTGCACACAAACAATCATGCATAGGACAGTCCCTTCACAAGAATCTTGTAAACGCATCAAGTAACATGATGAGTGAAGTTGGTGGTATGTGCGCTCCGAAGTTATGGGTTTCCCTGTGAAGGAGTGGTACTATTTGTGTTTTTGGTCACTGCTTGCTGGCTAGGTTAGTGGAGCAATGTCTGCTGGGGTGGCTTCTCAAATAGGGGTTTAGACAACCTTACACCACAGAACTTCGTATGGGCACCCATATGCTAAAGATTTCTCTAAAGAGTGGTCAACTGAGTGTGCTTCTGCCCCATTTTTAATAGCGCCTGGTATATATGAGCAGCAGCAGTATCCTATGCAGGTTGCAATGTTCTTCAGGATGGAACGCAGCCAATTTTCTATGGAGCTTGCAAAGCCCTACTTTGCTTACGTTTACAAAAAACCTTAGGCCGTGCTCACTTAGTCCATCAGATTTGATTTTTATGGTTATGCAGAGGATACATAATGGAAGACAGAAAAGTGCTGGTTCAGGAAAAAATGTGTATCTACCCATGTGGCATTGCCAAATGGGTGACACATAATGAGTTTGTTATATTTAAATAAAACAGAAGTTCTAGTGATGGGCGGCAAAATTGATCTTTAGTCCAATTCGTGGTGGCGCAATAATAAGGGCTGCCACATCCTCGATGGATACGGTAAGAAAAAATATTGGCTTTCTTTTGGGCTCGAAGTTAACTTAAATTCACATTAATAAAACCTTACCTATCTTGAAAGTATTATGGAAGATTTTTCCAAACCTGCCAGTGGACTGCTGCAAATGAATTATCAGATGACATTTCATCATGCTTGAACTACGATAACTTTGTATTTTGGCAATCCCCAGTATCTGTTTGGGAAAGGACTACAGTCCTATGGACATGTGGTAGAGGAAGACAGAATATATTTATTGTCACTTGTCCAACTTGCACTGCCTAGCTGTTCATGAAATAATTTGGTTTAAATGCCTGACTTTGCACAGAGACCTTTAAAATATATATTTTTTTAAAACAGTAATTTCATAAGAAGGTTCTTTGTCGGTCTTCGAGGTAGGATCGGCCCACTTTATGAAAGTTCTCAGGAGCCTTTAAAGAAAGCCTGGCTAGAGAAAGCCGGGCTTGCAGAGCATTATCGGTCCTTACAGACAAAGCCTTTTCTTCCCTTGCAGATTTGAGCTCGTAGAAATTATTTTACATTTAATAAGCTATTGAAAATGTGGTTATCCTGGCCTACTCCCTGTATGAATGGACTGCAGTGACTTTAGTGTGCCAGTTGTCCTACCAAGCTTGTACCTCAGTAGTGCAAAGATACCCCGTGTGATCACTGTTCTCGCTCTATACATTTATAAAGTAACAAATCTCATTTATTGACCTTGAGTAATATCGAAGCACAAAACGCTCTCCTTTGGTTGTGAGATGCTACAATTCATAGTGTCTACCAATGTTAAGATCTGAGCCTTCTTGAAGTATGCTTTTAGGGCAATACCAACAAGCATTGGCCGCTCGAGCGGCCGCGAGACGCGATCTTTGGGGGGGGGGGGGGGGGGGGAGAAGCGGGAGTTCTGTGTGCGCACTTGGCCCCTTCTCTAATTGTTCTATCTGCTGCCGTGTGAATAAGAAAACTGGTGTGAAATAGCAGTAGGGAAGGGGGCGGAGAGAAGGCTCTGAGGGAGAGTGACGTAAAGCCATATGGCTGCTTTGCGCGCGTGCATGCCACGTGCACTGTAGCTCTATGCCAGCGGTAGCACTTTGAAACTCCCTTACTAAATGTCTCGCTAGCAGCGCATGCACGCTGGCTCAGCGAGACCTAAAAATGATTTATGCCAAACAGGATTTAAATGTATGGCCCCGCAGCTTCTTGTACCAGTGCAGCATTAAATTATACTGTAAAAGAGGTTGAAGAATGATCTAGTTTAAAAAAATAAGAATGAAGGCCCTCTCCACTGCCTCAAGAGAGAAAAACATCAAACTTTTGCATTTAAATAAAAAACACGGGCCAAAGCCACCAGCTTACAAGAATGTGCAGTAACCACAAATGAAAACACACAAATAAGAGTGAGCCCACCCCGTTCTTTAGCAGTGAACAGGATTGAAGGAGGAATAGTTTGCTGTCAATTATTATGGTCACAATAGTTAAAAACAACATTTCTCACTTACCAGAAGGCAGCCACTCCACACTGGCCTAGGTGTAAGATAATGATGCATTAAATATTCTGCAGGGCCTATCAAAATTACCACAGCTGCAGCTGAGGAAGCAGACAAGTAAAATCCTTTAAATCCTTAGATACAATATATTCAATCACTCAATCGGGATTTGTAAAGCGCGGCTACTCACCGGTGAGGGTATCCAGGCACTGGGTTCTTGCTGGGCTAATCCGAAAAGCCAGGTCTGAACATTAATTAAGTGAAACACTATAGTAAATGTATCGTTTTATGAAATAGGAAAGCAGGCCTTCTGCACTGCCTAAAGAGAGACAAGCATTTGCAATGCAGTAGATGTCGAATTTAGGAGACTTTGAGCCATTGGCATTGTAAACAATAGCTTAAAGCCTCACAAATGCGTGACCTATTGCACTGCAAATGCTTTTTTTCATAAAAGCACCCCATGCTGAGCCTTCACTTTAATAGGGGCCGCGCCCCTTTCTTCAGACGCAGCTCATCTAAAGAAAGAAGAGGGGCCGCCATTAACGTGAAAGCACGGTATGGGGTTCTTTTACACAAAAATGCATTTGTTTGTCAAGTTGACAAACAAATGCTTTTTTTGTAAAAGCAACCCATGCCACAGTTTCACTTTAATAACGCCCGGGTACCTTTCTTTAGGCGCGGCTTGTCCAAACAAAGGGGCCTGGCCGCTATTAACGTGAAAGCGCAGCATGGAGCACTAGTAAACAACAACAAAAAAGTGAATAAATAGAAAAAAAACATGCAGTCGTGTGCGGCGCCACAAATAAACCAAAGGCACAGCCGCTACTGTGGGGTGCAGTGCTATAAAAAAAATGCGTTAGGAGAGAGCGTGTCTTGCCTGCAACAGCAGGCAGGTGAAAACCACTAAACGAAATAGTGCTCAGAGGCTGTAATTGAAGCCTACAGAGTAACAACACACGTAAAGGGCCAATCCTTATGGGAGGTTACAAGACGAGACGAAACGGTACTAAGGAGGGACTACTAAGTCTATTGACCAATGAAAAGCCACAGTTTACAAAGGACAATGACAAAAGCCAATGAAAAATATGTGTGGAGAGTGGGCGGAGATTCAAGTCCATACCTGAATAAAGCAGGCCTCGCAAAGCAGCGCATGCGCTGCCCTGGCTCGACCTAAAAACCCCTCAAAAGTCTGCATGTCAACAAAAGACACGGGCTTCAGTAACCGTTTCAAAAGTGCACTGAAAGCAAAAATATAAGCCTGAGCACACGTGGCTCTGTTTAGAAATGAACAGTTTGAAGCATGGTTAGTTTTCCTTCCAATTAATAAGGTCCGAAATAGATCTACAAGATTTTTCACTTACCAGAAAGCAGGCCATCCGCGCTGCTCTAATAAGAAAAAAGAGTTACAAATTCTGCAAAAGAGAAGCACGGGTCCCGGCCTCCATGTTTGCATGTTTAACAGCAGCAGCCCAAAAACAGTAGCAGGTAAGCACAAACCCGCCATGTTCCATTTAGCTCAAGGACATACATTCAGTTATTCGTGGAATAAGGCCTAAATTATCCTAAATCAACTCAAGCAGGAGACACATGGACACGTGATCTCCTTAAGAAAATTAAAAGTGGACTAGTGCACACGTCATACAAAGGCAAGATAACGTGACCCCGTCGCATTATGAGGAAACATGAATTTGCACCCAGCGCGAACATAAGTTTGATAATAAATAAACAGATAAAAATGATGAGATGAATATAACCCAGTCATTTTCCAAACAAAAGTAACACATAATTAGGGCTCCCGGTTTTATGGTATTTATTTTTGGGACATTTCTGTATGTATTTACCCATTTTTATTTTTTGTCAACTTTATCTGTATTTATCCATATTTTTTATGGGTTTTGGCTGAAACTGGTATATTTCTACATGTATTTTTTTTATTTTTTTTATTTAAACCGTTTATTACAAAATTAAAAAAATATACAAAGATGGGCCTACAACCTTCAGGCCGGCCGCTAGCAAGCAAGAGGAGCATGTGATACAAACAATAGCGCGCATGCCGCGATAAGGGAAATGCACAGGAGTTAGAAGCGGTGGTAGCCACACCATCCGGACCCCACATAACGGTTTCATTCTAATATAAATAACAACAAAAAAACAAATCCACAAGGCAACCCACAATCGGAAACAGCAGCATGTGCTCCCCTAGAGGGGGGACCCTACCAATCCATAGGAGTATCAAGGGGGGGAAAAGGTCAAGACGGGGATTAGGTGGACTCAGTGCCCGGAACCGGGGAGATAAACTGGCTAAGGGGACGGGGCCGGTGACGGATCGGGCAATAACGGCGGGGTACAGATTCCCCCGCGGTAGGCGTTCCAGGGGCCCCATACGTTCACCCATGTCCCAGGCTTACCCCTCGCAACATACACCACCTTTTCCCGAAACATGCACCAATCCATGTTATCCTTCCATGCCGAGACAGTCGGCGACCTCTGGGAACCCCACAGTTGAGCAATGTCGCGTTTGGCCACCATATATCCCAGAGTCACCCACCGCGTCTGCGGCACCGAGTAGTCGGTTGGCTCCCACACATTCAGAAGGCATCTCCTCGCTTCGGGCAGCAGCGACACACGCGTAACCACCCGCAGGACCTCATGCACACCACGCCAGAATCGCTCCACCTCCGGGCATTCCCACAAAATATGGAGAAAGGTCCCCAAAGAACCACACCCACGCTTACACAACCCGTCCACAGCATAGCCCATACGCAGTAGCCTTGGCCCCGTAACATAGACCCTATGGAGTATCTTGAGCTGGACGAAGCGAAGGCGGGCCGGTATGACCACCTCTTTCGGGGAGGCCACCGCAGATACCCAGTCCTCGTCATCCAGCTCCAATCCATCAGCCACCCATGCCTCACGAAGGTTAGTCAGCAATCCCGAGCGGTCATTGATAAGTTTTTTATAGATTAATGAAATCGTGCTGTCCGGTACATGTCCATCTAGCACTCTATCCTCCAGAGGGGAATACTCCGGGATGGAGGCAACGTCCGGGAATACGGAGCATAGCGCATGACGGATCTGCATATACCGAAAGTACTCCCTGTCCTGCAACTGGAATTCTGTCTGTAGCATCTCGAATGTTTTGAATCCCCCCCTCGTCCAGAGATCACCCACCCTGCTGATGCCTATCATGTCCCACTTCTCAAAGCCCTTCGAGGTCCACAGGGAGCCCAACTGCTCAGATGCATATAGTGGCGACGCCCGGGTCAAACGATCTTTCCACCCCATCGCCACATTAGCCGCGTGCCACACTCGTACCATGACCCGCGTGGGGCCCGTCAGACGTGCGTCAAGCGAGCTGGAGTAAAGCGCTCGGTTATAATCACCACCCGGCAGTAACATCTTATCCATTTCAAAGGCCGGGTTTAGAGCGGGCCCGTACAGGCCGTGATTAATCGCAGCCAGCTGGGAGGCCCAATAATACCGTTTGATATCCGGGAGGGCAATCCCCCCGTCATACCACGGGAGCGTCAGCTTCGCCAGGGCGATACGCGGTCTACCCTCCCAGAACAGTCGGCGCTGCAAACTCTCCACCTCGCGAAAGTAGAGCCGGGACGACGTCCATTGTGTTCTACAGAGCGTACAGGAAACGCGGCAGCGACATCATCTTAAACAATGCCGCCCGGCCGAGCGGCGAGAGCGGCAAGCGCCTCCAACGCGCGACATCCTCCTTCAGGCGCTGGAGGGGGGGAAGCAAGTTCTGACGATATCGGGCCTCCGCGTCCAGGGTAATGAAGACACCCAGGTACCGAAATCCCCGCGGGGCGATCTGGATAGGACAGCCCCGCGGTAGGATAGGATCCTCCCCAGAGAGAACATAGACGCACGATTTAGCCCAGTTGATGACAAGGCCGGAGTTAAGACCAAATGAATGCAATACATCAACCAGTACTATCAGTGATTTACGTGGGGAAGCCAGGTATAGGAGAATATCGTCAGCGTATAGAGATACGCGGTCCTCATACTCGGGGGTCCAGCGGAGACCACGAATAGAAGGTTCCCACCGCAGCCACTCCGCCAGGGGCTCCAAGGCGAGCGCGAAAAGGAGCGGCGATAACGGACAGCCCTGCCGCGTGCCCCTGCCCAGCTCGAACGGAGCCGACACTCTACCGTTCACAACTACCTGCGCCAGCGGGCCAGAGTACAACAATTTTACCCAACTGATGAATCCTGGGCCAAACCCAAACTTCGTGAGCGTCGCCCAAATATAAGGCCATTCAAGTGTGTCAAACGCCATAGTGGCGTCCAAGGACGCCAAAATGGCCGGCTCCCGTATGAACGGGACACGTGCGAGCACCCCATGCAAACGCCGCAGGTTAAGCGCTGTGTTGCGATGAGGGATAAAGCCGGACTGATCCTGGTGAATCAAGTCACACACTACGCCGACCAGCCGATTGGCCAACACCTTGGCGAGGATTTTGGGCTCCGCATTCAATAGCGAAATAGGCCGATAGGATGTGACCCGGTCCCGTGGCCTCCCCTCCTTATGGATAACCACGATAGTAGCCAGACGCTGGTCTAGCGGGAGGGAACCCGCCGAGTGGGCCGCGAGGAACATAGCACGGAGATGTGGCGCCAGCGTATCCGGTCGCAGTTTATACAACTCGATGGGAAGACCATTAGGACCCATGGCCTTGCCGGAAGCAGCCGAACGTATGGCGAGGGCAATTTCTTCGGAAGTTGGAGCGGCGTCCAACGACACTCTGTCCTCCACCGAAAGGGAAGGCAGCGCGATATCCCTGAGCAGGGCATGGGAATCCTCTTCAGAGCGGGAGGACAGCGGGGAATACACCCCACGGAAATAGTCTGCAAAGCAGGAGACAATTTCTTCTGGTTCAGTGACACACACACCATTCTGTTTCTCAATCAACGGGACAACTCGACTCGCTCTCTCTTTTTTGTCCAGCCACGCAATCAATTTACCAGCCTTATCACCCACATCATACAGTCTCCCCTGTTGCTCTCTACTGAGGCCCCTGGCCGCCTCCGTGACGAGGGCCTTATAGGCCGCTTGCTTGAGTCGGAGAACATGTAATTTGTCATCCGTCACCCCACATTCTAGATCACCCTCCAACTCGGTTATCTCAGCTTCAACACGGGTCACCTCCTCCCGCTCGCGCCTCCGGGAATGGGAAATAAGGGACAAGGCCTCTCCCCGAAGTACCGTCTTGAACGCCTCCCACAGTGAGACCGCCGATGACACAGACCCCACATTCTCGTCAAAGTAGCGCTTAAGGGATTTAACCAGCTCTGCGCGAATGGTGGGGTCACGCAGGTACCAGGGATTAATCGGGACCACCCTACCCTCTCCCCTCGGAAGAATATCAAAGTGCAACAAGAGCGGGGAATGGTCCGAAATACCCCGTGCCAAATGGCGCACCTCCCCTATCCTCCCCACATGCGCCGCCGGAACCAGGACATAATCTAGCCGTGAGAGACTACCATGAGCCCCTGAATGGAAGGTGTACTGTAGCTGCGTGGGATGTTTCAGACGCCAACAATCCACCAGCCCCAAGGTATCCAAGAGGCCAGACAACCACGCCTGGGCACGGGGGAGATCCCTAGGGGGGTGACGATCCACAGTTCCGGAAACCACAGCATTAAAATCCCCCCCCACCACTAGAATCCCCTCCGGAAGGCCAAGGAGGAGGCGCCCCAGATCCGCAAAGGTGGTCGTCTGCAGCCCCGGCGGGACATAAACAGACACAAAAACGACCACTCTGCCCTCCATTCTACCCACCAAAACCGTGTAACGTCCCCTGTCGTCATGGAGCACCTCATCAATCTCCAACGGGAGCGAGTTCTTAACCATAATGCCCACACCCCTTGAACCAGACGTGAAGCCCGAATGGGCCACAAGGCGGTAGCCCCGTCGATTCATAGCACAAAAGGAGTTGCCAATGAGGTGTGTCTCCTGCAGAAAAACTATATCGGGCGAAATTCGCTTCAAGAACTGCAGGACCACACCTCGTTTTATCCTGTCCCCCAATCCATTAACATTCCAGGACAACAGACTCAGTCCCCTACCCCCCATCATAAACAGAAGCCATCACTCGTCCCCCACAGAGCACTTTAGAAATGACACAACGATACTTTTGCCTTGTGGTATAAACGAACAACACCCCACCCCAACCCACCCACCCCAACAAAACTCCCCCCTCCCTGCACCCCTGCATGAGCCCAGACAGCCCCCCCAACTTGCAGTGTGCCTGTCGCCCCTATATAATGAAACTAGCTAGACCCCCTAGAGGAGGAAAGAGTACCCCTTCTAGACCCCACACAACCTCCAAGGGAGGGGAAAGAACAAAGACAGAAGCTTGGTCGAAAGTGGCATCATAGTCGTCCAGAGTGAGGCCCAATATCAACCCCTCAGTCCCGATCCAGTGGGCCGTCTCCTCCCGCCGCCCTCCCCCCACCATCTCGATCACTACCCCCAGACAGAGTGTCCAGCCAGTCCCCGGCCGCTTCGGGACGATCAAAAAAGTGCGTGCGACCATCCACCTCTACCCGCAGCTTGGCCGGGAAGAGCACGGCGTATTTTAAGTTCATGTCCCGGAGCCGGCGCTTGACACCCAGGAAACTCAGTCTCTGCTTCTGGACCGCTTGGGTGAAATCGGGATAAAAGTTCACCTCCATATTTTCCAGCTTAAGCGGCCCTTGAAGTCTGGAGGCTTGCAAGATCGCGTCCCTGTCCCGAAAGTTAAAAATCCGGGCAATGAGAGGCCGCGGAGGGGCTCCGACCTTCGGCCTTCCCCCGGGAACTCTGTGGGCCCTCTCCACGGCAAAGAATTTACTCAGTCCCCGAGGCTGGAGATGGGTAGCGATCAGGTCCTCTACAAAAAGATCCGCCGCCGCCTCCTCCCGTCCCTCGGGTACTCCGATGATGCGGATGTTATTCCTCCGGGCCCGACTCTCGGAATCCTCTAGGCGCCGATCCATAAGCGCACTCGCCTGACGAAGTCGGTGCACCTCTGTTTGGAGGGCCGCCACCTCAGTCGTGAGGCCCGACGCGGTTCGGGCCAAAGAATCAACCCGGTCGTTGGTCTTGGAGAGATCAGCCCTCACCAGGCCGACATCCACGAGGACCGCGTCGATCTTATGCGCCAAGGTGTCGAACCGCTGGCCCACCGAGGCCTTCATCTCAGCAATGGCGCCCATGACGTCTTGCAGAGTCAGATCCGTGGGCAAATCCGGGGCATCAGGGGGGCCCTCAGAGGACTTGTGCGGTCCGCCGGGAGATCCCTTCTGGAGGGTATAGCGGTCCATGATGTTGGCCTGATGTACGGCGCCACGCCGGGTCGACTTGGTCTTCGACCGATCTCCGTCTTGTTTCGTGGCCATCGCCATGGGTCACACACCCGCACCAGCTACGCCGTAGAGGGCAGGCAATCGAGGCCACGAGCTCCGGGGGGCCACCCCAGGTCGGCGGGGTGGGTCACAGCCGGTAGGCAGGCAGGGTCTCCCAGCGAGGCCACACCAACACAAAGAGCTCCGCGATCTCACTTGCAGAGACGGCAAGGGGGTGCGAAAGTGAAAGCGAAAGTGCGGGGTACGCGACTCGCCAGGCCCATCCCGCCGTTGTTGTTCACTTTGCCACTAGGTCACCCCCCAGCGCAAATCCGGGGTCCGGCGAGAAGTAGGCCGCAAACTTCAATCGGTGCTCACTCCGGTACCCGAAGTCCGACTCGAGAACGGGGAACGGGTACCACCTCGGCTCAGGCTCACCAACACAGTCCCCTCAACCGAGGCAGGATGAAGACAGGATAAACGTAGGAGGTTGCGGAGGTCCTCGGGAGCCTCGCACCTACGCGGCCATCTTGGTTGCGCGCTAGGCTCCTCCTTTCTACATGTATTTAACCAATAAATATGCAGTCATTCTTGATTGCCTGCCAGGTTTCAGTGATATGAACACCCACAGAAGATAAATCAATGCACTTACATGAAAATATGCACATTTCAGTACCAACCTTGTTCATATCTACTGCTGTTTAAGCCTCTTTACTAAAATTCCTTTCTTTTTAACCCCCTTACCTATCAATCCACACACTTATTGGCCGGGCAGTCAAGGCAAAGTGTATTTAAAATCACTCAAAAAGCACCCAATTTCCATTTTTATCCACATTTAAAAATAAATACGGACAAGAAAATAAATGGTTTTCTGTCTGTATTTATCGGTAAAAATCTGTAAAAACAGAAAACAGGGAGCGTTACACATAATATATGAATGAGGTCAGGCCCAAGCACCGATCTCCCTAAATAATACCCTCTTAAGTGTTAAAGGGGAACATGCAGCACACTCACTTTCCTAAATCAGAGAATTATTTTTGTACGAGTTTATATAATTTAAAGGATTTCTATAGCTCGGTGAGTGCCTTTTTGCTCACTTCAAAGCGCTGACATAATTGTGGCCCAGCCCACAGGCAAATGCCATGAATCTTATTCTCTCACACTTACTTTGCAAGCAGAAACTGTCCTTCTGGTACACACTTGCTGGAACATGTTAACCGGAAGTGTAGGGGCAAGGGGCTGGCAGGCAATGAGTATATGCTAAGGAGAGTGGGCAAGCTTTCCTCCCGCTGTGCCAGGCATGCAGCACTGTTATATTTCACCAGTATATATATATAGTTCCTTTCCTGGATAAACATGTTACTGTTCATTTGAGCTCCTGCCACTGTTAGTGGCACATTTCAGGAGCCTGGCACAGCCATGAAAATATGCCGTTGTGATGCAATATTTTTTCTTATTAGCATATTGCTCAAGTGACTGGAACAAATTTAGTTTGCCCTTTGCAATAAATACACTGTAAGCTGAATGGGGCTCTTTCTTAGCTATCAACACAGGGTACTGTAGTACTATTACGTTATTTATGTATTTATTATGCCTGGTGATGCAAGGCCAACACAAGCCCTTACATGAGATTTACTTTGCCGCACAGAGCCAACTTGCACGGCATAGTTAATCCGGAGTAATGCTTTTTTTGTGCCCTAGGAAGGCATTCCAAGGGTGGAGCGTGGATGTTCCCACGCAGCCACTAAGGGTTTTTGGCACATTCCCACATTTGCTAACACTAGTAAACCTGTGAATGTGTCAAAATTGTATGCCTCCCGAGGGGAGGAGTATTGAGAAGTATGTTTATTTCGCCTTGTTTTTTCCTCTTTCTACAGGTTCCTCATTCTGCAGTACACATAGAAAGAGGAAAAAGCCTCAGAGGATTGTTGGTGCACGGGTGCCTGTGTTGGCGCTAGTGCCAGCGCAGAGGGAGAGCAGGAATGTGCCATGTCTTAGTAGATAGGGCACATTCCTGCCCTCTCCATTAGTGTAGGACTGCACACCGAAGCAAGTTGTCTTGCTGCGTTGCACCAAATATTAGTAGATCTGTCCCTTTGCTCTTACCCTGTATTTAATGTGCTTAGCGGCTGAGAGGGTGGTGTTCAGGGTACTAAAAGGTTTAGCAGTGGGTCCACTGCAGTAGGCTCCCTCTTGCTTGCCTTCTCCTGTACACCCATAAAATCAGAAATGTGTAGTCATGAAGTAGGCCAGACAAGAGTAGTAGCAAACTAGAGGTGGGGTGCTAAGAATGAGCAGTGCAGAGGAATGAAAGGGTTTCGGTGTAGCCAAAGAGATGAAAGCATCACCTCTACATTCTGGGTCTTCGTCCCATTCGTTACTTTCATGAGGAGTGTCAACATTTCTAAGGACAGGAAATGCTAACTGTAACTCCACCCACCCTCAGGCGTGTACCATAAGTAGGTTAGCAGTACTTCCTGTTTTGTTTCCTGTCGGCACAAGGAACAGGGATGCTGAGATGGTAGCCGAGCAACAGCCTACAGGGCTTGTGCGAAAGCTTCTTTCCCTGCAGGGCTTGGAGAGATCTTTTCTGCCTAAGTGGGAGCTGCTGAGTATGGGGAGTGTTGGAATGGATCCCTGAAGCTGTGATCAGTGAGAGTATGCCACTTAACCATGTGCACGTCTTACCTGGGTGAAGACATGGCTTTCAGCATACTAAATACTCTTTCTACTGGATGCCTTGCAACCTGATATCAGGTTGGATTCGATTTAAACATGTATGTTTAGCCCTTGTAGGATTGTGCAAGTTGGGTCAGGGAATGCATGCAAGGGTAGTGTCTGAGGCTGGGCAGGTGCGATCATCTTCTTTCCGCACACACATGGACCTCTCGTCTGCACATACGCGTATTTTCATTTTCTGTGTGCAAAAGTAGAGCGCAGGCGTTTTGGCAAATCATTGCTATTCCTCCTTTTGAGGAGGTAAGCTTTATGGAGGAAAATTCATATTCTTAGTGTTTGTAGTGGTGTGTGGTTGTTCTGGCATCCTGTTGCATAACAAGGAATCATTCTGAAACAAAAGGCATGCTCCTCCATCTTCTTCCACTCCTAGCAGGTCTACTCCTTCATCACCACCATATGAAAAGAGCAGAGGAGTTGAGAAGGAAGTGGATATAATTAAGCAGCATATATTGGAGACATTAGACTCTTTGAAGAACAACAGCAGGGACAGTAAAGGCATTTCTGTAAAAGATTCTGTGTATTCTGACCACGCTTCAGAGTTTTCAGATGAGGTCTTTTCTCCTCCTTGGATTAAAAGGGGAGGTATATCTATAAGGATTTACTGAAACATGTCAGGGATAATATGGGTTCACTATAGGGGAAGAAACTGGTTCTTTGAAGGACACTTCTGTGTCAATTTAAGAAACTTCAAAGTGTGGGACAGCTGAAGGACCAAGATCGGATTAACTTACCCAGATTTATGCAAAACTTTATCCCTTGGAATCAATGGAAGAGAAGCTGCCTGACACTATCAATCTAGATTCGGTGGTGGCCAGTCCAGTGGGCAGATCCTCGCTGGGAGAGAAAACTATTCTCACAGATCCAGTAATAATATGGACACTGCCCTCTGGAAGGTTTACTTTGGCTCAAATGTAGCTCTATGTTCTGGTGTGTATGGGGCCTACACTTCTCAATCTCTGCCCTAAGATTTCAAGGAAATATGTCTTGTCAAGCAAAATGGATCTTGAAAGAGTCACTGAGTGCATCCAATTGGAGAGTTACCAAGAGGATTCAGAGGTCTATTCCACTTCAAAGAGCATCCACTGATCTCCAGTGTGTTGCTAATGACGACCACTCTGTCAGTAGCCTGCATAAACCATTGGGGCAGCACACTTACATTCCCTGAATGCCAAGTTGCGGGTCACGTACACACCGTGCCACTGGAACCAAGCTATACCTGACTGATGAGCCCTAATATGGATGAAACCAGTCTTGGGGTGCTTGTGTTCCGTTTCCAGGAGGACCTAGCCTAGCAGTTCGGGCTGGACTGTTCCCAATGGAGAAGGGTCAAGACTGATTTGCATATGGCTGGAAACAAACTGAGGTGGCAAGGTGTGCAAAATAATGATGGAGTGGGATGTGGCCTAGGTATTTACCAGTGCCTGAGATTAATTCAAGCGCTCCATCCATCATTGTTGTGTAGACACTGTCCAGAGCAACCCTACTGGAAATATGTTCACGATTTGACACCACCTTAATGGCCCTCATTTTCATATAGAGCAAATAAACTTGTTCCGAGTTTCTGCTCCAGATTGCCAGACCAGGGAGCTTGTGGAGTGGATGCATTGCTTCTTAAAATGATCGAAAAAGCTGTTTGACTTCCCACCATTTCCATTGAGTCATGAACTTTGCACACAGTTGTGTGGCATCATACTGGCCAGGAACGACATTGTTTTGGTGGGGTGCAGTTTCTGGATAAGGCTTCTTCTTGGCTTGGTAGGATATAGTGGTGGGTCAGCATGCCACTGAGCGTACAGACATCAGTGGGAAGGGGTGGAGCAAGGGACGAACTGGGACAAAAAAACAGGCCGGGGCACCTAAATAAAGTGGTCCACATTAGTGAACCTTATTGTTAAAAAGTAGTAATATATTGTAAATAAACAGTAAAAACTGGTGCACCTGGTCATACAACTGGCCCAAAACAACTAAAAAACAGATCCACAGCCTGATCTGTCAGACCAGCCTATCGGGCACTGCCTGATTGCCCTATAGGCCAGTCCGACCCTGGGTGGGGCGGCAGTATAAGGTAAGCCTGCACAGTCTTGGAGAAGATGTAGAAGCTGTGTGCAATTTAGGTGGCACAGAAGAGGAGTGGTGATCAGTAGCAAAAAGGCAGGGAGCAATATGCACATGGGGGAAAGGGAAGCAGACAGGACAGTGACAGCAATGGGCCAGCAGTTTCCATTGAAGGCCATTATAGGATGGTGGGAGGAGGGGTGTCGCATAGAGATGACGTAGAGAGATGAGGAGCTGTCAAAAAAGGCACTTCAAGTGGCAGTGAGGGCAGGAACAGAACAAGAAGAAAAGCAAAAGGGATCAGAGAACAAGGAGAATGACAGGAGGGAGGAAAGAATAGGAAAGCAACAGTGCAGACACAGGGTACATTGGCTTGGGCTAGTGTTAGATTGGTGGGCAGGAGGGTCTGCGCCACCCTGGGGGACCGAGGAAGTGCAGGCAGACCCAAATGGAGGAGCTGTTGAGTGGTGGGAAGGAAGATGCTTGTAAACTGTGTCAAGAATGGTGAGGATCACACCAGCAGAGTCTGGAACCGCTCAAGGGCACCAGCACAAAGACAAGGAGGCGTCCAGGGAAACCTAGCTGACAGTGGTGACCAACAGAAAGTTTCACTGGCCGGCCAGAGATGTTGGCCACAAGGGTGGGACTGTCAGTAAGGGGATTTGGCCTATGAGGAGTAGTTCATGGACATGGATTCAGGTGAAAATGACATGGAGGAAAAGAAAATGTAAGATGACAGTATGGAGAAGCAGCAGGGTTGACAGACTGTAGCAGTCAAGGAGAGGATGGCTGGGCACGTTGCGCGACAAAGGACTTTGGTGGAGGCCTCACAGAGATGAAAATAACATGGGAAGTGAATTTGTTTCTTTTGTATAGGCCAGAAAGAAGTCAAAGCCAAGGGAGTGAAAGCAGGGAAAACAGTGACAGAATTACGATACTGATGAATAGGACAAAGCTTTCACAGGATACAACGGCTCACCAACAACAAGGTATAAGGTGTTGGTGGAGTGAGTTGACAGAATCGCAAGAGGAAGGAAGAAGGTGTGAAAGTGTGTATTGAGCAGTGAGAACATAGAGGCTGACCTGGGCAAAGATGGGGTACAGAAGAGAAGGGTTGCTGGAATATTGAATTGCCCCTATTTTTTTCTTATGTTAAGGCGCCCACTTGTCCTTGCTCTTCTCTACATCTAATTTTCACTGAGTTATATTCTGAAGAAGCTCTTATATGGCGTCAATTTAAACAGTGTTGCCATCAGGGATTTCCTATTTTAAGGTGACACTGAACATTGAAGGAAAGAGCTATTTAAAGTATTTTAATAAATAAAACAATGTGTGCAATTATAGCCTTATAGCCAGCTGCTGAGAGCTATACTGGTTGTTAAAGGCCCTGAACCCTATAATGAGGGAGAGGGCCTTTAACAACCGGTAAAGCTGGAGGCAGAAGGGCTATAAAGCTTTTAGATCATTCTAAATTAAAAAAGGAGAAACATGAAGACAAACAGTGCAATGTTGGAGCTCCGGAGCTACTCTATTGTCTTCCAATAGAGCTCTCAACATTCCTAGGTTCTAATAAATATTTGAACATTAGAATGTTGAGCACCCCATTGCAGACAATGGAGTGCTCTGGGCTTCTACGGGCTAGTGGAAACCCGCAGAACAACATTCTAATGTTGTTTTACATTCATAGGGCCTGAGGGGATTTAAATCCCCTTGGGCTCAGAGAGGTCTTTGTTTCTACCAATTAGAACATTCTGCCCTCAGCGGGCTCTACCGGCCATTAAAGGCCCGCTCCCTTGTTAAAGGCACCTTCAGCTTGGGCCTTTATTGCTGGAGCAGGCCTTTAATGGCCGGTAGAGCCCGCTAGGTCGGGCTCTAAGGCTATATTAGAGCATAGGAATGTTGAAAGCTCCATTGAAGACAATGGAGCAGGAGCAGCCTATATGAACTGGTATAGGCCCTCTGCACTCAACATTTAAAAGTTCTAATAAATAGCCTCTGCCTTTCTCTTTCCCTGTCCCTCCAAAATATATGGATTGGGCAAGGGAAAGCAAAGGACAGAGGATGTGCTGCAGGGCGCACCGGAGCCTTCCCCCTCCCTCCTCCCTAGCTCAGTGTCACTTGAGCCTCAGAAGGAGGGGGGGAGAATGCTGGTCAGCTCCTGGGTCGCACTGGCTTGGCTGAACTACAAAAAGCAATTCAGCCAAGCCAGGAAGACACAGGGCCTGTCTTCAGTTTACTTTTCACAGCTCTTGGTGTGAATGTTCTAAGGCTAACAGCTGTGGCCCTGCATGCCACTGTTAGCTGTACAACATTCACAGCAACAGCAGTGAACAAAGGCATCGCAGAGCCCAATGGGATTTCAACCCACTTGTGCTCCGTGAGGCCTTTGATTTACTAATTAGAACATTCTGCCCAGATGAGGTGGAATGTTCTAATAGCCTTATAGCCTGTCGTAGTTGGCGATACTGGCCATTAAAAGCCTGCTCCCTTGTTAAAGGCCTTGAGCTCGGGCCTCTAAGGCTGGAGCGGGCCTTTAATGGCCGGAATAGCCATCTACGGCGACTATAAAGCTATGATAATGCATCGTGAAGGAGGTGGCACAAAGGTGAAAAAGAAGATACGGAGAAGGTCTGAGGTGGGAGCGAAAAAGTGAAAAATAGTAAGTATTAAGGAGGACAAAGTTGCTGGTAAAGAGAAAGACAGAGGAAATACACAGTTAAGATCACAAAGCTACTTTATGTAGCGATTATGAAACTGGTAGGTGCACAGTTAATGGCAGCCAAGAAAGAGTGAAAAAATGGAAGGGGGCGTTTGAGAGCATATTTATGTTGTTGAAGAGGAGTAAACGGTGATCATCGAGGATTGAAAATCTGTGCTTTTTAGGTCTCGCCTGAGACAGCGCTTTAGCGCTGCTCTGGCGAGACTTATAGTAAGCACTTTTGGAAGTGCAAACGAGTGCTTTCAGGCCGCCAACTACTGTGCATGTGTGCCGGGCGCGCGCACCATTTGGCAGCCTGAAAGCACTCGTTGTCTTTCACTTTCGTGGCCGCTCGGCCGCTTTGATGTTTTATCGTGATCGCGATCACTTTCACATTCGCGGCCGGCTATGCTACTGCGTTCTCCGAGCAGTCTTATCTTTACCGCTTCCCATGGGTTAAACTCCAGTGCCTTTGGTAATGATACCTCTGCAGTATATATGTTTATACTGATAAGTGGTGAAATCGATAGCTGAATGTTACTGAAACGGCGCATAAATCAATTTCGCTGATCGTGTTTAAAGCCTCTTTTGATCTTGCAAGTGGCCCAGCAATGTTGTGTCTGTTTATAAGCAACGCCATCTCTACTCTGAAGGGCTCAGATTCCCATAAACAGGGTTTCATCAAGCTGGCAGATCAAGAGGAGAGATGGCTCGCATGAGCTGTGAAACCCAGCGGCCTCGTTTTCCCGCTTAACTGGAGGCAGAGAAGCATGTTGTCCCCCTTCATACAATAGGGCTACCGTCTCCCTTTCACCATTTTCAGGGTTTCCACGTTTTATTGCATGCAGTGATTTTCAAACCAGTTTCCAGCTCTCAAGCAGTGCTTGTTCGAAACTGGCGTTCATGAAAATTATAATCTAATATGTATTGGTATTGCTTTTAATAAAAACGGATCTTTTAATAGAGTTTTTAGATATATTTGTAATTCATTTGTTATGTGTTCCTAAAGCATCAATGCAGGGCGTGCGAGCTGCAACGCACTGAGACCAAGTATTCATAGACTGGACATTAAGGAAACGGCATAATATAGGATTTTCGTATAGTGCTAGCATTGTTTGCTACAAAATACATCTCTCTCTGATTAAATGTAAATAAAGGAAACTTTGTGTTGCACGTTGTTGTGCCCGTGTTCTTTGGGTATTTTAGTGTGTGCCCCTCATTGTATTTGTCTTTCTTCCCACCCCCACTAGTCCTTGAGAACTTTTCTGGTGCACACACTCTTTTTTTTCTGATGGTTACCTATCACTATGGTATGGGTCCCTAAAGTAGTCTACCAAGTAATGTTTTCCATCTTCCAAAAGACAAAATAGTAAGTGCAGGTAGTTGTCATCGTTAAACGGCAGGCAACTGCTTACAATTGTAATTTGATCCATGTGAAAGTGTTTTTGATTAGGATCCTGCGTGCATTTCGGACTGCAGCTGCCATTAGTCAAACCACAAAAAGAAAAAGAATAAACTGAATGCAGTACACTGTAGTTGAGCAATCAAAACACACAAAAACATGCCTAGGGCATTTAGAGATAAGGGACATGTATGCTACCGAAGAAAGGTGCAAAAACGCCTTTTGTGGGCCCTGGATATGCTTTGAACTCACCCGCGAGGACTGCGGTCGACAGGCAGTGAAGAAAGAAGTCTTGCTACCAGCAAGCATTCGTCAGAACACGACACTAGAGTGCATGAACCTGGTGGCTCTACAGCTCAAGATGTGGTCTCAGTGTTACTGTTATATAACATAATTGCAAATACTGCTGTACCCCCAACGAGTCAGGGGTGAGGATCCCATGCAGTGGTTTAATTTCCCCAAAATACGATTTCATTGTCCGGTTTTGAAAGCAAATCGTATACTGGACGACTTCTAGTTTTCTGCAGGAGAAAGTGGCCTCTTTCAAAGGGGGAACTGAAGAAAAGTAAGTCTTGTCGCGCATGGCATTCCAAATCCAGAAGACGGTACAGAGGCCTTTATGAACGTTGCAGTGTCTGCCTCAACAGTACTTCGCAGTACTGTAGAAATCCTTCTTGGATCAAGCGGCAGAATTCATGCCACTATGTACACATCAGACTTGGGAAAGGTGACTGGTCCCCTGAGCATCTTTTATGGTGGTGTAAACACACGGGGAACTTGCTGCAATGCCCAGTGTGTGCAAGAGGTGTGAAGTGGCCGATTGGACCGAGAGACTCTTTCCTAGATGTTTTTAACTGTAATGAAGATGTATGGGGGGAGGCACATAGATTTGTCTGGGCCTATGCTTTCCACTTTGGCCTACAATAACACTAGTGTAGCGATGTTAAGTGCAGAAATCATCTTTCTGAAATACAGGATATATTTGGTGACCTGTCCTAATATGTCATTTTTCTTCCCCGTTTTCTTCCAAATTATGCAAAGAAACGAGCTTGTTGTCAACAGCAAAACGATCATGTTGTTCAGTCTTAAATTTGTCAGTGCAAGGGGCATCCTTATCCATCGTTTAAGAAACAGTAGCACTGTGTGAATGGGTGAGGCTGGCTTTGTGAGATGCATAACATATTACTTCTCAATGGTACGTAGATTTGAGATAACTATTCATTGTAGTACTCACAAAAACCTTTGGACGTTGAATTAAGCACAAGAATGTATATTGCAATAACATTTTTTTGATTGGTCCGTTCATTTTAGCTTCAACGTTCCATTGGGGATTTACACTGGGCAATGTACAGACCGATGTTTAGTATGGGGTTAGGGACTGGAATATCCAAATTAATATATATTTTTTCTTGTCCTCTTGAGGTGCCCTTTGGAAATTCACAGCCATTGAGAAAGCACATTTCTGGAATTTACAACATTTGAGCAAACAGACAAGCGCTTCCTGTGATTACAGGAGATCAAACCAGGCTCCAAGCTGCGTTTACGGCCTCCACACCCGCTCTGGCAGGAAGGGCAGCCTGCCATAAAACTGCAGCCAGCCTTCATCTCTGGGGTGGGGGTGACGGGAATGTAAAGCTATCAGCTGCTCCATGTGACTGTAACTAGAAACAAGCATTTGCAATGCAATAGGTCTCGCATTTATACGAGTTTGAGCTATTGGCATTGTAAATGACAATGCCTTTTATTTATGTTTTAAAAACCCACACATAAATAAAATGCATTGCCATTTACAGTGCCAATAGCTCAAACTCTTAACAACTGCGAGACCTATTGCATTGCAAATGCTTGTTTCATTTAGGTGAGCGTGATTCGGAAAGCTCAGGTGAATTTCGGGGGCTAGGAGTGAGTGTGCAGAGGAGTTTTGTGATGGTTGGCGAAGGACGATATTGTTTGAGGCAGGGTTGGACTGGCCTATAGGCAGTGCTTTAAATGGATATATAGAAGGGCTGATACTCACTATCCAGAGTACCTGTGTGCTCCTGAGAAGTGCCGGTAACCTCCCATTAAAGGGATTGCAGTACTGCTGAGAAGTGCGGGTATATTCTTCCTTTCAAATTAAAGAAGTGCAGGTACTTAGTACCGGACAGTACCTGCCAATTTAAAGCAGTGTCTGTAGGGCAATCGACAGTGCCGGGAGGGCTGATCTGACAGGTTCGTTTGTGGGTCGTATTTTGGCTGTTTATTTGCCTGTTTTATGGTTTTGGTGGGTTTGATTTTACTGTTGATTTCCTTGATATTACCACAGACATTCCTTGCAGTAAGCAAGAATGCATACAGTCTCCAACACCATCCTAGAACACCTATATAGCATGTCTTTACAAGTTCAAAACTGCCCCGATTTGCAAATTTGGGCTTCTCTTTTAGCTTCGCTAACATGGGATACTTTTATTTTGGTTCCCGGGCCTATTTTCTGTCCCAGTACGGCCCTATTTCAGGAGGTATTATATCATGATTCAGGCTCCCAGATGTACATTTTACTGGCTTTTACAAATAAGTAAAGGAATAAAAACAATTGTTTCCCTGGATGTAATATTTTTTCAAATATGACTAAAGCCAGAAAACAGATCTTTTTTGTGTGGTTCCAGTACTGTCAGTAAAAACGACCACACCAGTAGCTATGCAGAGACGAGTAGGGTAGTGAAAGGGGAGAAAATTACCTAATTACGTCTGCAAAACACTGGAAGTGCACGTGTACATGCTACAATGCTCATGTGTTACTTATGCTAACCTAACAGGCATTGAAGTATGAATATATATTTTTTATTGGTTAAAAAAATACAGAAAAATAAAAGTTGAAGGTTCATATTTTTCACAAAAAACAAAATAATAAAAATATATAAGCCCATATAGTCTGACCACAGAATAAATTTGGATAAATACAGACGAATGTGAAAAAGAACTAGAGACCCTATCAAAATCTGTGGTTACAATAGATGGTGACTGTTGGGCCGCTGGCAGCCACACTCTGTGATTGGGCTACCCTCGTGCGGGAGTTTCACCCATGGAGGGGTGGGGAGCGTTGCACAGGGTTCGGCTAAGGTTGGAAGAGCATTTTGGGTATTGGAATATTGGCAGTCTACTGCTTGTAACCAATTGTATTGAATTAAAATATACCTAGCCCCCTCCGTAGAATCCCCCAGGAAGGGTTTACACATATGACTTGGTTGTGCCTCAAGATTCAGGAATTCTGGGGTAGGTGTTGTGTAAAGTTCACACAGTCATTGGTAAAAGACCCACAATAGACTGAAGCAGTGTCTATTGAGGCTAATCCACTAACCCAAGAAAGGGAACATGAGACACAAGTTTGCTGCACTAGGGGTCATACTGTCTCCAACCATTCATATAAAAGTTGTATTTTATAAAGTATTGCATGCAATTAAATGTTTTTTTGGTAATATTGGCACAAATCAAACATTAAATAAATATATTAGAATTTATCTCCAACCACTCAGACCCAACATAGCTAGATATGCAGAAACTGACAACACATGTGGTAATCCAGATGCAGCTAACCAGAGAACAAACGAAGACCTGGCTGACAGGAAAGTGTTGCTCCACGTTATACACGGCCCACCAGAAACTAGGCCGCCATGACACTGATAAACAAAATTACATAGCATTAAGTTATGACACGTTTAAGTAATCCAAAAAGAAAAAAGACAAGACGAATCAAATCAAATACGGGACCAGGGAATAGATGCGAAGCCCATAAGTGACTACAGTAGGACTGGCGTGAGTGCTGATGTGAAGAAGGAATACCTACCTTCAGGAGACTGACCAGTGTTAGGCCAGGGAGCTGCTAAGGCCGGGGGAGGATTGCGGAGAGGAGTCCTGATAGATCAGCCATGGAAATTACAGATCCCAGATGCAACACTTACAGATGCTGCAAAGTACTATTGTTCTATTGTTCTGTCTGTACTGGATAATCAAACACTCATGGATTTGTCATCACGTGGTTGGGTGGTTTTCTGTGATGTTACTTTGATTAGCATAATTATATTGGTGTAAAGTTCTTTTTAAAAGAAAGTAGATTTTCATGATTCTTAAAAAGAGGAGAATATTCTTCCAAAAAAGGATGTCTACAATATTGCCCACAGCAGCCGCGGCCCGTGGAGGGAGTTCCGTGGGGCGGAAAGGCGGGGCGGGGGAGGGGCAGGGTGGAAGGTACTAAAAACCAGAATATGGATAATTGGAGGTAATTAAACAATTAAATAAATAAAACGAATTTCGTTGTGCGCCCTGCATCGCAAAATGTACCCCCCACCCTGCCCCTCCCCCGCCCCGCCTTTCCGCCCCACGGAACTCCCTCCACGGGCCGCGGCTGGCCCACAGTAGTTGCAGTCAAATACCTCCCAGATATAGCGCATGTCACCGCTGATGAGACAATCATCAACAAACATTTTTAACAAACATAGTTGCACTCAGCATATGAACAATATGGAAACTCCTATGTAGACTTAAATCAATATAAGCAAATTTTCTTTTTTTGGTTGTCTGTGGAGAATGTGAGGGATTAGAACTTAATGCTCAAAGCAAAACTCTTTAAAATGTGTGAGAATCACATTAAGCTATCGCGTTGGACAATGTGTCATCATGTATAGAAGAGGCTTTGGGGAAAGTAACTCTCTAGGTGAAATATGGAGTTTTTGGGTCAGCAAATAAATGACCCCATTGCCAAACATTCCTCAAATTACCAGCCAAACTCCAATCCCTGCCAACTGACTTGTAGAGTAAGGGACTTCAAGGATCAGGTGTGTGGTGGATATATTTGCAGACGATCCCAAAGAGGCTCCCTGTCCTCGTGATCTCATATCTCTCTATATCAATGTTTTTCAGTTTGCACCATGTCAGCTGTAACTGGTGTGCTACTCGACTAGATTAAAGTATGCTCTGGCAGAAGATATTCCTCACTAATGTGGGAGAAGATACTGTGTAAGGTTTCTGAGACTGTTCTGCGTATTCATTATGTATAACTAATGATTTGACTAATCATTCTGGATTTTTATGTAAAGCGTATATATATTTTTTAACTACTGGTTGGTGTGTTGGTCACGGTTTCTGTCAAGTAGGTATTCCTAATCCATGTAATGGAATGTTCTGGGTCCCAGTAGATCAGTGGCCAGGCTTACAGCAAGGCAACCTAGCACAACTGTTCAGCCAAATAAAGCCCAATAGTTACCCTTGAAGTCCACAATGATGTAATTTCAGTTTATTTCCCACCCAACAGAAGATTAAATCAGAGCACACTGTGTGCAAGGAAGTAACAGAAAGTAAGAGTCAGAAACAGAAGAGATATGTCGGAGGATGATTATTACAGCAGAAGCTGGTATGTGAGGATTTGCCTTGACAAATCTTGCAGCAACCCTTGTGGTGCAGGGGCAATACTGAGCTAATTCAAAGCACACTCTTAACAAAATAACTGAGCAGTCAAAACGAGTCACAGAAAAAAGTTTAATTGTACAACAGGACCTCCTATGGAAAGAAAGCTGAATTACAAACTGAAGTTTCCTTTGGGAACTAATTACACTTCAGACTGTCTGTTGAGATCGAATTTTCCTCTAGATATTAAGCTCCCCTTCGTGTCTGCAAAATCTATATACAATTTCTTAAATAGATGCAAAACTTTCTCAAATAATTTATTAGATTTTTGTTTTTTTTAAATCTAGTCCAGTCTCTTCACAACATTATTTCCAGAGGCTATGTGAAGGTATAGGATTAGCCACTTACTTAATGTAAATAATTGTCAATTATTTGGCCCTTAATGATTATACCCCCCACGCCAAATGTGGCAGGTCATCCTAGGTACTGAGCTTGAAGCAGATATAACTTAAGGTACACCAGCTCAGTATTATTTATTAAAGGATGGCTCCTTATAGCTACCACTTCTGTACCATCTTCTCTCTTTGCCAGATTCTTCTCTTAATTAGAGATCCTGGTAAAAAGTCTAGTATTCGCCTGATAGAATAGGTTTCTCCTATACTCTGTAAATGAACGATGTCCCTCCCCTGCGGACAGGAATGGTGTTAAAGTACTCAGCATACCACACTCATTCATGCATTTGGTTGCAGTTCTAAAATGTACTACATGAGAGAAGCTGAGAACTACATCGGTTCTTTCTTGATCCCCCAATCTTCAGGTACCAGTGGGGAACGATGGAGAGATGCTGGGAATCTGGTTGGCTTGGTCAGAGTCCAACCGCTCATGTAGAGTGAGTTGTGACCAGGTCCCCCCTTCCTCTTTTCTGTTCATGAAGGAACACATGGAATTTTTTTTACAGAGAAAATTACAGTTCACACAGAAGGTCAAGCGAAGCCAAAGACAGAGTGCACCCAGAACCCCATCTATACTTGCCTCCCCTAAATCAGTCCATTAGTTTGAGTGGAATGCATGACCTTTGTGGTGCCGACCTGACACTGGGTTACCTGGTAATCCTTTGCTGCTCCAATGGAGTGCTTGTGAGCGGGTGAGCCCCGAGGTAACCTCTTCCATTGAGGGTGAGGAACCACAACGACCAGGATCCTTCATGACGGGGGAGGAAAACATTAGGGCCAACCGCCGACAAATCGCGGCCGGAGGAAAAGACACACCCACCTCTCATGTCTTTCCGTCCTTGAAAGTGAGGACCACCCAGGAAGAGGCGTCGTTGTCCAGCGGAAGCGAAGCCTGGAGCGGGGAGTCGAGTGCGGAAGTGCGAGTCACCCAGCAGAAGAGGGAACGTGAAGACGGCGACCAGAGCAGAGACGAGGAAGAAGAAGCAGACGACCACTGGACCAAGGAGTGGTGGCGTCCACCGGAGGAAGCTGAAGAGCGGCTGCAACTCAGGAGAGTTGCGGCGGAGTCGGTGAGTGACGCTGGTTCAGGGGAAACCGGGGAGGATTAGACAAGGGGGGGAACGATCGCATTTCGAGACAAACGCAGTGAGGAAACCTTGATAAAGATCGTTGGCACATTTTTTAAAATTGTTTGTTTTGCACCGCGTTGGAACCTCCTTCACACAAATCTACCCTTGTGCTCCTCCACATCACCTCGCATTTCCCTAGTGTCGGAACAGTAAGAAAGTCCTAGGGCTCACCGGGTGTTGGTGACGGGAGTTATAATAATACTAGCTCACTGCAGAAGTCACTGACGGCCATCATTGTTTTTCCCCTTTTACGAGCCTCCGGTCAAGGACACCACCGCGGACGAAGCCGAGCACCAGTCGATGGCCACCGGCCTTATCATTGAAGATACAGAGACGACAACACCACCAACCCATTCTGAGGACTCTGAATTGGAGGAAGAACAATCCCCTTCTGTCATACAACTCCGAACTGTATCACTTGACAATAAAATAACTGTTGTTAGACAGGATATAAAGCCTCCGCGTCTGTATATCCGACCTGCCCTCCCACAATTGGTGTCAGAAGTGGGATCCAGCGGAGACATGGAGGCTGCGCTGGCGAAAATGGCGGAGAACCAAGAACACCTGGGTAAAGTGATGGAGAGGTTTCTCAGCGTAGTGGAGGAAGACCGGAAAAAGATGCAGAAAGTGCTGACGGGACAAGGACAGGCTCATGAGACAGCAATGGACAAGTTCACCGAGGCCCTGGGCCATCAGCGAGGACCCACCTCCCTTCCGTCCATGGTTCTACAGAGATATGTCAGTGGGGAAGACCCAGATTTTTTCTTTAATAACTTTGAGCGGATAGCCATGGCGGCGGCTTGGCCTGCTGACAAGTGGGGACAGTACCTGGGACCCCTTCTGTCAGGGGATCTACAAGCCTCCTATCAGGCTGCGACAGTACAAGGAACGGTCCCCTACGCTGATATCAAGCAATGTATTATGGAGAGACTAGGAGTCGATGATGAGTCCTACCGGATAAAGCTCAGGCAAATAAAAGAAGGCCCCAAGAAACCACACGGGCTCTGTACTTCAGGGTGAAGGACATAACAGACAGGTGGCTGAAGCCTGCCACTACTGACAAGGACGATATCATGTCCAAGATATACCTGGAACAATATTTGCCTTCCCTTCATCCTCCCATACAGAGATGGGTTAGACAACAAGCCCACCTCACCCTGGAGACTGCCGTAGAAATAGCCAGCGCATATAATCGTGCCCAGGAAATACAAAAAGGAAAAGACGACTCCCCGTGGAAAACAGGCGGTTCTGGAACACACCGGCCTCCTATAGTAAAGAAATCGGAACCCGTGACCATTGTTCTCGGACCTCCTGGAATACCAGTGTTTAGACCCCCACCACCTGGACCACAGTGTTTCCATTGTGGAGGGATGGGACACATTGCTCGATTCTGCCCCCAAAAGGAAGAGCCCATGGAAATAGGGATGGCTCGCAATTATTACTGTTCCTCTTCGGAGAAAAGGCTTCCCCCTTATCATTGTAGAGTAACGTGAACGGACAACCCACCATGGCTTTGGCTGATACAGGATGCCGACAAAGCATCATCAGACCCCAAGACCTAGAACCCTGGATCGGACCCATTGACGGGATCGTGGCTATTGGTTGTGTCCACGGTGATACTAAGCAGTATCCCACCACCAAGGTCCAAATACAGCATCCAAACGACCCTGGCACCTCCTTAAAAGTAGGACTCATCCCCAATTTGCCGGAACAAGTCATTCTTGGGAATGACTACCCGAACCTACCACAAATGCTAAAGCGAGTCCCCGAGATGGAAGAGGACTGGTGGGCCACAGCCCCCTTTTCTGGAGAAGAAAACCAGGAGTGGCCAGAATCCAAACCACGGAAAAGCAGGAAACAAAACAGAGCAAAAAAAAAGAAGAGTCCCTACAGCGTTGCCTATCTTACCTGACGAAAACCCCTGGGAAATGGATAGAAACATCTGTGCCACTGACCGGGAAGATCCTGTGTTGCAAGAAGCTTGGAATGCCGCCCTAGACCAAGAGGATCCCCTACATGTAGGTCCTTATTTTTTGTTAAAAATGGGTTACTGTATCGAAAAGGAAACCCCACCCAGACACCCCAGTTACTGATTCCAGTACCCTTTAGAGACAAAGTGTTATTTCTAGCACATAGCCACCTGTTGGGGGGTCATTTCGGGGCCGAGAAGACCGAGAAACAGATAATAGAGAGGTTCTATTGGCCTGTTATTTACCAACAAGTAAAGAGGTACTGCCAAGAATGCCCCGTCTGCCAGAAAAATAGCAGGTATAGACCCCCCCCCGTACCCCTCCACCCACTCCCTATTATAGAGGAACCCTTTAGTAGAGTAGGGATGGTTATCATAGGTCCCCTATTACCCTCTCGAAGTGGGTGTCGGTACGTGTTGATCATAGTGGACTATGCCACCTGGTTTCCGGAAGCGATAGCCTTACGCCGTCCAGATGCTACCAACATTGCAAACGCCATGATAACAGTATTCTCGAGGGTAGGGTTCCCAAAAGGAATTTTAACAGACCAGGGAACTCACTTCATCTCTGAGGTTATGAGACAGGTGTGCGCACAGTTACGGATCCATCAGATCCGAACCGCCGCTTACCACCCCCAAACAGATGGGCTGGTGGAGCGGTATAATGCCACACTAAAGACCACGCTTAAGAAACTCCTAGCCCTAGAAACAAGGAAATGGGAGGACATGCTACCCCTGGCCCTGTTCGCTATATGATGTAAAGTACAGAAAAGTACCGGGTATTCTCCTTTTGAGTTGTTGTTTGGTCATCAGCCCAGGACACTACTGGAGATGGCTCAGGAGAAATGGCAAACCGAAACAAATAACACCAAACCCTTTGTCGAATATGTGTCCAATCTTAAGACCCACCTAGGACAGATTAGAGCCATTGTCCGAGCTAATCTAGAAGAAGCACAAACTGCACAAAAAGCACAATATGATAAGAAAACCAAAGAGAGAGTCTTTGCAGTAGGTGATTCCGTACTACTTATGATGGCTTCTTCGGACCATAAATTGTTGGGACAGTAGCAGGGCCCCTACATTGTGACAGAAAAAGTAACGCCTGTTACCTACTGTATCGTGATGGATCCGGCTAGGGGCACCTCCCAAATATATCACATCAACCTACTGAAGAAATGGGAGGGGCCCTTACCGACACTCGTTACCGAGGCGGAGGCAGCGGTTCCTTTGTTTGTGCAGTGTATGGATCCAGCACTTCCCCCGCCCTAAAGAAGAACCTATCGGACGTTCTCATGCCTCTCTGTGACATCTTTTCTTTGACTCCTGGACTAACGTCCATGGTAGAACATGCCATCAAGACAAACCCTGGTAAAAGGGTACGTCTCAGACCGTATAGAATACCCGAAGCACACCGAAAAACTATCCTAGAGGAAGTGGAGAAAATGTTACAAATGAACATCATAGAACCCTCCATCAGCGAATGGAATTCGCCGATAGTTCTCGTGCCAAAACCGGACGGTTCGGTACGTTTTTGCATCAACTTTTGAGAAGTAAACAAAATCTCGGAATTCGATACATATCCCATCCCAAGAGTGTACGACATGGTGGAGAGAATAGGAAAGGCCAAATATATCAGCACTGTTAGACCTTTGTAAAGGGTATTGGCAAATACCCTTATGAGACCAAGATAAAGAGAAAACGGCTTTCTCCACACCAGATGGGCTATACCAATTCAAGGTGTTGCCTTTTGGGTTACATGGAGCTCCGGCTACGTTCCAAAGAGCCATGAATCAGATCCTGCGGCCCCATGAAAAATACGCTGGCGCATATATAGACGACATAGTCATCTATAGCGATGATTGGGCTCAACATATGTCTCACCTGTCTCTAGTAAAAAAAGCTCTAGGACTACACGGCCTTAAAATCAACCCAGCCAAAAGCCGTCTAGCAGCCCAAACGGTGCGGTACTTGGGCTATTTACTGGGAAAAGGAGTCATTAGACCACAGGATTCCAAACTAGCTGCTATTTCACAAATCCCTTTACCCAAAACGAAAAAAGACCTCCGAGCCTTTTTGGGATTAGTCGGTTACTACCGACGGTTTATTCCCAATTTTTCCCAAACCGCGGCCCCTCTCACTAATTTACAACAGAAAACCGTAAACACAGAGGCAAGACTAGGACAACCCTCACAGGAGATTTTACAGGCCTTTGAATCACTTAAGAACTCCCTAACATCAGATACAGTGCTAGCCAGTCCTGATTTCTCACTCCCTTTGGTCCTCCAGACCGACGCCTCAGAACAAGGACTAGGGGCCGTCTTATCCCAGGTGAACAAACAGGGGGAGGAGAAGCCCATATTGTATATCAGTAGGAAGTTGTTTCCAAGACAGCAAAACTATGCTGTTATTGAGAAAGAGGCTTTGGCCATCAAATGGGCTATAGAGATATTAAGATACTACCTAGAAGTAAGGGAATTCACCCTTTTTACGGATCACGCCCCTTTGGAATGGTTGGCACGAAACAAAGGAAACAATGAACGAGTGCTAAGGTGGTTTCTGGCATTGCAACCCTACAGATTCCAAACACGACACAGAAAGGGGTCAGATTAAGGAAATGTGGACTTCCTGTCGAGATACCCACAAGACAACACCCCTAGTGGTAAGACAGCAAGGGGAAAGGGATGTGAACGGGTGAGCCCCGAGGTAACCTCTTCCATCGAGGGTGAGGAACCACAGCGACCTGGATCCTTCATGACGGGGGAGGAAAACGTTAGGGCCAACCCCCGACAAATCGCGGCCAGAGGAAAAGACACACCCACCTCTCATGTCTTTCCGCAGCACAACACAGAGGTAGAGAGGGGAGGAGTTGACACCGGAAGCGCTGTTGCGCCGTCCTTGAAAGTGAGGACCACCCAAGAAGAGGCGTCGTTGTCCAGCAGAAGCAAAGCCCAGAGCGAGGAGTTGAGTGCGGAAGTGCGAGGCACCCAGCAGAAGAGGGAACGCAAAGACGGCGTCCGGAGCGGAGACGAGGAAGAAGAAGCAGACGACCACTGGAGTGCTGGCGTCCACCGGAGGAAGCTGAAGAGCGGCCGCAACTCAGGAGAGTTGCGGCGGAGCCGGTGAGTGACGCTGGTTCAGGGGAAATCGGGGAGGATTAGACGAGGGCGGAAACGATCGCATTCCGAGGCCAACGCAGTGAGGAAAGCTTGATAAAGATCGTTGGCACATTTTTTTTTTTATTGTTTGTTTTGCACCGCGTTCGGACCTCCTTCACACAAATCTACCCTTCTGCTCCTCCACATCACCTCGCATTTCCCTGGTGTCGGAACAGTAAGAAAGTCCTAGGGCTCACCGGGTGTTGGTGACAGGAGTTATAATAGTACTAGCTCACTGCAGAAGTAACTGACGGCCATCATTGTTTTTCTCCTTTTACGAGCCTCCGGTCAAGGACACAACCACGGACGAAGCCGAGCACCAGTCCCTAGCCACCGGCCTTATCATTGAAGATACAGAGACGACAACACCACCAACCCATTCTGAGGACTCTGAATTGGAGCAAGAACAATCCACTTCTGCCATACAACCCCGAACTGTATCACTTGACAATAAAATAACTGTTGTTAGACAGTATATAAACCCTCCGCGTCTGTATATCCGACCTGCCCTCCCACAGTGCTGCATGGATACTACTAGTTATAGTCAGTGATATGGGCTCTGCCTGACTCACCGGAGCATATATCATCGGACTCCTCATAGGGATCATTCATAATGGGCCACTGAGGTAGCCAGGGATATTCTTATGCCTTTGTTGTTTCCGGAAGGGGAGTAGGGCCTGGTGTGGTCTTTCGAAACAGAAGGCTCCGTAAGACTCTGTTTTGATCAGTCTCATGAGACCGGATTGCGTGAAAGGATAACATGTGGCATTCACTCAGAGAAATGTAAAACAAGAGGTTTCTCAGGTTGTTTGGCTAGTGCCGCACCACATCCATCCAAGCTGCAATTCAGAGCACCCTCCTCCGAAAAGTAAGAGGGTTGGTGGTTCAGATTATTTGTAACTGTACGCTCCTAGCTTTTGAGGAGCCACCTGGACTCTGTCAATAAAGAAGAATTCAGAGAGCTCTAAGCTGTTGTGGACCTCGGAGGCATTGGCTCTTCACATCCCGTAGGCACTCCCTTAGGCCTTGGGCTGACATATCGAACCGGAAGTCTTAAACCCTGTCATATGAAAAAACCCTCAAGTTAGTCCTCCAAGCACTCCCTGACTAGGACCAAGTGCAGGTTGGTGGTTTCATATTCTTCCAGGGAGAAAATCCAGAGGTTGCACTTGAAATTGCTCTTGCTAGCAATCTGAACCTGCCTAAAACCAGACAGCAGGTGCACAATACTTTTGAGGGGTCCACAGTTGGATACCACCTAGATATATTTTGCAGGAGTAGATACCCAAGTCAACTTGCTAAGTGCACATAAGGGAAATTTAAGGCTCTCTTGGTTCGACGTGGGTTGCATAGCTACATTTCCAGCAGGTAGAGATCTATGCTGCTGGTCCCCTAGATTCATGTAGCACTAGTACCAAATGGTTTATAATTAGGGCTTCTGGTTTTATGATATATTATGTTTTTTTTACATTTCGATCTTTATTTATCCATATTTATTTTTTGGCCATCTTATGGGTATTTATCCATATTTATTTTGTGTTTTGAGAATAAATGAGGCTGTAAAATTATTTATTTCCAGGTTTAACTCTTGGATGTGCACTCATTCATGAATGCCTTCACATTTTAGCAAATTAAGCAGCACGTATACCAGAAGACTACACTCACAGTTAGATATTAGCATTATAGTACAAATATTTGTAAACATATGCCTGTAATTTTAGGAAATCTCATCCCTTTCTTTTAACTCTCCATGCTGTCTATCCGCTCAGCTTTTGTCTGGAATTCACGAAATACAGCGTGGAGTCTCTCACCAGAAGCACATTTTTCAGCATTTTTCCAATTTTAAAAATAAATACAGACAGGAAACACATCGTTTTCAGTCTGTAAAACTGGAAAACCGGAAGCCTTATTTATAATGGTGGGTATGGATTTTGTCACCAGGTACAGTTACTCAGAGGTTCTGATAGAAGTCATCATCAGATCAGTAACTGAGGCACTGGTGCAGGCGTTTGTCAGGGTCAGCTTCTCTGAGGTTATCATCTTGGCCTAACAGCACAGTAGCCGGGCAGAGTGATAAGGGATCTCTCGCATATCTGTGACGTGAACCACTAATTACCATCCCAACATGAATGGGTTCTTTGAGAAGATTAATGAGACTCTAGAAAGCATGCTCAGGGCCGCCGAAGAGGCAGTGGGAGAAGTAGTCTGCCAATCTCATTGTGCCAACTGGGCTGTGCCACAGGAGCCCAATGGTTCTCTTAGCTCCGGAGTGAATGTTGAGTGAAGGGACTGCTACAACTCAGCTGAGACAGTTGTGAAAAAACTGAGATCAATATATGGCTATGGTACCCTCTGTGCTTGAGATATGGGAACAGGAGTTTGTCTTTTGACACATGAATAGCTAAAGGAGAAAAAGCAGGTGTGTTATGACCAGCATGTCTGGGTCAGCCTCTAGTAGAAGGGGCTGGATGTCTCACTGATGCAGAACCACATGTATAATGCCTGAACTGCCCCCTTCCCCACCAACAGGGTCCTGAAGGTCAGTGACAGCAGCTGTATGACTGTACGAGAGAATAAAAGAGATGCTCATGGTTCCATCATGAAGCATTACCATGGGTATACAGAGGTGGCCCTGCAGGTCTGGGGCCCACAGGACTCAGAGGAAAAGGGGACATCGGCACCAGATTTGTCTCCAAAATGCCAGATATAAGGAGACCAAGACAAAAGGACCAAGGCATCCAGGCAGCATGGTCAGGTATAGAACACCTACTGCATACAGGTTGTGGGCGAAAGGAGCTATAGTTGTAAGAGTAATTGTGAGTTTTTAAGGAGCAGAAACTGTAGGCGGCTGATTTGCATGCCAGCTCCTGCCCACTAGAGGAAACCATTTTTAACAAAAAAGATATAGTCAAAGGGGACACACCAAAACATTATTAGGAGGCCTGCTAGGGCCTCAGGTCCTTCAGGCTCGCTGTTGGGGATCCAAGTGCGGAGAGAGCAGGGGTAGCAGAAAAAGGAGCAGTGGAAGGAGCGGGCAGAATGGGGCCAGAGCAAAGCAGGGACAGGAGAAGGTGGCGGAGCAGAATATACGTGAGGAGCAGCAGAAAGAACGGGGCAGGGTGGAAGCGGCTAAATGGCCACAAGGGACGATTTACAACAGCAGTTTGTGTCCAGTTTTTCCCAGCAATATTGCACCAGTACTATGGTGGTTGGTCTGCACAACAGTGGCAAGGCAGCATTGTCAGGGGAAGGAGGTGTGACGTCAGTGCGGCCTGCTCTCTGCGGCTCTGTTGAGGGAATCTTTTTTGGTGGTTTTCTTTCTCAGCTAGATTGCTTTCAGGAGATTTTTTTAATCAGAGGTATCCAGCTGAAATAGAACACCACAACCCATAATTATGATAAAATTGTTGTACCATGATTAAACTGTCTTTAAGTAAGATAGACTGTGTTGAGTTCGTCTATTGTATTTGGATTTAAATAACTTAGAGAACAAATGTCACTGCAACATATATGTACAGGCCGTGGTAAAGTACCACAAATGCCAAGCGAAGTGCCGAAGACATGTTTGCAACACCTGAGCCTAAACCCTGGGAAAGACATCAGGCTCTGGGTGCACTGAAGAGGTGCGGACATGTTCAAAAGCAGTATAAAAAACAGCCTCTGGGAAGATATGAACCCAGAACTTTAAAGAGGAGCAAGGAATATTTTGCTACAAAGTCCTCGCATCCTAACATTCATGCCCAATTTCATGCCTAATGTATGGCTCCCCAAAAAAGCAAGGGGAGTATAGGCGAGGTCGAGGAACCAATGTTTTTTTCCGTCAAAGGTTTTGCCGCTCTACTGTTAATATAATAGATTTCTGGGCTTGAGTAATCTGCCAGTGGCCACTATGTCAGTGTGCTCTGTAGGTCCCTACACTCTCCCATAAGCACCGAAGAACTATAAACTTGTGTTAAGCGTGCAGTCTTGTGGCAGCGAGGACTGTTGGCAGATCTCTGAGACGTTGGCTGGTGGAATCGAGTGCAATTGGTCACTTCAGTCACGCTTACATATCACACACAGCCGATGACCCAGTCCAACCAGCCTTTCAGAGGCTTTGGACTGTCTGACGTCCATAGTATAAGCCAGACTATATCCAGGAGTGCAGCTCTCCAAAGTCGTTTCCTCATCCAGGCATCAGGAAACAGACACAGTCCCTTAGCATCAAACACTGCCCATTCCTTCATGCAAACCAGGATCCGTTCACAGGGGTCCAGTGCATAGTTCAAGATGCTGCATTGTTGCACTCTTTCTAAATATAAAACAAAATCCCGAGACACTCCAGGGATCAGATGTCTCTTGCCTTCAAGGCTCAAGCAGCAGTCAAACTCTCAAGGCACGCACATGGCCTTCAGAACAGAGATATCCTATGGGTGATGCAGATCTTACAGTCTCAGGTTCCAGGTAGCAGAGCCATTCCTCAGGTTACACAGGTGGCTTCAGACCTATATTTTGGGTTTATTTATTGCCCTCCTTTTACCTCACTCAGACCTCAGAGACCTCTGACAGCTGAACTATGGTTTTGGTTCACTAAGACATAAAAGGCGTAGGGATTTCACAGGAGGATAATCTCTCCATTTAAATGGTATTCCATGTAGGTATCTCTGACATCCGATTAGAGTAGAAGATATATGCTGATGTCTCTTGCAAGGCTGACAAATATTGTCACTTCATGAGGCAAAGGAAGATACTTCTTGGGAAATTCTAAGATTCCAGAGTTCTTCTTGTAAAGTAGAGTGAATGGGAATTCCGTGCTTGTGGAAAACCCTCCCAGTGTTGCCAGAAGCGCTATCCAGTGGTTTCTCCAGAAGCATCATAGGCGGGAGTCAGTGCAGGCCAAGCCAGGCCTGTTGAATTGATGATCCTGGCCAGACAGCTGCTCTAAAAATTGAGAATCTCCCCTCTCCGGGGTGATAAGCCTTGCCACCCAGTACAGTTCATGGAATGCCTGCCTGCAGTTCGTTCTCAACATCAAGGCTATGGATTTCCTCATCATTGTCGCACCTTGGAGGCTGATGGATGTTATCTTGGTTCTTTACAAATCCTACATAACATTGGTTGGAGCACGGCTGCCCTCCCGAAGCCTACCCACCTGGCTGGCGCGTGCTGTCCCAGAGAGTCACCAAGAAGGGCGGACACTTCGCAAGGGGCCGGCACAAGGATTGCCCATCGCACAGTGTCCGGACACAGAACGTCCCAGTGTTTTCAGATGCCTTGAAGGGCTTTGTTACTTCAAACCTCAGCCCACAGCCTGGGCTCAGAAGGCCAGTGTCACCCAGCTGAGGCCGCACAAGCTTGAGGTGGGCGGAAGGGGCAGTAATCAGGAGTTGGGCAGGTTGTGCCCCAGCTTCCAAATCCAGCACAACGAAAGCCCGGATCATCTTCTCACCTTTTCTACAGCGAAGGCGCAAAAGCCAACAGGAATTGTTTTCGTCCCCTAGAAAATGAAACAGAGGAGTCAATGCCAAAATTCTAGGACCAAATGTAGCAAATCTATAATAATAACAATAACAATAATAATGTTAGTCTTCATCTACCCAGCACAAATCACAAAGTAGATTGTGTCTTTGATTTTAAATCATCAGGAGGACGAACAAAAGTAACATTTTTTACAGACCACAAGTCCTTAAAAATTAAGCGGGGACTAATTAACATAAGCTATGCACAATAACTTCTCATGGAATAACTCTTCATGGCGTGATCTCACAGGAAACGATGTCACAGCTCTATTATATTCTAAACGGAATAAGTCTTAGTTTTGGTCAACTCGGAAATACAAACTTTATTGGATATATTATACTTTAATGAAAAATATGCATACAATGTAGATATTCCTATCCATGCCAAACATCCTTGCCTACCTCTGTGAAAGTGAAGCACTGAAAACTATAGGTACGATATAAGTTTATGCTTATGGGCTAACATATGAATATATGAACATTTAAACATGTTCTAAGCATAAAAATAAGAAGTGCACATTCCTTGATGTACAATTAAACATAAATTAAAGACATGTATACATTTTATTACAAAGTTACACCTTAGTCCTTTATCTGTAAATTCTTCAAGTTGATATCAGGGATAAAAGGAAGTCAAAGGCATTTAGTTGCAATACCTTAAATATTACACGGAACAACATACCTAAAAAGTGAAAAAAAAATATTATAATTCATTTTTTCCTTAGTAAATCATCAGTTTTCCACGGATACAGTGTCACGACTTGCTCCCTGCATTCTCGTGCTCACCACCAGGGGGCTAAATTGTGGGACTCTCCAGTGTCATAATAAGCTTCCAGACCACCCCCCCACCTTCATGCATATACTGACTTCCAGTCATTTGCATTCTACTTGCAAATTGCCATCCATTCCTAATCCATGCTGGGTTTTGTGAAAGCCAGCCTGCTCATGTTTGAAGCCAGCCTGCTCATGTTTGACACTCTGTTACCTAGAATTCCCTGCGCACTGCTTCGTCTCCACCCCTGAAGGCCAAGGATGGGTGGATGAATTCAGCTCATCTGTGGATGGCTGTTGCTAACCTGCTCACACCTGATGTGTGTGATTACTGTGAGCTCGTTGAAGCCCCAACTCCCTTCAGTCCAAGGTTGGTCATTGTAGCTGTGTTCTGGTGAGATCGATCCTTGTTTCCTGAGCTTCTGATATTGCTTGATTCCTGATCTATAGTTAATCCTTGTTTCTGAGCTATAGCTATTCCTTGAGCCTGAATTATGTTTCCCGAATACCTGAGCTATAGTTATTCTTTGATCCTGTTCCTGAGCTTCTGATATTTCTTGTTCCTGATTTGCACTGCTTGCAGTGCTCTCTTGACTCCTTGTTTCCTGAGCTGTAGCTATTTCCTGTTTCCATGAACTAGCACTACATGTAGTGCTACCTGGACTCCTGAGCTATAGTAATTTCCTGTTTCTGAACTAGCACTGCCTGCAGTGCTACTTTGACTTTTGAGCTTTTGCTCAATTCTTGTTTCTGCTCCAGCACAGCCTTCAGTGCTACTGTGCTTTCTTTACTCCTGATTCAATTCTATTCTAGTATACCCTTGTATCCTCTCCTTCTGTATATCCCTTTCCAGTCCCTGCTTTTCTTCCCATTTCCTTGGTTCCAGTACCTAGTTTATAGTTTTTCTATTCCTGCTGTCTTGCTTCTGTTGCCTTGTATGTTTGTTACTTGCTTTCTGCCAAGTGTGCCTTGTGATTTCCTTCCTTTCCCGTTAAGCACTCCTCCTTGCTAGCTCCTTGTCTATTGTGCTTGTGTTTAGTTCTACCCCCTTGCTGTTACTGCCTTGCGTGCTACTGTTTGATCGCCAGGATCCGTGGCCACAGCTGACAACCTAGGTGGTATTTCTTGCTCGCTGTGAGTATTGTATTTGAGTTACATTTATCACATCACCATAGGTATCAGCTCCACAGACCCTGTCCTTGCATGCATATCCTATATGCACCGGCGGCTCACCGAGGGAGTGCTGCGGGGCGGGGAAGGGGCAGCGTGGGGGGTAGTAAACTCCGGCATACGGCGGTACGGAGTTAAGTAAATAAATAAATAATACAATTTACATCGCGCGCGCTGCATTGCCGAGTTGGCGATGCAGCACGCGCAATGTAAATTTGTTTTATTTATGTAACTCTGTACCGCCGTATGCCGGAGTTTACTACCCCACCCTGCTCCTCCCATCCCCTGCCGCCCCACAGCACTCCCCAGCGAGCCGCCACTGCCTATATATGGGTATCTGCAGTCAGTATCTGTAACAGCAATTGTGGGTGAGGAACTTAGCTTCAGTCTTACTGTGTGGAACCCCTGAGTGCTTTACCCCACTTTCCCTTTATTGGTAACGTTGTTGTGTGTATGTGTACATATGTATATATGTCTGCATGTCCATCCTGGGTGTAGTTATTCGGAATGCTAAATTGCCTCCTGAGTGCCCATTTTTTGAGTCTTAGCCATCTTGTTCACTTGTACAGGCTTTCCCTTTGAATACCTTTCTCCTCTGACTTTCTGTGTGATCCTGGGCAGCACTGTACTCCCCTTTCTGTGTACATTTTCTACGCAGTTCCCAGTCCTTGCCCAATTCCCTGACTGTGTTCCTGACATAGTCCCGGACAGTCCCTGACAGACAGGGCATTTAAGCTTTGAAGGACTCACTTCACTAGGCTCTTGATTTGGATTATAGCAGAGAGAAGCAGTAGCCTTTCTGTGTCAGGGCACTGCCATCCACCACCCAGCCGTCAAGCCAGTGGCAGAGGCAGGATAGTGCCAACCAAATAGTATATGCTCTGTGTCAACCACCACCAGCTGCCCCCCAAATCCTTGCCATGTCGGGATTGGGTCACAGCACTTGCCGCCTGATTTTGACATAAACTGTCGAAGTAGACGAATGTTGGTGTGTTTCGTCGATTACATAGGATAGCTCAGAGCAGGTGGTAGTCATTACCCCCTCATCTAGTCCAACTCGTCACAGTAGTTACTTAGTGAGGTTTTTCGGCCTCCAACAGAGCAATTTCCGCACCTAGGGATCAAAGAGCCTGCTCATAAAGCGTGTCTTTTATTTCTTTTGATTCATACTATATATATAATACGTACTTCCTCCTGCCCCTCCACCTCCTGTATGTACAAAGTCCAGAAGTTTGGACGTGCACTATGGGAGGGATGTGTACTTGAGCACTCAGAGGAAGGTGATACCATTGGACCACAGGGAACTGGACTACCCTTCAGTCTCCTCTTGGTACCTAGCCTGCACACTGTATGTAGAAGGGTATCATTCCCACCAGGTTGATTAGGAGAACACGGAACATAAGCATGGCAGAGTTGGCACCACAAAGCATTATGCCACCTGTCTGCCATGACCAGGCAACCCCTGTTAGCAAGGGCAGTTATTGTGACTTGCATGGTAGGGTGCGGGACAGAGTGGTGGCAATGTTCAAATCATGTATAAATCAAAAGTAAATAAAATGGGTTGGCCCTGGTGGTTGGTGTCTTTTAATAGTGGTGGGGCATAAAGGCTAATCCCAAATTGGATGTAGCGATTGAGTGAAGAGAGCCAGGTCAACTGTTCACATGAGGGCCCTAACGCCAATAAAATTCTCAACAATTGAGGGCAAAGTGAATAAGCGTGTTTTCATAAACAAATTGTTTGAATAACTAATGTTTTAAAAAGCAGTTCTCAAAATGTTCAAATACTTGACTGTACCCTCATCTTTTTGCAGCAGTAAATATTATCCCAGGTGCAATGCAGGGCTCTCTGCAAATGTAGTGATCATGTTTCACCCTGATGTCTGATGGTGCTGAGGGAAAATGAGGAGAATGGCGTGGAATCGAGATAACAATTTGGAAGTGAAAGAAGCCGAAAGGAAGACGGATGGGGAATAAGAGGAGATTCAAAGGAAGAGAAGGATGTAGTAAAAAATGGGAAGGGAGAAGAGAAAAGTGTTAGAGAAGACGAACACAGATTTGATAGGAAAGAAGAAAGCCTAGGGTCAGAAATCCGAAGTTGTCCCAAGGCAAGTGTCACAAAACTCTCTAGAAATCCAACTAGATTAAATTAAACCAAGTCTTCCTTTTGTGTTTTTGCTTTTTGTTATGTTACATTTTGAGTTACATTACTACAAGTGCCAGGATGCAAGTAAAAACCGGAATGGACGAGGCATTTCCTGATTTGTGGCAATTTGAAACCTGAGGGGAAAAAAGACGGTGAAAACGGGAGGGGCAAAAGGGAAGCGAAGAATAAGAGAAAAAAGAAACTGAGGAATGGAGAAGAAAAAGGAATAATGGAGAGATGGGATGTGGAGGACTATGAAGAAATCATATTACATGAAGAGTAGAAAGGAGAGAGGGAGAAGAAAATGGTACGAGGACCCAAGCACACCCCATAATGTATTTTATAAATATATACTACAGCGGCTAATCCTTGCTGATGATCTGAGAGCCTCGTTGCTGCAGCAGTGGTGGGGGATGAAGGATGCAGTCTCTGACAGTCAATCAAATGCTCCTTCTTTGCCCTAGGTGCCAAAAAGTGAATAGTAATTTCCATCTCCCTGACAAAGGTAACGGGTGGGGAGGGCAGCACCGAAGTCTGGAGATTGAAGATCTCATAGAGATTGCCTGTCCTCTGACGTCCTCACTATACAGTACATTTGAAGCCTTACAAACCCTGTCGTCTGGGGCCAGAATGCTGTAAAGAAGTGAATTATATTCAAACTTTCCACCAAGAATTTGTACAGGTTCATGTTTAAAAAGACATGCTTGGGGCTCTCTGAATGTAGGTGCAGAGCACAATCTCTCCATAGAAAGCAAAAAGTGACTCCAAAGCATTTGGTGGGTGAGAGGTGGTCGCTGTCAACAGCATTCGCACTGTTCACGTGAAGGTCAATTAACATGAGCGAGTTCCTTTGCGGGAATCCTTCATGGTGCAGTTTTCAAACTACTTGATCTTTGACTGAAAGCCTTAAAGTTGAACAGCCAGAGCAGGGGTGTCACGTGGCTAGGTTAGGCCCAGGAAGAAACACTGCCATTTTACATATATACGTTTATAGAGTTGCCTTTTTTTCCACACAATGACTTTTGACTCAAATTTGCTTGACAAAGCAGGATTGGTTTTCCTTAAACCACATTGCTTACAATACCACTTCGTAATTACACTATCACGACACCTTGAATAAAATGTGCAAATGTTGTTCCTTATTATCCGTCCATAAGGCCACAGCGCTATCACAGAGACAGTAAACAATGTCAGCTTGACTGAAACCTCGACACAAAAGCATGGATTATATTGTTATAAATACACACTTTCCTCTGCGCTTAAATTAGAGGAGCCCTTTGCTTTCAATGCTAGGTCATCAATATTGTTGCCGTTACAGCACAACTGATTCCTGTTTACACTCTACAAGGAGGGATGTCTAACTTGTGACCAAGACGGAGACCTACATACCTTGTCTCCAGTTAATGGGGATTTAGATCATCCAGTAGGGGTTCCTTGGGAGAATACCCGCCCTAGGCAACTAGCTTAAGTAGCTCATAGTAGGAGTACACTATACCCAGTACTTATATGCCAGCATATATACACTGTTCTAGCCTTATGGTGAAATTGTTCATTCTTTTCACTGTCCTCATATTGCTAATCACTTTCGTCTGCTTCTATCTATTAATCATTGCAGCGCATATGTTTTATACAAGAAACACAATGGTTCAATAAATGTTGAAAAAAAACCTTTGTGTATTTCTTGTATATCCCTTTGAGTGAGCTCGAGTGACTAAGCGAAAGGGTTCTAGATCTGTTACCACTATTCCCTGGGGATTCAGGGTTGTCATGTTATGAGGTTGTCCCACCATTTTCTACCTTGCCAGGTTTAGTGGTACTTATGGTGGCACTGTGAGCTAGCAGGACGATAGGACAACATATCCTGAGGGGATGCATAGAATCAGTCTGGCACCATCCCAATGTTTATGTTGTCCAACAAATGAACAGTTCCTACTGAAAAGTGAAAACCATATGACAGGGGCACATCTTCATTGGCTGCGGGTTTGCGGGCGGGATGGTGTCTGATTGGCATGTAACGCCCCATAAATAAATGTATTCTTGGCATGGTAGTTGGATCTGGGGCCCAGAGTCGGATCTGCTATGTCTGTGCTGGTGTTTTTTGCAGTGCGCTAAGAATAAAAGACAAAACAGTGACCTTTGATGTAAAACAAGAGGGAGAGAGAAAGACAGAAATATACGACTGGTGGTCGAATTTCAAAAATGAAACCAGATAATCTGGAATCAATACTGGCTCCCCTACTTGCCCAATTGTGTGATCCTAGCAAACATTTTATTTCACAAAGCCTCCTTTTTAGGTCTCGCTGAGTCAGCGCACATGCGCTGCTCGGAGAGACTTTAGTAGGTGAGTTTTCAAAGTGCTGCTGGCTGGCGACAAGCTTGCGTTCACGCGAGCGTGCAAGCGTGAACCGCCAGCTTTCAGCACCATCTGTCTTTCCTCTGGCTTGATCCCTGCCTCCGCCCCTCCCCCAGCGTTCGCGCTTACAGTGTTGCAGTGCATGACTACCAAGGTTACCAGGCCTCAACTGTTGGCGCTGTGCTAACAAACTTAAAGGTACACCTTGTCGATGGCACGAGGCGCCAGGTGCGTTGAACCACAGCAGCCTTTTATTAGTATGTCCGGAGGCGGGAGAATTTGCTAAGGAGGGCAGTTTGGAGGCTCCTTGAATGTGTCTACGGACTTGTTTGTACACAGAGGTTTTACATTCCAGGACATATTTAACCCCTTCTGCTCGGCTTTTACCTTTTAATGTCCATTGCATAGATCTGCATTTGACATCATCTGCAGTCAGAAGTGCCTTTTAAACTAGGTCCTGGCAATCTTCCCGTACTGCACACGTGAAGCAGCATTTAAAACATGCTGATCAGAGCCTAAACTTTAAGAATTCAGGTGAAGAAGTAGAAGAGTTATTATGAAGGCCATTTGGTTTAAAAACAAGAGATGAAGTCTTGGATGTACTACAGACGGAAGTGGATAAGTTGACTAGAATCAAGCAAAATAGATTCATATCACTTTTTATGGGGGAGTACTACTGAATCATTTGTGTGCAAAGACTATCCTACAAGGATTATAAATTAAAAATATACGGGTAATTTTAACTGATGACCCGAAAAACATAGGAGATTTTAGTAGCATTGGTACAAAGCGCTCACATGATTGGATGTTTATCTATTAAGACAGCACAGAGAAACAGTAAAAGAAACAGATTAGAAGCAATTAAAGGGCTGCAAGAGGCAACCAAGAGAAATACTGCTGTTTCTGATGCCATTGTAACAAAATCAACAAGCATTGGCATAGCCAATAGGTCTCGCTTTTGGGACCTTAGAAGTTGGTATGCAGCACAATATCCTTGGTTCAACAACATCAACTGTTGCATGGCTAAACACTTACAAGGTTCCAAAAGCGAGACCTATTGGCTATGCAAATGCTTGTTCTATAATATCACATAGAACAGTTCCTTTAAATACTGGAGATCAGGATGTGTGCAGGACAAGCACCTCTTATGTTTGATTTTAAAGACTATAATGTTGTTCCATCTATACAGGGGCGTAGCTTGGTCAGTAAGGTTGGGGGGGGGAGGGGGGTTGAGATTCTGATTTCCCAACAACCATGCTGGGTTGAAATACATTATTTGAGAAGCAGGGCAGAAGGGGGCTTAAGGAGCAGTAGGAAGGGAGAGGAGTGCAGATTGTGATGGGTACTTAGAACTCAATTAACCATTTTAAGACTTCAAGACTTTTAAAATAGATAAGAGGGTGTGTGTGTTTTTGTCTGCATGTGCATATAAAAATCCAGAGTGAAATCTGACAAACACCTCACCATACCCGACTTAAACCACCTGTACCCAACTATTTACTACATAATACATTTATTAAGGGGTGTAACACCCCAAACACCCCTCCCCAAAGCCATGCCCCTGCATCTATAATAATAATCTTTAGGGTTTACATGACCACTGACTTGCCTCTTAGTTCACCAATAGCATTGCTGTTGATGGGCAAGCCATTAATGTTTCTAAATTCATGTTTAAAATCTATCACTTTTAGCAGTGATATATTCTGATTTACTAAAGTAAAACTCTTCCTCATGTTAAAGAAAAACACTTTTTTTAATTTTGAAGAGACTGCCTCACATTTTTACGTTATGTTTGTTGCATGATACAAATGGCAAACATTTTCATGGCTTGGCTCGTGCACGGACTCTTAGAGTCAAGCCAGACTATTGGCTTGGCTCTTGCTCGGCTTTCCATAGTATTTTTCTGCACAACCACCTTTATTTGCAACTCAGGCGTAATACATGGGGCTATCAATCACTTGATAATGTGAATTATAAAAGCCGAGGACTAGAAACATGGAGCTCTGTCTGCATGCATGGATTTGACAACTACCATCAAGGTTTCTTAAAGCAGAGACAAAGAAGTGTGTGTGCAGTGAAAATGCATTTAAAATAAATGATCCCAGGGCAGGAATTCCAGGCCGTTGTGTTGTACATAACTGTAGTCACGAGTTCCCAGAGAAAACTACCAGGCCCAGTTTGGGTGGGTAATGGTATAGCTTCGGTGGGTGAGGTTTGGGGTGTGACACCCTCCAAAACATTCTTTGCTTGGTAGTTGAGTCTAAAGGCCCTGAGTTGGGTTTGTTATGTCAGTGTAGGTTTTTCTTGTTGTTCTCATTTCACTAAGAGCTTTTAACTTGATCATTGCTTTGGAACTGAAGCTTCAATATATATAGTTACTGGTTTATCAAAAAATACCAAACACAACAAGATGATGGACGGAGTGCTGAAACTTTTCAACCACTCACCCCCAGTCAAGAGATCTGGGTTTAAGCCATCGTTTGCTCACTTCACCACCGCAGTTTGGACCCAGCCATATGCAAATCAGTCTTGACCCTGTTCCTCATGGGAACATTCCAGCCCGACTTACCAGGCCAGCATCCTGGGACCGGTTTCGGAGTTTAACCCCTGGTCAGCCAGGCTAGCTTGAATCCAGTGGCACTGCGAGCAAGGGACTCACATCCTTGGCCACTTAGGGCAAACAAAGCAAACACAACAAGATGTTGGATGGAGTGCTGAAACTTTTCAACCACTCACCCCCAGTCAAGAGATCTGGGTTTAATCCATCGTTCTTTTGCTCACTATGCCAACCCAGTTTGGATCAAGCCATATGCAAATCAGTCATGACCCTGTTCCACATGAGAACAGTCGAGCCCAACCTGCCAGGCCAGGTCCTCCCTAAAATATCAAAAAATAGGAAATCTGCACACTCAGAAGTACTGCTTGAATGGGTGCAAATTTACATCTTCCTGTAATTCACAAACATTGGCAGCAGTAGGCTTAGAATCTTGCGGCAGTTCCATGTTTTCAGGCATACTACTGGCAATCACACACGCAAATGTTGAAGGGATGAATGCTTGCAAACCAGTGGCAATCACTCAGGGTAGTATTCCAACCCATCATTTTTCGCCCACAGTGCCAATTTAGATGGAGGCACACTTATTGCAAATCTGTACTGACCCTATTCCTAATGGAAACGGTCCATACTGTCATTGGTCATCTCACCCCTTCACCTTGTAGCCCACTGCTTGTTTAGATGGGAAATTTAAGATTCACACTCCCTGAATTTCACTAAGTTACACCCCTGAACCAGAGCCTGCACACATGGCGAAGACAGCTCACCTGATCCACTGCATCTTCTTACACACTTACTGCTGAACCAAGGGAAAGATGCCAATCACTGTGTGGCTTCAAATAAATAATAAAGCCATGCAGTGGTGGCTGCGTTGTAGTTGCTTTTGTCTCTACAGTGTATGCACAGGGGTGCTTCCCAGCAGAACATCCATGCCACAGAAAATCCTGATGCCACTGTCATGCACATAGTTGTTCATGCGCTGATCCCTGGTGGAATACAATTGTTCACCATGTTGCCCTCTGCCCTCGACCTGCCACCCCACACTCCTATGTGTTCCTGAAAAGCAACATGTTTGTTCACGGTGCTGTCCCTCAGACGAGAGGCCTGCCAGCCACATTTACTCCAAGTTTGTTCCCTACTCAATTTTCCACCTCAAAACATGCACCCCTAACACACACAATTGCTCATGGGGTTGTCCCAGAGTCGAGAGCCCAGCCTGGCATACACTACAGGCACAAACATAGAAGATCCTTGAAACGTGCTCAAAATGACCAACATCAGTATAGTTTGCTGAAATGCAACACTCACTCTGCAGTGTGAGCACATCAAAAGTATACAAATAACAGTGACGTAACCCAAAATGATGGGGGCCCCCTGAAGGAAAAGGGCCCTTAGTCTACCATATCTCAGATATTCATTGTTCCTGGGCAGAATGAGGGGCCTCGTGAGTGACCGAGGCGCTCCTGCAGGCTTGGGGGCCATAGCCCAATAGCTTCAGGGGCCTGTGTTATGGCCCTGCAGTATATTAAAATGTCACCTTCAACATTGAAAATCTCTTGAAACTCCTTTTAATACCAACCAAAATAACTCATGCCAAAATGAAAATAAGCAAGCAAAAAAACCATGTAAGGCAGCTTTAAAATATTACTTGTAAATACAAGTTGCTAGAAAACATATTTCAAAAGATGGCAGTTTCAAAGAGCTCGGCTTCAGTCTCTTAGCTACGTTGCTTCGGGATACAATGATAAATACCACTGACTCATAGTTGGAACTCATTGCCTGCCAAGACTCGAAGCATCAAGAATCACAACGACTTCAGAAAAGAGGTGAAAACATGGTTGTTCCCAAGATAACTACAACGACCACTGACCCTGGGAGACAACCCAGAACCATAACGCTCCTACCAGTAGTAGGACTGTCAAGAGCTGAGGAGCCTGCCTGACCAGCTTATCATACCAAGAGGACAGACACTCAAATAAAAATGTGAGAGCTGTAACCAGAACAACCTCACAGTGACCTCACCATACAGACAGAATAAATTCCTAAGACTCTACAATCAAACTAGAAGTACCCTCTGCCGCTATGCACCAGAAGACCGGCAACCTGCCTAATGACATTTGGGAAGCTAATCATAGACCCCTACACTTAACAGAAATTGTAAACTATGTCTAACCGACCTTCAACCTCGACCCACAAGATGAAGGACAGGTACTCTAGACTTCATGACACTCAATTTGATATCATCCAAAATGTAAGTGAGGAGGTAATAGGGGAGTACATGGACGTCCAGCACACAGTGCTCAGTTATCTGCCAGTTGATAAAGATCTCTCTGTCTTATTTATTTAGCGAATGAAGACAAAGTCTATTGGCAACTAGTTTACAACAACAATTAATGCTGACTTCCTAAATTAATGATTTTTAAAGAAAATATTTTCTGTAGTTTCATTTTCTTTAAAAAAGGATATACTCATCAGAGTTAAGTTAAATCAGTTAACTGATGTGCAGCTAAGAGTAAACTACATCAAAGAATGCAGATAAAGGTACAGCATGTGGGGCCTGGCAAGTAGTGGGACACTGCTCTAACACCCCTGTGGATTAGTCGCCATTGTGTGCTGGGTGTGTTTTAGAAACACCCAATGCCTTGGAAATGCTTTTGGTCTTGGTGGTGTTTTTATTCAGCAATTTCTTCAGTTCATTTCTAGCTTACTGTGAGATCATGAATGAGACAGCATTTTTCATCAGATAAATCAATGTTAATGATCAAGAGCTTATGTCATGCTGTGTGAACGTATTGTTAAATTATACTACCACAGTGTCACGATTCACTCGTGCCACGAGAGGGAACTGACAATACCCATGATTGGTGGCGTGTACCTCACGGAATGGATCCTCTGCTCTCCTCACAGCCAGAGGAACCATCGGACTGGACTTGACTTTGAAATCCCACAACTACGGAGCACACAGTTTTCTCTCAACAAGGCTCCTTTAAATGGGAACTGTCTCCCGAAAGCCCCGGCCACGGACCCTTCATCACTGCCCCAGAGTCAATGATTAAAGAGAGTGATCCCTAGTCCAGAGGAGCGCAGCCAACCCCCGGAAGACGAGAGGAGGAAGGAGACGCCGTCCCAACATCGTGCGGACAAGAGACACAGATGTCAGAAGAGGAAACCCCGCTCCTGACCGCGAGGACTCTAGAAGACAGAAAACAGGAAGAGCCAGGAGGCCAACAACTCCGTTGCGCCCCGCCACACTACTGGAGGAGCGTGGCTCAGTTAGATACGTGAGCGCTTCTCAGGGTGGGCCGGGAGGAAGGGAAAGATTGGCGATCAGCGGGTAATGCACTCACGTCTCCTGCCTGTCTGACCTCCGCTCCCTGCACTACCTCACATCCATAGAATCGAACCGAGACACTGGTGATTCCTCACACTCTTCTATACGACAAAAAGCCAGACCACTTCATTTACTGTATTGCAAACTCTCTTCTTTCTCTGAGGGAAAACAGGAGACCCGGAAGTGAAGAGAGGAAAAGATTTTCGGGAACTCGAGACAAAGATAGTCCACAACAGGATAAGAAGCATAAACCCTGTGTTGAACTCTGGCTTTCTTTAAACGCCGCGAGTATAAAGAAAATAAAGACACTAGAAACGCTTCAGGTGTGGATCTCGATTCTTACGATCCCTCACATTTGGTGGAGATGCCAGGGAATCCGTCTGTTAGAACAGACATAATGGACGGCCTGATACAACACTTGGTAAAAGGACAAGAAAAGTTAGAATGGGCCGTAGAGCGCCAAATGACCTCAGCCCAGGCTGACCGGGACATATTCAAAAATACAATGGCTGCCTAGATGGGAGGGCTGCAAAAGCTAGCTGAAGATCAGATCCAGGTAACCTCCAGACTACGAGACACTAAGAGTAGCACTCAGGGCCCACCCGGCATATTCTTACAGAAGTACATAATCGGGGAAGACCCAGATGCCTTCCTCCTCAATTTTGAACGGGCAGCAAAAGCCTGTGGGTGACCCATTGAGAAATGGCCCTTCTATTTGGCACCCTAGCTTACTGGCGAGGCACAGGCCGTGTACCAGGTAGCAAATGCTACGGGTAATACCCCTTATACAGAAATCAAGACCATCATCCTAGACCATTTGGGGTTGGACGCTGAAGCGTACAGGGTGTGCTTCCGGAAGGAAAAAGGAACCCCCGGAGAATACCCCAAGACTCAAAGCAGCCGCAGACAAGTGGCTAAAACCCGCGGAATGAAGTAAGGAGGAGATAATGGACCGTATCTACCTGGAACAGTACTTGGAGGCCCTACCTTACAAAACGCAAAGATGGTTACGTCAGCATACCCACCTCACCACGGAACAGGCGGTCGAGTTGGCCACCTCGTTCTCTCGTGCATAGCCTCGTACTCCTTTTTGGGAACCAGAGAAACGTTGTCGTCCTAGTCAAGGGAGACACGAAAAAAAGAATTACATCAGACCCATACCGGATCCTCCGAGACTATGTCCCCACAGGCCTGAAGTCCCTAACCATCGGGGTACCCATTACTTTAAATGCGACAACTGGGGCCACATTGCTCACCTATGCCCTCATAAAAAACCCACAGAAGAGCCTATGGAGGTCGGCTACATCCCGAAGTCGATCCTATACACGGCAGAACTGGGGAACGCCTTTCATGTAAGTGTAAGGGTGAATGGGCGATGGGTCAGGGCCTTGTTAGACTCAGGATGTCGGCAGTCCGTCATCCAGGGGGAAGTAGTTAAAACTACCCAGATCATACCAGATGCCTTGGTACACATCCGGTGTGTGCATGGGGACATCAAACCGTTTCCAGTAGCAAAAATATTTCTTACCCCTGTGGGCGGGTCCCCCTCTATCATAAGGGTGAGAGTAGTGGCGCATCTCCCAGAAGAACTAATAATAGGAACCGACAGGATGTTCCTAACCACCGTACATAAACAGAGGGGTAGAATAAAAGGGGTTATTCCTGGGAAAACACCCCAGACGGCCCTCCTCATCCCCGAACCATGGCTCCTAGACAGGAATTTTAGATGTACCCAAGTCAACGACCCTACCATACAGATGTCCTAGACAACAACAATAACACTCCCACGACCTATCCCCATTTTTTTTCTAAACACGGATTGCTGTATAGAAAGGTAACATGGGAGGATACAGCACAGTTGTTAGTGCCCCTGGCTTTTTGAGGTCAAATACTTTTTTTTGCCCACTCTCATCTTACCGCTGGTCATACTGGCACAAAGAAAACCACTCAGAGTCTACTGAGACATTTCTACTGGCCGGGGGTGTATGGCGACATAAAAAGACACTGTCAGGCGTGTGAAACGTGTCAGAAAAGGAACCCTATCGACCTCCCCCTGTACCCCTACAACCTCTACCGGTCATAGGCACACCATTTGGGAGGGTGGCGATGGACCTGATTGGTCCTCTGCCCAAGACCCAAAAGGGACATCAATACACTCTAGTAATCGTGGACTATTCCACTAGGTACGCCGAGGCCTTCCCCTTAAGAGCCCCCACCACCGAAAATATTCCTGCCAGACTTTTTAAAATTTTATTTTAAATTATTTTATTTTTCCATTTTAGCAATACCAAACAAACAAAAATTCAAAACAAACGACATACCAATAAAAATTAACAATAAAAAACTTAAAGTCAAATACATTCTTGGAGTTATCCTCATAATATTAAGCAATTAACAGAAAGGGAAACAATAATTACATATATTAATATCTAAACACAGTCACCAACTAAAAGAGTAATGAGCACAGTAATTTAGGGACAATATCACACAGTGGCCTATACATAGGTCTGCAGTATATATTCCAATACCGGTAGGTACTGTCATGGCTGTTGTGACCCTTCTGTGGTGGCGGGTGGTGCTGAATGCTCCCGTGCCCGAGTCTCAATGTAAGTAGTGTATAAGCTCCAGAAGTTCTTTGGGCTGTTCCGAGGGGGAAATAGTTCACTATATGCTTCTGTTTGTGTACTGCAATACATCATGTCTCTAGTCCATTGTGACAGGGCGGGGGCAATCGCGAGACCAGTGCATTGCTATAACGCGTTTAGCGACCAGAAGGGCCATATCAACTAAACGTCTGATGGGGTTCTGCAATTTTTTGGAATAGCCGAGGAGGGCCAATAGTGGGTCGGGGATGAGCGCTTCTTGTGTAACTGCACTTAGTTCTGGAAAGACTTGTAGCCAAAAGTTCGCAATAGGAGGACAACGCCATGCTAGATGTAAAAAGTCGGCCACACTCCCCCCACATCGCTCGCAATTGGCCGTGCAACGTAGCCCGACTTTGTGCAGCCGCACAGGTGTATGATAGATTTGGTTAAGAAATTTAAACTGTATGAGGTGGTGTCGACCGTTAAGTGAAATGCGTTTGGTAGCTGCGCAGCAATATTTCCATATGTTGTCATCTATATTAAGCGCTAGGTTGGTCTGCCACTCAAGTCTGGCTTTGACACAATGGTTACGGCTCAGCTCCTGCGACTTTGAATATATATGTGAAACCAGCCTCTTCGGGGAATCTGTGCGAAGCAAAGTGGAGAAGGAAAATACCTCTGGGTGTTCCAGTAACTCGTCCCCAAGTAGGTCCCGCAGTGCGCTTCTGTCCCTAAAGTAGTGGAATGTTTTTAGGGGGGAGGTGGTGGTTCAGTCAATAACAGGTCATCCCAGTCCTTGCCTGCCCCATCACTAAAGAAAGCGCCTATTGTGTCCATTCCCAGGGAGTTTAGAGCGGCTATCATTTCTGGGGAGGTGAGAATCGGGAGCCACTCGCAACAAGCAATGGGGGTAATGGGAGAATATGGAGAGCGCTTGCCGGTTAAGGAGTTTATGCCAGGCGTGTGTGGATGCATTAATCGAGTCCAGGGTCCCAGTGGTACGGCGCGGCGCATGGAACAATGTAGTCCCTAAATGAACAGGGGCCTGCGTAAGACGCTCTATGTGTAGGTGAGGAGGGGGTGTCTGTTGATGCAGCCAGTAGTATGCAAGTGAGGCTTGGGCAGCCTGGTAGTAGAGGTCAAGGTCTGGGGCTCCCAGCCCCCTCATGGAGTAAGGGAGGACGAGGAGCTCCCAGCTCACCCGCGGCTGTTTGTCAGGCCAGGCCAATTTAAATTGTAGTGTTCTAAGCTGTTTGAAGAAGTGTGCCGGTAAGACCATGGGCATGTTGAGAAACAGAAAGAGAAATCTGGGGAGGACCACCATTTTCATAAGAGATATTCTGCCCAAGAGAGAGAGGGGTAGAAAAATCCATCTTGTAATATCTTCTTCAAGTTTAGTGATGGCGCTGCCATAATTTTCTCTGAACACTAGCTCAGAGTCTCTATGTATTTTTTTTTAAATAGATTTTATTTATGATTTTCACAATGCATCACAGTACATATCGACAATAATGCAATATAAGGCCAGTGAAAAGCTCACAAAAAAGGAAATATCATCAAACATCAGAATAATAAAAAGAAAAAAAATAAGGCCGTATTACGTTTGCATAACAAAGTAGATTCCACTCGATGTCACATATCTACAGTGATAGTACAACATTAGCAGTTATACAGTTTCCGTAACAGAGGCATCCTGTACCGCAATGGAGCGTAAATAAATTAATAAGGGTTCCCAAATATCATTTGGCCGGGAGGTTACAGGCAGCTCTTCCACATACCACACCAGATTCTCCCTGCAATATGCAAAATCCTTAAGCCATTGTTTCTCCGTGGGATTTCGTTTGCTATCCCATACCATCGCCACTTGTCGTTTTGCAATGAGCAATGCCACTCTGGCCAACCTACCTATGGCACCTTTCAAAAAAGGGAGCAGACCTAATAAGCATACCTAGGGTGAGCAGGCCAGGGCAACACCAATAATTCTTGATAGTGTGGTGGTTACTGCGGCCCAGTACGTCTGCCCCTTGTCACAAGACCAAGCTAGATGCCAAAAGTCCGCCCCGGACGCTCCGCAGCCGGTGCACCTATCTGATTCTCGGAGACCATATCTAAAAAGCCGCAGTGGTGTGTGATAAATTTGATGTAGAAACTTGAAGTGTATGATTCGGAGGTTCCCGCTAGATGTGAGGGTCCCAGTTAAGGCACAGCAATGTTCCCAATCTTTGCTAGAGAGTGGCGGGTCCAAAGCCTCATTCCATTTATTTAGGCTCTTATCCTCAGGAAGTGTTCTATCCGCCCTGGCGGCCTGATAGAGTTTAGTGACAAGTTTGTGCCTGGTGGGGCTAATTAGCAAGGTCTGTAAAGCCAGTAATGATGGAGGTTCCATGGGGAAGGTAGGAAAGTGAACCCGTGTTGCCCCTCTCAATCTATGCAACGTATATGCAAACAACAGGGTTTTATGTTGGATATATTCCGTATCCACTGAGGTCAGAAACAAGCCATTAGGGAATAGATCCTGCATCCTTTCAATACTCAGCCAAAATGCGCATAAAACCTTCCTCATGCGTCACCACAATGTTCGCATGATAAGCAACAGGGAGCAGTGGCGAGTATAAGGGTAATTTACCGGCCAGCCGACCGAGTGCCTGCCATGCCGCGATCGTCGAGTTGACAGTATTTATTTCGCCATGGGGTGAGGTGACGGCTATGAGTAAGGATAGAGTTGAGCGGGATGAGATGTGCATCCCAATGTCCCACCGCTACGTGAGGAATGAAGTTGTGGCGTGTGAACCAAAAATGTGTGTAGTGGACCTGTGCACATAAGTAGTATAAATAAAAATCAGGCGCATTAAAGCCCCCGTGCTTATAGTCAAGAAGAGTCTGCCAGCTCACTCGCGCCTGCTTCCCACCCAGACCAAGCGAAGCAGCAGTGACCGTAGTGTTTTAAAAAAGTGTTGAGTAAGAGGAATAGCTACGTAATTAAATAAGTATAAGAATTTGGAAAATACCACCATTTTTATAAGCGCAAGTCTGTCTGCGAGAGAAAGTGGAAGGCGGATCCATTTTTCTATGTGGAATTCCAACCACGTAATAGCCATGCCATAATTCGCCCGAAAGACTATATCTGGATCTCGATGTGCCCAGATTCCCAGATACTTGACCGACCCCGACGCCCACACAAAAGGGAAGTCAAATTCATGTGGTGTCGGGCAGACGGTCAAAGGCAGCACCACCGACTTGTTCCAGTTGATAGACAGCCCAGAGAAACGCGCAAATCGAATATATTCACGCAGCACCGGTGCTAGATGAGTGTGCGGTTCTCGGATGAATAGCAGCATGTCCTCTGCATAGAGCGATATGATAAGAGGCCGATGATGTAAATTTATAGCCGCTTGTTTATGGCATTGTCCAATATGACAGGCCAGAGGCTCTAGCGTCAGGGCAAACAGCAGTGGTGACAGGGGGAACCCCTGCCGAGTGCCCCTAGAGATGGTAATCGAGCCAGAGGTGTGACCCCCTAGCCTGACCCGCGCCGTCGGTCGCATATACAGCAGTCTGACCCAATTAACAAAAAAGGGGGAGAAGCCCATGCGTTGCATGATAAAAAATAAATAGCCCCATTCAATTGAATCAAACGCCTTGGCGGCGTCCAGCATGACAGCCACAGCTGGAAATTCAGGTGAAAGAGTGTGGAACAGTGCAAATAAAGTACGAAGGTTGTAAGACGTAGAACGCGTGGGTATGAATCCTGATTGATCTGGAAGGACCAGATTTTGCATTAGCGGTTGAAGGCGTATAGCTAAAATTTTGGCCAGTATTTTAACATCAGTTTTAATTAAAGAGAGCGGCCTATAGGAGTCGCAATGTTCAGGAGATTTATCTTTTTTCAGGAGCGTGATAATTAAGGCCTCACGAAGAGACGGAGGGAGGAAACCCGAATCATATGCCTCCGCATACATCTCTAGCAAAAAAGGGGCAAGTTCTTCCGCGTACACTTCATAAAATTCAGAGGTGAAGCCGTCCGGGCCCGGGGCCTTCTTATTAGGAAGAGAAGCAATGGCCATGCGTATATCCTCCACTGCAATAGGAAGCCCCAAATAGTCCCACTGCCCTTCTGACAGCCAGGCAATAGCGACCTTTGACAAATACGCATCTAATTCCACCTGGTCAGTCTCTCCCCGAGATGTGTACAGTGTCTCGCAGGTCTGCCTAAACTGCTCCACTATGTCAGAAATGCTATAATAATCCTGTCCAGATTCATCCGTTATCTTAGTGATGATGTCGCGGTTCATACGGTGTTTGATTTTCTGTGCTAGGTAATGCCCAGGACGTCCGCCCTCCCCATACGAGCGAGCTACATAACTCTTGGATATATATCGCATTTCTTCATCCGCCAACTTCGCGTGTTCAAGAACGGCCTCTTTAAGAGACGCCAGAGTCGATTCTGTGGGTGTACATTCGTACTCGCGTTGAAGTCGAGTAAGCATAGCTTCTACTTTAGTAATCTGACCCCAAAGATCTTTTAAGATGCCAGCCGTCGTACTGATGCACGTGCCCCGTATGGTGGCCTTAAAACCCTCCCATAACACTCCAACACTATCTACCATCCCCGTGTTCTCAGTGAAGTAGTGTGTGATGGCCTCGTGGATAGTTTCTAAATAAAGCGGATCTAACAGGGACTCGGAGTGGAATCACCATGTAAAGGGCCGCGGGAGCATGGTAGGAATGCATAGCATGAGTCGGAAAGGGCAGTGATAAGAGAGCGTGCGCAGCAGGTTCTCTACCTCTATCGCCCAGCCCGCCACCCCCTCTCCCACCAGCCAGTAATCAAGGCGTGACCAGGTGCTGTGCATAGAAGAAATATGTGTGGCAGCAAGTGTGTCCATATGCCTATGTCTCCAGATGTCTAACAGGCCGAACTCTTTCGGTCCAGCATTCACCACCAGTGCCGCTCGCGGTGAGTGCCCATCCCTGCCACTAGATTTATCTTTCCTAGGGTCTAGATGCATGTTGAGGCCCCCCCCCCCACAAAATCGCCGCCTCAGGCCAGCTGCACAGCAATGCTAAAAGATTCACATATAGCCTGGGGTCATCCACATTGGGACCGTGGCAGTTGACTATGGTGACCAGTTTGCTGGCGAGTGTAGCATGTACCACAGCATATCGCCCCTCCGTGTCAATATGTGTGCGATGAGCTGTAAAAGAGAGACCTTTCCTTATCAGAGTGAGAACCCCTCGTCTATAAGAGGAATAAGAGGAGGCAAGACGAAAGCCAGCCCAGCGGGCCCCGACTTGCTGATCCGTGTACCGCGTCAAGTGAGTTTCTTGTAGTAGGGCAATACTGATATTGTGTCGATCTAAATGAGCCAGCCATTGACAGATCTTTTTCGGTGAATTTAACCCCTTCACATTCCATGTTAAACAACGGACATTTACACCACTACCATGCATAGTAAAAATGAAGCATATAGTTGATGGAATCTACCACTTGTCTTGGTTGCATATAGAAAAACACAAGCGAGTATCGATGGAATACCTAGATGTCCAGCCATACGAACAACCCATAAACGTTTCCCTCCCCCCACACATCCCCCCTCCCACTTCATCAACCTCAACACACCAAAGCCATCCCAAACACCCACAAACACATCCTCGGCAGATAACGAAGGAGATAACCATTGGCAGGGAACACCCATATAGGGGGGGCGGCGAGCGCAAACTCCCTCCCGATGTAAGTAGGAGGTGGCCAAGCTATCGTGATCAATCGGCCAAAGATGCATCAAGCAGGTAACCACCCAGTACATGCAAAGTAGTCATCACAACACATTATGACTTACGGAACGCTGGCCATCAAAAAGTTCGCTGCCACCAAGTCAAGAGCTACCCCCTCCCTCCAGTAGTCCCAGCCAACATATACATACGGCAACATCAAGGATAGGAGAACAGTGACAAAGCATTCTTGTCATTCAGTGGTGTCAGCGTCCGCCGTGTGCTGAGGCTGTATCCCCAGGATCCCCAACATCGAAATCTCCCGTGGCCCTGGGGGAACGATGGCGCCGGGACACAGTTTTTGCAAAGTCTAGAGCTGTCTTCGGGCATGTGAAGATCTTGAACTTCCCACCGTCTTCCACATGCAGCCTGGCAGAATAGAGCATGGCGTACGGGATTTGCGCAGCCAGGAGTAGTTTCTTTGCAGGCTGGTACTCTCGACGGGCATCTATGGTAAAATCAGGATAAAAAGCAAGGGTGTTGCCGTCATGTGTGATGGTACCTTTCTCCCTGGCAAGGCGAAGTATCACGTCCCAATCTCTATAATTTAATACCCGGGCAATAATGGGGTGAGGTGGGGCGCCCGGTGGGGGTCTTGCTGCCAGGGAGCGATGTGCACGCTCTACAATGAAGACCTGTGAGAACTGCTCCAGACCAAATACATCACTGATGAGCTTCTCCATGTAGGTCTCTAGACGCCCCGTATTTGTGGATTTTGGCAGGCCCGTAACGCGCACGTTATTTCGGGCCTGGATGACAGCAAGAACCTTTTCCATAGAAGTCGTCTTCTGAGAGACCTGTTGTAGCCCATCTTCTGCGTCTGATATGCGCATCTCAGCCTCCCCTAGACGTTGCGCATGTTTGTCCAGTTTGGATGACATGTGATACATACGAAGATTAAGATGGTCTATCTTGCCATCGATGGATTGTAGACTTGCCTGCACCGCGATGAGAGTTTTGTCTATGTTTGTCAACCGATCCGTGGGGGCGTCCGCCTTCGAGTCTGAGGCTGCATGCTGAGCCGCTCTCCCAGTCTTTCGGGGCTCGAATGTGAGGCGCGGTTGGCTCTTCTCCATACCGCACGCCCAGAGTAACACACTTCGAAGCTGGAGCGGCGGGGCCACGAGGGTCGTCACAATATCCAAAAAGAACCGTTGTCCCGGGAAGCAGTTGTGTGATAGCAACCTCAACGCCACAGCACTGCCAGAGGCTCAGGATGTCTCGTAGACAGCAGCGCGAAGGGGCCATCAGGTCCTCCGCAGGTCAAGTTCTTGTAGCTCCCAAATAACACCAAAGGCACAGCTAGCAAAGTGGTGTCGCCACAGCCATCTGCAGGTGAGCAAAAACCTTATACCAATGGTGATGAGACGCACTCCAGGTCTGTTGCACCCTGAGGAAGCACCAGATTAGCAGGCCACAATACTCAGCCACGTTAAACTACGACTTTGTGCTGACGTTGCTGCCTGAAGTGCTGGTGTGGTGGATAGGCTCAGACACGGAGGGGTGGACCGCAACTATAATTGAGGCAAGGTGGCTGCCCTCACAAGACACAACGATAGCCTACGCAGCCTCATAACATCCAGGGCCAAGGTCAGCAGAGAGGAGCGCCAGTCTATATGGAGGCAATGTGCAGGCCAGACTCACTTGCTAAGTGGCAGCAGCCCAGCACAACAGTCCGCCCGCCGAGCAGCTCACAGCAGGCCGGCAGATCCGCGCCGATGGGCCGTGGGGTCCAGAGACGCGGCACAGATCAATGCCAGTCCCGTCGCCTGAAGGCCGCGCAGCCTATGCCCCCGAGGTAGTACGGCCCTCAGTGCACGTTGTAAAGGCAACTGAGTGTCACCGGCCCCACGGAGCCGCCACGCAACACACCGCAAGCCGGACCAGAGATCCGCACACAGCCCCGGCACCCCCGGTCACCCCCAGCGCTGGCCGCGGCCTACCTAAAGCTCCCAGCCAGAGCACACCCGGAGCCGCCACGCTGTCCGTGCCGAGTCCAGGGCCTCACACGCCGATATCGCTGAATAAGACGCTGCGATTCCTCCCAGCCTCCTGCCACTGTAGGCCGCCGCAGTCAGGGAAACCAACACGGCAATTTGAGGCAGGTAACGCCCAGGATTGTGAGGATTGTGAGGATAATTGCCGGATCTTGAGCTCTTGAGCTCGGCCGGCAGAGCAGCTCTACGGAGCAGCCATTTCGCAATGTGCCCTCTAGCGCCCCCCAGAGTCTGTATGTATTTGAATTCCCAGGTAACGCACTGGGTCAGTAGACCACTGTAGGGGAAAGTCCAAGTCCTCAGGGAGCGTCGCCGGGGTGAGAGGGAATATTACTGATTTCGCCCAGTTAATTTTCAGTCCTGAAAACTCACCGAATCTCACTATTTCACGCAAGACAAGGGACACCTTTTGGGCTGGGACATGGACATATACAAGGTTATCGTCCTCATAAGAGGAAATAATGAGGTTGTATCCAGGGAAGCGGATTCCCCTATGGCTATGGTATTCTCGCAGTGCGCAGGCCAACGGCTTCGCCACCAGAGCATATAGGAGCGGGGATAGCGGACAGCCCTGTCGAGTACCTCTGGATACTGTCATATTCCTGACAGACTTATTGAGCTCTTCTCTAGAGTGGGGTTTCAGCGGGAGATTTTAACAGACCAGGGCACCCCTTTAGTTTCTTGCCTCAAGAAGGAGGTTTGCAAAACCCTAAATCTCCAACACATTAAGACGTCGGTTTACCATCCGCAAATCGACGGGCTTGTCGAAAGGTACAGTGGGAACCTTAAGCTAACTCTAAAGAAAATGCTTAACAGTGAAAGAAAGGATTGGGATCAGCTCCTTCCCCTTGCCTTGTTCGTCATACGGAGTCAAGTCCAGAGTAGCGTCGGGTGTTCCTCCTTTGAGATTTGGTATGGGAGACAACCAAGTACGCTCCTGGAGATGACGAGGGAGGCCTGGGAAAAGGAGGAAGCGGATGAGGCCAGGGGTTTTCTGGAATACACCCAAAGCCGGAAATCCCAAATAGGGAAGCTTCAGGACCTTGCGTATTCCAACTTAGAAAGAAAGACAAAAATATTTTTAAGACAAAGGGAAAAAAATGGAGACAGTTGCTGCCCTCCTCCGCCAGTAAATTAAAGGCTGAGTGGCTCGGCCTATACAGGATAGTGGGTACAGTTGGGAAGATCACCTATAGGGTCCAGGTGAAACCTTACCGTATACAAACCTGTCACATAAATATGCTTAAAAAATGGCTAGGGCCACCACCCAAGTCAGTCAATCAGTTAAGCTTTATTCGATTAAAAAATAATCATAAAAGCATATTTGTAAAACGATAAAATCACATGTTACAGAAAGATGAAAAACAACAAAATTATGGGATAAGTTATACAGTGAAAAATCTTACATCAAGATAGTTTATCTACACTTAAAAACAGACTTTAAGAACAACGAAACAGATAAGATTACAAACTCTTCCCCAAGGGATTGCATGACTATGAATGCAGGACGGCATTGTCGCATTCCTAGTGTTCTAAGCATCGGAAGAATCCACCTTTTCCTCTGGACTGTGTAAAATTTACAAAAGAATAAAACATGCATGGTGAATTGTGCTGACAAATCGTCGCATGAGCAATTAGACAGCTGCCTAGACCAATCGTTAATTGCTGGAAAACTGATCAACCTATGGACAATGCCCATCCTGAAACGTGTTAATAAAAATCTTTCGAAGTCAGAAGATACAAAAGTTAAATACGACTGCATCTTGAAAGTGGTCAGGATGTTTTGATGAGCCAGAACAGAGATTTTTAATATCTAGTCTAGTCTAGACGATTCTTCTCTAAGAAGAACGGGCGACACTTTTTACTCTCCAGTCCACATTTTAAAATGAATGTTTTGGAGGCATTTACTGTAAGGCCCAAGTTGGACATAAAGTTCACAAAACTAGATAATACCTTCTGGAGACTATTCGGAGTGCGGGCCATAAGCACCGCATCATCCGCATACATGAGCACAGGAAGTGAGCGCTTCCCTACCGCCGGGAGGTCCTGGCACTCATCTCTCAGAAACTGGATCTAAATTATTAATATACAAGGTAAAGAGAAAGGGTGCCAGGACACAGCCCTGCCTTACACCTCTTCCGACAGTAAAGGAATCAGTGCACTCACCCCCTGTCCCGAATCGAACCCTGGCCTTGGCCCAGATATAAAATTGTCTCACCCAAGTCAGCTCACCTCGCACTATCAGCACCAACAGATACCTCCTGCACTCTCAACCAGTTAGTGATAAATGAATCTCTCTTACTCCCACAAAGACAAGCACTGGCCACTGTTTTAGACCCTTTCTCCCCTATGTTTTCAGACGTACCCGGGAAAACATCCCTGGTGGAACACGCTATCGAGACTCTACCGGAAAAGGTTATAAACAGCGACAGTATCGAATACCGGCCGCCCGGATACAGGCTGTCAGGGAAGAGGTCAAAAGCATGTTGGAAATGGTAGTTATCCGTCCTTCCCAGAGTGAGTGGTCGTCTCCTATCGTCCTGAACCCCAAACCTGACGGCTCCATCAGGTTTTGCATGGACTTTAGGGCCATTAATTCCATCTCCAAGTTCGATTCTTATCCTATACCTAGGATAGATGAATTGATAGAAAAGCTGGGAGACGCACAATACAACGCTAGACCTTACAAAAGCATGCTGGCAGGTTCCCCTGAAAGAGACAGACCGAGAGAAGACCGCCTTTGTTAAACCTGATGGTTTGTACAAATTCAACGTTCTCCCGTTTGGTCTTCACGGAGCCACAGCTACGTTTCAACGATTAATGAACACTGTGCTCCGCGACTATCAAACCTTCTCATCAGCTTATCTAGACGACATAGCGGTGTTTAGTCCCACATGGGTGGACCATCTAGTACACTGTAGAGATATCCTACGAGCCCTACAAAGAGCAGGTCTCCACATAAACTCAAAATAATCTCGGGTGGGGTCCCAGAAGGTCCGATATCTAGGCTATGTGTTGGGGAACGGGGTGATAGCCCTACAGGAAGAGAAGGTGAAGGCCATGCTCGAGACCCCCTTTTCCTCCACGAAAAGGGAAGTGAGAGCTTTCTTGGGCCTGTTGGGGTATTATAGAAGGTTCATACCCCAATATTCTGAGATCGCAGGCCCCCTCACGGACCTCCTCCGGACCAAGGTAAAGCCAAAAGACCTGCTGAGTCCCTCTGATACTGTGAAGGCCGCCTTCCAACAGTTGAAGAGGGCTATCACTACCAGCCCAGTTCTGTCCTCCCCGACTTTTCCAAACCATTCATTCTCCATACTGATGCCTCTAACTGTGGGTTAGAGGCTGTTTTGTCACAACGCTCCCCAGAAGGCATTGAACACCTCATCCTTTTTATTAGTAGGAAGTTGTTTCCCGTGAGAAGCGGTACCCTACGATCGATAAAGAATGTCTCGCTGTGAAATGGGCTGTTGACAAGGTTCCGTTTTACCTAGAGGGGAACCGCTTCACCCTGTTTACGGATCACGCACCCCTCCAGTGGATGAGCAGGAACATGGGACATAACCCCGCGTACTCCGATGGTTCTTGTCGCTGCAACCCTTTTCATTTGAAGTGAAACACCAGAAGCGAACCGAGAATAGGAGCGCAGAATTTCTGTGTCGGGTATTCCCTCTCCCCAAGTGGGAAAATCATATGAAGGGGGTGTGTCACGATCCACTCGTGCCCCGGGAGGGAACTGACTATACCCATGATTCGTGGCATGTACCTCACGGAATGGATCCTCTGCTCTTTTCACAGCAAGAGGAACCATCAGACTGGACTTGGCTTCGAAATCCCCCAACTACGGAGTACACAGCTTTCTCTCAACAAGGCTCCTTTGAATGGGAACTTTCTCCTGAAAGCCCTGCCCACGGACCCTTCGTCATTTCCCCGGAGTCAATGATTAAAGAGAGTGATCCCGAGTCCAGAGGAGCGCGGCCAAACCCCAGAAGAAGAGAGGAGGAAGGAGACGCCGTCCCAACATTGTGCAGAGAACAGACGCAGACGCCAGAAGAGGAAACCCCGCTCCTGACCGCGAGACCGTAGAAGACGGAAAACAGGAAGAGCCAGGAGTCCAACGATTCCGTGTTGCGCCACGCCAAGCTCCTGGAGGAGGGTGGCTCAGTCAGGTACGTGAGCGTTTCTCAGGGTGGGCCGGGAGGAGGGGAAAGATCGGCGATTAGTGGGTATGCACTCACATCTCCTGCCTGTCTGACCCCCGCTCCCTGCACTACTTCATATCCATAGAATCAAACCGAGATACTGGTGATCCCTCACACCCTTCCCCACGACAAAAAGCCAGACCACTTAATTTACTGTATTGCAAACTCTCTTCTTTCTCTGAGGGAAAACGGGAGACCAGGAAGTGAAGATCGGAAGAGAGGAAAAGAAGAAAGGTTTCAGGAACTCGATACAAAGATAGTCCACACCAGGTTAAGAAGCATTATCCCTGTGTTGAGCTCTGGCTTTCTTTAAACGCCGCGTGTATAAAGAAAATGAAGTCACTAGAAACGCTTCAGGTGTGGATCTCGATTCATACGATCCCTCACACACAGATAACAGCATTTTAGAATTCTATGAGGGCGGATATATATTCATATAAGACTTGTGAAGATAGACACCGCAAGGCCTCCCTTTGCCTGTCTTCTTCAACTTTCAGCAGCAGTTTTGATTAGACTATGACATCCTACTAGCCAACTAAAATGTATTGCAGTCTATGATAACCAAGAGATTTGGTTTAGTTCAACGAATTGAGTCGAATAAGGGCTAGGATTTTCTACCTTCAGGCTAGATGTATGTTTCATTGTTCGAATTCAAGATAGAAGCTAACCAGAACAGTTTAAGACATTAGCACTTTGCTTTGTGTTAGTAATTTGTTTTTAAAAAATTACATATTCTGCTGTTTAAAGGTCCACAGCTAATAGTTATGGGCAACATTTACCCTTGGTGGGTCTACTGCAAAGTCAATAGGGAGGCAGAGGCTGCCCCGCCCAATTTAGACATCCCAGGTGTGTCCGCATGGATCTTTCTCCATAAGTGATCCCACCAACATGCCACCATCACTTACAGAGAATCATCCTGGCGTATAGCATTTTCTTTTTGTTTCCCAAAAACAAACCCCCAAGTGGGGACTTGTTTGTGAAAAACAAATAATGACTCTCTGTGAAGAGCTGGGAGTTATTGTTTGGGAATGCTATTCCTCGCATGGCAGTCCTGGATAAAAACCTTCCATCACGTTTGAGCTGGTTTTCCTGTGGCATAAGCACCACCAGCAAGTGCTTAATCAGTGCTAGTGGTTGCAGATAGTAGGCACCGGTATTCATTTCTAGAGACTGGGGCTTATGTTTCATCATTACACTGTGACATACAACAAGAGCAAAGAAGGCACAAAAGGGAGAAAGAAGGAGGAAAATAAATGAAGCAAAACAGTGACAAAAATAAAAAGCAAGGATGGAACAGAACCTACAAGAATGTGATACACAAATAGAAAGTGTAGGCTGGTGGAACAAAGAGGAATGAGGTGGAATCAAGACCATGGCACCTTGGTATTTGTCAACCATGGAATTCAGTAGCGTGGAGCGGCGGACTCCTAAGAAATACACTGGGCATCTGCACTTATTTATTTTAAATTAAGCAGTGTATGACCCTGTAGAATTTGATTTTTCTATAACATGAGTTCTTAAAAAGGACATTTAGTATGAAAGCAGATCATAGATGAGGAAGGAATGTACCTTTAACACCATCACTTACTTATAGTCAGATGCATTTATCCTCTGTTCCGCAACATCCCTGAATTCCATTTTCTGAATGCCAGTTAGCTACCTAGTTTGATCTCTACCTCAAATTCGTTGAACCAGAACAACCTTCAACTGGACTTTTTTACCCAATTGCTAAATGGTGTTCACAATCCCAGTTTGGACTCAAAAGATGACCTTATCAAGAAGACCACATCAAAAACAAAATTACTACTTCCTTGGATATCGACGCCCCTGCTTCTACATGGAAAAAGGCACAATGATGTCCAACAATTGGTTGATGGAAAACCTCCTTAAATTGAAACATAGAGGTGCAGCTCTGGAAGAAGCTTAGTCAAAACAAAACTTCCCTTGGATCAGAAAGCTAGCAGTGTTCCAAGTCCAAGATAAAATCTTTATTCAGCAAAAAAGTCATAAAACACATAGATAATACATTTTTCAGCTAGAATTGAAAAGCTTAAAAAGATCCTCACATTATTGAGTACACAATTCATAAAATGAAAATGCAGCACAGTAATATAATCAATAATGCAATCATACAAAAACACCTTCTACCTTTTCCTATTTACCAATGCCCTTCTAATAAAATTTTGAATCGCATTACAGGTCTCTAAAGTGCAAAGGTTCTGTAAAAACATCAAGCCTTCCTGGTGTTGACTGTCACAACTTGCTCCCTGGCGTTCTCGTGTCCACCACCAGGGGGCTGAAGTGTGGGACTCTCCAGTGTCATAATAAGCTTCTGGACCTTCCCCTTCATGCATATACTGGCTTCCAGCCCTTTAGGACACTATTTAGGAATTTACATCCATTCCCAATACATGCGGGGTTTTGTGGAAGCCAGCCTGCTCATGCCTGAAACTCCATTACCTAGAAGTCCCTGCTCACTGCTTAGTCTCCACCCCTGCAGACCAAGGATGGGTGCAGGAATTCAGCTCACCTGTGGCTGGATGCTGCTAGCCTGCTCACACCTGATGCATGTGATTACTGTGAGCTCTTTTAAGCCCCAGCTCCCTTCAGTTCAAGGTTGGTCATTGTAAGTGTTTTCCGGAGCGATAAAACCTTGTTTCCTGAGCTTTTGATATTCCTTGATTCCTGAGCTACAGTTAATCCTTGTTCCTTGATCCCAGAGGTATAGCTATTCCTTGTGCCTGAATTAGCACTGCCTGCAGTGCTACCTTGTATCCTGAGCTATAGTTATTCTTTGTTCCTGTTCCTGAGCTTCAGCTATTTCTTGTTCCTGATTTGCACTGCTTGCAGTGCTCTCTTGACTCCTTGTTTCCGGAGCTGTAGCTATTTCCTGTTTCCTTGAACTAGCACTGCCTGCAGTGCTAACTTGACTTCTCAGCTATAGTAATTTCCTGTTCCTGAACTAGCACTGCCTGCAGTGCTACCTTGAGTCTTGAGCTTTTGCTCAATTCTAGTTCCTGCTTAAGCACTTCCTTCAGTGCAACTTTGTTTTCTTGATTCCTTAACCAACACTATTCTTGTATAACCTTGTAGCTTCCCCCTCTGTATATCCTTTTCCAGTCCCTGCTTTTCTTCCCATTTCCTTGGTTCCAGTTCCTAGTTTATTGTCTTTCTATTCCTGCTGTCTTGCTTCTATTACCTTGTATGTTTGTTACTTGCTTTCTGCCAAGTGTGCCCTGTGATTTCCGTCCTTTCCTGTTAAGCACTCCTGTTCTACCCTCTTGCTGTTACTGCCTTGCAGAAATTGTGGGCGAGGAACTTACTGAGCTTCAGTCTTACTGTGTGGAGCTCCCAAGTGCTTTACCCCACATTCCCTTTATTGTTAATGTTGTTTTATATGTATGTCTGCACGTCCATCCTGGGTGTAGTTATTCTAAATGCTAAATCGCCTCTTGAGTCTTAGCCATCGTGTTCACTTGTAAAGGCTTCCCCCTATGGATCCCTTTTTCTCCTCTTACTTCCTGTCTGATCCTGGGCCGCGCTGTACTCCTCTTTCTGAGTATGTTTTCTATCCAGTCCTTGCCCAAGTCCCTGACTGTGTCCCACACAGTCCCGGACAGTCCCTGACATTGTCTCAATTTGGACCTACGCAAAATGCGGACCAAAAGGAAGCGCCTAAGTTCTGCCTATAAAGCGCAAAACATAATGTGACAAGTGCTTTGATTCACAACATTATTATAACAACATGGGAGTAAATCATGTGACAATGCACATTGTAGAGGGAAAGCAACCTTAAAATGTATAGTACTAAATCTAAAAAGGGTTATGTAGCAGCAATAGGTGGGGTTTGCCATCCTGGATAAGTATGATTCTAGATTATTTGTAGTTAAAACCACTGCATATCTTACAACTGACACCAAGACCTGAACCCTCTATAACCTCAAATCCGAACCATGATTGTCTAACTTCCTCTTTACATTTTAAAGTAGTCACATTAGGGTTATCAAACAGCCCTTTCAGGCCTATTGCTTCAAAAGTTGTTTTCAGGTATGCGATCCAGGGGATCCAGGCAACGCATCCAGAGACAAACAATAAGACATGCAGGGATGCCTCCGGGTTTTCCCAAGTCTTAACACACAACATAAGTGTGGCAAATCCCATCTGGTCCTCAACAAAAGAAAGGCCTAGTTCCGCATGTCAAATAAAAGTAGCAGTCCCCTTGGGAACTGCAAGTAGCTTATGAATTAAGTAATTTTCCACCCGTTGGAGGATTGCCATATTTGTTTAACCCCACAAACCCGCTCCTTATAACCTCGCTGCGATATATTTACTTTTATAAACATTAATCATATCAATAATGTTTTTTTGTCCCAATTTGTGGGCAAATCTAAAAATGACCTTGATGTTCCTGCGGAGTTGTTGCGCCCTTGCCATTAAAAGAGAATTCTTTTTAAAAGAAGAACTAAAAAGGAACCACAAATAATTAAAATCTTTCACCTTCTCAATATGTGTTTCCCTCATGACAAAGTGTTTAGATCTTGTGTTTGGGTGGCCACTGGTCTTTATAAATGATTGTAATGATTCATTTTTAAATCCACGTCTTCCATATATGAGAAAGAGTCCAATAAGACCTGTAGGCCATTTGCTGTGTGGGCAATCAACACAGCATCATCTATGTACGGCAAAATTGTGTGGATTACGTACTCATTTGGGGAGTGTCCTTTCCTACCACAGAAAGATTTCTAGAAATCCCGTTTATGTGAAGAAGGAAAAGAAAAGGAGCTAAAAGGAACCCTTGTCTCACACCCCATGGGGTTCTAAATTGAGGGGTAATTTCACTGTGAAGCCCACAATGAAACTTGACTGTTCGATCCTGGTGTATGCGTTTAATAAGAGTGAGAAGTATAGTCCCAAGCCCCATACTTTCCATCACAACCCGGAGTTTTGATTGATTGACCAGGTCAAAAGCGCTGGATAATACAAAAATGCCAACTGAAGGGCACCTTTCTTTGCCATTACCTATTTCCCTGCTATCATCTAAAAATGTAAACACTGGTCTATGGTCCCAATGCATGGTCTGAAGCCAAATTACACATTGGACAGAATCTTATTTTCTTCAGACACGATTCCAAGTGCGACAAGAGCAGCCTACCTAAGATCTTAATACTAGAATTTAGCAGGGAAATTGGTCTGTAGCATGATGGTAAATGCCAATCTCCTTTTTTATACATAGGCACAATTGTAGTTGTCCTCCAAGAATCGGGGATTGGGTCCATCAGAGCGCTCCTGAACACATTAATTAACAGGGGAACCCATAAATCAATATTAGATTTTTAAACGTCTGCGGGAACGACATCTGGGCCTGGCGCTTTTCCAAGTGCTCTTTTTCCGACTGGCAGTAGCTATTTCATTAATTTCTTTTACAGTTGAAGGGTCCTGTACACCTGTATCTTACATATTGGTGTCCTTTACTAAAGGGGTGGATAATAATTGGCTATTGCATGATTGAAAAATATCTGACAAAATGGGACACCCATAAATCTGCTGGGATTAGTGCTTCGATCTTTAGGGCATCTTGATCTGCAAAAAAGGGTGGTAAATTATTTCCCAAAGTAAATTATTATATCTCATCCTAGCAGCTGTAGAAAGATCCTCCCAAGCTTTGGCCCGAATCTCATAGACCTTCTTGTCGCTCTAACATCATGTGGAGAACGTGGGTGATTTTTTAAGGTTGCCTTTAACTGCTTTGCAACATTCATTCAAGGGATTATAGGGCAGCCTATACCTGAGCCAAATGAGAATACTTCCAACCCACTTAAATCAGACTGACAGTTAAATCAAAGAGCTTCTCTACATTAAAATAGTAATAGCTACCCCAAGCTTTGCATCCAACCACCTGACACCCTCCAACGAAATTTGTGACAACTCATTATCCTTTTTCACCAATAAAATCCCTGCTTTATGAGACCGCAACTCTACATCAGATTATCAGCTTGACGAATTCACCGCCATTGGCCTCTACCACTCTCAGAGAGAATTATTCCGGGTTCTGAGGCTGACCTAAAAAAGTACTCACGTCCTTCAATAAATCCTCCCGTAACTGGGGTAGCAGCAATTCCAGAATGGTAACTCTGGGCCTCCCAACTCTACAGGATTAACTCTTCCTTCAACTGTGGATCCATTCCTCAATATTTCAAACATTTACTTATCATACTTCTACTAAAAAAAACACCAGCACACCCTGAGAATTTGGCTGACATAGAACCATCTCTAGCCTGCTCTATATACTCTATTGCCAACTCTCATGCTGCCTTGAAGAAAATTGCCTCCTAAGTGAATTGTGGTCTGGATTCAGACCCCGTAGGGAAACAGAAACAAAGCTACAAACATCAGAAAAGAGCTTCCTAGCTATATGAACAATAGATCATCCTATGCCCAAATACTTACAGACTTCTCAGAAGTATTCACCACCAATGACCACTGAATCCTTTTCAAAAGGTTGGAAAGGGTGACTGGCATTAGTGGAATTGTACTTACCTAGTTCACCTACTTCTACTGAATCGTTCTCATCAAGTTAAACTGGCAACTATTTGTAACTAGGTCTACCAATATCACCTGTGGTGTCGCTCAAGGCTAAGTGGTATTCTCAACACTTTTCAACATCTACATATATCCTTTCATTAAGGTCTTTTAATCCCATGAAGTTGGCATCACATGTACGCAGATTAAACAGTACTCCACCTAAAGCTAGACGATAATTCCAGCAACTATTCCAAGTTATCTTTTTGTCTCACCCATGTTCTCACCCATGTTCACCACTGGATGGAAGAAACTGTCTTTGTCGAAACAGCAACAAAACTGAGGGCCCGATTCACAGAACTAATTTAAGACAAAATCCTAAACTTACTACCATTTTGGTATTCACAGAAGGCACTTACTCATTTTGGTATTCACAGAAGGCAATTACTCATTGATGAGTAAGTTCCTTCTGTAAACAACAAAGGCCCACATGCATAAACACAAAAACCGGTCGCAAACGGGCAGATTCTCAGAATCTGACCCTTTGCTCCCGGTATTTTTGCATTTGGGATGCATCATCCCAAATGCAAAAATCGCAATTTGAGGAATCTTTAAATAGCGATTCCTTAAATTGCGATTGCATTTAAGGAATCTCAAATTGAGATTCCTTAAATGCAATGCATTAAAGTTAAATAATTAGCGATTTCCCTAATAGGGGGAGCAAATTACCATGAAGTTGAACTTCATGGTAATTTGCAAATACTTTGAAAAATGCACTTTTGTGCATTTTTCAAAGTGTCATGTTGCGCACACACATGCCCTTAGAGCATGTGTGTGTGCAACATATGTGCACATATCAATTTCAGGGGTGCAATAGGGTGTCATTTTGACACCCTTGCACCCTTGAAATTGCATGAGCAATTTGCGAGTACCTACTGGTACTCGCAAATTGCTCATGCAATCTACAATTCATTCCTATGGGCCAGGAGGCCCATAGGAATGAATGGGATGGTATTCCTTAATTGCTACTCGCAATTTGCCAGTCGCAATTAAGGAAAGTTAAGGAATCGCTATTTGAATAGCGATTCCTACATGCATAGCCTTTTGCTATTCCTTATTAGCGAATCCTTATTTTTCGCTAATAAGGAATCGCAAATGGCATTGTTGATGCATGTGCCAGAAAATGAGTAAGTGCACTTACTCATTTAGGTATTCACAGAAGGCACTTACTTATCAATGAGTAAGTGCCTTCTGTGAATACCAAAATGAGTAAGTGCCTTCTGTGAATACCAAAATGAGTAAATGGTAGTAAGTTTAGGATTTTGTCTTAAGTTAGTTCTGTGAATCGGGCCCTAAGATCCCACTCATGGGAATGACCAAACCTCAATACCAGGCATAAGAGAATATAAAGGGAAGAGGAAAATAGCTCTCTGGCTGTCAATCTGGACTTTAAGATGCAGCGTCTTTTCACCCTGCGTAACTTATGCTTAAAGAGACAGTGAGGTCTGAGGCCAAGATTTTTAACTCAATTATAGTTGTGTAATAAATCTTGTATCCATCCTGTTATTTAAATAACAACAGTAGACATTCACAGCTATAGAAAATTGACAACACATGTTCACAACAATTAATTTTGAAGTCGCTTCATTGTGGAAAAGAGGGTGATCGATGCAATATATACGGATTCAATCCAAAAATATTGTTCCCATGTACTAAGAAATGTGATGTATGATATTCAAAGACATAATCAGGAGGAAAACATACTTGAAGTGACAAAAGGAGTGATTTCTCACAATTTTAAGGTAATCTTTAACTTCAGTTAAGTTTTATTGATGATATATTAATTATTTGGAGAGGTACCAATCTGGAGGTTCTATGGCTTTATACTTTATTAAGCCAGAAAGGCATAAATATTAGATTGCCATTAAAGTACAATGATTTTAAAATTATATTTTTTGATTGTGAAGTATACATCAAAGACAACAAAATTTAGAGTAGACCAAACAGAAAAGAAACTTCTGTTGATAGCATGTTACATGATTTATCAACTTGTGTAACATCTCAGCAAAAATACATTCCTTGTGTTTAGCTATTTGAGAGCAAAAAGATTAAGCAATTTAGATTCTGATTAACAAAATGAAGGCCAAAATATCCAACATTGTTTTTTTGAGAGGATGCATGTTGTTTAAAAGCCAATAACAAGAGCAACCTCTGTTTACAGACTTGACTTGATAAATAAACCAAATCAATCTAAGTTTCAGCAAATTAAAAATCTAAAAGTTAGATTTATTGCAAAATATTGCAAGAAAAGTTCTAAACTTTATCAGATTGGCATTTGTTGTTACTTTATACCCATGGGGCACAGTAATTATCACCTATGCCAGCTATAATTTTTAAGAGAGGAACAACTCTAAAAATGTTCTGCGTACCAGTAACACAGTCAAGTATTCTACAATAGCAACCTAAAAAAGCACTATTGTTATTGTAATGGCATTTATATGGCGCTTACTACCCCAGATGAGGCGACAAAGTGCTTTTTTGGCGAGTAGAACACTACTACAGAGCCCAAAACGGGTTAGGGGTAAATAATTATAGGGAATATGAAATTAATTTGAGCAGTGGACATGTTAGCCTGGGATTGAAAAGTATAGTGGAGGGATAGAAGAGGGAAGGGTTTACACTTATATAGCGCTTGCTACCCCTGATAATTAGATCTACATGGCTTCTTTAAATGTGGCATTTGCCTTTGTTGTCAATTTGTAAATGGTTGACAATGTAAATTAGAGTTGCCAGACAAGGAAACAGATGTCCCATTAGAGCATTTCCATATTTGCATAGTAAATTCTGTGTCTACATTATCATTTGACCCTGCTTCAAAATTTATGAGGGTTTGCCTATTCTCCCAGTTAAGGAAAAATAGAAGGAATACCTTTGGGCCTTTAAGAAACGTCATGCAAAATACCCAGTGTCACTATATATACATTCCATTCACTGCAAAAGCAAGTAACAAGACACATTCATAGCAATATAGAGTATAAAATACAGTAGAGGAAGTGGTAATAGAGAGAGCATCAGCTAAGAGAAAAGAAATGTTTTTGGATTTACAACTGAGGCTCCTCCATGCATGGCTTCAACCTGGATGACGGAATGCAGACTTACATGCATGGATAGGATAGAATTTGTGTCAGAAATACTATCCTAGCCTTGGCTTTTTTTTAATTTTTAACGTCCGAATGCCGTAGTGGCAGTCGTCGCCCTGATGGAATGGGCATGCAGCCCCACCGGAGGCTCCTTTTTTGCCAGAGAATAACAGGCTTTAATACACAAGATGACCCATCGGGAGATAGTCTGCTTGTGTACGGCCCGACCTTTTTTGGCGCCTACGTAGCCAGACGGTGGAACCTCTCTTCCTTCCTGGAAGGATGCGGAGGCGGAAGAAGGTGGGCAAGGTGATGGTCTGCCCGATGTGAAAGGCAGTGACAACCTTTGGCAGAAAGGATGGACGTGTTCTGAGCACAACCTTGTCCGGATAGACAGACAGAAAAGGAGGTTTGCAAGAAAGAGCCTGGAGCTGACTCACTCTCCTAGCAGACGTGATGGCAACCAGGAAAGCAGTCTTCAAAGTTAACAGACAAAGAGGACATTAGTGAAGAGGCTCAAAGGGAGTGTACATTAAATATGTGAGAACCAGGTTCAAGTCCCTCTGTGGCATTACGAAGGGAATAGGAGGGAAAAGATGAGTAATGTCTTTGAGGAATCTATTTACAACAGGGGACTTGAAAAGAGAGGGCTGATCAGGAAGCCTAAGAAAGACTGAAATAGCAGAAAGGTAGCTCTTGATAGTGCCCAGAGCAGAACCCTGCTGGGCCAAAGAAAGAAGGAACAGAAGGACTTCTTCCACAGCCTTTCCTGTGCACCATGCCACAAACTTGTTCCACCTGCAGGCGTATACCAACTTAGTGGAGGGACGCCTGGCTGCCAGAATGACATCACAGACTTCAGGAGGCAATTCGAAAGGAATCAACTGCCGCCGGTCAATTTCCACGCAAGGAGGTGGAGACTGGACAGGTTCGGGTGGAGGACCGTCCCCTGCTGCTGCGACAGAAGATCCTCCCGAAGAGGCAGTCGGATCGGGGGATCGATGTCATACTGAGTAGCTCGGGATACCAAACTCTTCAAGCCTAGTCCAGAGTCACAAGAATTACTTGGGCCCGGCCGTGCCTGATTTTCTTCAGCACTCTGAGCAGAAGTGGTATAGGCAGAAAGGCATATCAACAGGCCGCAACTCCACTTGTGACGAAAAGCGTCGCCTAGCGAGTGCCGCCTTGGAAATTCCAACGCGCAGAACTGCTGATATTGCGCGTTCTCTTAGGTGGAGAATAGATCTAACCAAGGCTCTCCCCACTTTTGAAAGAGACCTTGTGCCACCTCCGAGTGAAGACGCATCATGTTCGTCCGCCCTGGCATTCAGTGAACCTGCCAGGTGTTGAACCACCAGGGAAATGCCCTGATGTTCCATCCATGTCCAGAGGATCAGGGCCTCCTGACATAGGGTCCACGACCCCACCCGCCCTGTTTGTTGCAGTACCACATGGCGGTGGTGTTGTCTGTGAACACCTGCACTACTCTTCCTTTGACAGAGGGAAGGAATGCCTTCAGTGCAAGTCAGATCGCCTGAAGCTCCAAAAGGTTGATATGGAGCCTGGACCCATCTGACCGCCCCATCCCAGGAGGGACGCATCCGTCACCACTTTGTGCTCCGGTTGGGGAAGGGAGAGAGATCTGCCATTGACCCAATGCCGGTTCTTGAGCCACCACTTCAATTGTTTTCGCAGTGCCCTCCGAGATCTGGATGTAATCGGACAGGTTCCCCTAATGCTGAGCCTACTGGAACTTCATGTCTCACTGCAGAGCCCGCAAGGGAAGAGGAAAATAGCTCTCTGGCTGTCAATCTGGACTTTAAGATGCAGCGTCTTTTCTCCCTGCGTAACTTATGCTTAAAGAGACAGTGAGGTCTGAGGCCAAGATTTTTAACTCAATTATAGTTGTGTAATAAATCTTGAATCCATCCTGTTATTTAAATAACAACAGTAGACATTCACAGCTATAGAAAATTGACAACACATGTTCACAACAATTAATTTTGAAGTCGCTTCATTGTGGAAAAGAGGGTGATCGATGCAATATATACGGATTCAATCCAAAAATATTGTTCCCATGTACTAAGAAATGTGATGTATGATATTCAAAGACATAATCAGGAGGAAAACATACTTGAAGTGACAAAAGGAGTGATTTCTCACAATTTTAAGGTAATCTTTAACTTCAGTTAAGTTTTATTGATGATATATTAATTATTTGGAGAGGTACCAATCTGGAGGTTCTATGGCTTTATACTTTATTAAGCCAGAAAGGCATAAATATTAGATTGCCATTAAAGTACAATGATTTTAAAATTATATTTTTTGATTGTGAAGTATACATCAAAGACAACAAAATTTAGAGTAGACCAAACAGAAAAGAAACTTCTGTTGATAGCATGTTACATGATTTATCAACTTGTGTAACATCTCAGCAAAAATACATTCCTTGTGTTTAGCTATTTGAGAGCAAAAAGATTAAGCAATTTAGATTCTGATTAACAAAATGAAGGCCAAAATATCCAACATTGTTTTTTTGAGAGGATGCATGTTGTTTAAAAGCCAATAACAAGAGCAACCTCTGTTTACAGACTTGACTTGATAAATAAACCGAATCAATCTAAGTTTCAGCAAATTAAAAATCTAAAAGTTAGATTTATTGCAAAATATTGCAAGAAAAGTTCTAAACTTTATCAGATTGGCATTTGTTGTTACTTTATACCCATGGGGCACAGTAATTATCACCTATGCCAGCTATAATTTTTAAGAGAGGAACAACTCTAAAAATGTTCTGCGTACCAGTAACACAGTCAAGTATTCTACAATAGCAACCTAAAAAAGCACTATTGTTATTGTAATGGCATTTATATGGCGCTTACTACCCCAGATGAGGCGACAAAGTGCTTTTTTGGCGAGTAGAACACTACTACAGAGCCCAAAACGGGTTAGGGGTAAATAATTATAGGGAATATGAAATTAATTTGAGCAGTGGACATGTTAGCCTGGGATTGAAAAGTATAGTGGAGGGATAGAAGAGGGAAGGGTTTACACTTATATAGCGCTTGCTACCCCTGATAATTAGATCTACATGGCTTCTTTAAATGTGGCATTTGCCTTTGTTGTCAATTTGTAAATGGTTGACAATGTAAATTAGAGTTGCCAGACAAGGAAACAGATGTCCCATTAGAGCATTTCCATATTTGCATAGTAAATTCTGTGTCTACATTATCATTTGACCCTGCTTCAAAATTTATGAGGGTTTGCCTATTCTCCCAGTTAAGGAAAAATAGAAGGAATACCTTTGGGCCTTTAAGAAACGTCATGCAAGTCCATGCAGTCATGGGGGAGGTGACGGGCATTGTGGTACAGCCGGAGGCGCGGTGCTGCCTCCTGAACGTCTGGGGGCCCACTGATCTCGATGAGGCGCAGACCCAATGGGTGACTCTGGGTAACATGGTAGCTAAAAGGGATATCGCGCGATTATGGGGCTCCTCGGGACCCCCTACACTGACCGCGTGGAAGGAGAACATGGATTGGAGCATGTTTAGGGAGAAGACGGTCTACTGCTCTAGAGGTCGCCCCCGGAAGTGGCATGCCATCTGGGGGCGGTGGAACCAATACAGGGGGGGAATATGTCTTGCCCCGGACCTGGAACCTCCCGAGGAACAGCTTTCCCCCTGACCTACCTTCCAGCACAGTTTGGTTTTGGTAACCGTTCTGGGCCTCTGCTGTTCCCCTTCTTCCTCCGCACACAGTCTTATACTTTGTAGATGAGTGGGGTCCTGCCTCCCCTGGGGGCTTTCGCCATGGGATTTCAATGTTTCTGCCTTGCTGGGGTTTGTTGTGTGTTTTTACTGTGTATATTTAAAATTGGACCTTTGCATTACTCATCGTACTGTATCGGGGACACATTACTGTATCTAACTTGCAATGCTGCCGAACCTTCGGGCTGTCGGCTGAATAGCTGTGTCCTGAATTTTGAAATAAAGGTTTTCAAAAAAAAAAAAAAAAAAAAAGAAAAAAAAAGAAACGTCATGCAAAATACCCAGTGTCACTATATATACATTCCTTTCACTGCAAAAGCAAGTAACAAGACACATTCATAGCAATATAGAGTATAAAATACAGTAGAGGAAGTGGTAATAGAGAGAGCATCAGCTAAGAGAAAAGAAATGTTTTTGGATTTACAACTGAGGCTCCTCCATGCATGGCTTCAACCTGGATGACGGAATGCAGACTTACATGCATGGATAGGATAGAATTTGTGTCAGAAATACTATCCTAGCCTTGGCTTTTTTTAATTGCTAAGTATTAGATTGTCCTTTTCCGATACCAAACTCTGTCACTATCGGTTTGCGTTAAGTATCCTTATTAATAATGTATCTAATATTCGCATATTACACATCTACATTCTTAATTTACTCTTTACAATTCGTAGTTTAAACATACCATTCATATAGTGATTATTCATTTTTTACTCCGTAACACTATTTTTTTCAAATGTAGAATTGTGTTTAAGCTTTTGAAACTTGGCTGTATCCTACATAATTTGTGGCATAAATGGACAGACTTTAAGGAGCACGCTTTGACTCACACAGCACCTGGAAGCCTTTGGGTTGCTATGCACTATATAAATCTGCTTAAGATAAGGTAAGTTGAGCTTAAATAGCAAACTTCAAGCTAAGGCAGTTCTGAATACCAGAGGTGAAAAGTTCTAATACCATCTTGAGCATTAAGCATTGTTATAGTAATACATCATTCAATTTCTTGAATGATGTTAGGGGCCATAAATGATCACAAATGAAGGCTGTAGGGGTCCTAAAAATTAAAACTAGGGAAACGTCTCTTTTTACTGGTAAGCTGTGTTAACTCCTTCACGATCAGAGTTCTGTATCAATGAATAGTATCTGGTTGGAGACTATGCTCCTTTTTGTAAAGTGGACTACACTTCACCCTAATATCATGTTTAGATTTTAGTTTTAGATGCCATACATTAAGGACACTTTATAATCAATGTCACTTGTTTCTCAAATAGCAATTTAGAATTTACATCAGTTTAGAAAACCACAACAGTCGAGTCCCCACTCAGCAGTTCCAATTTTCTTTTTTTTAAAACCTTTCATTAACCCACGGAAATAATGCCTTTAAAAAATGGGGGCTCAAACATGACTTATTATTTTGGAATATATTTTTAGCTATCTCTAAAAACACATAACATTCACTTTCACATTAGCCCTTTATCATAGAGTTATGATACCAAAACAGTCCAGCAGATGGCCAACCATAGAGACCTAGAACAGTGAAACGCATGTGGCTTTTTACCAAGTGGTGCCCACTGTTTAGAAAACCCTCAGGGCCTCATTACGATGTCGGTCAGAAAGCCTTCTGACCTACTACCTGATGGAATCGTTTCCGATCGACTCGGCTTCGGGGAGTCCAACCGATCGATTACGATGATTCCAAACACCGTTCGTTCGGACTCCCATTGACTTCAATGGGAGCCTGTGTTCCGACCAATAACACAGGCTCCCATTGAAAAAAGGGGTGGATGCAGAAAACCTTGCACCCTGTGGCGGGCACCCCATGGTGCCTGCCACACTGTGCATGGTTGGAAGGAGGGAACCCATGGGTACCCCCATGGGCCCCAACCAGAGGCCTACGGGTAAAAGGGGGCGTGCCGTTGGCCCCAAAAGTCATTTCCCGTCAGCTGATCCATGTCGGACAGACTGATTCAGAAGGGCTGTCCGAATCCAACATCGTAAGTGGTCGGGTGGAAACGCGGTCAATAGAGCTCTACGATTCGGCTCCGACCGACTCGGACTCTCCAAATGCTAGTCAGAACCGATTCGGAATAACTGACCGGTTACCTTGTATCGTAATCGGTCGATCAGAAATGTTTCCGAGTCGGCTGGAAATATGACTTCCCACACGGGTTTGGAGAAACCGAATGCCATTCGGAGTTTTTTCGACCGGCATCGTAATGAGGCTCTTAGTGTGTGACTCTTGCCAAAATGTCAATCTAGCAAGCGCAGTAACACTCTGAGTTATCATGCCTCTGTCAAAACAGGGTAAAGTTGCTAGATAAAATGTTTTAAGGACTAAGAGCATTCTTTTTTGACATTATTGGAAGAAAGCATGGGGCTTATTCCCAATTTTTTTAATCATATAGACATACAGATGATTCACAAAGCAATCTGAGACAAAAGTATAACTCTACGACTTTTGATATACGCAGAGGTCATTTACGAGTCGTATCTTTACGTCCACAGTCAGGCTGGATTCTCCGGCTCGGCCTATCCTCTCCAGTTTGCGTCGTACTCTCCGCACCTGGGCGGGTATCTCTAGCTCGGGCCGGAAGAAGTGTAATCAATGGGGTGGAACGCAATTTTTACAAAAAAGAACATTAGGTACGTGAGATAAATGGTAGCGGAGGTCAGTCAGTCAGTCAAATATTCTTTGTTTGGTTCTTTTTACAACCATAAAAGAAGACATCAAAAAGGTAAAACAAAAACAGACATTATATAATAATAACATTTATAATAATAAAAATTCATAATAACATAGCAGCAAATCACTAATTTAAAAAAAGAGGCAACGATTACATTATTTGGGCAGTAATCAATAGTTCGTGCACAGATAATACAAATCTAAATTCAAAAAACGATACTGAATACCCAAAAACCATGATACTCAGAGGCTATTCATTAAGAGTAAAATAAAACCAAAATGCCATTTACAAATAGGTGAAATCATTTCCCAACTAAATTCCATAGACGGACTGCAGTAGAAATGTATCAATACACCATTAAACATGTGTATGCGTTATTCAAAAGCTGGAGATGATACAAAGCCAGCCTACACTTCCTAATATTTAAGACTCTTAAAAGAGGGATAATAAAATCCCTCCTCGGTTTAGTGTAGAGTTGACAGAAGAACAAAAAATGCAACATGTTCTGAGTAGATTTAGAGTCGCATGGTTCAAGTTCGGCATTGCAATAAACTTTACGAGGATAAGAAACCAGGAGATATGCGATGCTGAAACTAAATCTAATAAGATAAAAATGTTTGTATGACAAAAGAAAATAGAGAGATAGGGCTCTACACATGGGGAACGTACTAAAGGCAAATATTCCAGGAGGATAGAGGAGGTTATGAAAATCCGTTTGGGCAGGAAAAGGGGTGTAGCCAGACACTGCATCACATTGCAGAAAAGTTTGCTCCTTTGCATTTTGGTACATGCAGTCCACAATTTGCGCTCCCCTCAGTGTTGACTCTATTGTCGCACCACACTCAGTGTTAACTGTAGTGCTACATCAAACTTTGGTGTAACACTACAGTCAAAACTGAGGGGAGCACATGTACCATGATGCCCAGGTGTGGAGAGTACGGCCCGAACCGGAGATTTCGGCTCGATTGCGGACGCAAAGATACAACTCGTAAATTCCCTCTGTGAATACCAAAAGTAGTAAAGTTAGATTTTTCTCTTAGATTGCCTGATTGCCTTTGTGAATCGGGCCCCTTGTATTTCCAAGTTTGGATCTCACACAATATGATTTGCCACCTAAGAATTGATAAACCAATTATAAAATGGTATTTTGAATTATGATTTTGGTAATACAATTAGAATCGATCAGTGCAAATTAAAGTGCAGTTTTACAATTAAAAACGAATTAAAACAATTCTACAATTGTTTCTCTATAGCAAAGATTTCTATAAAGCTATTGTGACAACAAGACACTGATATTGCCAGGTCACCATTTAAGAAAGGAATCAGAGGTATTTAATAAACTACTGTTGCCCCGTAATTTTAGTTTGTCTCAAATCTAAAATGCATTTTCATTACCCAGAAGGCTAAGGGGAATAGGAAAAGACTGATTCGTACTTAAATTTGTAGTATGATTAATTGAGCTTCTTGACTGTGAAATAGTTTACACTTAACTCACTTGTCTTCAAGATTCATTTTTGAATCTACCATAAAATGTAGCGAATCACAATTGTATTAGTTCAGTATTTTGATATGCGTAGAAGCATGGTACACTGGAAGAACCAAGGTATAATGTATGTAGCATTATTTTTGCAAAAACACAAATGCACAAATAACAACATATTATTTTATAGTTGTGAAAAATAATGTCCTAAGTCTGAAGGTGTTTCATATTTTTTGTTACTTTCACTATGTTTTCCGCCTGATTATGTCTTTTGGTTATATACATCACAATTCATACTATATGAACAAAATAGGATAACATTCATATATATATCTTGTATTGATCACCCTCTTTGCCCTAATGCGCTAACTTCAAAAATAATTGTTGCAAATAATTTGTTAGCAATTTCCATAATTCAATAATCTGCTGCTGTTATTTAAACAGGATTTACTAAGTAAATAAGATATACAGAATACAACTTTAACAGAGTTAAAACATATCAGTTTTAAACCTCTAGCTGTCTCTTCAAACCTCTATACATGGCTTTCACTTGGCTAGAGTCCCTTGGCCATCTTTCACAACATGTATCTAAAACCTAGGTGGTCTGCTTGACTGTGATCCTTCATTCCTACCACAGATGAGTTCTCTTACAGTGCTCACCTTAAATCATCTTCATCTGCTGCGTAGTATCCACCACCTACTCTACCTCTCAGAAACAAATAGCTGATATACTTGCAGTCATTATCTCCTGCATGGACTACTGCCAAAACCTTGATATCAGCCTGACAAAACAATTTATTGCCAAATGTCAGACGGTTCACACCCTTCAAATCTGCCTTCTTTTTAGAATGAATCACCAGGCCTATATCAGATACACCCTAAAACCCCTCCTTAGACTCCCTTTGAAGGAAAGAGCACATTTCAAAGCACTCAGCCTCGTACACAGAGACCTACCTCTGGTTCTCCGTCCATCTGTCCAAGACTTCATTCTCTCATCACGATGTTTAAGATCCATGAAGCATTAAACATCTACTCTCATTCTGCCCATTCCCCTACAAGACGTTTGGGGGAAGATCCCTTCACACCCTGGAATCTTCCCTTTAAAATGCACTGGAAATCAACTTTCTGAAATTTAGGAAACTAAAAAAAAACATCTTTTTTGTAAGGCTTATAGCTAATATCCATCCTACAGCCATCATTTGTCATAGTTGGCTTTTTGCATTTCCACTGTTGAACACTGTTGACCCGATGCCTGCAGATTAGACGCTTAAAACCATCTATTCCAGACTAAAGCCTTCCTCTGGCTCTTTCATGGCTTTATCATCTTGGTCACAGACAATCTGGTGCATGTAATGTGTTTACCAATAAAAAAAATCCTCTGTATTCCTGTGTCTTGTAGCACTCTAATGAAAAGCCCTAAATAAATAAATTATAGCAGGGACTCCTAGGCCTTCGTTATATATTGTTTCTATATACTGGTTTGGGTGGAGACAGGAGTTTCTGTCCAAATCAGTGCTATAAGTCTTGCAGTATTACCTCGATGAACAAGTTACTTACCTTCAGATCCGGAGAGTTTTAGTCAGCAGTACCCCTGCATGTCGGAAGGTGGCGTCGTGCGACTCCGCGTCTGTCGTGGTTGCCGAGATGACATCGCGGCAGCTACTTGAACGCCGCCCTCGCGCACTGACATCAGTTCTGTACACGAAGTTCCGCGCCAGGAACGCAGAGCCATGCAAAATACTGACCACTGGTGCATGGAAACTAGGGCCCTGAAAGGGATGACCTTAACCCTAGAAATCAGTTCGCAGAACGGGGAGGATGGGTGGGGCGGTTAGGAATCTATCACTATCTAATGTTTCTTACAGCTAAATTGTTACGGAAGGTAAGTCACTTGTTCATCTGAAAGAAACACGTTGGTGATAGATTCCTTACCTTAGAATAGATATCCCAGCAATACCAACCCCGGTGGTGGGACTGCGAACCAAGATCACAACAGGAAGTCCCGGAGAACAGAACGGCCAAAGAAGCCGTCTCTCCGGACTTGGCTGTCCAGGCAATAGTGCTAAGTAAAAGTGTGCCGCAAGGCCCACGTAGCAGCCTGACAGATATCTTGTAAGGGGACACCACGTCCGAATGCCGTAGTGGCAGCCGTCGCCCTGATGGAATGGGCATGCAGCCCCACCGGAGGCTCCTTTTTTGCCAGAGAATAACAGGCTTTAATACACAAGATGACCCATCGGGAGATAGTCTGCTTGTGTAAGGCCCGACCTTTTTTGGCGCCTACGTAGCCAGACGGTGGAACCTCTCTTCCTTCCTGGAAGGATGCGGAGGCGGAAGAAGGTGGGCAAGGTGATGGTCTGCCCGATGTGAAAGGCAGTGACAACCTTTGGCAGAAAGGATGGACGTGTTCTGAGCACAACCTTGTCCGGATAGACAGACAGAAAAGGAGGTTTGCAAGAAAGAGCCTGGAGCTGACTCACTCTCCTAGCAGACGTGATGGCAACCAGGAAAGCAGTCTTCAAAGTTAACAGACAAAGAGGACATTAGTGAAGAGGCTCAAAGGGAGCGTACATTAAATATGTGAGAACCAGGTTCAAGTCCCTCTGTGGCATTACGAAGGGAATAGGAGGGAAAAGATGAGTAATGTCTTTGAGGAATCTATTTACAACAGGGGACTTGAAAAGAGAGGGCTGATCAGGAAGCCTAAGAAAGACTGAAATAGCAGAAAGGTAGCTCTTGATAGTGCCCAGAGCAGAACCCTGCTGGGCCAAAGAAAGAAGGAACAGAAGGACTTCTTCCACAGCCTTTCCTGTGCACCATGCCACAAACTTGTTCCACCTGCAGGCGTATACCAACTTAGTGGAGGGACGCCTGGCTGCCAGAATGACATCACAGACTTCAGGAGGCAATTCGAAAGGAATCAACTGCCGCCGGTCAATTTCCACGCAAGGAGGTGGAGACTGGACAGGTTCGGGTGGAGGACCGTCCCCTGCTGCTGCGACAGAAGATCCTCCCGAAGAGGCAGTCGGATCGGGGGATCGATGTCATACTGAGTAGCTCGGGATACCAAACTCTTCAAGCCTAGTCCAGAGTCACAAGAATTACTTGGGCCCGGCCGTGCCTGATTTTCTTCAGCACTCTGAGCAGAAGTGGTATAGGCAGAAAGGCATATCAACAGGCCGCAACTCCACTCGTGACGAAAAGCGTCGCCTAGCGAGTGCCGCCTTGGAAATTCCAACGCGCAGAACTGCTGATATTGCGCGTTCTCTTAGGTGGAGAATAGATCTAACCAAGGCTCTCCCCACTTTTGAAAGAGACCTTGTGCCACCTCCGAGTGAAGACGCATCATGTTCGTCCGCCCTGGCATTCAGTGAACCTGCCAGGTGTTGAACCACCAGGGAAATGCCCTGATGTTCCATCCATGTCCAGAGGATCAGGGCCTCCTGACATAGGGTCCACGACCCCACCCGCCCTGTTTGTTGCAGTACCACATGGCGGTGGTGTTGTCTGTGAACACCTGCACTACTCTTCCTTTGACAGAGGGAAGGAATGCCTTCAGTGCAAGTCAGATCGCCTGAAGCTCCAAAAGGTTGATATGGAGCCTGGACCCATCTGACCGCCCCATCCCAGGAGGGACGCATCCGTCACCACTTTGTGCTCCGGTTGGGGAAGGGAGAGAGATCTGCCATTGACCCAATGCCGGTTCTTGAGCCACCACTTCAATTGTTTTCGCAGTGCCCTCCGAGATCTGGATGTAATCGGACAGGTTCCCCTAATGCTGAGCCTACTGGAACTTCATGTCTCACTGCAGAGCCCGCATATGCCATCTGGCATGATCGACCAGCAGGATGCATGAGGCCTTGAGGCCCAGCAGCCTTAAGGTCATCCTGACCGAAACCCAGGATAGAGGCTGAAAGATTGGAATCAGAGCCTTCCTGGACTCGCCGTTCGGGAGGACAGACCCGAAAGTGCATCATATCCAGAACCGCTCCGATGAAGAGGAGCTTCTGAGAGGGAATCAGGTTCGACTTCGGCACATTGATGGAGAACCCCAGCAAATGCAGGAGGTCGGCCGTAGTCTGGAGGTGGGAGACGACTGTCCGGAGCGAGCCCGCCTTCAACAGCCAGTCGTCGAGATAGGGGAAGGCTGGAACCCTGATCTGCGCAGATGAGCTGCGACCACCGCCATCACTTTCGTGAACACCCAAGAGGCGCTGGTAAGGCCAAAGGGGAGCACGGTAAACTGAAAGTGCTCGTGGCCTACCGTAAACCGCAGGTAACGCCGGTGGGCCGGCAGGACGGGAATGTGGAAATATGCGTCCTGCAGGTCCAATGCTACCATCTAGTCTCCAGGGTCGAGGGCAAACAAGACCTGAGCCAGAGTTAACATCTTGAGCTTCTCCTTCCGGAGTAAGCGATTGACGTCCCTGAGGTCCAAGATAGGACGCAGGCCCTTGTCCTTCTTGGGCACCAGAAAGTAGTGGGAGTAACAACCACGTCCTACTTCTTGCGTAGGAACGCGCTCGATGGCCCCCTTGGCCAAGAGGGCCGCGACTTCCTGTTGAAGAAGTGCCAAGTGATCCCCCAAATGCGGTGGTACTGGGGTGGCATGGCTGGAGGGGTAGTCTCGAAGGGTAGGGAGTAGCCCCTTCGGTCTATTTGTAAAACCCACCTGTCCAAAGTGATGGTGCTCTAGTGGGGGAGGTGATGGCGAATCCTGCTGCCCACTGGCATTTGATGGGCGTGAAAAACCGGACTAGGAAGGTTTGGAGGCAGTGGTGGCTGGGGTGGAGGTGGACTGACCCACCCGCGGTCCCCCTGACCCGTCTCGGCGGGTCCCACATCCGCAGCCGCACTGAGACTGTTTCTGCACAGGCCTGTGGCTCTGAAACGAACGTGTCGGGCGCCCCTTACGTGGCCACGAAAGGAGGGCACGTGGCGGAAAGGCCCAGGGACTTGGCCGTAGCCCGCGAGTCCTTAAAGCGCTCCAACGCACTCTGCTTTGTTGCCGAAAAGGCGATAGCCCTCAAAGGGCATGTCCATCAAAGTGTTCTGGACATCCCCAGAAAAACTAGTTGTCCTCAGCCAGACAAGGCGACGGAGCGCCACCACCGTGTTGGAAATCACCCATCCCCAGCGAGTCGATGGTGTCAAGGCCACAACGAATAGTGGACTTGGCTGCATCCCTCCCTTCAGCAATAGCTTGAGAGCACTGTCCGGGCCTCCTCCGGACATTGAGGCAGCACGCGCGCCACCATATCCCACACAGAGTGGGAATAGCAGCCCAAAAGGCATGCGGTGTTCACAGACCGCAGCCCTGAACTGGCGGAAGAAAAAATCTTCTTATCAAATTGCTCCAGTTGCTTGGATTCCCTGTCTGGTGGTGCGGTAGGGAATGCGCTCGGGGATGCAGAGGGTTGGACAACCAAGCTCTCAGGGCTGGGGTGTTGGGAAAGGAAAATGGGGTTGCCCGGGGCCGGGCGATAGCGTCGGGCCACTTGTGTTGGGCTTGGACCAGGTGACAAAAAGAACGTCCGAAAGTGCATCGTTAAAAGGAAGCAGTGGCTCCGAAGAGGTGGCTGCCGGCTGAAGCACTTCTGTCAGGAGGTTAGTCCTGATGGCCACTGTAGGGAGCTCGAGGTGAAGGGCCTCGGCCGCCCTACGCAACACCACTGCATAACTTGCACCCTCCTCCGTAGCCACGGTAGGAGGAGAGAGCATGCCAAGGTCAGGAGAGGTATCAAGACCACTGGCATCCCCCAACTCCTCTGCCCAGTCCGGGTCAAACTCACATTGTGCTGTGAGAGGGTCTTCAGACCCCTACCAGTTCTCCCCTTCCTCCGAAGGCTGATAAACAGGCCAAAAATAAGGAAGATGGACATAGGGAAAGAAATTCCCCATTGGCGTTGGAATCGGCGTCGAGCGACGCCGGTGCGGTGCCGTATCCGCATGGGGAGTGAAACCGGGGGCGACGTCGTCCGGTGGGCCGCGCGACGTCTGAGGTGGTGCCGGTGTGGTCAACGTCGGTGGAGGTGGAACAAGGTCAACCGGCGTCGACCGGGATCCAGGCTTGGATCCATGGGGGTCCTCCGGGGCCAGAGCCGACAGCGATGCCGGAGCCGCCGGCAGTAAAGGGCTTGAACCCCGAGTCGAGCCTGTGGGGCCCAAAGGCGCACGGGCGGGGCCCGACGGCCCAAAGAGGCGAGCCATGGCTGACAGAAATTCCTGCAGCAGGGCCGGGAAGGGCAGGTAGGCCGGCGGCGACTGCGTAGGCTCTGCCGGAGCCGCGGGGGAGGCACTGGAGTGGTGTGGCTCACTGGTTAGAGGCAGCAGACCCGGAAGCAGAGGACAGCCCGGGACCAGGGTTCAATTCCCGACGCGGCAGGGTCGTGGACCAGGGCCAGCGGACTCGATAATTCTCGCCTCGGTGCCTACTCTAACCAGGGATCACACTCGGCAACTCTGGGCATTAGCTTGCCTCATCTCCACAACGGCCCCCCACATTCGTTGGGGATGCCTGGTTTCACCTTGGAGATACCCAGGAGGGACCATCTCACAGGGATAGCCAGGACGGGTTCCTCAGCGGTCTACAGCGCCAGGACGCCTCAGGGCAGCAGTGCGCTTTACAAGACACATACATTTACATTTACATTTACCCTCAGCCACGTCGCGCGACGGGCGAGGGTAAGTCGGAGAGCGATGGTGCTTCTTCAACTTTTTGGAACGCTTCGTTTTACCTGACCCTGAGTGCGAATACTTCGATCCCGATGAACGGAGCCAACTGCCGGACTTCAAGCAACTTTCGGGAAGGCTCCCACAAAGTCTTCGGCGCCATGGCCCGGCAGTCGGAGCACGACTTGGGGTCGTGGTCGCGCTCCAGGAGGTAAAGACACACGCGGTGCGGGTCCGTCACCAATCATGCGATGACAGTCCCCACAGGTCTTGAAGCCCGGCATCCCTACTGCAAAATAGAGACAAAAAGCCTAAAAAAAACTCAGTCAAAAAGTGACTGGGGGTACCGCTCTCTCCGGATCTGAGCTTGCTAGCGTGGAAAAAGAAAGAACTGACGTCAGCGCGCGAGGGCGGCGTCTAAGTAGCTGCCACGACATCATCTTGGTGACCACGACGCCAACGACGGACGCGAAGCCGCATGACACGACTTTCCGACACGCAGGGGTACTGCTGACAAAAAATTTCCGGATTCAGTCTGACTCCTGGGGGTAATTCTAAGGTAAGGAATCTATCACTAACGTGTTTCTTTCAGATTGGTAATACTGCATCATTTTTAGAGACAAATCCACAGGTAAAACCTGGGTAAATTTGTCCCAGTTAGAAAAGTAAATAATTATGGGATAATCTGGAAATTGGTGCTGTAGCACTAATTTTAGAGTCCCCATTCCATTGGAGCTTACTAAAGGATAGCTTGGAATTCTGTGGAAATGTGCCTGAAAGTGGGCACACTGGTGCAGGGTCACCCTCTTGTCCACGGGTCCAGAGACCAACAAAATAGAGATCGGCACTGGAGTTGGAATAAATAACAAGTTTATTAATCACTCATGAGTGGGACCACATCCACACAACACTCTCTCAAGTGCTGCAGGAAGTAGTACACTGAATTCACAAACCCTATCCCTTTTATACCGGTTTTCTGCAATGCAAGCATGTGAACAGAAATAGGAAGAACAAGTTTTAGAAAAAGATATCAGCAAACAAGGGCGGATGAATAACTACGTGGTCAGCAAAGTGGAAGGGGAGCAGGAATGCTTATGGCAGCAGTAAATGGTCAACAGTTAACATCTGAGACCAGGTGCACTGGCAGCTACAAATCCTCAGCACGTACATTGCTTTAGCTGAGTCAGGAAGTCAACTAAAATAGATAACACAAGCAGAGTGAAAAGACGAGCAGCAGAGGCCGGGAGAATTACAAAGGAAACAAAATGGACACCACAGCCAAAATGGCTGTCGCTTATGCTAAGTAAAATATTACACATTTCCACAGACGACCCTTTTAGCATAACCTAAGACATTCTCTTATGCTTTAAAAGGGGTACAATAAACATCATGAATATAAATTAACATCATATCGCTGGCTTCTCAATCTATTACTAAACAGGCATTTACATTTTGGACATTCGTTTTAGATGGTAGACAAGTAGTACAAGTGGAAATACAGAGGGAACAAAGCATTGGCCCGCATTGGATACATAAACAACAAGAGAAGAGAATTGCAGTAATTATGAACAAGGTCGATAATATTTTCCAACACCATACATAAAATACGCTCCAGAACCATCCAGCCCAAGTCCATGTTCCTGAATCTTGATGTATCTCAGTAGTTATTTTATGCATTTTGGAAATGGCATCATAAACAGAAGGGGCGTGGTCAGGGATAAATACACAACAACTACTACCGATAATGCGACATGCTCCACCATGATCAGCTAGAGTAACATCTAGCACCATTCTGTTTTGTAAAGTCACAATTCTTGTAATATGGAGTTCTTCTGTAATATTTCCAAGCGCCATTGCTGTCTGATTAGTCACAGCCTCTACTACACGGGTTAAGCGTCTAATCTGCCTACTATTTAAAGCCGCACCAAGAAAGAAAAAGAGTCCCAAATTAAAGTCAACTTATTGCTGTAATGCAGTTTCAGTTTGATCCACTTCATCATTATTTATAGTTCTTTTGAATCGAATCAAGGAAATGTCATTAAACAGTTTTTGATCTTTATGATAAGATGCAGGTGCTAGGAACACAGGAGGAAGCAAGGACACATAACATGTTCCAGACCATCCGATTGGTAGATGATAGTAGCCTTTACTCCCATAAATGAAATAAGTGTTGTGTGAGGATAGAAATCTGCTATTGTTTGTTCCAGTAATGTTCAATACTGTGGTACAGTCACTTTTTCCCACTGGGATACTACCAAAACTGCTAACACAAAGATTTGCTCGGGCTCTAGTAACAGCGTTAACAAAAAGGCCCGTTACCCTTGGCCGTTCGATGTTGGGGAAAACATAATGTGTGGAGGAATTTCCTTTGTGATACTACTCCATTTCCCATACAGTTCCTTTGGCTTGTGGGTCCCCTTCCTCATCGGGGTAACAAACTTTATTACGTTTTGCATTAAGTCCTCCTACATCAGCTAGAGTAATATTAACAATTTCAGAGGCCCACAGCAGTGCGAACCAGGCTCTACAGGAGTCATTATGCGAGAATGGCAAGGGAATGAAAGGCGTTCCTCCCTTCTTCTGATTAGCTGGCATAATTCCACATATCCAGCAGTTGGTAGTGTTCATAGCATTATGAGTATGATGCAACATTTGTATGAAAGTGTTATTGAGATACAACATTCGGTGCTTCTTCTCATGATAGAGAAGTGTGAAATAATAATGTGCAGTAGGGACAGGAGTGGTAGCGGTCAGTAAGTTTCGAGCCTGAGTTACTTCCTCCACAACCCACATTATTACAGCAATGATGACAACAGTCAAAGTTAGTCCAATAGCGAACAACATATTTTTACTACAGACTTTTGCAGCGTTCGATTTCTTCTCCTCCAGCATGTTCATTTCGTCAGTAAACAACAAAACAGATGGTGCCCTAAAGTCCTGGGCAGGCGTTGGTTTCTTCACTAACTTTGAGACGAGTAGTCACTAATAGGCTACCACCCTTTGTAGTCAGTCTTTAACCACCCAGGACAGTGGCTCAAACAGTCTCTTTCTGCAATGAAATGTCTTTCTTCCTGGATCGAAGCAGATATCTAGATGCACCAGGGATCGTGTGGTCCGGGAAGAATTCATCAGGTCTTTCAGGTGACATAGCTTGTCCTTTCTCGGTGACTAGGATGTTGCGGTGATCTGTCAGCGCAGCTGGGCTCACAAAGACATGCGGGACTTTTCGGCAATGGGTGGCATGCACCCAATTCTTCCGGTTGGTCACTCGCACTGCAGTTCTGGTAGCCAGGAGGACTTGTTCCGGTCCAACCAACGAGGTGCCAAGGAACTGGTTCGCTGGAAGAACTTCGTCAAGACAAAATCTCCAGGCCGCAGATCATGGCCATCACCCTGCGACCTGTCTGGAAGGGCTTCCCGTACCTGCTGATAAATAGAAGACATGCTATCAGTTAACTGGGACAAATAGTCACTCATCAACACATGGGGTACATCATGTATAGGGCGAAGCTTAGGGATTCCCCAAATATTCATGGGCCTGCCAAACACAACCTCATATGGCTTAAGGCCATATCGTGTATGTGGTATTGATCTGATAGAAAGTAGTGCTAGGGGCAGGGTATCAGGCCTTTTCAAAGATGTGGAAGCCTGTATTTTAGCCAATTTCAGTTTCAGGGTAGAGTTGTAACGCTCCACCAAGCCTCCTGATTGTGGGTGAAAAGCGGCATTACATTTCTGCTTAATCCCTAACTCTTTCATGACATATTCGACAACTTGCCCAATGAAATGAGGTCAGTTGTCACTCCATAAGACCCGAGAAATGCTGAATCGAGGGAACAACTCTTTTAGGAGAACTTTTGCTGTCGTGAGAGCTGTATTATCCTTCGTAGCATACCCCTCCACCCATTTACTGAAGGCACAAACCACTACCAAGACATAATTTAAGTTATTACAGTGCTCAAACTGAATGTAGTCCATTTGCAGGACCTCAAAAGGTGCAGTTGGTGTCGCAAACCCTCCTGTTGGAGTTCGCGTTCCCTTTCCAGGGTTATACTGAAGACAGACCAACCAAGACTGGACCATCTTTTAGCAGTGCCGGCAATATCAGGATGATCCCAAAGTTGCATAAGTTGTTTTGCCATTGAGGATGCACCAACATGTGCCGGCCCATGTACCATGTGAATCATGGGGTATAAGTAGGCTGGGGGTAACTTCCATTCGGTCATATCTTTATTTCTCCAACAGCCCTCATCATTCAGTGCTCCCTCCTTGGACCATTGGTCTAGTTCATCAGTGGAGGCAGATTGTTGCATGTCCGGCACCTCTTGCCTGGCATCATGCCAACGTTCAGCTTGTGACTTCACTACATACATAGTTGTGGTACTTCACTGCATTGCGGTTTCACGGGCTGTGTGATCTGCAAAGGCATTACCTGCTCCTATTTTATCAGTCACTTTCTTGTGTGCACTACACTTAACAATTGCCACTTTCTTAGGATAGGTTAGAGCAGTAAGGAGATTATGTATAATTCTCCATGCACTATCTGTATCCCATGTGAGGTGAGAAAGCCCCTTTCTTTTCACAAACAACCAAAATCGTATGCCACCCCGAAAGCATATTGGCTATCGGTAAAAATGTTAACAAGCAAATATGTACTAAGCTCACATGCTCTCGTTAGTGCAATCAATGCGGCCACTTGGGCCGACTTCGGTGGGATGCGAGCTGTTTCAACTACTATCTAAAGTGTTGTAATCGCATAGGCAGCAGATGTAGTGCCATCAGGCAATTTGAGACACGATCCATCAACCCATAGCTCCCCATCAGCACTAGGGAGAGGTGTATCTTGTAGGTCAAAGTGGCCCCTTGTTTGCTCTTCAGTAAGGAATATACAATCATGTAACTCTTGTGACTGAGACTGAGTAGCTGGAAATGGCAATAGTGTAGCAGGGTGTGGGGTCAGACATCTTTTTAGCGTAATATGAGGTTCCAAAAGTGTCAATCCATATCCTGTCAAGTGAGCACTAGTCAAATGCTGTGTTTTTGTTTGATTTAGCAAAGCCTCAACAGAATGGGGTACTAACACAAGCAGTTTATGTGACAAAACTATTCCTTCACTCTGACATATTGATACAGCTGTTGCTGCCACTGCTCGGAAACATCCAGGCAGTGCACAAGCGACTGGGTCAAGGACAGCTGAGAAATATGCACAAGGACGTTGCTTATCACCGTGTGTCTGTGTTAAAACTGAGAGGGCACAACCTTTCCTCGTGTGTACATAGAGTGTGAAAGTCTTAGTGTAGTCTGGAGTTCCTAATACTGGTGCAGAGCAAAGAGCTTGGCGTAACTGTTGGAAGGCATTCTGACATTCAGTAGTCCATGGGAGGGGCATCGGAGTGTCTTTACTCAAAAGGGCCAATAAAGGATTAATAATGTGCGAAAAACTGGGGATCCACTACCTACAAAAAGAAGTGAGGCGAATCAGTGCACGGACATCCTTCTGAGTACGGGGCACAGGAGTATCTAAAATAGTCTGAATACGGTCTGGTGTAAATGCACGTCCCTCCTTAGACAGGAGGTGACCTAAATAGGTAACCTGCTGTCAACAAAATTGCAATTTCTTTCGCGAGACTTTGTGATTGTGAGAGGCAAGAATTGATAACAATAACAGTGTTCCTTCTTCACACTGCCCAGGGGTATCTGCAGCCAACACGATATCGTCGACATATTGGATAAGGGACACCCCTTTAGGTACAAGAAAAGAATCAAACTGTCTTTTTAATGCCTGACTGTAAATGCTAGGACTCTCTGTATAGCCCTGTGGAGCTCTACAGAACCGAAATGATCTATTTTTCAGGGTGAACCCGAACAAATAACGGCTGTCAGGGTGAATGGGTATCGAGAAGAAAGCATTCTTCAAATTGATCACCGAAAATGTAGTGGCAGTAGGAGGGACCATAGTGAGAAGTGTAGTGATATCAGAAACTGCTGAATATTGGGGAACTACACGTTTATTAACTTCTCGAAAATCAATAATGAATCTGTAGATTTTAGTGTCAGTGTCGTTTATCAAAATAGGAAGGATGGGGCTATTGCAAGTATTATAGGGTACTTCTTCCACTACCCCCACTTTAATCAAATCTTGAACAATGTGTGCTAATGCTTCTTCACCTTCTCAGGATATTTTGTATTGGGGTAGACGAGGCTATGAAACACCCTCCTTTACTTGAATATGTACAGGTGGAATAACCATTTGACCCACATCAGTATCTGATTCAGCCCACAAAGTACTGGATAAGGATGCCAGAGCGACATTCTCATTGATAAGACAAGATCTCTCAACCATTGGATAATTGTCATTCAAAATAATACGCACACCTTCAGGAGAACAACGTATTTTGGTACGAAAATATTTAAGCATATAGATACCCACGATGTTGTCCTGTGTGGTAGGGGAAAGCAAAAATGGGCATGCTGCAGTGAATTTATCAAGTCTGAATAAAAGTGGCTGTGAAAGTGCGCTAGGTGGAGGTGTCCCATCGAATCCTATCGATGTTATCATTGTGCCGTACAGGGGAGCCTTGGAACCAATTTTTTAAACAAAGCATTTCGGGTAGCCCCTGTATAAACCAAAAACCGATCAGTAGATCCAAAGACGTTTGCGCCAACATAGGGACCCATTTGATCTACTGGCACCTCAACCGGTTCCTTACCCCATCCTAGGCATCCCTATGCATAATCCGACTCTGCAAGGGCAGCAGCAGAATAATCTGACATTTGATATTGATTTAGTCTATCAAAAGTATTAGAGTAATTTGGTCCTTGCTCAACTGCATCAAATCTGGGGCGATCTCCTGTACCTCCCCTGTTTCCTGAATTTCCTGCGCGTCCTCTCATACTTCCCCTTCCCCGCTGGTCCTGCTGACCTCGCAAAAGAGGGCACTCAGAACGCCAATGGCCAGTTCTTTACAATAAGCACACTGATCAGGGGACATATTTGCTCAAGGGAGAGGGGGCACCCCAGGTGTATACATTGCAAGTCCGTCTCTTCCACCTCACCTAAATGATGGACCATATACTTGGGCCAACATAACTTTTGTCTTTAATTCTTTAACCTTCTTATCCTCCCTGCCTTTCGCTTCTTCTTCCTGTCGTTCATAATATTGGGCCATAGTCAAAAGGGAAACTGGGTAAGACGTGGTCCAAGAACTTTCGCTGGCCTTTAAGCGACTAGCTATTTCCAGTAACATATTAGCGACACATGTATCGACAAATAAATGCTTACCCGTATCATCGGCCAATGACTGACTTCTAAAATCATGGAATGTTTCCTCAAACCTTGAAAAGAAATCAGAAACTAACTCATCCTTTTTCTGTTTACAGGACGCTAATGTAGTCCAATCTATTTTCTTAGGGGGTATGAGAGTCTTTAACTTAGTCACAATAGCTTTAGGAAGGTCTAATATCTCCTTCTGAGGTTTCTGCGCAGGCTCCCTTTCCGCATCTATTTGTTCTAAATGTTCCCAGGTATCACCATATGCTACATTGTCATCTATTTTACGTATCGTTCGCCACATATCAGGAGGCAAAATAAGCCAAAAGAACATATCAATATCTGGCATGGTCATGAGCTAATGGCTCCTTCCACCTCCTCATTAAAAGGCGGCAGGATTTTTCCGGGGGTCGGGCAAAGCAGCTTTAAGAGCCATCACGTCAGCTCTACTCCAAGGAGTGTAAACCCAATTATATATAAAATATCCCATTCGAAGTTTTATCATCATTGGTTTCCGTACCCTTCGGAGGAGCATACAGGGGTGCAGCTTCACGCAAAGGTTTCACAGTAACTGTAGTACTACTGGGTGCAACCTCTTCCACCGGAGCATCTACGTTCTGTGCTTGAGTTTGAACTGCTTCTATACCTCTCTGTTTTCTAGCTAATTCTTGATCCTTTCGTAAATGTAAAGTTACGTCTCGTATTTTAACCACTCTTCTAATCATATCAGATAGGTCAGAAAAGAGAAAAGTCCCCTCAGTTAATCGTTTATAATCAGTATTTATATCAGCTGGCTCTAGTTCCTGAGAAATTTGTGTATAATCAAATATTACCTCCTAAGCAAACTTTTCTACAAAATAAAATTGTTCTGTATTTTTCCACTGCTGAACCATAGTTACAATGAGCGATGCAGCGTGAGGCCGACAAGCCTCCTCCCTAGCAGCGGGTTTTAATTTATCTTTTTCTGCTTTAGTCAAAGTAGAACAAGTCTGTTGCCCATCTTGTTTATCTTGTTCTTTGTCGTCTGAAGACAAATGCTCGTCGTCAGAAACCTCATCAGGGGCATTTGGAGTGGGAAATTTATACGGAGGTGAGGGGGTTCTAATAGGATGCAATCATCCTTAGACGTATCAAGTAGGGAATAGAGAGGGAGCCTAATAGGATACTGGACATTTACCTCTAATCAACGTTCCCTATCTTCTTTTTCTATTTTTTCTTTCTTTTCTTTATTTTTTAATCCTAGCGCTTTTTGATATATCGTTTTTCGTTGATCTTTTTCTGCTATAGCTTCTGCTCTCTATGTTCTCTCTTGTACTTCTTTCTCCCACATACGCACACAATCAAACATATCCTGTCTAATTTTTCTTTTAAATAAACACTGCTCTACATATTGAACCTTTTTAGAATCAAATGACCCATTCACTGGCCATTGCAGATCGGAATCTTTCTTTGTGTATTTGTTCCATAGTGGACCGTACATTATGGAAGAAATACCATATTTGACATACATGTCTCTATTAGGTGTCTCTTCTGGGTTTGCCGGCTGACTTTGTTCCAAGATTAATTTGGTACCACCAGAGCAGCAACACCACCTACGGAGTGTGCTGAGAACAGGCATGTTTTACAAGTATTGTGTAAAATATTACTACTCCAAACAAATATTCCAAAAGGAGAAAAATCTCCACAATACCTGCCTTCAAACTTTGCAAAGATTGAATAACAAATCCACAAAAAAAAAGCCCAGGCAAAACAAATCAAGAGTGCCGCTACAGCGACCTTACCAAACAGAAATCTCCAACTCCCACCTGCCGATCTCATGTCGACCTAATGGTCACTACAGAATTACGCCAAGAAAACCCCAGTTGAGACCGGCCACCACCTGGAGGGTCAAATCGGGAAAACCAGAAAAGTCACTTCGGCCTGCAAAGATAAAGGTCTCCTCATGCAGTGCGCTTCCTCAGTAATTTTTCGATCCTCTTTCGAGATCACTTCTTCGGACCGCCGCATCTCCGATGGGTCCCCACGTTGGGTGCCAACTGTGGAAATGTGCCTAAAAGTGGGCACACTGGTGCAGGGTCACCCTCTTGTCCACGGGTCCAGAGATCAACAAAATAGAGATCGGCACTGGAGTTGGAATAAATAACAAGTTTATTAATCGCTCATGATTGGGACCACATCCACACAACACTCTCTCAAGTGCTGCAGGAGGTAGTACACTAAATTCACAAACCATGTCCATTTTATACCGGTTTTCAGCAATGCAAGCATGTGAACAGAAATAGGAAGAACAAGTTTTAGAAATAGTTATCAGCAAACAAGGGCGGATGAATAACTACGTGGTCAGCAAATTGGGAGGGGGAGCAGGAATGCTTATGGCAGCAGTAAATGGTCGACAGTTAACATCTGAGACCAGGTGCACTGGCAGCTACAAACCCTCAGCACGTACATTGCTTTAGGTGAGTCAGGAAGTCAACTAAAATAGATAACACAAGCAGAGTGAAAAGACGAGCAGCAGAGGACGGGAGAATTACGAAGGAAACGAAATGGACACCACAGCCAAAATGGCTGTGGCTTATGCTAAGTAAAATATTACACATTTCCACAATTCCACAGTAATACCACAACTGGAATTACAGGACCCCATTGGAATTAATAATATTGGTGCAATATTACCACCAAACAAATACTGCAGTACTAAGAATGGAGTGCTCATAAAGATACTGAACATACCTATAGGACATGAGTTCTTGAAAAAAGCTTTCTGCATCGAAACGCATCGGGCTACAAATTTTCTTTTTTGTTTTGCAGAGGAGAGTCAAGAATGAAAGCCGGATGGCTGGATTGCTGCAGAGTGCCCTCCCGAAGCTCCAGGGCATTTGTTTGAACAAAATTATCCACACGGCGGTCCGGTCATGGGGAGGTGCATCATCTCAAGTAAAGGTAACAGAGAGGCTGTGATGAGAAACCATTCCTTGGCTGTGCAGCACAGCGATCCAAAAAACAAAGAAACTCTTCTCTGCATTCAAAGTGCTACTAAGGAAAAGACACACATTTTAATATTAATTACCAACAGGAGCCCACTTAGGGGAGACTTTTGCTCGTCATGGAACTACTTTTCCCAGCATGCCACTGAACTGCACTATGCAAAGCCTATTAAGGAAAACGAATGATGAGACAGGCGGAAATAAACATAAAAGAGAGCCTTTCCAGTGGTAATTTTTGCAAGCCTTTGAGGAAGATGCTTTCTGCATCGAAACACATCAGGCTACAAATTTTCTTTTTTGTTTTGCAGAGGAGAGTCAAGAATGAAAGCCGGATCGCTGGATTGCTGCAGAGTGCCTCCCGAAGCTCCAGGGCATTTGTTTGAACAATATTATCCACACGGCAGTCCGGTCGTGGGGAGGTGCACCATCTCAAGTAAAGGCAACAGAGAGGCTTTGTTGGGAAACCATTCCTTGACTGTGCAGCGCAGCGATCCGAAAAACAAAGATACTCTTCTCTGTATTCAAAGTCCTACTAAGGAAAAGACATGCATTTTAATATTAATTACCGACAGGAGCCCACTTAGGGGAGACTTTTGCTCGTCATGGAACTACTTGTCCCAGCATACCACTAAACTGCACTATGCAAAGCCTATTAAGGAAAACGCACAATGAGACATGCGAAAAAAAACATAAAAGAAAGCCTTTCCTGTGGTAATTTTTGCAAGCCTATGAGGAAGATGCTTTCTGCATCGAAACGCGCCAGGCTACAATTTTTCTTTTTTGTTTAGCAGAGGAGAGTCAAGAATGAAAGCCGGATGGCTGGATTGCTGCCAAGTGCCCTCCCAAAGCTCAATGGCATTTGTTTGAACAAAATTTTCCACTCTGTGGTCCGGTCGTGGGGAGGTGCACCATCTCAAGTAAAGGCAACAGAGAGGCTGTAATGGGAAACCAGTCCTTGACTGTGCAGCGCAGCGATCAGAAAAACAAAGAAACTCTTCTCTGCATTCAAAGTCCTACTAAGGAAAAGACATGCATTTTAATAATAATTACCGACAGGAGCCCACTTAGGGGAGACGTTTGCTCGTCATGGAACTACTTGTCCCAGCATGCCAGTAAACTGCACTATGCAAAGCCTATTAAGGAAAACAAATGATGAGACACGAGGAAATAAACATAAAAGAGAGCCTTTCCTGTGGTAATTTTTACAAGTCTATGAGGAAGATGCTTTATGCATCGAAAAGCGTCAGGCTACAAATGTTTTTTGTTTTGTTTTACAGAGGAGAGTCAAGAATGAAAGCTGGATGACTAGATTGCTGCCGAGTGCCCTCTCGAAGCTCCAGGGCATTTGTTTGAACAACATTACCCACACGGCGGTCCGGTCGTGGGGAGGCACACCATCTCAAGTAAAGGCAACAAAGAGGCTGTGATGGGAAACCATTCCTTAAGTGTGCAGCGCAGCGATCCCGAAAAACAAAGAAACTCTTCTCTGCATTCAAAGTCCTACTAAGGAAAAAACATGCATTTTAATATTAATTACCGACAGGAGCCCACTTAGGGGAGACTTTTGCTCGTCATGGAACTACTTTTCCCAGCATGCCACTGAACTACACTATGCAAAGCCTATTAAGAAAAACAAATGATGAGACATGCGGAAATAAACAAAAAAGAGAGCATTTCCTGTGGTAATTTTTGTAAGCCTATGAGGAAGATGCTATCTGCATCAAAACGCATCAGGCTACAAATTTTCTTTTTTGTTTTGCAGAGGAGAGGCAAGAATGAAAGCCGGATGGCTGGATTGCTGCCGAGTGCCCTCCCGAAGCTCCAGGGCATTTATTTGAACAAAATTATACACAAGGCGGTCCGGTCGTTTGGAGGTGCACCATCTCAAGTAAAGGCAACAGAGAGGCTGTGATGAGAAACCATTCCTTGACTGTGCAGAGCAGCGATCCGAAAAACAAAGAAACTCTTCTCTGCATTCAAAGTCCTACTAAGGAAAAGACATGCATTTGAATTTAATTACCAACAGCAGCCCATTTAGGGGAGACTTTTGCTTGTCATGGAACTACTGGTCCCAGCATGCCACTAAACTGCAGTATGCAAAGCCTATTAAGGAAAACAAATGATGAGACATGCGGAAATAAACATAAAAGAGGGCCATTCCTGTGGTAATTTTCGTAAGCCTATGAGGAAGATGCTTTCTGCATCGAAACGCGTCAGGCTACAAATTTTCTTTTTTGTTTTGCAGAGGAGAGTCTGAAAGCCGGATGGCTGGATTGCTGCCGAGTGCCCTCCCGAAGCTCCAGGGAGAGATATATATACATCTATATATATATCTATATATATAGATATATATATATTTATATATTTTGCCAGAATTAGCCTTGGAAAAATGTACCATTCTAGAGTTCCAGGCATATTAACGTCAGTCAAACATCCGAAAGGTGATGCATCAAATGCTTGTAAATAGTCTAAGCAATGGCAACCCCTTGGGGCATCATTACAACTCGTTGATTTTATTCCACTGTGCCACTCTAGACAGAGGCTAACCTAATGCAAATCAGTACTGACCCTGTTCCTCTTGGGAACAGTCCATACCAAACCTTTGTAATCTCACCCCTCCACCATTCAGCATATTGCTTTTCTGGGGGGGAAATGCGAGATTCACCCCTTTCTCCCCCTGGAATCTCACTGACTAAGCAACCCCCTACTCAGTCTGCCACATGTGCTACCAAAAGCTTGGGTAGCCGAAATGCTGCCTAGTTATCAGTCACCTGATGCCTTTCTCTTCCACAAGCCTACGCTTCCTCTCTCTTTATCTCACACTTGTAGGTTCTTTTTCATGCCTACTTTCTCACTTTGTCTTACTCTCCCTGTATATTTTTTTAGAGTAAGACCATGGATTTGAATAAGAGTAGGTCATTTCCAAGGTTCTCTTTGCAGACTGCCACCAGACCTCGCCTAGTTTTTTCAGCGGCGTCATGGATTGGTTCTGTAGCTCTGATGGAAACTGCTCAGTCTTTCAGATTTCTCCTTCTAACTTTGTGGAGGTGTTCTTTCCAGAAATATATTTTCTCTTCATCTGTTTAAGGCAGATGCCAAATCTGCACAAAATTTGAAGGAATCTGTGCTTTGCTGAGAAATCAAAGTAAATTGTGGCCACACTCAGGCAAAAAGCACATGCATGCGCCTCATGATGCCCTGAGAGTTACGGGTATGTGGAACACGTGCTCACTTTTCCACTAGAATGAAACTGTACCTGACTGATAAGCCCATAATAAGGTTGAAACCAGTCCTGGGTAGCTTGTTTTCCCCTACTTAATTTATGTTTAAAAGACAATGAGGTCTGAGACTGAGATTTTTTAGTCAGTTATAGTTGTGGAAAAAATCCTTCATTTATTTGGCAAATGCTGTTATTTAAAAACCCTCAGCAGACAATCAAAGCTATAGAAAATTGGCAACACATGTTTCCTAACAATTAATTTTGGAGTCACTGCACCATGGAAAAGAGGGTGATCGATGCAAGCTATATGTATTCAATCCAAACATTTTTTGCTTATGTACTATGCAATGTGATGTATAATATCTGAAGAGGTAATCAGGAGGAAAACATACTTGAAGTGAGATAAGGAATGATCTGTCACCATTTTATGGTAATCTTTTACCTTTGCTAAATTTCATTGATGAAATATTCATTAAGTTGGAGGAGTACCAATCTAGAACTTACACCGCTTTATGCTTTATTAAATCAAAAAAAACATGAATGGTAGATTGACATTAAAGTACAATGATTCTAAAATTAGATTTTGCGACTGAGGTATACATCAAAGATTACAAAATTGAAAGTAGACGAAATAGAAAAGAGACGTCTGTTAATGGCACATTACATGCTTCATCAGCTAGCGTAACACCTCAGCTAAATAACATTCCTTGGGTTTAGATATTAAGAGCAAAAATATTATGCTATTTAGATTTTGATTAGGAAGATGAAGACCAAAATACCCAACATTGTTTTCTTGAGAGGGTACAGTGTTGGTAAAAAGCCAGTAATAATTGCAGCCTCTGTTTACTGACTTGATAAATAAACCAAAACAATCTAAGTTTCGGCAAACTAAAAATCTAAAAGTTAGATTCATTGAAAAATATAGCAAATAAACTTCCAAACTATATCAGATTGACATTTGTTATTACTTTATACTCATGTGGCACAATTATTATCACCTAAGCCAGATATTACTTTAAGAAAGGAGCAACTTTAATAAATGTTCTAAGTACCAGCAACACAGTGAAGTATTCTATAATTCCAACTAAAGAGAGCACTATTGACGATCTACATGGCTTCTTCAAAAGTGGCAGTTTCTATCTATTTGTGAATGATTGACAATGTTAATATTGGGTGCCAGACATGGAATTAGATGTCCCATCAGATCATTTTATTTTTGCACAGTAAATTCTGTGTCTACATTATCATTTGCCCCTTCTTCAAAATGTATGTGGTTTTGATGATTCATCCAGTTAAAGACAAATGTAAAGAATACCTTTGTACCTTTGAGTCTTTAGGTAACCTCATGCAAAGTACCCAGTGTCATTATATTGGCATTCCATTAACTGCAAAAACAAGTAGCAAGACAAATTCACAGCAATACAGAGTATTCAATACAATAGAAGAAGTGGCAACAGAGAGCATCAGCTAAGAAAAAAGAAAGGATTTTGGATTTACAATTGAGGCTTTTCCATGCATGGCTTCAAAATGGATGATGAAATGCAGACTTTCTTGCATGGATAGGATGGTGCTTCCGTCAAAAATTCTATCATCTACATGGCATTTCTTAATTTTATTAGTATTAGATTGTCCTTTACAGATACTAAACTCTGTCGCCATCGGTTTGTTTTGAGTACCTTAGTAATAATGTAGCTAACATTCACACATTACACATCTGCATTCTTAATTCAATCTTTAAAATTTGTATTTGAACATTATAGATCTTAGTATCCACGAAGAACAAACCAGTCATGTAATGATTATTCGTTTTTTACTTTGTAACAGTATTTTTTTCAAGTGTAGAATTTAGCTGAATTTAAATAGCAATTTAAAGCTAAGGCAGTTCTGAATACCAGGGGAGTAAGTTTCTAATACCATCTTAGACGTTAAGCATCGTTATATTAATACATCAGTCAATTTATTGAATGACGTTAGCAGCAGCCATAAATAATAAAAATATGAGGTCTGTAGGAGTCTTTAAAATGAAAACTAGGACATTTTTGTCTCTTTTTACTGGTGAGCAGTGTTAACTCCTTTATGGTCACAGTTCTATATATCGATGAATAGCATTCGGTTGGAGACTATTCACATTATCGCAAAATGGACCACACTTCAAGCCAATATCATGTTTAGATTTTAGTTTTAGATAGCATACATTGAGGACTCTTTATACTCAATTTCACTTGTCTCTCCAATAGCACTTTAGAATTTACATCTGTTTAGAAAACCACAATACTAAGAAGCGAGTCCCAACTCAGCATTTTAAATAGTTTTAAAAAGCATTTCATTAATTCTTAAATTTTTTGATAAACCTTTCCTTAATACCAGGACATAATGTCTTTCAAAAAGGGGGGATCAAACACGACTCGTTATTTCAAAATATATTTTTAGCTGTATCTAATCACATCGCATACTTTTTCAATACCATTCACTTACACGTTAACCCTTAATTGTAGAGTTATGTTGCCAAAACAGTCCACCAGATGGCCAACCACAGAGACCTAGAATGGTGAAGAGGATGTTGCTTTTTACAAAAAGGTACCAGCTATTTAGGAAACACTGAGGGGGTCATTACGATGGTGGTCGGACATCGTTGCGGGGATCGAGACCGGCCGCCATGCATGCGGTGGTCCCGCACTCCGATTTAGGATGCGACCGCCACCATGGCGGTCGCATTTTGCAATTTAACATTGCGGCGGGAGGTGCTGATTGCAGCACCCGCCGCAAAGTCAAAAATGCTGGTGGTGCATTTCACGCACCACGCGGCAGGCACCACACAGTGCCTGCCACTTAGTGCAGTGAAATGCCCCCCAGTGCACCCACACCTCCCCCCAACACAAGGGGGACCCGCAACGGGCCCCCGAAACCAATCCCCGACAGCCTTTCCATGGTGGTTTCACCGCCATGGAAAAGCTGGCTTTAGCCAGCATCGTAACTTGGCAGATGGTGCCTGCTAGGCACCGACACCATTTTACGTATGTAGAGCGCTCCGCCAGGCAATCGTGACAATTGCCTGTGGTGGGCAGTCTTTGCGCCCGCAACGGTTGCGGTCAGATTCCCCCCGCCATCATAATGTGACGGGGGATAATTGCTTTCCGATGGCGGAAGGCCTGCCACTGCACTGCTGGCAGTGGTGGGCCTTCCACCATCGTAATGACCCCCTTTGTGTGTGACTCTGGCCAATATGTCAATCTAGAAAGCACATTGAAGCTATAGGCTATCATGCTTTTGTCAAAAGAAGGTAAGGCTGCTAGATACAAATGCTTAAAGGGCTACAAAAGCAGTATTTTATAACATTATTGGAAGAAAGCATGGGAGTTATTCCCTTCATTTATTTTCTTTATTATACATACACACATACAGATATGGTGTTAACAAAATGTTACATCACTGAATGTGATTTTGCTGCAAAAGAATCTATAAACCAATTCTAAAATGGTATTTTGAATCATGATTTTTGGAATACAATTAAAATAAATCAATGCCGATTAATTTGTGAATTTAAAAGTAAAAACGAATTAAGACAATTTTACTATTGTTTCTCTATCTCAAGGATTTCTATGAAACGATTGTGAAAACAAGACACTGAGATTGCCAATTCATTCACCATTTAAGAAAGGAATAAGAGCTATCTAATAAGCTATTGTTGGCAAGCAATTTTTTTTTGTCTCAAATCTCAAATACATTTTCATTACCCAGAAGATGAAGGGTAATCAGACAAGACTGATTCATACTCACATTTCTAGTATGGATGATAGGGATCCTTGACAGGAAAATTGGTTACACTTATCTCACTTGTCTTCAAGATAAATTTTTTAACCTACCATAAAATTTCAGGAATCACAATTCTATTAGTTCAGTATTTTGATATGTGTAGCAGCATGGTACACTGGATGAACCTCGATATAATGGGGCTTATTTACAAGCCCCTTGCGCCGCTGGGTTGTCACTTTTTGTGATGCACTGGTGGTGCATTTTGCGGCCCCATATTTACAAGAACACGTAAAGCCACTCAGCGTGGCTTTTCGTGTCCTGATAAATACGGACCCTTTTCACACAGCCCTTTGCGTGAAAGTGGCATTCCATGGGTGTATTTGCTGTGGGTGTTCCCCCGTAACACCCATGGCTTCTGCCGCATTCCCAGATCTACAACCTTTCTTAACCTGGGAATGTGTCAGAATGCTACGCCTGCCTAGGGGAGTGTAGGGAGGCGCAACGAGGAGAAATTTCATTATTTCTCCTCAATTTTTCCTCTTTCTATGCATGCTGCATTCTGCAGCACACATAGAAAGAGGAAATTACCTTTAGGGATTGTTTTTGCGCAAGAAAGGTGTCGCTTTCTGCACAAAAACAATCTCCCCCTGAAACATAAACACCCTTACACCATGGTGCAAGGGTGCCTGCGTTGGCGCATGGCAGCCAGTTGTGCGCCAGTGCAGAGAAAAGTACAGGGTTGCAACATATTATTGTAAATATGTTGCATCCCTGTGTTTTGAAAGTGACTCAGTGCAGCGCAGCCAAATGGCTTGCGGTGCTGTGCTGAGTCACTTTCTTGTAGATAAGGCCCAATGTCTGTAACATAATTTTTTTTAAAGGAAAACTCAAAATGCACCACTAACACCATATATTTTTTATAGTTGTAAAAAATAATGTCCTATGTCTTAAGTTTTTAAAGAATTTTGTCACTTGACTATGTTTTCCTCCTGATTATGTCTTTTTGATATACCAAAATTCATACTAAATGACAACGGGCCGATTCACAGAACTAATCTGAGATAAAATCCTAAACTTACTACTTTTGGTATTCACAGAAGGCATTTAGTAGTAGTAGAGTTAGGACTCCTAACTTTACAACTACTAAACTGAGATAAAATCCTAAACATAGTACTTTTGGTATTCATAGAAGGCATTTAGTAGTAGTAAAGTTAGGACTCCTCACTTTACTACTACTTAATGCCTTTTGTGAATACCAAAAGTCGTAAAGTTAGGATTTTGACTCAGTTTAGTAGTAGTAGTAGTAGTAAAGTTAGGAGTGCTTGGAAAGATATTGAAGATAAATACTCCATGACTAAGAATGGAGTACTCAGTGGGCGACTGAATATACCTACAGAGTATGAGTTCTAAAGAGGTCATTTTTAATGAAGGATCTTTGAAAAGAGCTACAATTCCAATAAAACTGTTTCCCTTTAGAAAGAGGTGAGCGGTTCTCTTATCAAGCAGTTCCCAAAATTGCTATTTTCCCACTAGAAGGCTCCCAGGAAGCATGCATTGCTCCAAGGTCAGTTCTTGGAAGAGGAATATGTGTTGAAATGGCAGCTGCACTGGCCAGGCTTTCATTGTGTTGACTTTGGAAGCAGCTGCAGTGTGCTTGCTTTCAGGCTGTACGCAGGACTCTGATTGTGGAAAAATGATCACAGAGCGAATCAGCATTTTCTTTTTGTCTCTTATCTGGTGCTTTTCTCTTAGGAGTCTGCCCAGTGGCATAGCATGGGGGGTGGGTTGTTTACTCAAGCGTCTCAGAGTCAAGAGCACCTTCCAAGCACCCACTTCCCATAAAACTCTGGATTCCTTCGAGAACTTGGTGAAAAATGACATACAGTTGTTCAAATTTAAAAGGCGTTCCAAACTACAGAATCTGACCAACATGTGAGTGACAGAGATACATACATGATCCTTCCACAGAACCCCACTGACAAATTCCAGAAACTTCTACAAGGGATTGTGAACAAGGCCGTAGACACTGGAGTCATCAACGAGAGGACCAAGAAATACCTGATTTCACCTCACCCCAGAACACCAACCCTACACATGCTGCCAAAAATACACAAAGATCTCAACAATCCCCCTTTCCGCCTGATAGTATCCACCAGGGGCAGTATACATGAAACAATCGGCAAGTTTTTGGATGCACATCTCCAGCAGTTTGTGGTAAAAATGAACACCTATGTTAAGGATACCACCGACTTTTTGACCAACATAAACCAGATTAAATTACCCACAGATGAAGAAGTATGGCTATGTACCATCGACGTTAAATCTCTCTACACCTCGATCCCCCACAACCTTGGGATCGAAGCCATAGAAGAAACACTCCTCCAATCAGATTTGGATCATGATTTTCAAGTATTCATTATGGAACTACTCACCTTCACACTGTATCAAAGTTACTTCAAGTGGAAAGACAAACATTATTTGCAATTAACCGGCACTTCAATGGGCAATTGTGCCGCACCGGCCTATGCAAATCTTTTCATGCACGCCTTTGAAAACAAATTCATTTTAAGTCTAGATATTTGGAAGAAACATGCACGGCTATTTTCACGCTACATCGATGACATCTTTGTGTTATAGCGAGTTACATCTACCACCCTCAAATCAGCTTTGGATAATTTTAATAAAATCAACGATTGCATACAATTTACATTCAATATCCATGACACCTCTATCACTTACCTGGATGTACTTTTGACAAAGCAAGGCAACCAACTCACTACCATCATGTTCAGAAAACCAACTGACCGCAATAACCTCTTACATTACAAAAGCTTCCACCAACCATCATTGAAAAATCATTTACCATTTTCACAACTACTCAGGGTCAAAAGGATAGTATCAGACGACTCTGAACTACAAACATGACCAAGGAAATGGTCCGCCGGTTTAAAGCCCGAGGATATCCGAATGAAACCCTACAAAAAGCAATCACAAAGGTGGCCAACACAACTCGATGCGCATTACTACAACCATCTACCCGCAGGGAACAACGCATGGTGGTGGTCTCTCGATATTCCACCATGAGCCATCGTTTTAAACAGTCCATCAAAAAACATTGGCCTCTATTGGCCCTTGAAATAGACTTTAATGGCATTTTCAGCGAGCCGACAATGTTTGCGCACACAAGAAGTAAAAACATTCAAGAATTGATTAGACCGACCTTTAAACCACAAGTTACCGAAGACCATCCCCTGTCATAACTGTAGCAATTGTCACAACATTATTAAGGGCAATAAGATTATGCACCCCATGAGGGGCACTCCCGTCAAGCTACACGTCAACGCCACCTGCGACACTACCAACGTGATTTACCTATTGAAATGCCCATGTGGACTTGAATACGTGGGAAAACAGAAAGGAATATCAAAACCCGGATACACGAACATAAAAGCAATATACGTACCACCAACATGAAATCAACCGTTGCCGCACATTTTTTTGAAAATCATCACAACATTGCACAACTGAAATTTACTGTATTGGAGACTGTTGGAAAAATTGAAGGCAGAGACAATAATAACTTTCTTTGACAAAGAGAGAATTTTTGGATATGCAAGCTGGAATCTTTGAAACCCAAGGGCCTCAATGACCGCTTGGAATTCGCGTGTTACCTATAAGATGCGTGGAACATGGGTATTGTGCAGTCATCACACAGTTTTATGGGAGATTTCATCACTCCTTTATAGTTGTTTTTATGATAACATTACAGCCTGAACATCACGAGGTCTTTTTCTCCTACCGTTTTTTCACGGAATGTTTGTTTTTCACAATTTCATTTAACATGCTTTTCTCCTTTTCACTGTCCTGGAAACACCCCCGGAATTAACGTTTTCACGTTTTGCACTATCCACAATATGGCACCTTATCGTCCGTGCTGCGTTCACACTCTAGTCTTTCAAAAATGCCTTTAGTCCGTCATCTCTGACGATCGTTTTAACCAAGCACGGCTCAGCTTTGTTTGCAAATCTGATGCAGACCCGGTACTAACTGCACGCAAACTTGCGAAGGTAAGATGCCTCTATCACGGTGACAAATTCAATGTGCACGGTTATCTACCGGCAGCAATAACTCAGCGACTCACACTCGGCTTGATTGTTTTCACAAACGTCGTCCTTTAATGCATATACAGAGCACGCTTTAACCTCCTTAAGTTTCACGGCGTAACTCACTTTTTGATATAACCGTCACTCTTCCGATTCTATTGGTCTTACATATGACAGTAACGGCTACACCGGTGACATTGTTCGAAAAGAGCGTTTTTATCACACACGCTCCACAGCACATCATATATTTTAGTACCTTCTGTTATTGCACACTCACCGTATTTCTCTACTGGCACGTTGCAGTTTCACTTCGAATTTTCACCTTCAATTTTCACTCGTGATTTTTTAAATTATACAATAAACAGAACAACTATTAATGGGATTTCTCAGTAGGGCTGTTGGACATTAAGACCAACGGTTTCCAATTGTCTTTACCACCTTTATTGATAAATTATCCACATGTTATTGGTGGATCTCTTTTGTTCACCTGGCACCATTGCACTAACCTACTAGGTACTTTAATACAATGTTCTCGTTTGGCATGGTCCCCCATTGTGATACCAGTTTTATTTTACTGTTTGGATTACCCTGATGAAGGGCCCAGTGTGCCCGAAATGCATTGGGATCACATTTAAAAGGAGCTTAACTGCATCAGGATGATGTTTTCCTTTGTTTAAATTATGGAATATCAATAAAGTTTTGTTACAAACTCCAGGGACTAGACTAGTATCAACCTCATTGATTCAACTTTACATATAACATTCCAAACTCGCCAATGCGACAAATCCAACGTAGCGCCCAGAGGGACGTTGTCTAATGGCAGACAACGCATGATGGATTCCTGACAAACACACTCCCCGGGCTCAGAGAGTGATACCTCTGTGGCACACGACAACTTGTTCAACCCTCGTGTTCATCAGGCTAGTGCACGTCCAATTTCCAATTCTTCAGGTTGTTTCTCATAATAATGTGCTGATGTGCCTGTCTGTGGTACTGTATTGTTTTAAGTACTCTGACTGTTTGATGTAACTGTGATTTTAACCTTGTGTTTTGTCTTTTTTTCTTATGTTACAGGAGGAAAGGGAGGAACCCACCTTGGAATGTCAGTGACACCAGCACAGGTTCCCCGCCCTTTTCTTCAGAGGCACTGAAGTGGTGATGCACCTTCTCAGATAAGACTTTTTGCATGTTTTTTACACTTCCATTGAGGCTGTTGTCACATCTCCTATAGATCGAAAAACAGCGATGAGAACTCATGCGTGGGTGACATAAATGTGTTTGAGGGATGGTCCCCAACATTAGGTCCCAGGAGTCTCCAGGTGGCAGCGCGGCCCACCTCCCAAGCCTATTATGGACCCGGGGTCTCCTGGGGCCTGCCCTCCATTTTGGGTGCCCTGGTACCACCCTCAGGGCCACCGCAGCCTCTGCCGGGTCCCCGTGTCCCGCGGGACCTAGCATGGATTTCATAAACAGGCAGCTTCTGGAAAAGTAGCTCCCGGTCTGTGAAACCAATTTTGCTCCGCTTTCAACAAGCGAGATAATTTTGAATGCTCTCGCTTGAGGAAAGCGGAGCACTGTTTGCTCTGGCTTGGTGGGAGCTGGTAAAGCTCCTGCCAAGCCACAGCAAACAAGCTATGTCCCGGGGGTAGGCATCCTGGGGCATAGCGGAATCGGCCCTGGGGGGTAGCGGTCTCCAGTGCTATTAATGGCTCTTGAAGGCGGGGCCGTGTGTCCCCCTCCATTGGTTTTAGCCCAGGGGACATGTTCCCCGTGACTGGAGGTCTGCGACTGTCCCCTGCATTGCTTTACAATAGTTAGCCCCGGGGGTTGCAGTCTCCAGCGCTGTGGGGGAGTCTGTGAAGCCTACCCGCATTATTTATTATGCAAATCTGTGCCCCAGGAAGGTGGCGGTCCCCGCAGCAGAGGGGGAGGCTGTAGGGACTCCCCTACGTTATTTTTTATTTAAATCTGTGTCCCGGGAGGTGGTGGCCCCTAGGGCAGCAAGGGGCCAGCGAGGCATATAATCATGTTACTGCCCCAGGGAGGCGGTGGTCCCTGGGGCTTTGAATAGCCTGAGAAGGGGAGCTTGTGTGCCCCCCCCCCTCCTATGTTTCCACAATGCCCCCAGGACCTGGCCCACATGGAAGCTTATTAATGAATAAGCTCCTGCACTTTAATGAAAAAAAACATTTCTGTGGGAGTTTCCGATACTATGCGACACCCACTGAAATTGCTTTAATAAAAAACACTTTTTGGGCCCTTGAGGGTCCCTGTGGGATTTCCTAAAAGGCCTAGAGGGTCAGGGTGTTTCTACCCTGCTCCCTTATCTTTTTTAAAATGTTTCAACCGAGTCACAAGATGGCTGCCAACACTTCCTGGTTTGAAGTGTTTGCAGCCAATCAGATCTCAGCACGAGATCGGGAGTGGTTGTGGATCCCCTGCGTCCCTACATATCCAACTGGAAATGTCTTTAAATTTCTCCACAACTACTGAGCGGATTTACACCAAATCACAAAAAGGCACTTCCGTGGACCAACATCTACATTCTTGCCAAATTTGGTGTAATTCCGTTCTGCAGTTCGGGCTGTTGCCATGTCTAAAAGTCCTATGAGAATTAACATGGGGAAAACGTGCTTTTACGCACTCCCTTGATCTCGGCCTCCGCTTGACGGATCACCCCGAAACTTTCAACACAGAAGTCTGTAGGGCCTCCCTGCATTATTTATTATGCAAATCTGTGCCCCAGGAAGGTGGCGGTCCCCGGGGCAGCGAGGGAGGCTGTAGGGACTCCCCCACATTATTTTTAATTTAAATCTGTGTCCCGGGAGGTTGTGGCCCCTAGGGCAGCAAGGGGGCTGCGAGTCGCCCCCCCATATAATCATGTTACTGCCCCAGGGAGGTGTTGGTCCCTGAGGCTTTGAATAGCCTGAGAAGGGGGGCCCATGTGCCCCCCCCTCCTATGTTTCCACAATTCCCCCAGGACCTGGCCCACCCGGAGGCTTATTAATGAATAAGCTCCCGCACTTCAATAAAAAAAAAAACATTTCTGTGGGAGTGCGGATCCTATGCGACACCCGCTGAAATTATTTTTTAAAAAAAACACTTTTTAGGCCATGGAGGGTCCCTGTGGGATCTTCCAAAAAGGCCTAGGGGGTCAGGGTGTTTTTACCCTGCTCCCTTATCTTTTTTAAAATGTTTCAACCGAGTCACAAGATAGCTGTCAACACTTTCTGGTTTGAAGTCTTTGCAGCCAATCAGATCGCAGCACGAGATCGGGAGTGGTCGTGGATCCCCTGCGTCCCTACATATCCAACTGGAAATGTCTTTAAATTTCTCCACAACTACTGAGCGGATTTACACCAAATCACAAAAAGGCACTTCCATGGACCAACGTCTACCTTCCTGCCAAATTTGGGTGTAATTCCATTCTGCAGTTTGGGCTGTTGCCATGTCTAAAAGTCCTATGAGAATTAACATGGGGAAACCGTGCTTTTACGCACCCCCTGGATCTCGGCCTCCGCTTGACGGATCACCCCGAAACTTTCAACACAGAAGTCTGTACGGCCTCCCTGCATTATTTATTATGCAAATCTGTGCCCCAGTAAGGTGGTAGACTCCGGGGCAGCAAGGGAGGCTGTAGGGACTCCCCCACGTTATTTTTAATTTAAATCTGTGTCCCGGGGAGGTGGTGGTATCCTGGGCAGCAGGGGGGCTGCGAGGCTTCCCCGCTTATAATCATGTTACTGCCCCAGGGAGGTGGTGGTCTCCGGGGCTTTGAATAGCCTGAGAAGGGGGCCTGTGTGCCCCCCTCCTATGTTTCCACAATACCCCCAGGACCACAGCAGCTGAACCAAAAAAGGGGACGTTTTATGAAAATTTTGTGAAGATTCATCAAGTGTCGCTAAAGTTATTGGCAAAACAAAAAATGCTTTTTCTATGAAAACTCTGGTCCTAACTATAACTACTTAATGGCTATCACCAGTAGATAATATATATATATATATATTTGGCAGAAAGGTAGATTTGGTTATGTAGGTCGTGCTTTCACTTATTTAGAGTAAATACGTTCAGAAGTTGTTGAGAATTTTCAAGAAATGCAAATTAAGATGTTTGCGTTCGCGGCTAATTCGCGAATGATAATGAGCTCATGCAGAGAACTGCAGCGCTCTGATTGACTGCCAACCAGGAAGTGCTGGCAGCCATCTTGGGACTCAGGCATCAGCTGAGTCTCCAAAAAAGCATTAAAAAAAGAAAAGGGGCAGGGTAAGAATCCCCTGACCCCCAAGCCTTGGTCTTGGGATCGCCAAAGGGACCCCGGCAGGGCGAAAAAGCATTATTTTTTTGCTGTAATTTCACTGCAAAAACAACAACAAAAACACGCTTGTTTTGGAAAGGCCGTCCAGGTGGGCCAGGCCACACGGCCCCCATCCTGGAGCCATATATGGCCTTTGGGACCACCACGCACCAGGGCCTGCTCCTGCTATGTATGGGGATGCCCACCCCTGGCACATACCTGTTTGCTTTTGCTTGGCAGGAGCTGACAGCTCTCATCAAGCAAAAGCAAACACTCCGCTTCCAGCAGGGGGAGCTGTCAAAGTGCTCCGCCGGCTGGAAGCAGAGGTTTCATCTCTTTCTCCCACAACAGACATATGGGCAAGGAAAGAGATTAAACTATTGCTCCCACACACATGGAGCTGCATTTCCAGTAGCTCCCTGCATACAGCAGCAATGCCAGCTTCCACAGGTGGCAGTGAGCCAGCTGGGACCATGAGGGCCTTGAGGCTGCCCCTGCGGTCCCAGGGATTTAGAGCAGAAAGAGGCAAAATAAAGGTGAGAAACGAGTAGAAAGAGGCTGAATAAAGGCCAGCAACAAGCAGAAAAAGGCAGAATAAAAGTCAGCAACGAGCAGAAAAGGCAAGATAAAGTTGAGAAACGGGCAGAAAGAGGCAAAAAAGAAGCCAGAAACGAGTAGCAAGAGGCCAAATAAAGCTGAGAAACAGCAAAAGGAGGCATAATAAAGGTCAGAATTGAGCAGGACGAGACAAAATAAAGTGAGATACGAACAAAAAGAGGCTAAATAAAGGTCAGCAACAAGCAGAAAGAAGCAAAAAAGGTGAGAAACAAGCAGAAAAAGAGGCTGACTAAAGGTCAGAAAGGAGCAAAAGGCAGAATAAATGTCAAAAACGAGCAGAAAAAGGCAGAATAAAGGTCAGCAATGAGAAGAAAGAGGCAAAATAAAGGTCAGCAATGATCAGAAAGGGGCAAAATAAAGGTGAGAAACTAGCAGTAAGATGCAGAATAATGGTCAGAAAGGAGCAGAAAGGCAGGATAAAGGTCAGAAACAAGCAGAAAGAGGCAAGGTAAAGGTGAGAAATGAGCAGAAAGAGGCAAAATAAAGGTCAGCAACAAGCAGAAAAGGGCAAAAGAAAGGTGAGAAACGAGCTGCAAGAGGCAGAATAAAGGTCAGAAACTACCAGAAAAAGGCAAAATAAAGGTCAGACATGAGCAGAAAGAGGCAAAACAACAGGCAGATTAAGCAGAAAGAGGCAAAACAGAGGTGACAAAGAGCAGCAAGAGGCAAAATAGAGGTCAGAAGCAAGCAACAAGAGGCAGAATAAAGGTCAGGAGCGTGCAGAAAGAGGCAAAATAATTGTCAGAACGAGCAGAAAGAGGCAACATAGAGGGCAGGAGTGAGCAGAGAAGGGGCAGAAAAATTAGCAGAAACGAGCAGAGGAGGCACAAACCCAAAGGCAGCAGAGGGTAGTGGACTGCAGGCAAGCTAGACAGCAGTCACCCGTCACAGGGGGAGCTGGCACGAGTACCTGTTCCTGTGTGTCCCCCTATTTTCTCTACTGTGCACCCACTGACAGACCCACTCATACACTCATGTACCCACTTACAGACTGACGTACGCACCCACTCACGGACCCACTGAAAGACTTACACACCAAGTGACAGACACACTCAGACACTCATGCACCCATTCACAGATCAATTCATGCACTCATTCATCCACATATAGACCCACTGAGACTCACACACATACAACCCCACTCAGAGACTCACACACTCATGCTCCCACTCACAGACCCTCTCAGAGACTTACACACCCACTCAGACTTTTACATACCCACTTACAGATCCACTCAGACCCTCACGTACCTACTCACAGACCCACTCAGAGACTCTTGCACGCTCTCACAGAGCCATTCAGACCCTCATCCACCCACTCACAGAACCACTAAGACACTTATGTTTCCATTTACAGACTGTGAGAAGGTGGCCTGGTATATGCTGTCCACTAGTTAAAGTGGGCACCTTGTACCAGTCCAAACAACCCTTATGGTGATTAGGTCAAAGATAACCTTTATTGAAAGCTATCCTAGTGGTAGCTATGGAGAGCAGCCTTCAGGCTGAGTCTTAAACGAATGTTAAGCACCTTGTTTTACCAGAATGTAACCTTATAGTATTGGTTAAATGAAAGGGAAACAACACAGTAGTTATAAAAATATGTATTTATTATCTGTAACACTCTCTAGTATCCTCTATACGAGGATAGAAAACAAATCAAATAACACAGTTGCAAAGAATCAAACGTAAGTAGCACAATACACAGTGGGGTCAAGGGGGAGACCGAACCATATACTAAATAAGTGGTATGAGAACCCCAAGGAACCACCCAAGGTGAGTGAATCGGGACCCCACGCAGGACAGGTGCTGAGTGAGAACACAAGTCGCGGTTGGAAAGTTAGAGATTAAGGACCCTTCCCAGCAGATTACGAAGACAACCCTTGGAACTTAAGAGTTTGAAGAGCCACCCCACCCGTGGATACCTTTGTACCAGAGTTACCTATCCCAGAGGAGCCGGGTGCATAGGTACGAAGTGGCGCCGGAAACCCTTATCGTTTTCTATGGATGTCGACAAAGTAACGCTGCTGCTGGAAGTATGAAATGTGTCCGGTAAAATCCAAACATGGATTCTAGATGAGAAGAACCTGAAAGCAGAGGGGACAGAGTCTGGGTCACTTTGGAGTGACCAGGGGCTCGGTAGACGAATGCCCACCGATGTCGGGTGCTTCAGGCGTGTTGACGGTGATCTTGACTCTTCAGCTGCGAGGACCTGGAGATGTCTAGGACAACAAGGAGCCGGAGGCAAGCTCTCCCACAAAGGATGTCTAGTGCTGAGGGGTCAGTGTCCGGCGGAAGCACCAACAAGCCTTGGCAGCGGCAAATAACATAGATGGTCAAATTCGGTGTCGATCTGGCCTAGCAATAACCAGGGGACTCACCACAGCTAGGGGAGTCAGGGCAGACCTGGAGCAACCAGGGCAGCCCAAATAAAGCAAAGTTGACCCTCATGTGGACCCACAGGCCGAAGGCACAGGAGTCGCGAGGGGATCTCAGGCGGTTTCACAGGATACCAGCTAGAAGGGCACAGACTGCGAGGATGCCAGAGTCCTTCTCAGAAAGGATGCGCTGGGGTCAGGGCTACAAATGGCCCAATGCACGGAATTGTTGCACGACAACAAGCATGTGCAGCTGCCAATGAATGAGGTACAGAGGAGTAAGGGTGTACAGTCCCTACGAGGGATATCCCCATCAAACTCAGTGAGAGGGCAGCTCAACCTCGGAGACCTTCAGAAACCCACCTCCTTTGTTGCTGGAGACTTCGGAGTCCACAGGAGCTCTGGAGCAGCAAATCAGTCAGCTGTGTTACAGTGCCTGCATTTGCAGGGGAGTGACTCCTTCACCCCAAGGGAGATTCTTCTGTTGTCTTGGCGGTCCAGAGGGTCCAGCACAGATCCTGTATGGATCACAGACAGTGGCGAGACTGGGGACAGCAAGGGAAGACGAAGTCGAGCCCAAGGGAGGTCTAGCGAAGTACAGCCTGTCCAGACGGTCGAAGTGTAGTAGTATCTTCATTCAGAATCTTGTCCACGTAAAAATCTAATGTCCTGTAGCCAGGTAACCCATTTTATACTCACAGGAAAGGGTTGGACAGATTCTAGGGACCCTCCTAGGGGAGGGACAGGACAGAGGGGTGGCTACACCCATGTCCTTTGTCCAGTTTTGCGCGGGAGAAGGAGCAAATGGCTCCCAGAACTGGTTTGAGCTGGACTATGCACAGGGACACCAAATGTGCCCCGCGAGCAGGCTTTCTGGCATGGATACCGTGCACCCACCCAGTTCCAATAGACTAAATCCTGCCTGGGAGGTGGTCACACCGCCCTGTGACAGGATACTTATTGTCCGACCTTCCTCTGCGCGAGCTTGGCTCAGTAGCAGGAGGGCAGACTCGTGTCTGTGGCTGGCAGCATCCATTTTGTGCTGTAAGGCTCGAGAAAGTTGGTACCGGTAGACTTAGGTACCCCCAGAACCTTGGTTCTGAGGGAAGGAATCATACCTCCAACATCAGTTACTGGTGTGGAGGTATGATTCCAAGGTGTTTGACAAAAAACACGACACACTTCGTTGCAGTCGTTTTCGAGATAGCATTTACCGCAAGGTTATAATGCACTTCTACCTATATGTCTGGCAGTATCATGTACAGCCCGAGAGATGGGTCTTCGAAGGCTGCAGAGGGGCCCTTCTCATGCAGGAGCACCCTCTCACGTAAAACCCAGCACCCTGCTTTCAGGATTGTTAAGGCCTGCTAAAGGAGTGACTGGTTTTAAGTGTAGTTATATATATAGATATAGTGAACCTATATCTTTCGTAAGTGGTGCAAGCACCAGCTTACACAGGCTGCAGTAGCAGACCTGAGGTTCCATTTTGCATGGCCTCTCATGGGTGGCATAATACATGCTTCAGCCCATGGGAGGCCTCTGGGGTACCTATGCCGTGGGTACATGTGTGCCATATACTAGGGACTGATAAGGGTACCCCAGTATTCAATCTGGAGTTGTAGCAAAGTACATACATGTCAATTTAGAGGAGAAGGCAGATAGGCTGGGGTCCTGAATAGCAGGATCCCAGCCAGACTAGTCAAAACAGTGGGAGCAAAAAGCAAAAAGTGGGGGTAACCATAAGAAGCAGAGCCTACTTTCCTACACAGACCTACTCAGAGACTCATGCAACCACTCACAGATCCACTCCGACACAGTCACCCACTTGCACACCCACTCAGAGACTCATACAACCACTCACAGACCCACTCAGACACACACACACACTTAGAGACGCACACATCCACTCACAGACCTTCAAAGACACTCATGCACCCACTCACAGACCCACACTGAGACTCACACATCAGCTCACATATCCACTCACACATTCCTGCATCCATTTAAAGACCCGCTCAGACATTAACATATCCAGTCACAGCTCTACACAGGCACTCCTACACCCACTTACAATGCTATGTACACACCCATACAGTCACTTACACACCCACTCACAGACCCGTACAGCCACTCACACACTCACTCAGAGACCCATACAGCCACTCACACACACACTTACCTACCTATACAGCCACTCACACACCCACTCTCAAAGGTCAGAGGTTACAGTTAGTTAGGAAATAAAATGTAAAAAAACATTGAAATTCACAGAAAACACCAAAGGTTTCAGGGACGTTAAAGTTAGGCTCAGATTTGCCTCGTACAAACTATTTAAATTTAGTTATAGTTGCCTAAGCTAACTATAACTTACGCTCCCCATAATGCACTGCTTATGACCTCACATATTACATCACTCATGACATGGTCAGTGACATCATTGATGACATCTCAAATGACAACACTGATGACATCACTGATGACCTCCCTGATGACATCATTCACAGAACCACTCACACCCACTCACACTCCCATACAACCTTTCATATATCTACTCACACACCCACACAGCCACTCACATACCCATTTGCAGAACCACACAACTCCTTACACACACTTACTCACACAGCCACTCACTCACCCATACAGTGACTCACAGACCCATTCAGCTACTCACATACCCTCAAAACCACTCGCATACCCATACAGTCACTCACACACTCCCTCACACACCCATACAACCATTCACATACCGATTGACACACCCACACAGCCACTCACACACCCACTCACCCTTACAGCTACTCACACAGCCACTCACTCACCCATACAGCTACTAATACAGCTAATCAGTCGCCCATACATCCATTCACTCATCCACAAAACCACTTACATACCCATTCACACATCAATATAATCACTCACTCATCTTTACAGTCATTCACTCACTTACTGTGCAAAACAGCCACTCGCACACCCACTTACATACCCATACACCCAGTCAAACAGCCACTCACTTACCCATACATCCACTTATACACAGAGTCACTCACCCAAAGAGGCATTCACACAGCCACTCAGTCACCCATACAGCCACACCCACACACTCATCCACCCATAGAGCCACTCACAAGCCACCACAGTCACCGATACAGCCATTCACACACATACTCACACACCCATACAGCCACTCACACAGTCACTCACTCACCCATACAGCTACTCCCAACCCACTAATGCACCCATACAGCCACTCACACACACACCCATACAACCACTCAGACACCAACTCCCACACTGATACAGAGTCACAGTGCCAATCAGATGACATATATTGGATCCAGTATCACTTATTAATAGTACAAAAAGAATAGTAATTTAACTTGTGCAGTACCTTAGTATATATCTTTAACTCTCAGAAACTTTTAAAAAACATTGATGTCATCAGTGATGTCACTAACCATGTCATCAGTGATGTAATATGCAAGGTCATAAGCAGTGCATTGCGGGGGCATAAGTTATATTTAGCTTAGGTAACAATAACTGTTGAAGTTTAATGGTTCTCTACGAGTGAAATCTGAGCCTAACTGTAAAATCCCTGTAACCTTTGTTTTTTCAGTGAATGAATATATATATATATATATATATATATATATATATATATATATATATATATATATATATCACCACAAACTCCCTCCTCATATATATATGTATAAGAAAACTCCGTCTCATAAGCTGAAGAGGTATCCTCAAAAAACAGAAGCAAACCCAGGGTGCGGTGAGAGAATCCAATAATTTATTTCAATATAACAGACACCACCGCCGCCATTACGCGTTTCAGCCCGTCACAGGCCTTGGTCACATGATGCGCAACACAACGGGTCCACCAATTGTATATGCTTTAAGTGAGTCACATGCACAGCAGGGGATAAATCATAGAAATAGAAGTCACGCAACATATACATTATTTGTTTGTCGTCACAAAACATTGCCCCTCACATTTGCAATTATTGTTTAAATACACCGTATTTCCAATTGAATACTGTATACACTTGCGTAATTGCCGATGGCGGGTTTTTTTGTTTAAAAAATGATTATTATAATTAAACAAATGCTCTTAAAAACACATAAATGGCAATACGTCATTAGATTTAACCTAATTGTCTGCATAATGCAATTTGATATTACCATAATGGTTGTTTCAAACAATGTTGTTTCAACAATACAGAAATAGAAAAAGAGGAGGTTAATCAGTCCTAATCAAATTCTGTAAACAAGACATGTTGCTTTTTTTCATAATACGGCCCATTGTGGGCCCTTCCATAAAACCCCATGTTGCAATAAAGTGACTGTGCAAATTGTGCAAATCTGTGCAAGTACGTATATCCATTACTAAGAGTCACATCCGTGACACCTATTGCAAATAAATATACAGTACCATTATATAAAAAATATATATTGTCTATAAAAACATCAACCCTATGTGCAAAAAAGTGTATATGAAAAATCTTTCACGTTAAAATTCAGTGCAATTTACGAAACAGGGAAATAGCAGCATACATCTGGAACTTATTGAAACTATGTGATCCTTCACACAATAGTTAAGTGATGAATATCCAGTTTACAAATGAGTGTAGAAATCCTCACTCGAATTCAATCCTCTGGGATTCTTACTGTCCAACTCTAGGATATATTCAGTTTCCAATCTCCTTAATAAGACCTCCCGGTTCCCTCCCCTTCTTTGTGTGGGAATTGAGTCTACCACCCAGTAGCTGAAAGCCTCCAGCTTACTGGCATGGTGCTCCTTAAAGTGACGTGCCACCGGGTAGGTCAAGTCCTTATTAGTAATTGCTCGCATATGCTGGAGTACCCGCTTGTGAACCTGCAGCCTGGTGCTGCCAACATACCGCAGGCCACAGGGGCACTCCAGCACATACACCGCAAAATCCGTCCTGCAATTAAGGTATTTGGAGATAGGAACAGGTTCAGAAAGAAATGGAGTCAGATATGATTTTCGATTTACTCCATATCTACATGCTTTGCATGCATTGCAGCGGTAGAACCCCTTTCTTGCCACCAACCATGATTTAGTTTGACTTAATTCAGGGCTACTACTCACTAGCAAATTTCTCATTGAGCGTGCTTTTCTGAAAGCAATCTTGGGTTTCTTTGATAGAGAATTACCCAACACTGGGTCAGCCCGGATTAGTGACCAATTGCTGTTAATAATTTTGCGCACAGCTTTGTGCTGTGTACTAAATGTTAGTATAATCCGTGTGTCTTCAGTGTTAATGACTGCTAGATCGTTTACTGGGGATGCTTTAGGTGCCAGTGCCATGGTTCTAGTAATGTTATTGACTTTCAACACAGCTCTAGAGAGTATACATTCTGCATACCCTCTCTCCCTGAATCGTTCCCTGCATTCACTTTGTGCTTTAAGAAAATCAGCTTCTGTGCTACAAATACGTCGCATCCTTATTATCTCACCAAAGGGGATACTATTGATCAGATGTTGTGGGTGATGGCTTAGTGCATGTAGCACCGTGTTCCCCGCAGTGTCTTTTCTGTGTAGTCTAGTCTGCAGTTGGTTATTACAAACAAATATTTCTACATCTAGAAAGAAGACTGACCTATTGCTGATTTCAAAAGTGAACTGCAGGTTCAAATCATTGATGTTAATTGCTTCAAGGAATTGTTTGGCACTGTCTTCATCCCCTCGCCATATCAAAAACAAATCATCAATGAATCTATACCAGCAAATGATATTCGACTCTATAATAACGTGGTGTTTAGCCATGAGGACCCTCTCCTCCCAGTAACCCATGTGCAAACATGCATAACTGGGAGAAAAACAAGCCCCCATGGCCACACCACGCGTTTGCTGGTATACCTGATGTTGGAACAGAAAGAAATTATTCTCTAAACACATAGATATCATGGTAAGCAACATCTTATTGTGAGAGTACATTCCCATAACTCTACGGTTTAGATAATATTCAATTGCCCTGACCCCATCCAAGTTCTGAATACTTGTATAGAGGGATGTAACATCCATAGAGATGAGTAACAGATCGGGACTCCATGGTACTTTGACCAACTTTCTCAAAAAGTCCCCAGTGTCCTGTATGTAAGATGGGAGACTTCTCATATGTTCTTGAAGAAAGTGATCAACATACTTGGACATATTTTCCAACAAGCTACCCCTCGCTGAGATGATCGGCCTACCAGGGGGCTTGTCCATTCTTTTGTGAATTTTCGGGATGAAATAGATAACTGGTGTAATAGGGTGGTCAACTTTAAGAAATTTAAACTCATCCATCGAAATTAAGCCTGCCGATTTCCAGGCTAACAATTTGTTGTAACAATCCTGACGTGCTGCATTCATCATCTGGTACATGCTCAATTTATAGCAGTTGCGGTTGTTAAGATGAACAAGGGCTTCTTCCATATAATGGTCCCTGGGCCATAGAACCACATTCCCACCCTTGTCTGATTGTCGCACTATGACATTATCATTCGTTCTTAATTTCTGCATGAGCTGGAAATACTGATTGTCTTGCTTACTGTATTTCTTTGGTGCCCTAGCCGTCAAAGAATACAGGTTCTTCAGATCTGTTGCAACCTTTTCACTGAATGAATCAAGATTCATGTATATATAATCTACTGGCAGTCGCCAGTAGATAGTTATAGTTAGGACCGAGTTTCCACAGGAAATCTCAAAATTCTATTTTGAATAACTTTGGCGCCGTTTGACGAATCCTCGCGAAATTTTCAAAACTAATGGGGCGCTCCGCTCAGCTCCTACCCTGAAAGTCTCGGGGTGATTCGTCAAGCGGGGGCTGAGAAAAAAGGGGGGTTTTTCCCCATGCATTTTCCCATAGGACCTTTAGTCGAAGGTACAGCCCGAACGGCTGAACAGAATTACTTGAAATTTGGCAAAGAGGTAGTCCTCAGGTCAGGGATGTGCCTTTTGCATATATGGTGTCAATCTGTTCAGTAGTTCCTGAGAAAATTGCAGTTAAAAGCACATAAATATCTATAAGTGCGCACCGTGCGCGCACGGTGCCGTGCGTGAGCGTAATTCTGATTGGTGGATTCATGTCAGTCAACATTCGAATCGGTCGAAATCAGGGAGTGTCGGCTGCCATTTTGTGTGTGACAGTAAAAAAGAAAGGTGGAGAACGTGTAAAGGGGGCAGGGTACAGAGTTCCTGACCCCCTAGCTTTTGTCAGGGGGTCCCTGAAGGACCCTGAAGGGTGAAAAAAACATTTTATTTTTTGTTAAAAAATCGCGGGGTGCGCGCACCGTTGCGAGGTGCGCGCACGGTGCGCGCACGGCGGAAAAAAAAATCATTAAAAAAATAGAATTCAAAATCAAATTTAAGTGTTTAGATGTTAGGTGGCTCTAAAAAGAGCCGTTGTGTTAATTGAGGAACAGAGGAACAAAAAAATGAAAAAAATTATAGGGTGCCGCATGTGTGCTGCTGTATCTTGCTCTCTATTAGGGGAATGCTGGTGTCCCCATAAGAGAGAAGAGCATTGCACGCATTGCACCGTATATGCACCCTCTTGAAAAGAGGGTGTATATCCAGAGGAACAGAAGCAGGTGAAGCTGCCGCCGCAGATGAAGTGCTCGGCTGAGCTGCAGATGATGTGCTTGGCTGAGCTGCTGCGGATGTGCTCGGCTGAGCTGCTGGAGGGTTTTCTCTAGCAGCTCGAGCAAAAGCCACAGGATGTACTCCTTTAACGTGCCTGATCATAGTAAGATACTAAAAGAGTATTTCTTTTTAGGATCTCCTCTTGATAAGACAACACCACAAATAGTGCAGGTGACGTTTGGAGCATTCACCTTCTTCTGCCCCTCTGGAAATCTAAAAAATTGCCAGATAAAAGAGTCTTTCTGTTTCCTCTGTCTCACAAGGGTCTCCTGCTCACTCCCAGAAGATGACTGCTGCTCTGCCATTCTCAAGTACTGGAGTACTGGAAAAGCTGCTCAGCTCCTTCTCCCAGGGAATCAGAAGAAATAATGAGGGGAGTGGGTGTGGTGTTGGAAGTTTCTGGAACTGAAACTACTATAAACCAATGAAAAGTGTTGTTTCTTAATCACATGACCTGAAACTACTATAAACCAATGAAAAGTGTTGTTTCTAAATCACATGACTTGCCGTGCGCGCACCGTGAGCGCACGGTGCGCGGCCGGAGCACGCACGCATGCGCGTACGGAGCACACGCGTACGGAGCACGCGCATACGGAGCACGTGCGCATGCGCGTACGGAGCACGCGCGCATTCGCGTACAGAGCACGCGCGTACGGAGCACGCACGACGTACGCATGCGCACGTGGAGCACGTACGCATGCGCACACGGAGCACGTACGTATGTAAAAAAATTAAAGTGTTTATAAGTTTATAGAAGATATTAGCTATGCTGTTCAACTTTATCCAAATAAAAAAAAAAAAAAAGAGCTGAGCCATTCCATATTACAGAATAAAGTCAATCTATAACTATATACATAGGTAGCTTATTGTAAAATAAATATTTAAAAAATATAATAATACATTCATAAATTAGCATTTAAAAAACCTTGCAAATTCACTTAAAAAACCATAGGTTTCACACACGTTATAGTTAGGAATTAGCATTTAAAAAACCTTGCAAATTCACTGAAAAAACCATAGGTTTCACACACGTTATAGTTAGGAATTAGCATTTAAAAAACCTTGCAAATTCACTGAAAAAACCATAGGTTTCACACATGTTATAGTTAGCTGGACATTTCACTCGTAAAAAAACAATGAAAATCCCCCGTTATAGTTAGTTCAGCTAACTATAACTCGCGCGCCCGCAATCCACTGCTGATGACGTCACATATTACATCACTCATGACATGGTCAGTGACATCACTGATGACATCTCAAATGACATCACTGATGACATCACTGATGACGTCATCCATGTGATAAATTACCACATCTTCTCACACCCTAATATAACCTTTGATACACCGACTCAAAATTTCAGAGTTCCATTCTCAAAACCATACATACTGCAATACCAATAACTACATACCCACTTATTAACTCTTAGGTCTACATACACCTCCACTCATTCACCTGTACAGTCACTCATACTTACAGTCACTCCAAACAAGACTATCATATGCATTTATACACCTATATAGACACTCACACACCACCAATCATCCATAGAGGTACTCTCACACCTAGTCAGTCATGCAAATAATCACACGCCCATTTACTCACCTATGCGGTTATACACACTCAAGTTCACTTACTCATAAAAATAGTACCACATTCTTACGCTCTTATAGAATCATTGATACAAGCACACACTCATCCATACAGTCACTCTCACAATCACACACTCTCACATCTACCCACTTATATACTCTTACACGCATATATACTGCCTTTCAAATATGTAGTTAGTCACAAATGTACCACTGAGATATACATTCAATCACAAACACACCCATACATACACTCACTCAACCATACAGTCCATCACAGATGCACTCTTAAAACCATGCACCCATAGAATCACCCACTCACACATCTAGTCACAGAGTAACACACACCCTACCCACACAAACACTCAGGAACCCATACAGATACTGAGACAAGCAATCAATAACTCATATAGACACTCATATAGCTATTCACAAACCCATGCAGCCACTTATACACCAACATACAGACACATACAGACATTTACACAGTTTAGTCACTAGTCTGCAGTAAGATACATTTAATGACTCACTTATAGTCAGTTACACACCTACAAAATCATCCATTCACACACTTGTACACCCACTCATTCTTCAACAGGCCTTTCCCTATATATATTAAACATATTAAAATTGTTCAGAAACACATACTCAATGGATGATGTCATCAGTGATGTCATTTGAGATGTCATCAGTGATGTCATCAGTGATGTCACTGACCATGTCATGAGTGATGTAATATGTGACATCATCAGCAGTGGATTGCGGGCGCGCGAGTTATAGTTAGCTGAACTAACTAAAACGGGGGAATTTCATTGTTTTTTTACGAGTGAAATGTCCAGCTAACTATAACATGTGTGAAACCTATGGTTTTTTCAGTGAATATATATATATATATATATCTCCAGTAGTAGCCTTGGAAAACTGTGCCATTCTTAGATTTCCAGCCATACCACTGGCAATCAAACATCCAAAAGGTGATGCAACAAATGCTTGTAAATGCTCTAACCACTAGCAATCACTTTGGTAGCGTTCCAAGTCTTTGTTTTTCTTCCGCCTTGCCACTCTAGACCTCACTTAGGCCCACATAATGCAAATCAGTACTGACCACGTTCCCCATGGGAATAGTCCATGCCAAACCTTGGTCATCTCATCCCTCCACCCTTCTGCATACTGCTTTTTTGTTGGGAAATTTGAGATTCAACGGCCCTGGAATTTCACTGACTAAGCTACACCCCTCAGTCTGCCGTATGTGCTACCAAAAGCCTGGGTAGCCGAAAAGCTGCCTAGTTTTAATTTACCTGATGCCTTTCTCTTCCACCAGCCTACGCTTCTCTCTTTATCTCACACTTGCAGGTTATTTTTCATGCCTGCTTTGTCTTTCTCTCCCTGTGATTTTTAAGTGTAAGACCATGGAATTGAATGAGAGTAGGTCATTTCCAAGGTGTTTTTTTGTGCACTCCCTCCAGAACTTGTCGAGTTTGTCAGTTCTGAGTTGCTTGTTTTCCGGTTTAAGGAGGTCCTGGCAGTTCAGACTGGACTGTTTCCATTTGAGCAGGGTCAAGGCTGATCTGCATAAGGCTCAGTAAAAACTGAGGTGGCATAGTGGGCGATAAAATAATGGATTGGGAAGTGGCCCGAGCGATCACTGGTGGCTGAGAGGAATTCAAGCATTCCACCCATCACTTTATTTTTTGATGTTCTATGGTAGACGTGGTCCTTTCATTTTTCATTTCAGTTTTAACAACTTTATTGATCAGGCAAATAAATCACAACAATGATATCAGAGATGTATAATCCCACATAAGTAGCTCTGTAAAAATAAAGACTGACAAACTGATAAAACATATCAAATAGAAAAAAACATTTTTGAAATTTTTACTGAAAGACAATTCGGTTTCTTAAAGGAGCACATGGCTGCTGAAATAGAACAATTGTGGTAAGCTTGGATAGCAGCAGTAAATGCAGCATAGGAGGGCGAAAAGAAAATATCTAAAAACATTTCCATTGTGATTGATGCGCAGATACATACAGTGACATGTAAGTCCATGAATTTAATTAGGGTGATGCTAATGGAGTGGGGAGAGGGACCATGAGTGGTAGAGCTTACCTTTTATCATAATAATAATAATACAAGAACTTTTATAATAATAATACGAGATTTATATAGCGCGACTAATCATCTGTGAGGGTCTCTAGGCGCTGTCCATAGGCACAGGAGATTAAGTGACTTGCCCACAATCACAGGATGTTGAGTCGAAGCAGAGACTCGAACCTGGATCCCCAGCTCCGAAGTCTTGAGACGCAGAAGAGAATAGAAGGAAGAGACAGTTTAAAGTACGTCACCTGTATGGTTCAGTGAGGAGTTAGCTATTTTGAAGAAAGATTGCAAGCGCTTAGAGCGCAATTGGTGCAAAAACTTCAACCCTGCTGAGAAAACTAGGTACCGCATTGCTCTGTATCACAGACAGATTAAGATTATGTGGTGTAATTTCAATGGAGCAAAAATAGAAACTGCGCAAAATTCTACTCGTGAACTTTTTTCCTTAATTAATTCACTCTCCTTTTTAGACCGGGTCTCTGCGGTAGTCCCTCCAACCAAAGACCGTAGTATAATTCTTGCTCAGTTCTTTTATGACATGATTGTCTCCATCTGCTCCTCTTTTCCTGAAGAGACCAGAAATGCTACATGCCTTAAAGTATGATTTGAACCCTCGGAGGACAGTGAAGCACTGGCTAGCTTCAAGGATATCACATCAGAGGAACTTACTTTGATTATGTCTTCAATTAAATCCAGTGCTCCTTTAGACCCTGCATCCCCTACTGTTTTGGAGCAAGGTACAATCTGCTTAGCCCTAGTGCTATGTGACCTTCTTAACAGCTCCTTCAGGATTGGACAGATTCCCAAACCCTGGAGACACGCTCTTATGGTGCCACTACTAAAGAAACCTTAGTTCGATGCCACTAAACCAGAGAACTTCAGACCTATCTCGCTGCTCCCTTTTGTATCAAAAGTAGCAAAAACATACATAAACTCACATGTGTTTATTGAAGCCCAGGACCACCGGCATAAGTCTCAGTCTGGCTTTCGGCCTCAATACAGCACAAAGTCAGCACTCCTGTTTGCCTCTGAATCCTTCCACCAGGCAGGTGAGAGGGGAGATACCGCCTCTTTTCTGCTGTTAGATCTTAGTGCAACATTTGACACTGTGTCTCATAGCCTACTTCTTGAACGGCAGAACAACCATGGAATTGGTGGAAAGGCACTGCAGTGGATAGCATCTTTCTTACAACATCGGTCTTTTCAGGTGGCACAAAAAAACAAACTTCTCGAAGGTCTTTACGCTACAGCAGGGAGTGCCTCAGGGTTCTTCCCTGAGTATGGCACTATTCAACTTGTACATGCCCCTCCTGGCTGATATTGTTGAGCGCCACAACTTTTCCATTGTGTCGTATGCAGACGATACACAGCTGATAATCATGCTGTATGAAGATGCTTCCAATGGTGCAGGAAAGCTCCGTTCCTGCCAATCAGAGGTGACCGAATGGATGAGCCTAAGCTGTTCGAAGCTTAATGCCAGGAACGCCAGGAAGACCCAGGTCCTCATCCTTGGCAAACAATCTACAATCTGGTCAACGGCCTGAGGGCCTTACTCTCTGGGCAAGTTACCTACACCTCAGCCGAAAGTGAAAAACCTAGGAATCTGGTTTGACTCAGAAATGTGTTTAGATAATCTAATCACGAGTCGTGCAGGACAATGTGCTAGGATCTTAAAGACCTTGAAAGAAATTCGTGTTTTTCTGCCTGAAGACAGTGGGCCAGTCTTTAATCATGTCGAGACTGGATTACTGTAACGTCCTGTATCTCGGGTGTCACAGGCACGAATAGGAAGACTACAGCGGAAGCAGAACATGGCAGCTCGGCTGCTATTAAATTTGCCTAGACGCTCCCCATCGGCCCCCGCTCTAGCAATGTTGCACTGGTTTCCATTAAGGCATCAGGTGTCCTTCAAAATCTTGTGCTATTGCCACAAAATTCTCAACCATAAAGGCCCTGAATATCTGCACCCTCTGATTACACCTTACTTTCTTAAAAGAAATCTGAGATCAGCTGATGCTTCTTTTGCTGCTGTCGGGTCGCGCGTCTATGTTCCTGCTCTCCTGTCTACGATCCAAGAACAGGAAGCAGGCAGCCAGGCACATTCTAAGCCAATCACAACGCTGCAATGCAGTGTTGTGATTGGTCACGGCGCTCAGCCAGGGGCTGGAGGGGTGAGCATGTTCTTCATGCAGGCTGTAATGCAGCCTGCATGGAGAAGGGGAAAGTGCGCATGACTGGTTTGGGTGGGCCGACCAAACAGTCATTGTGCACTAAGGCGTGGGCAAACCACTCCTCCCCTGCCATGCTCCGTGATAAGAGTAGATGCCCGCAAAGGAAACATAAAATGATAAAAACTGAAAGTTATTATCATTTAATGTTTTTGCTTCTAGCACTGCTTGAAAGCTGAGGGCCATGCTCCTCTGTCAGTGCGGAGGGGCGGCCACTTAATGGTGACCCATGAAGCAAGGCTTGAGATGCTCGTAGCGGGTGCCGTACTTACCAAGTATAGAAAAAGTGGCAACAGGCCTGAAAGTAATATCCCTTCATGAAGGAGGCATATGTGGGACATAAGAGCAAGTATGGGAAAAGGAACCACTGATTTATTGATTGTATTGCTGTACTGTTCTTTAAGAATTTAGAAATTTAACAAATAGGGATTATGTGAATTGTGTATAATGAATGTAATATACCATGAGAAATGTAGGGATATGTATATTTATGTTCACTATCACCGAAATGGGGGTCTGGACTAGTGGGCCTAGTGAGATGGATTATTATTGTTGTGAAACATCTGTATTGAAAATCAGTATTATATGGCTTTGAGGTTGGTTATATTGGTATTTTTTCTGTTACAGCCCTAAGGAAGCAGCAGAGGCTGTGAAACATGTGTTGGCTGTAAACATTAGAATCCTTACTGCAGGAAACTAGAATTGTGTTGCAGATGTTCCTCCAATTTTTGCCCCCTTTAGAACTGCTAGAGCCTGTTTTTTTACTCTGATAGTGCACTGAGCCTGTTAACCAGACCTCAGTGCCAGTGCTCTTTCCCCTAAAACAAGTAAAGTCTAATTGTAACCCAGTTTGCATGGACGTTAGTACCCCTGTAAGTCCCTAGTAAATGGTACCCCTAGGGCATGGGTACTAAAGAGGGTCACTAAGGACTACAGCATGCCTTATGCCACCCTAAGGGAACCACACACAAATTGCATGCAGACTGCCACTGCAAACTGCATGTCATGGTGCAAACCATGAAGGAAAGCACAATATGGCACACTCACTGTGTGCCATGCCTAAGTCACTGCATGATATATATGTAAGTCACTTCTACATAAGGCCTTGCAGCCATAAGGCAGAGTGCATTATATTACATGTGAGGGCATATGTGCATGAGCAGATATGCCCCAGTGCTGTTTAGTTCAATTACTAGATATTATAAGCGAACAGGGAAGCCATCTTGAGTATAGGTGCTCAGCACTGTGATGGAGCGGGGATTTGCAAAAAGAAACCCGCTTGTATTGAGTACCCCTGTAAAACGTACTAATTTAAAGTAGTAAATAGTATTAACATGCAGCTACACACCACACATGAGGAATTTGCTTTGCAGTATGCATGGAGTTAATCCTAACAATACGTAAATAACCAAAATTGTAATAATATTGTGTGTAGAATGTGTTATGAATGTTTTGCATGATGCATTGCATGTATATGTAGTGAAAAGCATGACATGTGTTGCTTAGACGTAATAATTAATGCCGCTTTCCTGCTTTTTGCTATGCTTGGTTAACTGTTAACATGGATTAGAGATAAGGTGGGTGGTTAACAGTGAACATTTCATTACCACATTATTAATAAATGTCTGCTTACTATTCTTTTAGTAAATGGACGATTCTCCATTTTGCGTTAAGTTAGCCAAACTGTAAAGAATTAAACTTGCAGCTCATACAAACCACGTGATTGAGTGGATGGAATGCTGAGCAAGCAGAAAGAGCATGGCACGGTGAAGGACATGACGCTTGATGTGCAGTCAACTCCAATGGCTCCGTGTGAAAACCCACAAAATGTTGACTGTATAAACATTTGTCCTTCATTTGTTACTTTCACCTCATGAGAGAATAGGGATGTATACTGAATATGTGGGAAAGAAAGCATAACAATGGGGTAGTCAAAGAAGTATGACCTAATGATAGGGTGACCATTCGCCCCACAATTTTAACCAATAGCGTAGTTAGAATGGGAGACTTTTACAACTTTAGTGGGATGGACATGTATGATAAGGGTATAAAGAATAGGTGATTTAGGGGTGGGGTCTAGCAGTTTGCTGCAACGTTAGGGCGGCAGATGAGGCTGCTGCATTAGGCGTGAGGAAAGAGGGTGTGCTGCTGATTGTCGGGTTGCAGACAGGCCTAGCTGTTCCAGTCCGATCCTTGTTCTGATTTTAGAGTCTTTGATCCCTGACTCTCTGTCTGGGGGTACCCTGCCGCTACCTAGGCCTGGGTGGTGGTTTTCCTCATTCTTATTCCTTGGGTTGGTATCTTTGATAATTTGAAGTTATTATCCTTGTTCTTTTGTCTCTTCATCTATCCTTCCGAATTGAGTATTGATTTATACATATGTCTTATGTCTCTTTATCTATCCCCTCCATGCAACATATGTTTCTTGTGATTGATTATTTGATGATGGTTTAGAGTGTATTTTCTCTCATTAATGCAATTGAGTTAGATAAAATTTAACAATATGCAAACAAAGTTTCTGTGGTTATTTTAGTCTGTCAATGTTTTGAATAACTGTTGCCTTCAATTTTTCAACTAATTGGTCCATCAACCAAGAAGATGGAAATTTGAATGAAAGGGTTTATTGAGAAAATTGTGAACTGACTAAATATTGAACAACAGAGTATGAATTGGTATTGAAATCACAAACTTGACACCCGCGTAACAGGGACATTGGGTGTATGTGTATGGGCCAATGTAAATGAAATAATTGAATGCTCGTCCCTGTCCAAATTATTGGGTTAATGCTGGATCAGGTTCTTGGTAGCAAAGTTATGGTTTAATTATTGATTAATTCTGTAATGGTTATTGAATATTCGCTATATGTTTTAACTTAAAGAGCTAGTGTTTTCGTTTATATGTTGTCTAGAATTACAGGTACAAGAGGTGCCTGAAGAATCCCAGGAAGGAATTGGAAGAGTGTGGTGAAGAAATCACACAGCAGAAGTACTTTGTCTGTTGTGATAATACTGAAAAGCTAGGTAGGGCTGTTGGTATTATGTTTAGGGGAATTTCTGTGTGAAAGAATAAAGTTTGTAATAGTGAAGGGTCACTGTTTTTGAAACTCTGGTAAGGGAATCCAAGAACAGTAACAGGACAACCCTCTTTGTATGTTAAGAGGCCCTCTTGTGATACCTCGGTGCGAACTTGAGAGGAGTAGATGGGTTATTCCGGAGCTTGATAGAGAAGTAAGATAACGATGGTCGTTATTATTGCTTGCAGTGTATGAACATATCTTTTGAAGAGTGAAGACTTTCTCTTTATTTAGTGGAACAGACGAAGTAGCATTGTAATTTTATGTTGTTACTAACAGAAATTTTGATTAAGAAACATTTTGAAAAATTTTGCAATAAACCTTTGTAAAGGGAGGGTCAGTACCAGGAGTGATACTGACGTCACAAAGTAGGAGCCACTACTTTGTGTTCATGCATTATGGTATATTTGGGCATCAATGATGCAATTAATCTTTTATCATTAGCCACTATGGCACATTGTATATTTTCATATATGTATACCGTCCTTACGCATGTATATCACCTTCTACCTTGTGCACACTAACAGTATACTACAGTTTAGGCACTATGTCTTCCTGTATATGAATTTGGAATATTTTGTCATCTGTACATTACTATTATGTAATTTTATTACATGTGTATGTGATCAACTAACTGCAACCCCAAACCTAGCCTACATTTTGGAACTGTGCCTTTCAGTTTTGTTAAATGCACACTTTAGGCTATGGATGCAATGATTACTCCTTATTTGAAACAGTAACATTAGTTACTTACAACTCGTCTTGTATAGTACCCAGAGGTTGTAGGACTTCTAACTTCCGCTTTTACTCTAATTTATATACAGTGGCGATTTAGATCACGCAATTTCTGCTTTGAGAATCTTAGCCTTTGAGAATTTCCCATTTATATTAAGACATGCACACACATTTGTTTATATATATTTTGCATGCTGCATATCATGAATCTAATGATTGTCAGGCCATATATTTGGTTTTGTGTTATGTATACACTCATTTAGCATTTAATTCCAACATGCTATAGGTAGTTACGTTTACAAACAATACTATAAGATGGCTGCCACAGTCATGTTTTGATCAACTGAGAACTTGCTTTATGTGTTGTCCGCTTTCTATTGTTATTCATGAGACAATGTATTGGATTACTTCTAGTTTGCAAATTGTGTGATCAAGACAGCTCCGTCTGTCAAAACCCCTTGTGCAATTAAACCCCCACTGTGGTACGACCAAAGAGCGCGGACATTCTTTCTTTTGTGTGTTATATTACTGACGTCCTGCTACGCCGCTATTCCACGCTAGGCGCACCTTGGGCCGGGGATCTTAGCTGGAGCGACTGCTGTGTGATCAAGGCCACTACGTTGGCCGAAACGCGTTATGACCGCTTGCACTATTTAATTTAATGAAGCACGATACCTTGAACAGCAGAACAGCGCATCCCAGAGTCCGTTTTTCTCAACATGGTGCCTGCATGCATCTTGGAGTGTAAACTGATATATATATATATAACCTACTGGCGGTCGCCAGTAGGTAGTTATAGTTAGGACCAAGTTTCCATAGGAAGAACATTTTTTGTTTTGCTTATAACTTTGGCGTCATTTGATGAATCTTCATGAAATTTTCCAAACTAATTCTTTCTTCATATCAGCTCCTATGTTGAAAGTGTGGGGGTGATTCATCAAGGGGGGGCCGAGAAAAAAGGGGGGCCCAAAACGTGTTTTCTTCATGTTAATTTCCATAGGAACTTTAGACCAGGCTACAGGTCGAACGTGTGAACGGAATTACCCCAAATTTGGCAGGGAGAAGGGGCTTGGTCTAGAAAGCACGCTTTTGTTTATTTGGTGTAAATCCGTTCAGTAGTTTTGGAGAAATATCTAAATTTACAGATATCGATATTTGGGAATTCTGCCATCTGATTGGCTGATTCGTTACGAGCACGAGCTTGCTGCTTATTGGCTGCGAGCGGCGCGAGCGGTTGCAACTAGGAAGTGTTGGCAGCCATTTTGTGATTCTGTTGAAGCGAGTAAGGGGAAAAAAGGGCAGAAAGAGGAGGCAAGAGGAGAGTAGGAGCGCTGTGAGCTCTGTGGGGCAGTTAGGGTGTGCTATACAGGGAGTGTGAAGCGATGTATTCACCCCTACCGGTGTGAAAGTGCTGTTTTGCCCAGAGTGAGATGGTGCTGAGGTGAGGTGCCGGTACACTCGGGGATGAAACCGTGAGCTGATTGCTGTAAACTGATGTGCTCTGGGCGCTGTAGCATACTGGCTGCTGTAGCATAGCTGTGCAAGTGGTGTTAATATGGGTTTAGACTATAGCGGGAGTGGGAAGCAATCTACTCACCCCTACCGGTCTGAAGACTCGAATGGAGAGTTCTAGCAAGCAGGAATAAAGAAATAATTGTGAAGAATATAATGCAGAATGTTGCAATGCTACAGAAGACAAATGGTGAAATCAGGTGTGTTTAAGAAAGTGGCTGTGTGGGATAAAGCGATGGAGTCTGCAAGTTATATAAAAAGTGTCTTTATTTAAGTGCCATAAAAGGACCCACTGGTGCAAGAGCTAAGGCATCCAGCTGAGGCAAACTCCAACCGCTTCTGCTGTATTCAAACCTAAGCTCCTGCATCAGTCAATTCCACATTACATGTTACAGTTCCATGTGACATAAACAATACCTATTAGACATGAATGACTGTAAATTGTAGAATGAAAATAAAGGTAGGATACGATTACCACACTGTGCCAACCAGTTCCTAAACAATGCTTTTTTTTTTTAATCTTGATCGCCAGCTCGTGAGCAGAGGCTGAGGATGAGCTAATTTGTGTGAAAGGGCTTCGTGGATAACAGGCAGGCAGAGAGACGTGTGTACAAAGAATAGACATGGTTTCAAAATGGATGTCGGGTTTAGGCTAATTTAGCAAGTAAATAGCGTATTTGCATAGGGCATACATCACCCATCCCTGGTTAGTGTGGAGACGTAAGGGGCAATAATGAAAACAGAGTTCAAATGCCTAAGCATACTTAGAAAGTTATTATATGAAAATAGTTTAATTGAAGTGTATTAAAACATTTTATAGGAAAAAGTAAAAAAAGTTGAAAAATATCAATCCAAGAATAAAGTGAATTTCTTACAAGTCTTGGAGATTGCAGTCCAGAAGTTCTTCAGCGGCTTGAGATGCGTAATGTTCCAAGAGGCGATTGTTGCCATCGTGTAAGAAAAGCGAAGCGATCCAATTCATATCCTCGAAGGGATGTTGGAGCGGCAATTTGAATTGGCAGGCAATCTGTGAAGCTATCAAAGGTCGCAAGTTGCAGGAGATCTTTCGCGGCTGCGCAGAAATCTTATTCCGACATTGCTCCACTGCCCGAACAATCAAGTTCATGGTTTTCAAAATACTCCATTACCTGTTGGATATCGGGAGCGTTTGCTGGGATGTTGGCAAGGCATAGATCCATTCACTAGTCGAATGGGCACGTTTTGCAATAAAAAGATGGTTGCACGCTGATTGTATATGTGTAAATAAATGTTATGTTGTAGCTGGCTCCGATAATAGATAGAGGCAGGCAGCCGAAAAGTTGATCCATTTTTTCACGGTATTGATGTAGCTTTGCGTAGAGGCGTATTCTGTCGGATATGCTTGTTTCAACAGGGAGCGCAGCCATTTTTTTAAAACTAAAATAGTAGTAGGATGGCCGCAAACAGAGCGAGAATTATGGGCACTGTTCCTGTTATTCCAGAGATGATCGAATGAAGTCTGGTATTATACCAAAAACAGTTTGAAAGCATGTGACAAGGCCGGAGGAGACAGTGTTAAAAAAGTGTGCCAGAGCTTAAATCTTAGATGTGTAGAAAATTGTGTAACAATTCACAAAGTGTAATGGGAGGTTCGTATTTAAAGGGAGTGTATTTTACTTGAAGTTCGTGCTATCTGCAGTCGATAAATTACTTTTGGAGAAGTGAGGGACACTTCTGTGTGAAACAAAAGTGCTTTCAGTTTGCTCCGTTTAATAAAATCTGTTTTCAAAGTAGGTATTGAAGGCCAAGTTGAACTTTGGGAGTTACTTTTTGTGGGTGGGAATAGATATTGCCACAGGAAGTTATCCGGTTTGAAACAGTAGGACATACATACATTGCGTAGCAGTCCATGTTATTAAGAAGCAGATAACTGCCGTTAGAAAGCTGTGTGAATGTTGGTCTGATTGTGGGAGTTGGCGTGCTTTTAAGAAAGCACGCAAGATTGGGGACTGTAAGGTTAGAAGCGTCGTGCAGTTGGACATTCTTGCATAGTAATGAATGACTGCCATTGTGGTCCCACTTTTCACCTGTGAGAAAGTTCTGTATCCTCTTTAACACAGCGATACGTACATGGGAGAAACCACTGCTCGTAAATAAACGCGCTACCTTATATAATCACATACAACATGACAAACAACATGTACACCTAGCAGACACAACGACACTACGTACTGTGGGAACCGTGGCTAGCCATGTACACAAACCAAACATAGCACCTCTGCCACACAATGCAGAATGCGGGGAGAGATGGTTGCAAAGTATGTGCGAAGGTGGGAAGTGATTCTCGATTATAAAAGTATACAATGCAAAGTGTTGAGGGGATGTGCCGGACAGACTTGAGTATGCAGAGCACAGACATGTACATGTCAACATACACTGATGGTCTATTGAGTGAAGTGGACAGTGGACGTAACCATGATAGTACCGTCAGTAGGGAAGATTAGGAAAACATAGCGCGTACGTGCCCCCTCCCTCCCCCAAATCTTTAGCGTAGTGGGCTGGCTCGGCATACGCAAGGCTAGCATTGGGGTATGAATAAAAGGCACGTTTCTCTGGGTGTGGTTCTCTTCCGGAATGGCAAACATGTCTGTCAGGTCTGCGCAGCTTACACCGCCACAAGGCTGACACCATGAGTGAAGGTGGCTGCAGGAATAATGCTCTCAGCCTGCTGGTACCCAGAAACCGTCATGGCCGCTGCGATGCACATATGCCCCACTGTTCACCTTTCGGTACCGCCGTATGTGAAAGAAGGCCCACCACGTGCCGGCGGAAGATTTTGGGCCGAGGTCTGTGAGCTGGGAAGGCTCCTGAGATCAACGCTGGCTACCGCGACACAGGCAGACAGCTCCCAGCCTGAGGCCCAGCACAGTGGAGTGCTCTGAATACTACTAACACAGTAGTCCAACAGGTACCAACAGTGGAACGGTGTCTTGATCCCACAATGGACGATGTGTGGAAATGTGGATTTTCCTGATCAGTTATGTCCCCTATCTTGGACCCCAACGGTTCTATATGCATGTTACAAGTACATGTATGTTCCCTCCAGTTCCAGTTTCTAAGACGCAAACATATGTGTGTCTACCGTCAACATGTTCTCTGTCAGATCCGCCATCAATGGGCTGGATATTCGATTCCTAAGTATGAAAGGCCACCGACTTTATATGGCTAAGTTACTTCATTTTTACAGTTCAGGCAAGTAGGCCCGATTCTGTCCTCAAAGCCTTTCCCTGCTCTCTGTCTCTGACAGCTTCAGCTTGAGCTCGCATCTGTATCCATGAACTTTGTCCTACTCCCTGTGCAGCTAACGGTGCCTGCCTCGGCCAGTTTTCGCCTGTCTGCCAAGAAGTTGTATTTCACCTTCGAATTATCTATTTTGCTCTCCAGCCGATGCATTCCTGTCCAGTGATTTAGGTAAACATTTCCTTTAGCTCACAAGCAAAGGACTCAGCCTTTCCGTCCTCCTGCAAGTGATTCATAGCCCTGTTGCCATGGAAAGTTTTCTGCCCCTCGCATCTCATATAGACACTTAGACGCTTGTACACGTACACAGTCAGTATAGAATAGATTCTGTCCGAGAGTCCTTCCTTGTGGATAACATAGTTCTTTAAACATAGGATGTTAGATATGATTTGGGATTAGGTTGACTTGACCCCAGACTTCTCGTCTCCACATGTAGAGCTAAATGTCAAGTCCCCTTCACCCCCTAGTTGCACGTCAATTACACGTCATGCTGCCGCGCGCGCATCTATGCCAAGTATTATCTTATAGATCCACCTATGTCTGATAATTCTAACCAATCATGTTTCTTTTATTCCTTATTACGCCTAGTTTCGATTATGTCACTGTTTTGTCACTTTTCTTATCAAATGTTACGCCTTCTACATTCGTTTCATTGTAATGTACTTATTATAAAAATACATGTCTGTTAATGAATTATTGTACTTCACTTCCTGAACCTTCGTGGTGACGGAACCTGAGGGCCGCGACTCGAGTCGGCCATTTTGAATGGAATAAAGCCCATTAGAAAACCTCTTATACCACGGATTCTGCCTCTTGTTATTTTGAGCTATTTACTTTATTTTAAGATTCCGTATGAAATTCAGTCCGGTAATATTTATTTTATTTACCACATAATGGCGCCCGAACAGGGACACTTTCTCATCTCACGCGCCGGCGGTGCGTTGCAGGCCCGGTCTCCTGCCACAGCTGGACGGACCATAAAACGCGTACCAGCAGGATTTCCTGTAAGCTCCCTCCGGTCAAGCGGGGGCGACTGAGGCTGCGATCAACCCAGACGAGGCGGTGAGAAGTGCGAAGTATCCCGACCAGAGCCTAGCTGAGAGAGCAAGATCCGAGGTATACAGAGGCCCACCAGGTTTTCCGAAATCCCGACGTCCAGAGGGTCCGATGTCCGCAGTTATCGAGTCCTGTCCATTCTCTGAGGCCTTCCGTTTCAAGGAGCTACTCGGTGAGTACCATCGCCGGGGAGGCGTGTTGACGCGCACATAGGTTGTGCCGGTCAAGACGGATTTGGGTACACAAATCCGGTCTGCACTGTTTAGCAGTGTATATGTACTGTTTAGCAGTATATCAAGTATTCCGAAGTATTCAGTTATTGTCAAGAATTCAGCGTGGTGATTAGTTAAGCAGACTGTCATCATTGTCGATCATTGTTATAATGTTTAATGTTTAATGTTTAAAGTATTCAGAAATGTCTTGCATATTGTGGTATGAATGACTGTTCATTGTTCACTGTTCATTATTGTGTTTTTCGTATTAAGCAAGTTCAAGAGTAAGTATCAGATCAGTTGTCAATATGCCGCTCTTCTCGAAGTTAAGACAGATTACTACCAGAAAAGGGGTGCTTGAAGAAGCTGTTCCTATTCCTCCTAGAGACACTCCAGGGCATTTCATGTACCATAAGCATGGCTTAGATGCCATATTGTTTCTTGATCTATGGGTAGATTATACCAGAGGATTACCGGAAAGTCAAAGGTGGCCCATAGCGGGAACCTGGGATGCAGAGTGCATCATGAAAGTGGAGGAAGAGTTATGGAAAAGAAAGGTCAGACAGTCACAGAAAGACGCTGTTGAGTTATGGCGTAAAGAATCTCATAGACGAACAGAAAAAGCACGTAGACAAGAAGAGAGGAGTAAAGAAAGTTCAAATAAAGTTCAAGAAAATCTATTAATTGAGGAAGGTATCCGAGTGAAATCAGAACAAGTGAATAGACAAAGAAATGCTCTTATGAATGGTATGTATCCCCTACTAGCCGAAGGATTACCTAAGGCTGCTCCAGAGATGCCAAAAGACTTGCCACCCCCATTATTTCCAATTAAGGTACATCAAAAGGGGCATCCCAGAACCGCAGAAGATGTTTTTCTTTCCTCATATCTAGACGATGCAGCTCCCGAGTATGCTAACGCCACATCACATAGACCGTCTGGCGGAGGGGTTCAACGTCAGGATCAGGTATCTGTCCCCGTGCAACAGCAAGTCCCGATACAAGCTTCGGCAAGCACATCTGTTTCCGCATCTGTCTCCGCAGTCGACCCTATAGGGGTATCGACACCCATAGTTGCTGTGTCACGTTCAACAAATCCATTCACACCCGACGCCCCAGATGGGGCCACGGGAGGTGCTAGCAGTACTTTTACACCACCTAGAATAAATAAACTTGTCTTTCAAGAGTCAGCGCATTCACGTACACCAAAATTCGTAAATGAACGTACGCTTAAGGAACTCCTTGTAAATTGTAGATATGACCCCGTGGTTGGTAAAGAGGACGAAATGGTCCTGGCATCATTACGTATCAGGCGAGCCGCAGAGTATTTAGCAAGGTTACCAGGGATGACTACGCATCTAGATAACATATATCATTTTGTTCAAACAGGACGAGATCCAGGATGTATTAACAGAGCTATGGAATTCCAGAAAGTAGAGATACAGGGGGAACTGTTACGTTTCCTCATAAACTGTGTGATCAGAAATCAAGATCGTCCGGGGGTAGACCCGAATGCAATGCTTATTCTTACAAGATGGAGTCAGAATATATCAGAAGGGAGACACGATAAGCAAAATTGTATAATAGCCATGTGCCGAAAAATCCGTAAAGAAATAGAGCGTATTCATGAAGAAAGATTGGGAACAGACGAGTATGAGCAAGATGAAGTGTCCGAATCAGGGAATTCTGCAAGACAGTCAGAGACAATAGCCTATGTAGGCAAAGGAAGATCTTGTGAAAATACTAGATGTTTTTCTGATCCCATACACTCTGTATGTCCAAATAATAGCAGAACGTATCCGACGCCTGTAATAAATCTGAAATCTCCCGAACATTCGTTTCAAGCCGCAGATAAAATACTACGAGAACGAAGAGGTTACCACCTCCTCGATTCCATGGATGAGCAAGAATTAGCCAGATCAGCCGTTCACTGGATTGACAGTCCTGAAAAATACGGTGATGAGACCGTAGCACACACGTTTTTTAACCTCAGTACAGATGAACAACGTTTAGCTGGAATATATATGATTCAGCAACTCCTCATATTATATAAGAGCCAACATGCTGACCCTGGTCCTTTACCTGATATATTAACGGAACTACTCACGAACAGATGGAGAGGTTCTAGTAACAAGCTAATTAAAGAGATATTAGTGTCACGTAAGCAGTATGTCCTTTTTGTAAGTCCGGATTCTCTCTCGCTGCCCCACAGAGAAAGAGTGCCGTACTATATGGATAGACAAAATCCCCTACGAGAAGTGCACCCAATAAAAGGCGAAGACAATGAGTTTCACCGTGTATTTGTTTACACACCCATATCAAAAATGGAATTATTAGAAATGAAAAAAGTAGTACCTAGTCATGACAAAGACCCAGCGGGTTTCCACCGAGAAATTAAAGACATGTTACTGATGGGAGAGTACACCTTTCCTGATATTATGACGATATTAAAGGTGCTTTTGCCTGCTGGCATTTATGAAAAACTGAAAGAAAAAGAGTGGGAAGTGGGAGACCAAAAGATAGACTGGACAGCATTAGCAGAGGAAGAAAGGGGCCGAGCCGCAGGTTCAGGGCTCGGGGATAAAGTTAAACTATTACCAGGTTTACTAGTACAGGTACTGCCACGTTTATTAACTACAAAAAAGGAAGATTGGGGTGCAATCACAGCCTGTAAACAAAAGCAAGATGAAGACACAAGCGATTATTATGCTCGATTTGAAAAATGTTTTGGTATAAATAGTGGTATAAAAGCAAGTAGTGATTCATATCCACATTTATTTGTGACAAAATTAGTGGAAAATGCATTGCCTCCAGTAAAGAATAGAATATTGAAATTCGAGAGTACCTGGCAAAGTAACACTCCGTCGCAAATGCTACAAATGTTACAGTATCATCACAATAGAATTAGGGATGAACAAGAACACGAGCATAGACGCATGAAGGATACAAAAATGAAAATGCTAGTTTCTCAGACAGTACCAGCAGATGGTCACAAAAAGGGTGTGACACATTCTGGTGATTCTGCAGTTCCTGTAAAAGGAACCTGCAATTACTGTAAACAACTAGGCCATTATGTACATGATTGTCAGGTCCTGAAACGTAATATAGCTACAGGTATTGCAAAAGAGAGACCACGATTAGTTAGACAAGATCAGAATGAACAAGGAGCTATGCAGCATGGACAGTCCATGCCAGTTCAGCAACAGTCTATGCCAGCCTCACAGCAACCCATACAGTTTGTGCCAGCTGCACCACCGTTGCCTGCTACTGCCACACAAACCACAACACGACAAATGTATCAGACTGCACAGTATGAATACCCTGAGTATCAGCGTTACGCATGAACCAGCCTAGAGAGGGAAGTTGACTTACCGCTTATCGAGATTCCTGTAGATCAAGAAGGACCTTATGTACATAGTGAATTATTAGGTCAAGATAGAAAATTCTTACTCGATACAGGGGCAAGTCGAACAACCATAAAACGTAGTGAAGTTCCAGGGGCACCCCTCTCAGGCTCTCAAAATGTTTCCCTTGGTTTTTCAGGAAAACCTATTGTTAATGAAGTATCACAGCCTCTACCACTTACGATAGGACCTTTGACACGAACTACAGATTTATTGCTTACTAAATCATGCCCAGAAAATTTGTTAGGAATTAAAACTCTGAAAGCACTAGGAGCCATAATATGTTGTTCTCCGGAAGGAGTAAGGTTGTTTTTGCGTGATTTTAAAGGTCACTATGTGTCCAGAGACATGGATCCCCGACTACAGACTTTACCAGTACATCTATGGGCACAAGGCCCTACGGATGTTGGCTGCATGAACATTACACCCTATCGAGTTACATTGAAAGCAGGAGTGGTACTACCACGAATGCGACAATACAAGTTACCGCATGATGCTGTAGTGGCTTTGTTGAAAATCATTGATGAGCTAATTGCCCAGGGAGTAGTTGTAGAAACAGACTCCAATGTATGTAATTCACCGATAATTCCGATTCTTAAACGAACTGACCCTACTGCTCCACCAGTGTACCGATTGGTTATTGATTTGCGTGAACTAAACAAGTGTATTGTACCACAATTCCCTGTGGTCCCTGATATATCATCATTGTTGACAGCAATTGATTCCGAAGCAACATTTTTTACTGTAATTGATCTCAAGAATGCCTTTTTCAGCGTCCCAATAGATCCGGAAAGCCAATACTTGTTCGGATTCAGTTTAAATGGGCGCAGCTTTAAATTCTCACGCGCTCCCCAAGGATTTACAGAAAGCCCCAGCATCTACAGCCAAGCACTGAAACGAGAACTTGACAGTATCCATATGCCAGTCAATACTGCACTGCTTCAATATGTCGATGATCTGCTGATCACCGCGAGAAGCGAGCCAGAATGTGAAAAAGCTTCTCTGACAGTTTTACATTTCCTAGCCGACAAGGGGCACAAGGTGTCCCCTTCTAAGCTGCAATTCTGTGTTCAGCGAGTTATTTATCTTGGTCACTCGCTGTCCAAGGAGGGAAGGCAGCTTACACCAGATCGCATCCAGTTAATTGCTAACATGTCAATACCCCAGACACAAAAGGAGGTGCGAGCTTTCATAGGCCTCACTTCATATTGTAGGCAGTGGATCCCTCAGTACGCATTTCTAGCAAAACCACTCATTCAGTTAACCACACAGGAGGCAGCCACATCGACTGTTCTCCCTTGAACTCAGGAACATACACAAGCTTTTGAAAGCCTAAAGGAAGCTTTATGTCAAGCACCTGTTTTAGCAACACCATGTTATAGCAAACCTTTTACACTCTTTGTTACAGAACGCGAAGGTACTGCCTTGTCAGTACTCACTCAGGATCAAGCAGGATCATGCAAGCCATGTGCTTATTTTTCCAGTACATTAGATCCCGTAGCTCAGGCTTTGCCTGCATGTCTGAAATCAGTGGCAGCGACAGCTTTAGCAATCAGACAAAGCGATGCCATAGTATTAGGACACCCGTTGACAGTTCAAGTACCACATGCAGTAGAGGTTCTTGTGAACCGAACACAAACACAACACTTGACCATAGCAAGACTTACCGGTTATGAACTGACATTGTTTCAACCACACATAGAGATCCGACGGTGTAATACATTGAATCCTGCTACACTATTACCTGTAATTGGAACAGACCCACTAGCTCATGATTGTGTTGAAATCATTGAAATAAAGACGAAACCTAGACAAGACTTGACAGACGTTCCATTGTTAGATCCAGACCTGACGTTGTATGTAGACGGATCATGCATGAGAGCAAGTACAGGAGATTTAGTGGCCGCGTATGCAGTCACAACAGACACTGAAGTTATTGAGACACATTGTATAGATACTCTGTCAGCCCAAGCAGCAGAACTTATTGCTCTAACGCAAGCCTGTATTCAAGCCACAAATAAGAAAGTTAATGTATACACTGACTCACGTTATGCATTCGGAGTTGTACACGACTTCGGCGTGCTGTGGCGAGAGAGAGGTTATCTAACGTCCCATGGTGCCCACATTCAGCACGGGCCCCTCATTCATGCTTTGTTAGACGCAATACATCTACCCACTGCTATATCGATTATGAAATGTAAAGCACACACGAAGGTTACTGATACCATTTCTCAAGGCAATGATTTAGCTGACAGAACAGCTAAACAGACTGCTCAGAATCGCACATTAGACATGACAAAGCCAATAGTTCAGACCCCAACACAGTGTATGACAATTAAGGATCCCGCACTTGACGTAATTGACATACAGACACATGCCACAGCAGAAGAAATAAAGAAGTGGACTGAACTAGGAGGGATCCAGACAGATCAAGGATGGATGACGAAGGAGAAATCTGTATGGTTTCTCCCTGATTCCATGGTTCAAGCCATTATAGCTACAGTTCACAGTCCAGCACATTTAGGAGAGAAGGCTATGCTAGACAGCATTCAGCACATTTGGTTCAACAAACATTTACGAGCAGCAGCTAAACAAAAAGTTCGTACCTGTATGATATGTTGTCAGTTTAATCCAGGAAAGAGTGTTCCCGTAGAGCAGGGTGGATTTCAGCCTCCTGACCATCCTTTTGAAGTCCTCCAGATGGATTATATTCAGATGGAACGTTGTCGAGGATTCAAATATGTCCTCGTAGTTGTCTGCGCTCTCTCCCGTTGGACAGAGGCGTATCCCGTATCAGATTACACTGCCCCGACTACTGCCAAGCAGCTAGTTCGAGAATTCTTCCCACGGTACGGTTTACCACGTGTTGTATATTCAGATAACGGCCAGCCTTTCTCATCCGAATTAATGAAACATGTCTCACTCTTGTTGGGATATCAGTGGAAATTCCACTGTGTCCGACACCCCGAGGCAGCAGGTCTCGTAGAAAGACATAACCAGACACTGAAAATCAGACTGTCCAAAATATGTAGAGAGAAAGGTGTCGACTGGATAGTAGCATTACCAGTTGCACTCTTTTACATGAGAATGGTAGCACACTCTAGAACAGGGCTATCCCCGTATGAGGTGATCTTTGGTAGACCACCGAATATGTGGGGGACGCCTATACCACGTAAAATAACTGACATTGACTGTAATATGCTGACAGATTACTTGGCTTCCTTGATGTCTGCACTACAATCTTCTCGTTCACAGGTAGCTGCAGCCTTTCCCGACAACACTGAGGCGAAACCCCATGACGTTGTTCCGGGTAATCTTGTCTTTGTGAGAAACTTCGACAGGAAAAGTCAATTGGAGCCCAGGTGGAAAGCACCCAAGTTGGTCCTGTTGACCACAAGAACAGCCGTGAAGATCGAGGGACGTAAAGGGTGGATTCATTCAAGTCACGTCAAAAAATTTCATGGACTACCTTCAGATATAGACACTGTGCCCTGCACTCCCTCACAGACTGATTCAAAACTTCCCTTTGTTGAAAAGAATGACTCTCAGTACTATAAATTAAAGCTTAGGCCCAAACAGTCGAGCAATTTGATTGTTTAAGTCCTCTCCAAGGTGAAGCGGTTGAATTGTCTCCGACATGTATCCCTTGGACCTGAGTAGAGAAAATACCCGAGAAATGTTGAAACGACAGGCGTATTGTAAATCACTGCGTAACCACTGTATTGTGACTTTATTAATTTTGTCTTCCTTGAGTTTTTTAATAGTTACTGCAAGTATATTGTTGCATATGTATTATCCTGTTTCTAAACGTGTTTTCAATATAACTGATGAACATTCTTTTAGTGACCTACCGCCACATGAATTATCTTATAGACTTGCGCTGCGCAATAACACCTTCATTAGTATGTTACATCATTCCCATCAGACTAGTAATGCCACCAATTGTTGGGTGTGTGGCCGACTCCCTCCCTATCAGAATAACAAAGGAGTTCTGCCTTTCTTTCCACATCCATTCACACACAATGGCTCCTGTGGAGCATGGTTTAGTTTATTAAATTCCATAGACCCAGACACAGCAGTTTATCAACAACATTGGATATGGGGAAATCTGAATCTAGTTTTATTCAAAGTCTGTCACCCTAATAAGGAGGGTCACCCCAGTAGAACAGGAACTGATTTAGAAAATGAAGTGTATAAATTAGGTAATTTTACGCCTAATCTTATGATTCTGAATGTCAAATCCGAAGTTGAACTAATTCTGCCCACTATGTCAGTATTTCCAGTTAAGGGTGAATTATGTGTAAGAAAAGTTGGTTCCATACATATGGGCCATAGCAAATGCGTTACTACAGTAGAATATAGTGATCAAGGTAAATCTTCATTTAGAACTTCTCGCCATTCTTACTTCATATGTGGTCAGACGGCATATATGCGTCTGCCTCTAGATTGGGATGGTACCTGTTACATAGCATTCCTTTTGCCACCTGTTTTCCTAGCTCCCCCTGATTATTATCGAAATGTTCATTTAGTACACAATAGAGAGCGAAGAGATCTCCCAGTTGTCGATTATACTGAGACGGCATGGGACAAGTATGTAGATTTCAATAAAGGTATCTTTCCCTATATAGGTACAATATCAAATAGTAAGCTGATACGCAGACTCACCAAGACTCTTGAAGCTGTAGTAAACGAGACTATAGCCGCCCTAGGCAATCTGACAGAGGAACAAACAGTGATGAGAATTGTTGTTCTCCAGAATCGTCTTGTCCTTGACGTCATCCTGGCCGATAGGGGTGGAGCTTGCAGGGTCATCGGATCCAGCTGCTGCATATTCATACCAGAAAATTCGCCATCTGTATATAAAGCTATAACACGCCTTCATAAGATTGTAAGCCAGATACACGAAAATCCAGGCACTTGGACGTGGTCCGGGTGGTTTTGGAGTGTGATATCAGCCTGGGGATGGAGAGTTCTATCCTTCCTAGGTATTGGCCTTCTTATGCTCTTCAGTTGTTGTTTATGCCTGCAAGGTGGACCAGCGATTTGTGGTCTGTGTGCCACATCATGCATTCCACATCACAGGTCCCGTTCAAAATCCCGGAAGAAGAAAGAAGAAGAAATGATGCTCCATGAGCAAGTCGATGGATTAATGAAGATTGATGTCTCGTGAAGGGCAAGAAGGGGACAAGGAGGGAATGTGGAAATGTGGATTTTCCTGATCAGTTATGTCCCCTATCTTGGACCCCAACGGTTCTATATGCATGTTACAAGTACATGTATGTTCCCTCCAGTTCCAGTTTCTAAGACGCAAACATATGTGTGTCTACCGTCAACATGTTCTCTGTCAGATCCGCCATCAATGGGCTGGATATTCGATTCCTAAGTATGAAAGGCCACCGACTTTATATGGCTAAGTTACTTCATTTTTACAGTTCAGGCAAGTAGGCCCGATTCTGTCCTCAAAGCCTTTCCCTGCTCTCTGTCTCTGACAGCTTCAGCTTGAGCTCGCATCTGTATCCATGAACTTTGTCCTACTCCCTGTGCAGCTAACGGTGCCTGCCTCGGCCAGTTTTCGCCTGTCTGCCAAGAAGTTGTATTTCACCTTCGAATTATCTATTTTGCTCTCCAGCCGATGCATTCCTGTCCAGTGATTTAGGTAAACATTTCCTTTAGCTCACAAGCAAAGGACTCAGCCTTTCCGTCCTCCTGCAAGTGATTCATAGCCCTGTTGCCATGGAAAGTTTTCTGCCCCTCGCATCTCATATAGACACTTAGACGCTTGTACACGTACACAGTCAGTATAGAATAGATTCTGTCCGAGAGTCCTTCCTTGTGGATAACATAGTTCTTTAAACATAGGATGTTAGATATGATTTGGGATTAGGTTGACTTGACCCCAGACTTCTCGTCTCCACATGTAGAGCTAAATGTCAAGTCCCCTTCACCCCCTAGTTGCACGTCAATTACACGTCATGCTGCCGCGCGCGCATCTATGCCAAGTATTATCTTATAGATCCACCTATGTCTGATAATTCTAACCAATCATGTTTCTTTTATTCCTTATTACGCCTAGTTTCGATTATGTCACTGTTTTGTCACTTTTCTTATCAAATGTTACGCCTTCTACATTCGTTTCATTGTAATGTACTTATTATAAAAATACATGTCTGTTAATGAATTATTGTACTTCACTTCCTGAACCTTCGTGGTGACGGAACCTGAGGGCCGCGACTCGAGTCGGCCATTTTGAATGGAATAAAGCCCATTAGAAAACCTCTTATACCACGGATTCTGCCTCTTGTTATTTTGAGCTATTTACTTTATTTTAAGATTCCGTATGAAATTCAGTCCGGTAATATTTATTTTATTTACCACAGATGTTAGAACTGCATCTGAGAGTGCAGCTGAAGGTACTCCCTTCGACCAGGTGTAACCAACTCTAGGTCCCAACAGTGGAACGGTGTCTTGATCCCACAATGGACGATGTCTGATATTACCTGCTGCTTGATGGTTTTCACAGAACTCTCTCCGTTGAGGTGCATCAGACTCTGTGCTTCCGTAGCTAATTGCTGCACATGATGATTGGGCTTGGCTGACTGCAGTTGCTGGAGTACGCCGCGTAACAGCAGGTCTGAACAGTGAAACGGGGTCTTGACCCCACAATGTACGATGTTAGAACTGCATCTGAGAGTGGAGATGAAGGTACTCCCTTCGACCAGGTGCAACCAGCTCTAGGTCCCAACAGTGGAACGGTGTCTTGATCCCATAATGGACGATGTCCGATATTACCTGCTGCTTGGTTTTCACAGAACTCCCTCCGTTGAGGTGCATCACACTCTGTGCTTCTGTAGCTAACTGCTGCACATGATTATTGGGCTTGGTTGACTGCAGTCGGTGGAGTACACCGCGGTACAACAGGTCGGAACAGTGAAACGGGGTCTTGATTCTGTGATTGAGGATGTCAGAAGTTAAAGTCTGTGATGATTTGTGTGTACCCCCTCCAATCAGGTGCAACCAACTCTGTGCTTTCGAATCCAACGGTACGTGGCTGTGAAGTGTTAATGACCACTGCCTCTGGCCTACACTGCGGTCAGCAGGGCTCACAATTCAGATAGAGTGGTGATTGTTTAACCCCTTCGATGCTCATGACGGAGCGGTTCCGTCATGAGCATCGGTTGGGCTGTGCTTATGACGGAACCGCTCCGTCATGAGCACAGCCCCTGGGGTAAGTGCTGGCTCTCCCCCCCTGGGGGCTCGATTTTTGCTCCAATTGGGGGGATGGCAGCGGAAGAGTTTCCGCTGTCACCCCCGAGCCCCCCCACGCTTCCCCATGACGTCAGGGCGCACAGCGTGCGCCGACGTCATCAGGAAGCGCTGAACGCGCTGGAAATCATTTCTTTCCAGCGCATCCAGCAAGGAGGTAGGTGTTTTGCCTCCGGTGGGGCGGGGGGCCATTTTAGGATGCCTTGAGGCATCGGGGGAGAGGAAAGAGTATTTCCTCTGCCCTGATGTCTCAATGCAGGGCATTCCTGCTGCACGATCGCGCACAGCGTCGCGATTGTGGAGCAGGAATGACCCACTAGACACCAGGGATGTTCTTTTTTGGAAAAGGAAGCGACCTCTTAGGCAAGGGTCGCTTCCTATGGGGCCCATTTTCAATTGAGACTTTTCTGCCCCCCATGGGGGCAGATCGGACATTTTTTCGGCCGTTTCTGGACCCAGGGGGGGCAGAAACCCCCACTAGACACCAGGGTATTTTTTAAAATATGATGGAAGTGACCCCTTGGGCAAGGGTCATTTTATTGTGTTATGGGAATTCTGCCCCCCCTGGGTGCAGATCGGCCCGTTTTTGGCCTTTCTGCCCCCGGGGGGGGGGGGTGCAGAAACCCCCACTAGACACCAGGGAATTATTTTAATCAAAATGGAAGCGACCCGTTGGGCAAGGGTCGCTTCCAGGGGGCAATTTTTCTTTTAATGTGTATTCTGCCCCCCCCCCCCCCGGGGGCAGATCGGCATTTTTATTGGGCCTTCTGCCCCCAGGGGAGGGGGGGGCAGAAAACCCCACTAGACACCAGGGACTCATTCATAAAAATGAAATGGGAGTGACCCCTTGGGCAACGGTCCCTGCTAGGGGGCATATTGTTTTTGTATGCGTATTCGCCCCCCCCCCCTCCCCTGGGGACAGATTAGCCTCTTTTTTTTGCCTCTCTGCCCGGGGGTCTGAAAACCCCACTAGACACCAGGGACTTCTTTTAAATTAAAATAGAAGCAACCCCTCGGCCAAGGGTCACTTCCAGGGGGCAGATTTTTTTATATGTGTATTCTGACCCCTCTGCCCTTTCTGTCCCCGGGAGGGGCAGAAAACCCCACTAGGCTCCGGGGATTTTCCTTTTTGAGTAATGGAAGCAACGTGGTTGCTTCCTGGGGCCTTTCTGCCCTAGGCGGGAGGGGGGAGGCAGAAAACCCTACTAGGCACTAGAGATTTATTACTTTTGCAAGGGGGCAAATTTCTGTCTGCTGTTTTCTGCCCCACCTGGCAGACAACCCGATTGACCATTTGGGTAGTAACATAGCATGTTATAATGTTAATTGTTTTATTTTTTGTGAATTGCAATTGTAATGCTTTTTTTTTTCTTTTTTGTTCAAGGTGAAGACTTTTGCTCTTTTGACTCTTCCAGTTTGCGGTTTCGTTACTGATGGTTCTGCTGTTTGTGTAGTTGCATGTGTTTGGTAAGAGACTTTTTTTTGTACAATGTAAATGAGTTTCATTTCTCTGCATGAATTTGTTTTTTGCAAATGGTGTAATAATAGCAGTATGTTTGGCTTTTGGTTTTTGACTGTCCAAAACTTTTTGCATTTGTGCTCGATGTGTATTTTGTTGTCTTGTGATTAATTTGTTTTGTTTTTTTCTTTCTAGTGGGATATCATTGGTTTTTGCTGTGTCTCTGCAGAGTAGGTGCTGGTGAGTGTAGCTGTCTCTTGTAAGTGAATTGTATAGTTTTTGAGTATATAGATCTTTGTGATAAAGGTACACATTTCTTTACTTACTTGTTTTGCACAGTGTTGGTTGTTGTTGACTTGTTTGTGCAGTTTCCTTTCTTAGTAAGGATATGGCTAGCTGCAGGATTACTGCTCAGCAGGTTGTTGGTATGCTTTTTGAGTCTTCCTCTGACCATGGTTCAGAGACTGACTCTGCATCTGAGGCAGAGGAGGCAGGGGACGATTCTGGCAGTGAGTTTTCTCTCCATATGGAATCATCGGATGAAGAAGATACTCTTAGTGCGGATGAAGTCCCTATGTTAGAGGAGGAGATTGATGTGCCGATAGTGGGGCAAGAGGCATCTTGGCTGCAGCCTGGGGCTGCAAGGCTTCCCGTTGGTGTAGTGCGGCAAGAGGCATCTGGGTCTGCAAGGCTTCCCGTTGGTGTAGTGCGGCAAGAGGCATCTGGGCTGCAGGCTGGGGCTGCAAGGCTTCCCTTTGAAAGTGATGACCTCTGGGTTGCCCCTGGCATGGTGCAGCCGGCATTGCCAGACTTTACTGGTGTTCCAGGGTGTAGAGTGAATACTGAAAACTTTTTGCCGATACATTTTTTTCAGTTGTTTATGGACGATGTGTTTTTGGCAGAGATTGTTGAGCAGACTAATTTGTATGGCGAACAGTTTTTGAGGGACAACAGTGCCAGTCTTAAGCCACACTCTAGAGCTACCCGGTGGACTCCCACAAATCTTGAAGAGATGACGAAGTTCTTGGGTTTAACTTTTTTGATGGGCTTGCTAAGGAAGCCATCAATGTCTTCATATTGGTCTACTAGTCCCTTGATGGCAACTGCTATTTTTCCGGCAGTCATGACAGGTATTTGCTTCTGCTTCGGATGATGCATTTTGTTTATAATGGTTTAGCGTTGCCACGAGATCACCCTGAGTGTGACCTTCTTTTTAAGATTCGGCCTGTCATTGATCACTTTGTTGATCGATTTTCTGAGATCTATGCTCCTGGGAAAGAAATTGCAGTGAATGAGTCTTTGGTGTTGTTCAAGGGCCTCTTGATTTTTAGGCAATACATTCCTAGTAAGAGGGCACGCTATGGAATTAAGCTGAATATGCTGTGTGACAGCAGGACTGGATATGTCTCCAATTTCAGGGTGTACACCGGTAAGGAATCCAGGATTAACCCCCCTGGTTGTCCGTCCACTTTTGGAGTGACTGAGAAAATTGTTTGGGAACTTGGTAGAGGATTTTTTAACAAAGGCCACCATTTATATGTAGATAACTTCTACACTGGTGTGCGGTTGTTCAGGGAATTGGCCAAAGTGGACACTGTTGCTTGTGGCACAATCCGCTTGCTTGTCAAAAGCTTGTGCGGGGACAGTGCAGTGCGTTGCGTTGTGAGAAGCTTCTAGCTGTGAAGTTTTCAGACAAGAGAGATGTCTACATGCTGACTACCATCCATGATGAAAGCACGGCACCTGTGACTGTTTGGGGTCAGGTTGCTGAAGCGCGCAAACCTGTGTGCATTTTAGACTATAATAGTCACATGGGTGGTGTTGATAGAGTAGATCGGAGGTTGGAACCTTACGCTGCTCTTCGTAAGGCTTACATTTGGTACAAGAAGTTGGCTATCCATCTTTTCCACTTGGCAACCTTTAATGCTTTTGTTGTGTTTCAGGATTCTTGTCCTGAGTCAAAGATGACTTTTGCTAAGTTTCAGGAGTCTGTAATAGGCAGCCTTGTTTTAGTGGAACAGGCAAGTGTTCCTAGAGTTGGAGTGGTGGAGGATGTTGCTAGATTGAAAGATCGCCACTTTCCTGATCACATTCCTCCCACACCCTCAAAAGACTTTCCCAGTAGGAGATGTAGAGTCTGTTGGCGAAGAGGTACGCGGAAGCAGACTCGTATGTACTGCCCTGAGTGTCCTTCTAACCCTGGGCTGTGTGTCCCTGCTTGTTTTAGAGCGTACCACACGCAAAACATTTTTTGGGAGCATCCATGAGTGGTAAAGTGAACTGCCTGGTCTGTATTCTTGAAAAAATGTGATTCTGTTTCAAGGTTGGCATTAGTGCAATGCATTTAGTTTCAGATTTTGTGTTAGTAGATTTGTATCTATTTGCAATTTGTTTGTGTTTTTCTTTTTGTCTAAAAAAAGTCCTAAATGTGATGGCGGTGTGTGTAGGCGGGCGCTTGGCTGTTGGTGTGTCTGGACTGGCGCTTGGCTGGCGGTGTGCGTGGACTGGCGCTTGGCTGGCGGTGTGCGTGGACTGGTGCTTGGCTGGCGGTGTGCGTGGACTGGCGCTTGACTGGCGGTGTGCTTGGACTGGCACTTGACTGGTGGTGTGTATGGACTGGTGCTTGGCTGGCGGTGTGCGTGGACTGGTGCTTGGCTGGCGGTGTGCGTGGATTGGTGATAGGCTGGCGGTGTGCGTGGATTGGCAATTGGCTGGAGGTGTGCCTGGACTGGCGATTAGCTGGCGGTGTGCGTGGACTGGCGCTTGGCTGGTGGTGTGCGTGGGCTGGTGTTTGGCTAGCGGTGTGCGTGGACTGGCGCTCGTCTAGCGGTGTGCGTGGCGGTGTGTGAGTAGTGACTTGCTGCTGGTCACTACACACACACTGCTAGCTGAGTGCCACTCCACGCAATCCATCAGCTTGTGTAGTTGCTGTGCCAGGAATGTGGGCGTGTGAAAGTGATGGGCCCTTGAATGGCGCTGTCTCTTGGTGTGAGTGTTGTAATGTGATGGGCCCGCGGCTGGCGGTGCGAATGGTTTTGTATATGTTGCACGTATGAAAGGTGTATGAATGGCCAGTAAAGAGATTGGTGCCTCTTCGTGGCTTTACAGCTCACGAGCTGTGAATCAATGGTTCAGTTTCTCGCCCTTTCAATTATTAACAGTGCATTTCATTTTTGTGAAATCTCTTGCTTATACAATTGTATATACTGAACCATCACTCAACTTCGTGCCAAATCCAACCAGTATGTGTGTGTGCTTGAGGATTAGATGGCTGTGCAGTAATATTTGTCTTTCTGAAGCAGGGTGTACCTTGTCCCTTATGTGAATGTTGTAATGTGTTGTTTTTGTGCCTGGTGGTGTGAAGGGTCTTGTGTGTATCACGTATGAAAGGTGTGTGAATGGCCTGTAAAGCGGTTGGTGCCTTGCCGTGGCTTCACAGCTCACGAACTGCGAGTCATTGGTTTGTTTTTTTTGTCCATTTAATAATTGACAGTGCATTTCATTTCTGTGAAATCTCTTGTTAATAATTTTTAATATACTGAACCATCACTCGCCCTCATTCCAAATCCAACCAGTATGTGTGTGTGTTTGAGGAATAGATGGCTGTGCAGGAATCTTTGTCTTTTTAGTTTCTCTGCCAAGGTGTACGTTCCATGTAAGAATAACCCACCAACTGTAGATATTGTCGTAAACCCATGGGAGTTCATGGTGATGTCTCTCTTGTGAATTCCAAAAAGTTATTTTATCCACAATGTCCTGCAAACCTCAAAATGTCTGTCACATTTTCCTTGCAATATTGTGCCGAAATTCTCACGCTGTAGAAACAAACAACTAATTATGTCAAAACGATCTGGTTTTGCAAGGGGGGTCATCTGGGTTTCTGGCCCCGTGCTCGGCGGCCATCTAGGGAAACCTACCAAACCCATACATTTTAGCTGAAATAATCACTTTTTTCACACATTTTTGTGTGGGAAAGTTGTGGCATCACCGGGCTCACACAAATTTACCACCACCATTTTTACCGGGAGACCTGGGGGAATGCTGGGTGGTGGAAAATTTGTGTGAGCCCAGTGATGCCACAACTTTCCCACACAAAAATGTGTGAAAAAAGTGATTTTTATAGCTAAAATTGAGGTTTGCATGGGATTCTGGGTAAGGAAACGTTGGGGGATCAACCCAAGCCATACCTCCCTGGAAGCCCCCGGGTGTCTAGTTTTCATAAATGTATGGGTTTGGTAGGTTTCCCTAGATGGCCTCCGAGCACCCACCCAAAAACCCAGGTGACCCCCCTTGCAAAACCAGGTGGTTTTGAGATAGGCAATTTTTATGTCGCCTCACTATGTTTTGCGTTCTTGCCTGTCGTGGGTACTTCGACCTCCCACACAAGTGAGGCACCATTTTTACCAGGAGACCTGGGGGAACGCTGGGTGGTGGTAAATTTGTGTGAGCCCGGTGATGCCACAACTTTCCCACAAAAAAATGTGTGAAAAAAGTGATTTTTTTCAGCTAAAATTGACGTTTGCAGGAGATTCTGGGTAAGGAAACATTGGGGGATCCACGTAAGCCATAACTCCCTGGAATCCCCCGGGTGTCTAGTCTTCAGAAATGTGTGGGTTTGGTAGCTTTCCCTAGATAGCCGCCTAGCACAGGGCCAAAAACCCAGCTGACCCCCTTGCAAAACCAGGTGGTTTTGAGAGAGGCAATATTGATGGCGCCTCACTACGTTTTGGGCCCTTGCCTGTGGCGGTTACTTCGGACTCCCACACAAGTGAGGCACCATTTTTACCGGGAGACCTGGGGGAACGCTGGGTGGTGGTAAATTTGTGTGAGCCCGATGATGCCACAACTTTCCCGCACAAAAATGTGTGAAAAATGTGATTGTTTCAGCTGAAATTGAGGTTTGCAGGGGATTCTGGGTAAGGAAACGTTGGGGGATCCACGCAAGCCATACCTCTCAGAAAGCCGGGTGTCTAGTTCTCAGAAATGTGTAGGTTTGGTAGGTTTCCCTAGGTGCCGGCAGAGCTAGGGTTCACAAACTACAGCTAGGCACTTTGCCAAAAAAGGGTCATTTTTCACTGCGAAATTGAAGTGTGACCATGTTGTGTTTTGCGCCGTTTCCTGCCGTGGGCACTAGGCCGAACCGCACAAGTGAGGTACCATTTTTCTCATAAGACTTTGGGGAACGCGGGGTGGGTGGAAATTTGTGGACCCACGCAGATTCCAGAACTTTCTACCACAGAAATGTGGGGAAATTGTGGTTTTTTTGGACAATTTTTTAAGTTTGCGAGGGATTCTGGGTAACAGACTCTGGTCGGAGGCTGTCAAGTCATCCCATCCTGAATTCCCTTGGGTGTCTAGTTTTCAAAAATGTATAGGTTTGGTAGGTTTCCCTAGGTGCCGGCAGAGCTAAGGTTCAAAAACTACAGCTAGGCACTTTGCCAAAAAAGGGTCATTTTTCACTGCGAAATTGAGGTGTGACCACGTTGCGTTTTGCACCGCTTCCTTTCGCGGACACTAGGCCGACCCACACAAGTGAGGTACCATTTTTCTCAGAAGACTTTGGGGAACGCAGGCTGGGTGGAAAATTGTGGATCCACGCAGATTCCAGAATTTTCCACCACAGAAATGTGGGGAATTTGTGTTTTGTTTGACAGTTTTTTAGGTTTGCAGGGGATTCTGGGTAACAAAACCTGATGGGAGGCAGTCAAATCATCCCATCCTGAATTCCCCTGGGTGTCTAGTTTTATAAAATGTATAGGTTTGCAGAGCTAGGGTTCAAAAACTACAGCTAGGCACTTTGCCAAAAAAGGGTCATTTTTCACTGGGAAATTGAGGTGTGACCACGTTGCATTTTGCGCCGTTTCCTGTCGCGGGCTCTAGGCCGACACGCACAAGTGAGGTACCATTGTTCTCGTAAGACTTTGAGGATCGCGGGGTGGGTGGAAATTTGTGGATCCATGCAGATTCTAGAACTTTCCACCACAGAAATGTGGGGAATTTGTGTTTTTTTTTTTACAGTTTTTTAGGTTTGCAGGGGATTCTGGGTAACAAACCTGATGGGAGGCAGTCAAGTCACCCCATCCTGAATTCCCCTGGGTGTCTAGTTTAAAAAAACTTAGAGGTTTGCTATGTTTCCCAAGGTGCCCGCAGAGCTAGGGTTCAAAAACTACAGCTAGGCACTTTGCCAAAAAAGGGTCATTTTTCACTGGGAAATTGAGGTGTGACCACGTTGCGTTTTGCGCCGTTTCCTGTCGCGGACACTAGGCCGACCCGCAGAAGTGAGGTACAATTTTTCTCGTAAGACTTTGGGGAACGCGGGGTGGGTGGAAATGTGTCGATCCACACAGATTCCAGAACTTTCCACCACAGAAATGTGGGGAAAATGTGGTTTTTTTGACAATTTTTTAGGTTTGCAAGGGATTCGGTGGGAGGCAGTCAAGTCACCCCATCCTGGATTCCTCTGGGTGTCTTGTTTTCAAAAATGTATAAGTTTGCTATGTTTCCCAAGGTGCCCACAGAGCTAGGTTTAAAAAACTACAGCTAGGCACTTTGCCAAAAAAGGGTCATTTTTCACTGCGAAATTGAGGTGTGACCACGTTGCGTTTTGCGCCGTTTCCTGTCGCGGGCTCTAGGCCGACCCGCACAAGTGAGGTACCATTTTTCTCATAAGACTTTGGGGAACGCGGGGTGGGTGGAAATTTGTGGACCCACGCAGATTCCAGAACTTTCTACCACAGAAATGTGGGGAAATTGTGTTTTTTTTGGACAATTTTTTAAGTTTGCGAGGGATTCTGGGTAACAGACTCTGGTCGGAGGCTGTCAAGTCATCCCATCCTGAATTCCCTTGGGTGTCTAGTTTTCAAAAATGTATAGGTTTGGTAGGTTTCCCTAGGTGCCGGCAGAGCTAAGGTTCAAAAACTACAGCTAGGCACTTTGCCAAAAAAGGGTCATTTTTCACTGCGAAATTGAGGTGTGACCACGTTGCGTTTTGCACCGCTTCCTTTCGCGGACACTAGGCCGACCCACACAAGTGAGGTACCATTTTTCTCAGAAGACTTTGGGGAACGCAGGCTGGGTGGAAAATTGTGGATCCACGCAGATTCCAGAATTTTCCACCACAGAAATGTGGGGAATTTGTGTTTTGTTTGACAGTTTTTTAGGTTTGCAGGGGATTCTGGGTAACACAACCTGATGGGAGGCAGTCAAATCATCCCATCCTGAATTCCCCTGGGTGTCTAGTTTTATAAAATGTATAGGTTTGCAGAGCTAGGGTTCAAAAACTACAGCTAGGCACTTTGCCAAAAAAGGGTCATTTTTCACTGGGAAATTGAGGTGTGACCACGTTGCATTTTGCGCCGTTTCCTGTCGCGGGCTCTAGGCCGACACGCACAAGTGAGGTACCATTGTTCTCGTAAGACTTTGAGGATCGCGGGGTGGGTGGAAATTTGTGGATCCATGCAGATTCTAGAACTTTCCACCACAGAAATGTGGGGAATTTGTGTTTTTTTTTTTACAGTTTTTTAGGTTTGCAGGGGATTCTGGGTAACAAACCTGATGGGAGGCAGTCAAGTCACCCCATCCTGAATTCCCCTGGGTGTCTAGTTTAAAAAAATTTAGAGGTTTGCTATGTTTCCCAAGGTGCCCGCAGAGCTAGGGTTCAAAAACTACAGCTAGGCACTTTGCCAAAAAAGGGTCATTTTTCACTGGGAAATTGAGGTGTGACCACGTTGCGTTTTGCGCCGTTTCCTGTCGCGGACACTAGGCCGACCCGCAGAAGTGAGGTACAATTTTTCTCGTAAGACTTTGGGGAACGCGGGGTGGGTGGAAATGTGTCGATCCACACAGATTCCAGAACTTTCCACCACAGAAATGTGGGGAAAATGTGGTTTTTTTGACAATTTTTTAGGTTTGCAAGGGATTCGGTGGGAGGCAGTCAAGTCACCCCATCCTGGATTCCTCTGGGTGTCTAGTTTTCAAAAATGTATAAGTTTGCTATGTTTCCCAAGGTGCCCACAGAGCTAGGTTTAAAAAACTACAGCTAGGCACTTTGCCAAAAAAGGGTCATTTTTCACTGCGAAATTGAGGTGTGACCACGTTGCGTTTTGCGCCGTTTCCTGTCGCGGGCTCTAGGCCGACCCGCACAAGTGAGGTACCATTTTTCTCGTAAGACTTTGAGGATCGCTGGGTGGGTGGAAAATTGTCGTTCCACGCAGATTCCAGAACTTTCCACCACAGAAATGTGTGGAATTTGTGGGTTTTTTGACAATTTTTTAGGTTTGCAGGGGATTCTGGGTAACAAAACCTGATAGGTGGCAGTCAAGTCAACCCATCCTGAATTCCCCTGGGTGTCTCGTTTTCAAAAATGTATAGGTTTGCTAGGTTTCCCAAGGTGCCAGCAGAGCTAGGGTTCAAAAACTACAGCTAGGCACTTTGCCAAAAAAGGGTCATTTTTCACTGCAAGATTGAGGTGTGACCACGTTGCGTTTTGCGCCGTTTCCTGTCGCGGGCACTAGGCCGACCCGCACAAGTGAGGTACCATTTTTCTCGTAAGACTTTGGGGAACGCGGGGTGGGTGGAAATTTGTGGATCCACACAGATTCCAGAACTTTCTACCACAGAAATGTGGAGAAAATCTGTTTTTTTTGACAATTTTTTAGGTTTGCATGGGATTCTGGGTAACAGAACCTCGTGGGAGGCAGTCAAGTCACCCTACCCTGGATTTCCCAGGGTGTCTAGTTTTAAAAAATGTATAGGTTTGCTACGTTTCCCTAGGTGCCGGCAGAGCTAGTGTTCAAAAACTACAGCTAGACACTTCGCAAAAAAAGGGTACATTTTCATTGCGAAAATGTGGTGTGTTCACTTTGGGTTTTGAGACATTTCCTGTTGTGGGCACTATGCCTACCCACACAAGTGAGGTAACATGTTTATCGGGAGACTTAGGGTAATTCAGATTTGTAAAGCAACTGTTATTACCTATTGATTTGTGATGCATTTCTGCCTTCCAAATGAAAGACTTTGTGTAAAAAAGAAGTCATTTTGAAAAATAACCGATAATTCTCATGCTAGTATGAGTATTCCCAAATTGGAAAATGTGCAAATGTGTACTGTTTCTAAACTCTATAATTTGTTCCCATTTCAGAAATGCATAGGTGTCTTTCATACCGATTTTTCCATGTATACATTTTCCCACAATAATTGCTATATACCCGGAACATAGTAAAAAACCATTGCAAATTACTGCTCAGTTTTTGACTCTGGGTTCGTCGGGTTATTGGTGAACCTACAAGTCCTATATATCCCCACAACCAGGAAGCTCCAGCGGATGTAACGGTATATTACTTTCAAAGAGCTGTCATAATTAGAAGAAGTTACAGGTAAAAACGTTGACACAAAAGGCTGTTTTTTTCAACTAATTTTTAATTTTTCCTATATTTAACTGTTAGTTTCTATAAAGAAACCTTGATGAATCTACAAAAATGACCCCTTGCTGAATTCAGAATTGTATCTACTTTTCTAAAATGTATAGATTTCCAGGATCCATTATTGCTTTCACACCCATTTCTACCATTAACTGGAAGGAGGTTGAAAGCACAAAAAATAGCAAAAATTGGCTTTGTCCCAGAAAAATGCCAAAACTGTGTACAAAATGTGGTTTCTGACAAAAGTCTGTCATTCCCTAAAAGCTGGGGAAACGGTGATTTCTGCCCCACAAACCCTTTTTTGATACCATTTGCAGAGAAAAACCCAGATGCTTTCATTAGCAGCCCGTTTTTCCAATTTTCCCCCCAAAAAATAAAATGTTGCTGTATTTTGGCTAATTTCTGGGACCCTTCCAGGGGAATCCACAAACCCTGGGTACCTTTACAATCCCCATGATGTTGGAAGAAAAGAACGCAAATTTGGCATGGATACCTTATGTGGTCAAAAAGTTACAGGGGCCTAAGCGCGCACTACCCCAAATAGCCCAAAAAACGCTTAGCACAGGGGGGGAAGAGGCCGAGCAGCGAATGGGTTAATTACAGAATCCAGTAGGCAACTAACTATAACGTCTATTGAAAAATACACACTAGCCTTTTACTTGCTTGAAGAACCTTTTTAGATGACTTTTAGGTCTAGTACAATGACCAAATTCTTCTTGGTAAGGGTAAAGAACACTGAATAACAGTCTACACTGTGTACAGCAGAGATCGCAATTCGAATTGTTTTGATTTATTTATTGCAGAGTTTTTTGTAATTTATGTTGTTATATTTTGTGAAGAGGAAGTGAGAAAAAGTATTCATGGATCACTGTGCTCACTACTGCCTTCAATTTACACTGCAGATAGAAGTGTTCACAATTCAGATCGAATCGCTATTGTAGATGATGCAGTCCTGTAGGCAAAAGACATTGCTGCAGTGCGCTCTGTCCGCACCACGCATACGCATCATCACAGGGTCCGCACGCGGTTTTTGTTACTTCACGTATGACAAACTGGGCAGCTCAAGTCAACGCCACGTGGCTGTGGACCCTTGCTGACCGCTCTCTGGCCTACACTGCAGACAGCAGTGTTTACAATTCAGATCGAGTCGCTATTGCAGAAGAGGCAGTCCTGTAGACAACAGACATTTTTTCTAGTACGGCCCGCCCGCAGCACGCATCATCGCTGGCTGTGCACATGCTGAATGCTTTTGATGTGGCTATCTGAGTGCACTAGACCTGATGGACCCTTTATGATACAATCTTTTTGTGTATTATTTCAGATCTACTGCCTGTATCTCAGTATACCACAAGTTATGGTTCTTTTACGATAGAATCTTTTCTGTATTATTTCACATCTAGTGTCCCTACCTTACTGCAGCATAAATTATTGACCCTTTTATTTTTGAATCTCTGTGTGTGAACCAATGATTACTATTGTAGTTGATGCTAGCAGCAACCATTCCCTGAGGGCTGGTTTACACTCACCCCACACGCATCACTGGATATGTGACCCTGGTAATAAAAAGGAGTCGAGCGCACGTGCCCGTACCCACTTCCACTATCTATCTGTGTCCGTGTGTTCAATATCTATGCATGATACTGCCCCAGGGCCGTACCACATTACATTGTGCTGTGGACAGCGTATGCAACCATGTTACCTCTGGCAGTGGGGAAAACTTCTGTTGTGTAGCTTTTAGATGCATGGCTATCACAGGTGGAAGGCTACTTTACAGAGCATGAATATTGATGAAGATGATGGTTGCATGTTGTGTGTAGTGTCAGATATCTGTACATAGCAAAAAGTTTTCAAAAAAGCTCTCTAAGCAGAAGAGGAGTCTCTCATCAAACGCTGTAGAGAGAATGACTAAAATGGGTGGGGTCCTCCAACTGTTACAATGGGAAATGTTATGAACCAATCAAATGCTTTTCTTTAAGGTCACATGGCAATCGGGCACCGTGCGCGCAAGGATGCTGCACTCGACGCGATTTTGCGAAAATATATTTACCATAATATAAGTTTATTACAGTTAGAAATATATAAATGTTTAAAATATTTTAGCTTATCGCTTGTTCTCATATACACTTTAAACTTATTTAGATATAGTTTTGAGACAAAAAAAAGAGGGAATGGCGTACCCGGCGCGACACCATACGTCTATGACGTAACACAGGGCCTGGCAGCGTGCACTCGTTGCATACGCAACGGGCGCGACCACATACGTACATGACGTAAGGTGTGGCTTGGTACTGCGTACCCGTCGCATACCAAAGTAGCAGCTGGCACGACCATAAACGTATATGATGTTACGCGGGACACGGTGCCACGAACCCGTCGGATACAAAATGTGCATCCTTTACGAGTTTAGCAATATGGCGGATAGGATTCGCGTGCTGATGGAGCTTGGTACACTAACGGTACGGGACTTCAATTTTCTCCCAAAAAAAAAAAAAGATATAGATACTTTTTTGGAAGATATAAAACATTACATATTTTTTAAATTAATAAAAAAAGGATAATAGAGTTCCAAAATATTACAACAAAAAAAATAGAAAAAATATAGGTTTTATAAATGTTACAATATGAAATTAACATTTAAAAAACTTTCGAAATTCACTGAAAAAAACATAGGTTTTACAGACGTTATAGTTAGGAATTAGCATTTAAAAAACCTTTGAAATTCACTGAAATTACTATAGGTTTTACAGACGTTATAGTTAGGAATTAGCATTTAAAAAACTTTGAAATTCACTGAAAAAAACATAGGTTTCAGGGATGTTATAGTTAGTTGGACGTTTGACTCATTTGAAACCAGAGAAAGTCTCCCGTTATAGTTAGTTGAGCTAACTATAACTCGCGCCCCCGCAATGCACTGGTGATGACGTCACATATGATGACATCACTGATGACATCTCAAATGACATCACTGGTGACATCATCCATGTGATAATGTGATGCACACACTGATGGCCTAATATAAACTTTGATACATGCACTCTAAAATACAGACTACTATTTTTGAAACCATACACACAACAATGCCAGATACTACATACCACCCACTATTTCCCAGGTCTACACTCACATCCACTCACTTATACATGCAGTTACTCATCAATACAGTACTATAATATGCACTCATACACCTGTACATACAGTCACAGTCTGCCACTCATCCATAGAGTTACTCACACACCTAGTCTGTCATGCAAAGAATCAATCACATACCCATTTACTCATGTATACAGTTATACACACCAACTGAGTTATTTATACACACACCACATCAGTTATTTATGCAGATACTAACACATACTTACTGTCTTATACAATGACTGATACAAGCAGACACTCTTTTAAACACCCACTCTTCAAATAACTTACTCTCACGTATAGTCATTTATATACTCCCAACACTCACATATACTGCCTTAAAACATATGTAGTTACTCACACATATACCAGTGAGACATTCATTCACTCACCAACACACCCATACACACACTAACTCACCCATACAGCCCTTCCCAGATGTACTTTTGAATCCATACAACCAGTGAATCACCCACTCAGACATCTATGCCCAGTCACACACACCCCACCCACCCACACCGACACTCAGGCACTCTTACAGATACTGAGACAACAAATCAATAACCCATATAGACACTCATGTAGCTACTCACCAACCCATGCAGCCGATTATACATCAACAGAGACACTAATACAGACTTTCACACAGTTTAGTCACTAACCCATACATTCAGTAACACATGTTCAATCACTCACTTATACAGTCAGTCACGCACCTACTAAATAATCCATTCAGGCACTTGTAAATCCACTCATTCTTCAATACACCTTGGCATAGATATATATGAAAAACATTTAAACTTTACAGGAACACACATTCACTAACTATAACGTCCCTGAAACATATGGTAAGGAGTGACCGGAATCCCAAACGCGCGTAAAGACCAGCGGGAGCGCTCGACGGAGCTGCCTCGTTCAGACCAGACACGCCTGACAGGATCTCACCGCGCACAGAGCGCACAGCGGGAGAAACTGCGAGGGGGAGAACGCTCTCGGGCAAGAGCCTGCTGCACAGGGAATATGAAACAATACCAAGGCAATAATGCTAATAACGTGCACAAGAAACCGCTATACAAACAGCAACAACGTCAGATTAAGCCAAGAATGTAAGGAATGCACTTAACTGACGAGCAGTGAAGAAAGAGGAAGCGGAAGGGATGTCACGATATTATATACGATGGACTGTGATATGATTGGACTATAGTTGCCTTGGAGACTACCCCCCTAATGGTTCATGGGTTGTGTAGCCTTTTGTTTAGCGATTGTTGTGTTACGTTTTCTTTGAACTGCTATGCAAATAAAGTGAGGAAAGATATGCATAATCCTCGCTTCCGTCCTGCCATAGAATTCATTAAACTTTATTCGATCTGATTTAGAGACATAGATCATAAAAGTGTACATAAAAACAGTAAATCCTCTTTCCTAATACAATACAGTGAGAATGAATTAAAACCTGTAGGTAAAAACGGGTGTTACAAAGCCCGGTTCAGAGCAACTTCAGGTTAACAGATCGTAAAGTTCAATGTTTCGCAAGATCAATCTCATGTACTTTGTGCAAAATACGCAATAAGGGGTCCAAGTAAGATGTAACGCTCCAATACCTGACCAGTCTGCACTATATAAAACTGCAGAAAAACTAAAAATAAAAAGTGTTTTGTACACTGCTGTCATTGGGCTATATGTGGGCTACATCTGGGTGATATTTGTGCTACATTTGGGCTCTTTTTTTCTGGTGGCCATCTTGGGAGACTTATTTGTTATGAAGTTTCCTAATTTCCTCATTTACTGCAGTCTCCTCAGTAGGAAATGCTTTCAGTTTTTTACTTTGATTCCATCAAGAAGGCATACAGATGTGTCACACATTTGCCATAAATTCAGAATGTTAGCACTCTAGTTGTTCATTAGATCACTGTAGTAAAGCTACTGCTCACCAGGGAGTTAACTGGAAGTCTACTGCTAGTACTGAAAGTGATTGTTTCAGTCTGCATGTCAGAATTTTCTAATGAAATAGAAGAGGATTTGAGATCTCACTTAAAACATGTCCTAATATTTCTTTCCACAGCACTAACCATAATTTCTATGGCAAAATGAACCCCCTCATTTTGTTCCTTTTTAAATTAAATGTTTTAAGTGTTACCAGTTTATTCCAATCAAGATGGCTTCAGGTGTGCCATAATTTTGTCATAGTAAGACTGTTAGCTCTCCAGTTGTTCTTTAGAACACTCTGGGAAGCTGCAGTAGATCACAAAGGCATTAACTGACAGGCTGCTCCTGTTGAAATATAACAGGAAGATATTTCAGATCTCACTTAAAACGTCCTAATTTTTCTTTCTACAGCACTAACCATAATTTCTATGACAAAACGAACCCCCTCATTTTGTTCCTTTTTAAATTAAATGTTTTAAGAGTTACCAGTTTATTCCAATCAAGATGGCTTCAGGTGTGCCATAATTTTGTCATAAGTAAGACTGTTAGCGCTCTAGTTGTTCTTTAGAACACTATGGGAAGCTGCAGTAGAACACACAAAGGCATCAACTGACAGGCTGCTCCTGTTGAAATATAACAGGAAGACATTTGAGATCACACTTCAAACATGGTTCTGTCAGGCTATTGTGCTTGATTATTTCCACATACTTAAGACCTAAAAAGATGCCAACTATCATTGGTGAGAGTGGGAGGTGGCCTCGTTGCCATCACACTCAGCCCATGATTACATATGCACACACTCACAGGTTCCACAAAAAAAGACATGGCTCCGAGAAACTGTAAAGAATTTAAGTCATACGGCCAGTATATATCACCAAAATCCTTACTTCGTCAAGAAGTAAGACCAGGCACATGCTTTGTGTCTCCTTGGTAGTGGATCTTCCTAAGACAGTGTGGTATTCAGAATTATACCTACATAAAGAGGCAACAAGCTAATTTGGCTATATAGAAGGAATGGAATTTAGCTCCAAGAATTTCAGAGATGATACACCAGGATAGCTGGATTTGAACAAAGGTTATCAGTTTGAGCTGGAAGAGTAACCTTGGTGAATGATAGCAGTTTTGTTACTCACATGGGTTTGTTTCATTACAAAAGGACATGCTCTGGAATATCTTCAGCTGTTTATGTTTTTTGGGATGAAAATATGGATAGTAATCTAGGGTGCTGCCAAATGAATTTCAGTGATAATATTCTTGTCTTTGGCAACTCCCAGCAAGAACATGATGAAGCAATAGTGACAGCCTGTCAAGACTTTTAAGAAGCAGTTCTGACACTTAAAGACCAATGTGATTTTCGGAAGTTGGCATTGAATTTTATGGACTTATCTTTTTCTAAAGAAGGTATGAGAATGAGGCTGTGTCCAAGAAAAAAGTATGGTGTACTTGTCTCCCTAGTGTTTCCAGTGAGGGGAATTTCAACAGCTCTGTGGACCCTCACTGGCTGCCCATAATTGGAAGAAACAAAGTAAAATCAAGCAATGATTATCAGGACGCTGGTTTTGATGCTGATAGCACGAGGTGTGAGATTAAAATCCTCCATCCTTCCTAAGAATGCACACCTCATAGACCCATGAACTGGCCTGCGGCACTAGCGCCGGAAAGGAGTTAATCAACCTAGAAAGACATGGAGGGATGGAAGGGAATGGGGGCAAAGCTGAGGGGAGAGTGAACAGCATGGTAGCAGTCTGACTGATGAATGTGGGAGGTTTGCTGCTTGAGGGGGCAACAGGACGGGGGCTCACTAAATAAGGAAGGCACCCAATTTAATGTAGTATGTTGATGACCCTTTTGTTATGATCCTATGCAGGATTGATTTGTGCACCTCCCAGCTGGTGCAACATTCGAAAATGTTGAGGATGCTTGAGTATGTCTCATGCTTCCAACGGAGAATGTGAGGCTACTGTAGTGGTCTGCAGCAATCCAAGGAGGCTGGTCAGACTGGACTCTGCTCGAGTGTAAGACGAATAAATACCCTTGGTTTGTATTCTCTACTGTCTGACCGACTCTTCATTTGTTTGGAAGGCTGAGAGGTGGTCGCGAGTAACCCGGGTGGCCCTAATCGGGTCATTTCCTTCAGTTGGCACCTAAATATGGACCCCATCGGGTGTGGCCCTTCCTTGACTGTGGACAGGTGGGGAGGTCGGGGCCACGTTGGGTCGGACGGGCGGACCGGGGATCCCTGCATGAGACAGTCTGGTACTCGCAGCTGCCCGTCTGTCTGACCGGGCAGTGCCTCGCCCAATGGTCATCCTGGCTGGGGTCCTGAACAGTGAAACCCTTGGATCTGACCGTTTGGTCCGAAGAGACGGCAGTGGAAAATAAACTTGCTTGACCTGCGTGCACAAGGTGAGTTTGCTTTGGTTCTTTGTGCCTATGGCGCCATTTTGTCTTGTGTTTGGCACGGTATGAGGACCGTCTTTGGAACAAGCACTTGAATTTGTTTGGGTCCTTCGTGAATATGGGACCGATTTTGGTTTGTCTTTGGTACGGTCTCAGGACCGATTTGGATACAAAGTGTGAACACTTTGCCAGGCAATGCAACAAATTTGGCTTACTTTTGAAAATGCCTGGGGTCAGCCGGCTTTTGGTTTGTGGTACCACTTTGGTTTGTCTCTTTGGTACGATCTGAGGACCGATTTGGGTTTTTGTTTGGTACGGTCTGAGGATCGATTTTGGGAAATGTATTTGCAAATACTTTGCCAGGCATAAATAGTGGCCATGTTTTCTTCTGAGAATGCCTGGTATAAGTGAACATGTTTATTTGTGCTGTCATTGTTGTTGTACAGACGCTCAACCTGGGTAAGACAGCCAGCGCCTCCAGAAGTCACTCTGAATTTTGATAGGTATGTGAAGGATGGCCTTGGCCCTATTATGTTTAGTACGTTATGGCACAAATATACGAGGGACAATGCCGAGTTGCAGTGGCCGCTGACGGGTACTTTTGATGAACAGAAAATTAACTTCCTGCAAAAAAGAACAATTGTTTGCGAAAAGGAGTAGGCAGTTGATGTTGAATTCACTCAAAAGATGGCAGAAGGAAGCTAAACAGACAAAGGAAAGCATAGAAAGAGGCCCAGAAGGGAAAAATGCAGACTGACTCAGAAAGCTGTAGCGTATGATAGAGAGAAAAAAGAGAAAGGAATAGAGTGTGCTGATAGGAAGTTTTGATTACAATGTGAAAAGTCTTATCTTGCCCGCAGAAAATATATCCTGCTATCCCACGGCCTCAGTCGTTCCTTCCGTCTCGGCTGTTTCTGTTCCTTCTGTTATTGATCCAGCTGCTTTGGCCACCGCACCTCCGGCCCTTTCTTTGGCTTCGCCTCCTGCGATGACTGCCAGTCTCCCTGCTATGCCTAATGTTTTGGCATCTCTCTCGCCAGCCCTTACACATGCGACACAGTCATTAGCAACGTTGGTGCCTGTTCCCTCTGTTACTACTCCTTCCCTTTTTCTTCATTCCCTGGCAGTAATGAGTAGCAGAACGCCCATACGTGGAATAGGGGACGGAGACTGGGCGACTGCTAGGGAGCGACTGGGGCGGATATTGATGCAATCTGATATGGGACAAGAAGAGAAAAAGGTGGTAGCCATAAGGCCGCTCAGCGGGCTCGTAACACTATTTATAGTATGGAAAGTGTGTGGAGTAATGAGAGATTAGGAGCCTACATATGTCCCAGTACTTCTAGCTTAGGAAAAATGAGGGTAAGGAGAGGACGTGATGGTCCAGCCAAGTAGTTTTTGTGCAGTAGGATGCAACGAGCCTTGTTGAAGAAAAAAAAATAGTTCAGGTTTTGTTTAGAAAGGGGGGGGGGGGGGGTTGGAGAGACTATTGTTAATGCATGTAACAGTCCTATCTTTTGCAGATGCCCTCGGATTTTCTTGAGGACTACGAAGATGTTGATTATTTTGTTTCACTTGTGCGACATTAATGGAGTAGTTATTCCCGTTTGCAAGGGTTGCTGACATTCAAAATCTTTATACAATAATTCCTCCTTCTGCTACTTACTTTTGTCTCTGACTAGAAGAGTACATTTCTTTTATCATTCCTATTCATCCTGTAAGTAGATAGATGTTTGGGTTCACATGGATTTTTGGGTCCACATGGGTTCACCCCCTCTGGTAGCAGTTTTAGGTTTCGTCGTGCTTCTCACAGCTATCCTGGTATCTATGATTTAACAGTGCACAATATTATTATTTTTTGTCGATCCCCTCAGGTAACCTATTGGTTGAGCATGTCGACATTTAGCTCAACATGGCCATGAATTATCACTTTCCAAATTTCACTATTGCTGACACGAGGTCACCTACTTTGGTTACCTACTGTTGAACGGGGGTAGGAGTTATGACCCTGCTATGCATGCTCCTGCTGCATGAACACCTGCTTTGGACGCCTGAATGTCAGTTATTTTTGAATAATCAATTGCGCTTGGCTTGGCTCCAGGGTTTGGTATGCTAAATGCTTTGTACTGTATGTCCATGTTGGCGTTTGTGCACTTTCTGTTTTAACACAAACAGGTATAGAGATAGGCAATGACTATGTGCTTATTTCTCTACTAAGTGCTTATTTTTTCTGCTATACTTAGCACTGCCATGTGAGCCCTCCGAGCTGTCTAAGAGTGGTCGCTGCACTGGCCATCTCTATGAGGCAATCGGCTGGGCTCGTACTTGATACCAACCTCACAGTTATGGTACACCATGCTGTGGACACACTTTTGAATAAAACCAAGACACTACACCTCACCAGTGCATGTCTGACTAGTTATAAATTGATTCCCTTTGCACTACATGTCACAATTAAAAGATGTGCCACTCTGAATTTAGCCACATTACTGCCCCTCCCTTCTGGAGAGACAAAAGGGCGGGTAGACTTGACTGATGTTCCCTTATCTGGCCCCCAAGGGGAACAATATGTCGATGGCTACTGTTTTGAACTACCAGAGGGCACAACTACTGCTGCTTATGTTATTGCAGCCGATCAGTCAGTCTGAGCAACAGAGTTAGCCGCCCTTATTAGACATGGGAATCGCAAGTGTAGGGTCCACCGAAAAGTTACTGACGATGTGGGAAGGGATAATGCATTTGCAGATCAGACCGCTAAGGAAATAGCTCAAAAAATGGGAAGGATGTTTGTAGCAGGCCCTGCTAGGTGGGTGCCTGAAGTTATAATGTTTGAGGACACGCTTGAGAATGTGAAAAGAAGTACAGGGTGAAGCCACAATAGGGTAATTATCAATATGGCAAAAAAGTATAGCACAATTGAACGACCCTGCATTGCAGAATGATAGTATTTCGAAAAATTGCCCATCTAGTGAGAATACTGTATGTGTGCATGATCCATAATGCTGGGAAAGGTGTCCTTATACTACCAGTTAGTTCTACACCACCCACTTTGTTTCAGTGTTCAGATTTTAGGGGCATTGGGTCAAACATATTTTGGGGGCCCCTGTTGGGAACCGCTTTGGATTTCTGATCCAATTTCACCTCTTTCAAGCCCTCTTTGGCTATGGCACAGGCACATTGTTCCACATTCTAAACGTGTTTACATCTAATTTTGAGGGATAGTAATATGTTTTTTTAAAACAACACAGAAGCAGCTCACTAATATTATTGCGAATAATATCAGTGATCCCCCCCCCCATTTCTCCTATGAGTGGTCCTGTTTCGTTCTAAAAGAAACTGTTAATGGATGCTGCTCGAAACATCAACACAACATTTCTCTGCAAAATGTACCACATATCACACACATTGAAAATAAATTGAAGGAAAATGGTATTTGTTGAAGAATTTTTCAAGCTCATTAGGCAAGACTCTTTGCAGAACAGAGCTGGCTCTATCAGAAGGCCCCCGAAAGGCTGGGGCCCTGGGCCAGAGCCCACTTTGCCCATGCCTTAAAACGTCTCATGGGAAGATCACGTTATTTGCCTAGATTCACAGGATACTGAGCCAACGCCGAGACTCAAACCTGGTTCCCCCGCTCCGAAGTCAGCAACTCTGGCAATTACACCACATCCTCTCCCCACTTTCATGGGTAGCAGTTGGTTCTGTTTTAGGCGGCGCTAACAGGAGTAATGGGCTGGTGCAAGCTGCCTCCTGATAAGAGCTGCAGCACTTAATGCAAAACACCTAGATACTCTGGAAGCGGAACCGGTTGGGTAGAAGCTAAAAAAAAACTCCCACATGCAGAGCTTACCCTGGAGCAATTTCAGGCAGGGAAGTTAAATACATCCAAAAAAAACACAAGCTCGTAATTATGCCAAGGGTGATAGACCTTTCATATCATAATGTGGCTTCTCAAAGGGCTAAACACCTAACACAAATGTACATGGCTCTAACCAGAGATGTCTCTTTGAAAATGAGTCAATCCTTCAATCTTTTGTTAACTACAACACGCAACTATACACTTCCCACTCAACCCTGGTAGGACAGAACTCCCAATAGTGTGGTAGATTTATGATCAATACAGAGATCATTATAATGCACCACTAATTCTGTTGAAAGTGTAAAAATCTATAAAAGCGCTGCCAATGTAAGGGCCTAAGCCCAGCAGCAGACATTTATAAAGAATGTGCAAATGTTATAACTGCTTGCCGGAAGATATGAGGACTCTCTTGCTAAGGGGTGGTCCCGTTCTTCTACTAGGAAGCGCTTTTTACAACTCTGCTGAATCCTGGTAGGATTGCCGGTGAATTCTCGTCTTACAGATGTCGCTCTTTGATTAAAACATATAGCAAGCTCAAGGCTAAAATATAAGATAATGGATGATTCCCCTGAGACTTATTTGTTGCTCCCAGACTAACAAGTTGTACTCCATGTTGGTCTACACAATATAACTAACATACACTGATGATTCTCCTCGACAATAAAGATCCTGGTCTGGCAGCAGTTGTGTTCATCTGGACACTGAAAAAGCAATTCAGTCATCGGAATGGGATTTTTTTTCTCTGAAATACTTAATAGAGCTGGAATTCTTCTATTCTTCTTAAAATTAGTCTGGTTGTTTTTCTCATCCCCGATGATCATAGTCAAGTAAACAGAGTGTTCTCTAATTTACTACCATTTTCATGTGGTTAGAGGCAAGCATGCCCAATGTTGCATAAGCTTTTGTAATCAGGAAGTGTCATTCTTACAGGTCGTTGTACATTAGCAGACAGCTCCTGATCGCCCTCATACCTGCCGCTGACGTATTATTATACATATAACATCCTAGATAACTTACCTCCACAATCTGAAGGGGTTTCAAATTTAAATACAAATTGGGATGAGTTAGAATTCTTTCCACTCAAGGTCATAAAACAGGAAACTCCATTTCATCATCCTTTTGAATATCACAATGGATCTGGGAGGCATGCGGCTACCCAGATAAGAAATATGGAGTGGTGGTAGATACATTTGAAGTGCAGGTCACTCGATGGATGAAACCACGTTATCGATGTATGGCAGAATTGCCATCATTAAAACCGTGGTCCAAAAAAGTTTTTGTGCTTGTTCCAAAATCTGCCAGTTATACTACCAAATATTTTTTTTTACTAATTTCATCTCATACTGCTTTGATTTATTTGGTCTGATGGACATGCAGAAATTGGTGGCTTGGTGGTGTCAGACATTCAGCCATATTATTTGGATGCTCAAGTACATTGTGTTTATAGCAGATGCATAAAACTGACATTTGATGATTGGAGTATGGTTATCAAACTCGTATTCACTGAAGGCAGCTCTTTGTGTAAACCCGAAGACACAACCCTCTATAGCACACACGTTTTTTAACGCATAGGACTTTAAATAAAGTGTTTGGCATTGTGGACCTCTTAATTATACAACGCACTTATTCCATTGGCATATAATACTAACATCCAGTTAACATCCGAGAATGGTACATAAGAAATCCTGGCCAGGCTCCAGTTGGAACTGGACTTTCAGGAAGGCCATCTATTGTTGCTACAAGGCTTCAAAAATAGTGGTGGGGGGGTGTTTGATTCGTACCTATCCGTTGTATTACGGATTAGTCCACACAATAAATGCATTGGAACCCTAAATACTAAGTCCGTTACAAAAAATATGAAGTTTTATCCAAGATGATTATAAGTCAGGATGCAAAAAAGGTTTCTTGTTATACTCTGATGCAAAAGGGGCTCAAACCTGATCCACCCTCAGGTAAGAGCTCATTACTTGAAGAGCCTGGGGCTAACTGATGAACGAATTTTAGGCATACTGTTACAGTAAATTGGAGGATTTTGAGTAAACAGTGATCTTAAAATGTTACATTCTATATCTATTTATAGTCTACTCGGCTAGTATAAACCAACAAGACTGTGTAAATGTGGTACTGAGCAGGATGATTCCCTTGAAAGATGATGGGTGGAAGATGCAGTGTCTACATTCGATATGGCTCTGCCCACAGATCCAGAAGTACTGGATTCGTATTAATGATGTCTTGAACAATATGGTGAGATAGAATGTGCCTTATACTCCACTGCCTGCTTTAATTGGGGTTGATGCAAAGATGCAGAATGGCTGCAGGAAATGTACTGCCATGGTATTACTTCTTTCCAAGCGTAATGTGGCTATGTACTGGCTCTGAAGCCCCATGGATAAGGTTCGAGACTAGCTGATGGACCTTGCTTATTACAAAGATGTGATGGGTGCATACTCTGACATGCTTTCTCCTCCACCCTAGTCTAAATATATTTGGGTTCCACTTAAGTTATTTACTAGCTTGCGGGGAAAGTGAAACATCGGACACTCTGAGGTAAGGGACAGAAAGTAGACATATTGACTTCTAAGAGATGCTTTTATACGAATATTTCCTTCTAAGAGGCGCTGTTATTAGAACGCGCCCTTCTTAAAGTATGTTGCAAGAACACATCCCTTCTATGAACACTTCCTTTTTTAGGATCCCCTCTTAGAGCATAATTAACCTTTACATACCTTGCTATAAGTACTAGGAGCCACTGTTCTAAGAACTCATATTAATTAGAACAGCCCCTTCAAAGAACTAGTTATATGAAGAGTCCCATTTCTGAGGCCCATGTTATAAAAAAAGAATCATTTTCCAAACCCCTGTTATAGAAGTATTTCCCGTACAACAGCCCCCTCCAAAATGGACATTTCCAACTAACCCCCTTTCACAGGAACATGGACCTTTTAGGCAATCACCTTACAAGAGCAGCACCCTTATAGGAGCCCATTCATTACATATCTGCTAAGAGAGTCTTTCTTAGGAACATCTATTTTAGTCACTATAACAGGAATAGCACCCTTCTGAGTGTCGCTGTTCCAAGGAGCATTCCCCTTATAGAGCCTCATTTTATAGTAAACAATGTCCTACTATAAGCCCCAATATAATGTGAATGTGATATATTCTACAGTCGAATGTACTTTTGTTGTAAATTAAAAAATGCGTGGATGGAGATGTGGTTTATGTTATTTCTCTGGTTTTATCCAGCATATGTCTGCCTGCTGCAGTCCTCCTCCTGTATCTCTGTTTCATTCCTTTCCTCTTCGTTTACAGGTTGCTTGCTGTAATTCAAGCACTGGCCAGTCTTCTTGGGTGCCGGAAGTACGGGCTGGGGGGGTGAGGCATCCCCAAAATAACCGTGCTGGAGGGACCTCCGGAGGGGAATGAGTAATAAAGATGTCTTTACATTTTGTTTTTATCTTTTCACCGTTGCTATGCCTTCAAAGACATTATTCAAACGTCAGTCTGTGTCTTCTGACAAATTGCCGCTTATTCTTTTTAAGTTCAAGAATAGGCTTATTTGAAAGAATTAATAGGATAATAATAACAATACTTCGTACAAGTAATCATTCAACATTGCACAACTACAAGAAAAAGAAATAAAGAATAATGATGGTGTACAATTACATTTGAAATGGTAGAGAGAATATAATAAAAAGTATAAATACATTAAGAGTACAGAAATTCGGTTCATAAGAGTTCATTGTTTAATATACTATTTCAGTAATATGTTTTCGACTGTATATTTTTAACAAGTATTATTATAGTAAGACTCTTGCTGCTTATTCTTTTAATATGGTAATGTGTTTGCTTTCCTTTCTCTGACTGCACAGTGAGAGGACATTGTTAAATTAACTATGTGAAACTATTGCTGGAGTGAGGGGAAATTTAAATAACTATAAATAAACTGCACAAATTTCAAAAATATATCAGCAGCTAGGAATGCACAAATTAAGCGTTTTTTCAGTAATTTTGAAGTGTAATGGAGATACAGATTTAAATAGGATCAAAACATATCAAGATACTTTACTAGGTGATGTGCAAATGACAAATATTGGCTTAAAACAGGTTTCCACACATTATCTTTTCTGCGCTATATAATTTTATCAATAAAATTGTATGATTGTGCAAATTTAGTAGCCATTTCAGTGGAAAATGTGCTGCCTGTAAATGACAGTGCACTACCTCACCATGCTTTAGTAATATACTTGTGACAGTAGCTGCAAGGACAGTAGCTGCAAGGTAGCTGCTGCTGCGAGAGCGCTTGCGCGTTTTTGCAGTAAAACTGCTGTTTTAAAAACGTTATATATTCTTTTTGTTTGTTTTGGTCATTTTGACCCTTTTTTAAATTGCCCCTTACCTGCACCATAAATTGTGCCCCTTCACCGCCGTTTTGGCGGGTCTGGTCCTGGGGTGGGTGCCTGGTTCGTTTTTGGCGGACATCTTGGAGTGGGGTGAGTGGAGTGAGGCTTTTCCACCTGACAGCGCTTGAATGCACATGTGACGCCTGGGAACACCTATTTAGGGCGAGCCCCTCCTGCTTTCAGCCCCTGACAAGGTAGCTGCTGCTGCGAGAGCGCTTGCGCGTTTTTGCAGTAAAACTGCTGTTTTAAAAACGTTATATATTCTTTTTGTTTGTTTTGGTCATTTTGACCCTTTTTTAAATTGCCCCTTACCTGCACCATAAATTGTGCCCCTTCACCGCCGTTTTGGCGGGTCTGGTCCTGGGGTGGGTGCCTGGTTCGTTTTTGGCGGACATCTTGGAGTGGGGTGAGTGGAGTGAGGCTTTTCCACCTGACAGCGCTTGAATGCACATGTGACGCCTGGGAACACCTATTTAAGGCTCCTCCCCTAGCGCAGCGGGATCGCGCAGCGGGCGCGTCCTCGCGTGGCCGGAGTCGTGCCAGAGTCGTGCCAGAGTCGTGCCAGAGTCGTGCCAGAGTCGTGCCAGAGTCGTGCCAGAGTCCTGCCCGTCTGCGCCCGTCTGCGCCCGTCTGCGCCCGTCTGCGCCCGTCTGCGCCCGTCTGCGCCCGTCTGCGCCCGTCCGCGCTCGGTTGCGCTGGCTTCGCGGCGATTTTTACATCAGGTGCATCTCTAACCATGCTTATGTATACCAGGGATAGTCTCCTGGCATTGAATACCTGTCTGCCTCCCTGCGCCGAAGTCCGCGTTGACCCTTTGTGTGGCCCCCATCGCTGTGCTTGTGGCGGCTGGCTACTCGAAGCCCCTTCCTGTTTGGGGTCTTGTATAGTGCAGCCTGCCATAAGCAGTAAGGTCTCTTCGCGACATCTCACCATCTGGAATTTGAACGTCAGATCGGCGGTCAAGCATTATCAGGATATTGCTGATCTTGTGGACAATGACCCCCCTGACATCTTTTGTCTGACAGAGACATGGCTGCAAGACACCGATTCTACGGTATTGAATCTGGCGTTCCCCGTTGAGTATTCCATCTACACGCTCAACCGCTCTTCGAGAGGGGGTGGCGTCGCTCTTGCTGTTAAATCGTGCTATTCTTGCGCCTGGAGTGTGCAGAACATCACGGGCTGCGAAAGCGCCCTGTTCAAGGTTGCGGTTACTCCGCATTTTACCTTGTCAGGATTGCTGATTTACCGTCCACCTGGTAGCTCAGTGGCATTTCGAGAGGCTCTCCCTGAGGCGGTTAGTTCACTAGCAGTAGGGTCTGCCAATTTTTCTATCATTGGTGATTTGAATCTCCATTTTGACACTTTGTGTCTTTCTTCTGTGGGAGGGATGGTGGCAGACCTTGAGGCCCTTCAATTGTTCCAGCTGGTCTCGGACCCCACTCATAGTGGTGGCCACACTCTGGACCCCTTTTTTTCTAACTTAGAAGGGGTTACAGTGGCCCCCCCCCTCCCCCTGACCTGGTCAGACCACTCACTCGTGACCATTCACTGTAGTCTTGATGAAGCCCCACTTAAGGTGCCACTGCGAGCCATGCCCAGACGGCGCTGGAGCAAATTAAAGGCGGAAGATCTCCACCGCCTTCTCACTGACGACCCACTGGGTGCAGTGGAGAACGTGGAGTCTGGTTATGACCATTTCTGCGGATGGGTAACCAGGGCCCTCGACTCCCTTATCCCGATGGTTTTCAGTAAGTGTGGCTCCCGCGCCCCCAGTCCCTGGTATGATGGCAATCTGAGGGCTCTGAAAAGTGTCTGCAGACGTGCAGAGAGAGACTGGAGGAAGAGGTATGACAGCAGTAAAAAAACCCTGTATATGGCTGCGGTCAAGTCTTATCACCGCGCGGTTTGTAGAACCCGGGCTGAATACTACGCTCTGGAGTTTCGCAATAGTGGGAATCCTGTTAAAACCATCTTTAAGGCCCTTAAAGACCTAGTGGCAAGGAAGCCGGCCGGTAACTCCATCAGCTCCAATACTCATTGTGAAGCGCTGGCGGCTTTCTTCCTGGAGAAGGTCCAGACCATATATAGGGCCTTCCCCTCCTCCACTGCACAAACCAGTATGGGGCCTCCCACCCGGTTGGATCAGGTGGTGCTAGACTCTCTCCCCTCTCTCTCTTTGGAGTCTTACACGGCCTTGGCTCTCCGAGTTAAGTCGGGGTCGCCGGACGACCCGCTCAAGCCACCTATGTTCAGAGACCAGGTTTTTGCTCGCCCGGTTTGCGACTTAATCAACACGTCGCTATCATCAGGCCAAGTGCCTTTGAAATGGAAGCATGCGGTAGTAATGCCCATTTTGAAAAAACCATCTCTCGACCCTACAAAATCGGAGAACTACCGCCCGATTTCACTTCTCCCGTGGCCAGCCAAACTCGCGGAGGCGCATGTCAACACCGCCCTCTCTGGTCATCTGTTGCGTGCCAACATTCTGGACGACACCCAGAATGGTTTTCGGGCTGGCCACAGTACGGAGACAGCACTGTTATCTATGGTCGAGCACCTTCGGGTAGTTCTGGATGCAGGTCAAACGGCGGCGCTTGTTTTGTTAGACCTAAGCGCCGCCTTTGACACGGTCTCCCATGACATTCTCCTGCAACGTCTTGAGGAGATAGGGGTTATCGGCACTGCACACCAGTGGTTCCGTTCGTTTCTCAGGGATCGTTCCTTCTGTGTGGCGTCCCCGCCCTACCAGTCCAAATGCCATCCTCTGTCTCTTGGGGTCCCACAGGGTTCCTCACTGAGCCCCACGTTGTTTAACATCTACGTGAGGCCGCTGGCTGAGGTTGTGAAGCTCTGTGGTATGACCATGGTGTCGTACGCAGATGACACCCAGCTAGCGGTCACGATCAGCGGGGACTCTGGGGTGGATGCCCCAAGATTCAGAGAAGGACTCAGGGCGGTGGCTGGTTGGATGACGTCCAACTGTCTCCAACTAAACGCCAAAAAAACGGAGGTGATGATCTTTGGGAAGCGGACGGACCTATGGGGAGATACTTGGTGGCCCTCTGAGCTGGGGCCGACCCCCACTCCGGTTGCGGAGATCAAAAATCTTGGTGTTTGGCTGGACCCTTCCCTCAACTTTGTTGGCCACACCAAAAGGACGGCGGCTTGCTGCTTCGGCATCCTGCGCAATCTGCGCCCTGTCCTTAAATACTTCGATGCCGCAACTCGTCAATTGGTGGTGCAAGCAACGGTTTTGGCACGGTTGGACTATGCCAGCTCCCTTTTTATAGGATTAAACCAGGCTGAGTTAACCCGACTTCAAAGAGTGCAGAACGCTGCGGCCAGAGCGATCATAGGTCTTCCTAGGTTTTGCTCGGCCGGTCAATCTTTGCGAGCCTTGCATTGGTTACCCGTTAGGCAGCGGATCCACTTTAAAGTTTTGTGCCTCTCCTTCAAAATTCTGAAGGGCCTATCACCTCCCTTACTGCACCAACTCTTGTGCCCTTACATCCCGGGCCGCACTCTGCGCTCGCTAGACCAAGAATTAGCGGTAGCCCCTCGGTTCAAACTCAGTCGGGTGGGGGGTCGCTCTTTTAAGGTGCGGGCAGCCGCACTCTGGAACGCTCTCCCTTTGAAACTCCGGACCTTTGGTGACCTGCTCTCCTTCCGCAAGGCCGCTAAAACTCATTTATTTTCTGAGCTTTGTTAAATCCTTCACTCCCCAATTTCTTAATAATTATTTCTGTTCCCCAGTTGTGTTGTGTTCGCCACCTTGTCGGTGCGCCGGGACGCTCCTTCGCTGGAGCAGCCGTGCGCAATACAAATAGCACTAACATAACATAACATAACATAACAGTGTGCTCCAAAATGCACCATCAGCTATATACTAAACCGCTACCGTGAATGGGTCTGGCTCATTTGCTACACTTCATTGTGTGAGGATTGGATTCACAATACCTATGAGTTCAGTGATGTAACACTGATGGCAACACACCAACTCTGAAAATTGTTCCATCACCACTGCCAGTCTTTGTTGGTATGGCATCTTTATTTTATTTGCTGGCCTGGTTTTGTCTTCATATGTACTTGTGTTCTTCTGAAAATGGATTGCTGTATGAAAGCTTGGGGCTGTGGCATACACAAAATTAAATGTATTGAGCCTTGTTGACATCGGGACAACTTGACACTTGGTCCAGAGTACTGAAGCAATGCTACCTTCTTTTCGGGCTTACAAAGTGTGTATACATCTCAAAATGATTTCTAGCAAAGTAATGTGAAATTGTCCTGTGTGGCACCCTGCATCAGTTTATATCTGTGTGAGCATTTCACTTTCTTTTAAAGTTCAAAATACATGCAAACTTGGGTTGGGATGTTACTGTGCTCTGATATGAGTTGTATGTGTGAGCCTCCAGCCTTCTCTTTGCTCTGGCGCATTTCTGCTCCACAGCCTTCTTGTTTGATTTCACATAACTACCTAATATTTAAGCATTGGCCGTGGTTTGGTGGTAAGGTAGTGTAGTCTGTTTCAGCTGGTAGTATTATTAGGTACTGGGTGCTAGTAGGTTTCTAGAAAGGTTGCCCTGGTATCCCTTCTCTCTCCATTCTAGTTCCCACAATGCTATTTGACTAGCTCTAGGGTCAGACTACACAACAACGTCAATGGGAGGTGCACGTGAGTTCTGGTTCCATGATGGGAGCAGCCATTTTTCTTCCACTCCTACAGTGCATTCGATCGAGAGGATGTCCCCCAGTTCAGGGCATGTGAGCTAAATCCTGACTCCCGGGGGTGACTATTATTTTGTCACGCTCGTGCATCTAAGGGGCTGCACAAGACCCACTGCACCTAAAATGAAGCAGCACCTGAGCAAGACGTCAGAGAACAGCCATCTTGAAGACATGCTTGAAAGAAAACACATCTGCCTTCTCTGTTAAGGAGCTGGTAGTGTACTGCAACCGCTTAGCAATGAATTACTATGTTATATTTGTTTAGAAAGCAATGCCGTGTCTAAAATGCTACAGCTGGGGTATCACCAACATGTACAATCTGCACCTTTGCCAATTAAATATCGATTGTGGACAAGCCATGAATCAAGGTAGCTAAATCACACTTTTCAATCATAATTTTCTAGATATGTCTATACATTCGGTATAAATCAGTTCTGGGTGGACTTCATCAGTATCTGTGTACCTTCCTATGTTCATTGTAAACTCAAAATAACAAATTAAGAAACTATACTGGCATTGGCACTGGTTGACTCAAAAAGAGTTTGAAAATAGCTCTTTCTATGGATTTTATACGGTTCAAGTCAAGTTCTCTGTTTGGACAATATCTGGCCCACATTGTTAGTCCTATTGACAGGAAAGTATATATTCAGTTCAGGTTAGGCTTTTTACAGTAAAAATCATAAAGGAAATATAGCCAATGTTCTGTTCATTTGCACAGCATACTCACACCTGACACACCTGGATTAGGTCAGTCTGCCTAATTATAGGTATAAGAAACCTAGCAACAGCCTAGAGAATCTTACAATCTTATACTAGACCCTTATATGTATGTGCTGTTGCAAAGTTTCTGGGTTGGATGTGGACTATATGACGTAAAGCGAGTAGTAGCTGTTCAGATGATTCGCTTTGCATTTCACATCCTGCACTTACCTAGTCTCATAGCCTTTTACTCTATCTAGTACTTTCTGCGGTGTTGAAGCGTTCTCTCTGCATGCTGCATTGTATATGAAAATGTGCAGTCCATCTAAGTATTTGCAATCTCTGTACTGGTTCTGTGCCAATAATCAATTCCCTAGTTAGGATTTTAAGTTGCGAAAGCTTTTTTTTTAATAGCTCACTGACACTTTATTATTAATGATTCTATGTGCTACTATATAGCGAATGCCTCTCTTACCTAAGATGTTTTATCTGATAATGATTTTTGTGGCTCTTGCCTATCTCAGATATTTTGCTTTTAATGTTTTGTTAACCCTTTGTAGGTTCGAGAGGGATTTTTTGCATGTTGCACTATATATGAAATATGCTAACCTGTGACGGCTATCTAAGCCAATGCCATTTGTGTATGGTTTGGTGCCAGTAACGATTTCCTCTGTCGGGTGCTCTAACCTGAGAATGTTCTGTTATCTGAATGTATCCACTTTATTAATAATGATTTTATGTGCTGATTTTTAGTGAATGTCACTCTCAGCTAAGTTGCTATAACTGATATGAGTTCTGCGGCTTATGTCTGATGTGATATTTTGTTTTAGTGCTCTGTACATTCTCTATTAGTCACAAGTGAGTACATTGCACTCTATATGAAATATGATAAGTGGTGCTGACTAAACTAGTTTATGTTATCTGTGAATGGTTTGGAGCCAAAAATATTCTCATTGATTTTTTTTTTTTTAGCTTGAGAACAGTTTGTTCCCCAGGGGCGTCTCCTCCGCTATGGTGGAGGAGCTTCGCCCCACTGCTTTTAAGCAGTGCACCGCAAAGTAAGGGAAACATAAAATGATAATAACTTTGAGTTATTATCATTTTATGTTTCCTGCTGCTTTGCGGGTGGGTGGACGAGGCTGCTCTGCTCTCGGAGCAGGGCAGGGGAGGAGTGGTTTGCCTACTCCTAAGTGTGCAATGACTGTTTGGTCGGTCTCTTGGGCCGCCAAAACCAGTCATCCGCACTTGGCCCGTTCACAATGCAGGCAGCATTACAACCTGTGTAGAGAACAAACCCAGGTCCCCATTCCCTGGTTGAGCGTCGAACCAGGATGCTAAAATCAATCACAACGCTGCATTGGAGCTTTGTGATTGGTCAGGGGAGCCTTTTCTGTGCTTCCTTTGTCTTGGTCTGACAAGGAGAGCAGGAGCAGAGATGCGTGACCGGAGCGGCAAGATAAGTGTTTTTTTTTTTAACCGTTTCTCACCACCTGCCAATAATGCCGGCCGCCACTGTCTCCAGCGAACACCACTAATAGTCAAGATGTCATGATTGGTATGAACTTTGAACTTTGTGGCCTCGCTTGTTCTATATATGGTATTTCTAATGTTTTATTCTTGCTGGGGTTTTTATGGATGTGTTCAATCCAAAATAAAATAAACATAATTTGATTGACTGATTGTAACTGGTCCTTGGTGAACATCACAAATATTTTTCCTTGGAAGTGATTATTTAACTATGTTCCCAATAAATAGCTTCTGGGTGGACCTCACACATACTTTTCTTCAGAACAGTAAAGCTCTACTCATTCTTGTTTATTCACTTCACGGTACATTTAACAATAAAATATCTATGTTGCTTATGTCTTTCATAGGGATGGGTCTTGCATCTACTGTACCTTTAGGAGCGTGTTATCTCTCTGCATTCCTTGTAAGCCAAATGTAGGTGAACATCACAAATATTTCCCTAGAAGCTGCTCTTAGTATTTGGCATCAGGGTAGAATCTACATATATTGGGCCCCTGAAATACAAATATGCTGCTAGGAACTGAGCATCCCTATATTTTACTTCTGCAAACACCTTAGCAGAAACCGAGAAGAAATCTACCTTCCTTTTAAGTAAAATAAGAGAGGACCTCCCCAAATGCTCTGGGATCTCAGCTTGGCATTTCCTTCAGATTTACATTGACTCTTCTAGATCACAAAATCTATGTCAGCTGAAGTATATTTGCTGCAATTACTAATATATCCAATGTGGCTAAAAAGAGTATAAAAACCCTGAATTTCCAGTTTTCTCTTCCCTCCATCGTATTCCACATCCTGCAATCCCAAGGATCGATAGGTTTCCCTTTTATTCTTCAGTCTACAAAGAATACATTAAGAACATCTTTGTGCTTACTTTAAAAGATACATTGTTAGACCTGGCATCCGTGGCGTGGTTTTCCCCTAGCTTTTAGCCTTTAACCCTCCTGTTGGCTGACTTTGTCTTTGCTGGTTTTAGGACTCTGCACACTTTACCACTGCTAACCAGTGCTAAAGTCCTTGTGCTCTCTCCTTAAAACATGGTAAATTTGGCCAAATTGGCATATTAAATTTACTTGTAAGTCCCAAGTAAAGTGCCACTACCAGTGCACAGGGCCTGCACATTAAATGTTACTGGTGGGCCTGCAACAATGATCGTGCCACCCACTTAAGTAGCACTTTAAACATGTCTCAGGTCTGCCAGTGCAGCCTGTGTGTGCACTTTTTAAACTGCCATGTCGACCTGGCAAAATAAACCTTTTCCCAGGCCCAAACCTACCTTTTTAATATATATGTCACCCCTTGGGTAGGCCCTAGACAGCCCAGAAGGCATGGCGCAGTGTATTTAGAGAGTGGGGTATGTACTTTTAAGTTTTACATGTCAAGGTGGTGTAAAGCTCTTGAATGTATTTTTCACTACACTACTGCAAGGTCTACATCTCCCATAGGCTAACATTGGATTTACCTTATTACATACAATAAGTGATAATTTCCTAAAGGGAGCAGGTGGCCAGTTGATGTTTGGTGTCTTTGGAATTGTAATGAAAAATCCTATCACATGATGAAGTTGAATTTTAAGGTACAATTTTGAAAATGGCACGTTTAGAGAGTTGCCATTTGCCTGCCGTAGCCATTTAGTGCCTGCAGCCTGTCTCTGGGTCACATGACTGGGTGTAGCTGACAGTTGGGCTTTGTGTATTCATCCTAGACAGCCACACACAAGAGATAGCTTAGGTGTGACTATATGGGCCATCACTGGCAGCATGGGAGGGTGGAGCTTGGCACAGTCCTGCTTACACTTGAATAGGCTGTGTCCTGCCTCCACACTAAGGGCTGCACACCCCTTGAAGTTAATTGGGAGCCGGGAAAGGGAAGACAGGATGCCTGTGAATGTTAAAGGGAAACACCTAGAAGCTTTTCCCACTTTAAAGAAAGACCCAGGTTTAAATAGTGGACCCCAGACAATCAACTCTTTAGTACACTTCTGGACCTGTGGATACTCTGCCAGGAAGATTGACTGCTGTGCGGCTGAAAGGACTACCACTCTGCTGCTCTGAATGAACTGCTGCCCTGATGTGCTGCCCTCTGTCCTGGGTGAGAAGTAATGGACCTGCATCTGTTAAAACCAAGGGCCCCAAGGTGACTCAAAGGGCTAGTTGGCTGGCCTCATGACTGTAGCCTCAGGGACAGAAGGTTCCAACAACCTTGAACCGAGCACCTCGACTCTGCTATCTGTGAGTCCTACCATGCCAAGCAGTGCCACCCAAGTGCTGGTCCCTTGGAAATGGACCTGCAAGTCCTCTGCCAGCACATCTGTGGACCCAGCAGAACTGGCACATCTCCTCTGCTGAGCGGCGTACGCCCAAGCAGAACTGACAAATCGCCTCTGTTGCTAGGGTTCACCCAACGCAAGGATTCCACATCGACCCCGCACCCTATATCGGAATCCCCGCCTGTACAAAGCTTTCCTGACGCAGGCCCTCGCTTCACAAATCTCTTGTCAATGGCAGCCTCAACGACGACACATGTTTTTGCAGCGTAGCCTCACAGCTACTCGGAACCAACGCTTCATCTGAACTGCGCAACGCATCCTCAATGCCGGACTTCAAACTGTAAGCCCTCATCGACAGGGTCCTTGATGATGACACAGGACCTTGCTTTGCAGCTCAGCCACTCCTTGGAACCGACGTAACGCTTCAGCTGTGCAATGCATCCCCACCGCGGGACCTCGCAACCCCTCGCAAACCAGGATTTAAGATACTCTTGTTTAGCTGGCCTAACTGGGTCCCTGTACCCAACCCGCACTCCATCGCATTTAGCCTGGACTTGTGACTTTGTCCTGGTGCAACGCAACCAGATATCCACAGTTGCCACTTTTTGCTTTTTTGACGCCATATGTACTGGAATCTTTTAACCTGCATATCTCCAGTTCCACTGATTTTATTTATGTTGTTTACATCTTGATTTATTTATTAAAATGTACTTTATTTTTCTAGATTGGTGTGGGATTTTTCCTTGTATGTGTTTCACTTTATTACTGTTTGAGATGCTACATAAATATTTTACACATTGCCTCAAAGTTAAACCTGACTGCTCGGTGCTAAGCTACCGAGGGATGAAACCAGGTTAAATTTGGGGTTTGCTTATGCCGCACTCTGAAAAGGATTGTAGTTCTTTCTTGAGTAGGGTTTCACCCCCCGATTTCTCACATACATTAATTGTGTATAGTCGAAAGATAAAGGGATCTTTTCCAAAGATAAATCCGTAAAAAGTTCTGTAAAAGCAATTTATTTTTACATTTTGATGCAATTTCTAAAATGAACTGCTACTCCTTTGAATCAAATTAATAATATATATTGTTTCATTCATTACCAAATTACCTTCCCTCTTGGTATCACTAATAATGTACATACCCATTTCCATTCAGTAGTCAATGTAATCAGATAAGAACTGCAATGTGCTAACACTGCACACTTCCTATTGCTGCTTGTGCCTTAACAGTCCTCATTAAACGCTCAATACTTTTTTTGTAGTTTTATATAGCTCGAACTCGACCCGAAGATACTGGAGCGCTTTACATGAACACCAGTTGTATTACAGACAGACACATTCATTTTTAGGCACAGAGATCTTAAGTGATTTGCCCAGAATCAAAGGATGTTGAACCTCCTGCCGAGAAGTTGGCTGCTCTAGCTGTTAAGTCACATCCTGGTCAATGCTATCATGCAATGTTTATGCTGCATACAAAGCCCCCAATGAAGTATCTGCTTCAAACAAAATACATCAGACAGAACTCCACACAGGCCTCCATCACAGCATAGACATTCCATGTAGTGTGCTCTCATTGTGCACGCTATAGCTCTAAGCACTAACAAAAAGGATGGATAGTACAATCCTGACCACATCTGAAAGAACACCACACATACATCTAGTTCAATATAATAGGGTAGTACTGTGCTCTTAAGAGCACTAACCACTTGGAAGGCCCACCAGAGCCGGACTGGCCATACTGGGCATTGGGTATTTCCCCAGAAGGTTGGAAGAGTGGGGACCAGTTTTACAGTGGTGGGGGCGTTTTTTTTATGGGAGGGGTGATTTTGCAGGTGTGCTGCAATATCGGCCCCCAGTAACAAAAGCAGCAAGCTAGCATTTCCAAACTCCCAGGGCCAGGCAGTGCTTCCTCCAAGTAATTCAAAAAAGGAGCTCAAGAGGGAAAGAATGCCAGAACACCCTCCACTCAATAATTATTTTAACAACAAAGAACTGGCACACATAGGCACCCTTCACTTTGGTCAGGATTGGGAAGAGGAAAGATAATTTTATCAAAAAACCTCCATCACCTATGTAATATCTTGGTGTAACCCACTCCAGAGTGTCTCACACTCTAAAAAATCAAGAAAACAGATAGAGTCAAAGAGTGAACAGTCAGTACTTCAAGAAAGTTTGCTTAATATAGTTTACACATACCACCAACTTTCAATGTATATGTGTAAAAAATGTGTAGAAAAAGAGAAAGTATCTCACGTGCGCACCACCAGAGGAGCTACTGGCAGGTTCTCACCATCTTGCCCACGTTTGTTTCATCATTGATTACTTTCTCACAACAGAGTGATGTGTCCAGTGAAGAAGAAAGTAAAGTTGAAAAAGAAAACGTGTGTCCCCGTGAAAAACAAAGACCCAAGAGGTCTCAAAATCAAAAAATAAAAAGTAAAAAGGAATAGACTCGCAGGTACTATCCTCCTTTATTCCAGATTGGGAGTCTATCCCACGTTTAAAAACACAGCATGTTGTATACCATTTTAATGACGGCCAACATGTTTCATTGCCAATTTATTTGTGGCAAATTCATCAGGGCTAACGAGGTCAACAATCACCTCCCTGGACAAACAACATCAAGAAGAGACTGACAGACACAAAGAAAACAAGGAAGTTTAGTTCAGAAAGGAAATGTCCACACACAGGCTCTCTTCAGTATAATTAGAATTCAATTCCTTAGAAAAGAACTCATCATTAATCCTATGATTTCATCATACAATATTTACCTAATGGTTGCTATGGGCCCACATATTATGTAGGCCAGTTTGAGGAACATCATCTGTACCAGCTCTCGAATCCCTTCCAGAGGCATATTGCCTCTGGAAGAGATACATCGATGACGTCCTGTGTATCTGGTCAGGTTCACATCATCTGCTCTGTGAATTTCTAGACTGGTTGAATACCAGGGATGCGTGTTTGAAGTTCACATGGCAGATAAGTAGTGACAGTGCTACCTATCTCGATCTTGATATTGGTGTGGTGAACAACAAACTTAATACAACAGTGCATCAAAAACCAACTGACAAGAATTCCTTGCTACATTATCAATCATTCCACCCCAGGGCGTTGAGGGATAATCTTCCGGTGGGCCAATTCTTGAGGTACTGCAGGAATTGCTCTTCAACATCTGAGTACTTGCAACAATCTGAGGTCCTTAGTGAGAGACTGGCTCAGCGAGCTTATCCCAAGAAAATTGTCACCAGAGCACGAAAGAGGGCCCATAATACTCCCAGAAATGCACTCCTTGAAAGAAATTATAAGGAATCCAGGGATTGTTTGCCAGTGGTACTCATGTTTGATCCTTTATCTACTAAGATAGGAAAGTAATAAGGAAGCATTGGTCACTGTTGTCTACTAGTGACTTTCAAATGCCGCATCCGAGATTCGCGTTCAAACGAACGCAGAATTTGAAGGACAGATTGGTCCATACTAGACCAGTACATAGCAATATGAATACAACTAACCCTCCGGGTCATTACCCGTGTGGTGGGTGCTCGGTCTGTGAATTAACAGAGAAGACAACTGAAATCCAGCTGTTGAATGGGAGAACATGGTTTCTTCATCAGTTCAGTAACTGTAATACATCAAGCGTGATTTACAAACTGACCTGCCCCTGTGGATTACATTATATAGGTTTGACATCCAGGAAGGTGAAAGTGCGAATACAAGAACATCTTAGCACAATTAGGGCAGGCAAGCTTACAACACGCTTGGTACAACACTACAGAGATCATCCACATAATTATAAATCATTAAAATGGGTGGTTGTGGAAAAGGTAGTGGGTGATGCAGGCAGTATGGAGAAGAGACTTGCTGTGAAGGAAGCACGCTGGATTTATTTAGAAAAGGCAGATACACTTAGCCTTAATGACCAGATTGAGTGGAACAGGGTCAGTAGGTGATTGGTTATTGACAGGGTTTAATTGCGCCCGGCGGGGCCTGCACAGTATTATGTTGGCTGTGTTCCCCCGGACATAGATTGTTAGCTGGGATTTCCTTTTCCTTGTATGACCAGTAGTATTGTAGCTGTGTGCCCATGGCCCCAAACTTTGTACTGATGAGCTCTGTATATGGCATCCTGAACCTGGACTAGAAAGACTGAGGGCCCTTTTCATTATTCATTATTGACAGGATGTGGCACAGATATGCGTTTTTCTATTTCTGTGTCTAAATAGATCTATTGTCTCGTTTGAGAAATGAGACCAATAAATGTGGTGGGTGTGTGACCTGTTTGAGTTGCGATTATGTTGAGAGTCTGACCCAATGCGGATATAATTGATGGAGGGTTCCAATATTATCCACTAGTGAGAACATGAGTCATAGATTCGCCTTTCCCTATTTTTTGCGCCTATATGTACCTTGTTGCTCGCTTGAGAAAAAGAAAATAGAAAACGTACTGATCACATAAAAAACTGGAATTGTTTTTTTAGTATAAAAAAATTGTGTCTATATGATTATGACATAATTAGGAGCGATTGCCTGGCTTGGTATTGTGAGCCTCGATGAAAAATTGGTTTTGACAAAACTGCACTGCAGTTAATAAAAACTTCTTGTGCAGTCAGTTTTTGTTGCACTCGCCTACCATTCAAAGATGGCTCCCGCTTTGGTTGCCCAAGATGATTGTTTTCTCTTTGGTCACGTAACCTCGCGAGACGAGAGTTCTGATGCTTGAAGTAGGTGCGCGGCGAGGGTTCGAATTGCTGCTGGGTTGAGTTACCGCCCAGTTTTGAAAGAGTGCGGTAAGAGTATGTGTGGTGAGAGCGTCTTAACTGTAAGGAGAATAATCAGAGAAACTATGCATAACGTGATATTCCGTATGTATAATTGAGTGTCGAGTTGACATCAGCAAATTGTTGATATTAGAGATGCGGTGCCAGCAAAAGAGTTGCGTATGCTTTTATGTGGGATGGATTGTCCCTGCAGACACTTTTGGTCAGTACATTAGGTTGTGTTGAAGACCATTTGGGTGCTCGGATGCACGATATGTGCACTATAGAAATGAGTGGCGATTAAGTTACATTAGCGCTTGGACGGAACCGATGTGTAGCGTTTTTATTCTGATGCATTTATGTGTTTGGGGAAGGTGGAGATCTCCTGTGACACTGCATTACTTGGGCAGTAGTTAGGACACTAAAGAGGGGTCCGTTTGTAGGTCCACCTTGTGATGTGAGAATGAATATATCAGGAAGTCTGCTAAATACGGGGCGGGCTGCTGATTATATTTTATGGTTTTTCCCACAGGCGCAAGCATTAGCAACGACAGTGCTTTTGTAAGAGACGAAAATTGTATATGATACACGTCCCTCCGACTTGGTGGGAGCTGGTATGTGGGCCCATAGCTCCCATTAGGTAAATATTGTATGAGGAAATCATAGGATTAATGATGAGTTCTTTTTTAAGGAATTGAATTCTAATTATACTGAAGAGAGCCTGTGTGTGGACATTTCCTTTCTGAACTAAACTTCCTTGTTTTCTTTGTGTCTGTCAGTCTCTTCTTGATGTTGTTTGTCCAGGGAGGTGATTGTTGACCTCGTTAGCCCTGATGAATTTGCCACAAATAAATTGGCAATGAAACATGTTGGCCGTCATTAAAATGGTATACAACATGCTGTGTTTTTAAACGTGGGATAGACTCCCAATCTGGAATAAAGGAGGATAATACCTGCGAGTCTATTCCTTTTTCCTTTTTATTTTTTGATCTTGAGACCTCTTGGGTCTTTGTTTTTCACGGGGGACACAAGTTTTCTTTTTTAACTTTACTTTCTTCTTCACTGGACACATCACTCTGTTGTGAGAAAGTTATCAATGATGAAACAAACGTGGGCAAGCTGGTGAGAACCTGCCAGTAGCTCCTCTGGTGGTGCGCACGTGAGATACTTTCTCTTTTTCTACACATATACATTGAAAGTTGGTGGTATGTGTAAAGTAAATTAAGCAAACTTTCTTGAAGTACTGACTGTTCACTCTTTGATTCTATCTGTTTTCTTGATTTTTTAGAGTATGAGGCACGCTGGAGTGGGTTACACCAAGATATTACATAGGTGATGGAGGTTTTTTGATAAAATTATCTTTCCTCTTCCCAATCCTGACCAAAGTGAAGGGTGCCTATGTGTGCCAGTTCTTTGTTGTTAAAATAAGTGCTTCCTCCAAGGCTAGTCCGAGAAACTTGCTAGGGCTGCTTTAGGTTCACAGTCCGGCCCAGAGGACCAAACACAACATCGAACACAAAACACTTGTAAGAACACTGCCCACATATCCAATGCAGAAACAATATGATTTAAAGTTGAGCATGGCTGTGTTCATTACATCAATCACCTTCTTGAAATACCACTTGCAAAACTACAATACACCGCAGCATTAGACAGAACTCCTAAGACCCATCAAACACAGTTCGGTCGGCTAAATCAGTAGACGGCTGTGATAATCTCCTTAATATAACCCTCTAACTCCAAATAACTTTAAAAGATATACACCGATTATGCACCCACACAAGGCAAAACAGCAAGTCTGCAATGGTATATTTTAAACCAAGGTCAGAATGTACCTACATTGTGTTAGCTCAGCGAGGTCATACTAATCGCAGAACGTGTGCTACACAAATGACTCTTAACATTACATCATTAAAAAAAATCATACAAGTCCATTCCACTTCTGAAAGCAGTAAAAAGAACATTTTCCTTTATAGAACCTGCTTTATGACATCTTCTGAAAGCCACTCACATATGAACACTTCTTTCTGTGTTCCTCAGTGCACAAAGATTTCCTTCTAAGTGCACCTGGTATACAAACATCTTTTTATAAAAGCATGCATGGTCTAAGAGATTATTATGGCAACCTATTACTCTTAAGAACAATCCCTTTTTAGGTCTCGCCTAGCGACGCAGCACATGCGCTGTGCGCCTTAGCGAGATCTATTGTTTTCGGTCTCTTGGCCGAAGGGGGACAGGAGATGTGCACGCACGGCTGGACAGGCGATGTGCACGTGTACGGCTCCCGTCGTTTGAGCATAAAGCGCGCATGGCGCCCTTTCACTTTTCTAGTGTATGCGCCCAGGCAGGCGATGTGCAGATGTACGGCTCCCGCCGTTTTAGCATAACAGGAGATGTGCACGTGTGCGGCTCGCAGCGTTAGCACAACTCTTGCTCGCTCGCTCCCGCCTCCCAGTCTCCATGGGGCCCTGTTGGGCTTTGAACACTGTTGTCTTAAACCAACTCTATGTCTTAAACCACGGAGGCCGGGGCCATAGCTCTCACAGGCATGGGGCGCCCCCTTGCCCAACAGGGTGGCGGGTGTCGTCAGGTCATGGCCAGGGGGGCCAAGCCCCTTCACAACTCCGGGAGCACAGCACACTTCAGCATCGGCTCACCATGGTGGTCATGAGTCAGGCCGCACACGCACTCCGGATCTTGGTCCCTCGAGCACCGCTTCTCCGCAGTCCACTGTAGCCCCAGGGATTTCAAAACGTAGCCCATGGTATGCGGTGATCGGGACACGCTGTGTGAGATGCGCACCAACGTGTCTCCGAGGAAGCTGGATTGCCGTAAGAAGCCTTCCGACCCCCTTGCACAGTAGAGTAACTGCTTTCTTTTGCACAATGTTTAATTATTTAATTAATTGTCCTGTTACGCTACGCTTGGTGCGCGCGCGGCTAATCTTAGACTGCAATCGTAACTTTGGCTTCCTTCCGTTCATTTTCGTTGCGCTGTGCGTGACATGTGCACCACCCTCCCACCATGCACCCACCCTTAACCCCTTCTTCCCTTTTGCTTCTCAGCCCCCCTCCCCCGCCCCCTCGTCAGCACACAGGGAGTGTGTTATTTTCATTACACAGCAGTGTAGAGCGAGCGTTTTCAATTTATATTTAAAGAGCCTCACATCGAGTCTCTCTTCCAGAGCCCCTCCCTTCCACCCCTCACAACATTCACAAGCCATACATTAAACAAGGTACATTTTAGCTGCTATTTGCTCAGCCCGTGTTTTAGTAATGATTGCTTTTGCTCTGTTTTAACACTATTTTTTGTTCTTGTTTTATTTTCAGCGTGCCATGCGCGCTTTCAGTTTTGTTTTCCTTTAACAATAGCAGCGGATGCCGCCACTCCACTAGTAGGAGGGCTGAGTTTTTTAAGTTTGAGGAGCGAGTAAGAGAAATGGGTTGAATGTTATAGTGGGAGCTATGGCTTGTGGGAACTGGTGTAATGGTCAGGGCTGCTTTGGTTCCACTAGCGGGTCACATCACAACCCTGCACAACTGCTATAATGTGTTAGAAAAGTCTACACTGCATTGCAGTCTTCGATCACACTGGTGACTTCAGTGGACACATCGGGTGAGCGGTGCACAGAAGCGTGCACAGAGCCTGCTCACACCTGCACTGTTGTATATGAAGAGAAGAGGGATTTATTATCGCCTCTTATATCGTGCTGAAAAAGCCTGCCAAGCGCCTTCTCTGCTGTAAACTCTTGCTCGCTCTTCCCCTATCTCTCTCTCTCCTTTACATTCTTCCTCCCCTGTCCTTCCCCTGTAATGACCAATAATTTTGCCACATCTCTCTTCCTGCTCTGATGGCTGAGACGGAGCTCAGAAACTCTCCATTCTCAGTTTTGGTCCGTGGTTAATCTCAGCCACTGATAACTCCTCTGGGCTGCAATACAGTCCATCCGTTTTTTGGTTACTGTGCCTTTACAAACTGGGAAAAACATAATCAAATCAACCCCGGTCCCTCTCGAACAGGAAGAGTCCAGTCCGAACTGCCAGGCTTGTCCCTTCTCACCCGTTTTGCTTAGTTGTTGGGCCTTACCAATGAGGTCCAGTGCGAGCCCTAGGCACTCTGAGCTAAGTGACCCATATCTGCCTTTACCCGTCGCACTTTGGACGTGTCACCTAAAAAACAGATGGGTAGAAATGCTTGAATTAAGCTCAGCCACATTTCAGTACATCGTATTCTCTCTCTGAACTTTAGCACAATAAACTCCGTATTGTAAAAATATTTTCTTAACTGGCTTTCCAGGCTGTTTCTGTGTTTAACAGTTTGCTATCAATATCAGCAGTTGTTTATGGTGAGAGGTATACAGTGTTTGCCTTTGCATGCTCTTACCAGGACTTTATAGACGTAAAGCTCAGTGATTTAAGTGCTGAGCTATTCAGCTAACCTGCAAGTAAAAGTTCAAGTATGTGAAAGACCCATTCCGCCATTAATCCGAGGTTGGTAAAATATGAACTGTTGAGTTGGGTGATACTGACACCTGTTATTTCACAGTACTAACAAACTGGTGAAGAAAGCAGGCCATGAGCATCAATCCAGTACTCAATGCGGATAGTATTCTTAATATATCAAAAAAAACAACCTCCTCTGCTTTCCAGCAAGTTCGTGGGTTATAGAATTCTCTAAGGCGCATATAGAGTATCTGTGTAAACATGAAACTACATTAAAAGAAACAGTAACCTTTGGGATTCTAATGAACCCGTTCTTAAGCTGTAGATCTAACCTTTGTTTAGGAGTAAAATTGTAAAATTAATAATAGTCAATCGCCCTAAAATATTGTTACAGAAAAGGCACAACTCAAGCAAGAAGAATAAGATATATCCTTTTCAATCCAAAAACAGACTAACATGTCCACTGATCAAATTAATTTCATGATTTCCCCATACTAATTCACAACTAATCCTTTCTTTGGTTCTGAAGTAGCGTGCTGCTCGCCTAAAAGAGCTTAGACACCTCATCAGGAGTAGCAAGCACTTTATAAATGCTTTGTACTTAAAGTCCTTGCTTACGAGAAGCAAGACTAGCAGTAAAAGAGGCGCAGTTACTGCCAGCCTGGCTTCTTGCAAGCAATGACTATAAGTACAAAGTGCGTGTTTAAGCACTTATTGTGGCCTTTCGAAACAAATAAAGAACATGCATTTCCATTTACAATGCCAATAGCTCAAACTCTGGTAAATGCGAGACCTATTGCATTGCAAATGCTTGTTAAGAGCCACTGTTAGGGGAACTGTCCCCTCGTTGCAAATTGCTTTGCTGTCGTCATGGCATGGACCAAGATATATAAATGACACAAATCAATTAATAAAAATAAACAGCATGCAATGTAAGAGCTTTTCCCTTGTCAACCCCTGTGCTACAGGAGCTTCCCCTGAAATGACACCTATTTAAGGAAAGTAGTCTATTTGAGAGCAGCTCTTATGGCATGCATTGATGCATGCATTTCTTTAAGGGTTTGTTAAGCGTGGACCAGGCCTGTCCCGTCCGGACCTGCACTGCTCCTGCATGCAGCGCCTCTCAGTCCACCCAGGAGCTGACCAGGCTCTCACCTGCTAGGGCCTCGGTGAACAGCACGCTCATCTCCGTCCTGCTGCTCAGCATGCGGATGTAGGACTCGGCCGCACAGCGGACTGCGCACGAGCTCATGGTCGGCAGTGGTTCGTCCGTCTGTAGGGGGAGCTGGTCTGTGCAGCCGTCCTGGCCCGCCGCTGGAGCGCCACGAGACTGAACAGCCACCGCGATGCCATAAATCCACCAGAGCCAATGCAGGGTCATCTCGGACGACGGAGTGTCAAGGCAGGTGCACGCCGCGCGACCAGCCCATGGCATTGGCAGCTACACCCCGCAGGGCAGGACGGCAGTGCCAGGTGCTGTGGAAACAACTCTACGCAGCTCCGCTCTCGTCAGCTCTCCTTTTGAATTAATTACAGGGCCAAATCCTGCGGGGCCGGGGAGGGGCCTTGTTACTTTTTTTAGAAGCTAGTGGAGCGGTCCCGTGCCATCAACGAGCGGGCAAAGGCTGCGCTGCTGGCGGCCATATTGTGCAAGGCTTCAAATAATCCCTCTGCCTGGGAATTAGTGGTCGCATGCCAGGGCTCGCGCAGCAAAGGCCGTGCCAACGAAAAGAGTTAACTGTTCCCAGGCCACGAAATGAGCGTGCAGGAGCGGGCCTCGTGAAAAGATACAACGTGGTCAAGCTGGCCAGGAGCCCCCAGCCCTTCCTTCTCCTTCCACGCACGTTCTCAACATGGTTTGTGCTCTCTTGGAGCTATTTATTTTATCCATGCTTTTTATGTATTGCTCTCTGCAACCTACTGGCTGTGCCAGCCTTGGGACTGGAGCGCCAATATTCGAAGGGGTGCAGCTGGGAGCTGCCTGACTTAGTGCCATGCAAACACAGCTCATCCGTCCCACTTGGTCTCACTCTAGTCCCGTTAAAGACTGTAATCAGCCCTTAATGTACCACACTGTCATTTTTAGCACCCTATCCACCCCATGCCCTCCTCCCATCTTCCTCATACCTCCAATGACAAGGGATCTTGAAGGGGCCCCCATACAACGTGCATGGGGGGCAGCTCAGGATTTAATCGGGAACTTTCAGACAAGAGTACTGTGCTGAGTGGGGCCCCTGCAGCTCGGTGGCCCCCCTGCACAGCTGCGGGGACCTGTGTTACACCACTGCATACATCCTGCCATCACATCGACCCCTGTCCCCTCCCCCACAACAAACACCAGATTTTCTTTCTGCCCAGGGAGCTGTCCCGGACAATATGATTTAGGGCCGGCCCACCTAGCCTACTGGTACTTCAGCACTCCTTGAATCAGGGGTGCAACTAGACCCGAACTTCGGGGGTGGGGGTTGTACTAAACAGAGGTGGTGGGGCTACAATTTCGGACACTGGGGGTCGGGTACGTTTGGAAGGCCAATAGCTCCGGGTTTAATGTGCTAATGTACGGAGAAGGCATATGTGCATGCCTCTTCTTTCCTGCTTTAGCACAATAAAGACAGATCTTAAATCTTCACCAATGCATTCCCCTGAGACACCAAGCACTGATATAGCTCAGAGAGTGTTCACCAGACCTACGAGCAACAGATGTCTGCAAGATCGTTGGTGCCAAGTGAGTCCTGTGCATGTCTGACAAAGTAGTGTAGCAAGGATGCCATGGTGCAAGCAGGGCAAATGGCCCCTTTGAATGCTGGTGTGGTAGTAAACACAGCAATTATCAGTGTCCAATGGGCCCCTCAGGGCTCTGGACTTCTTTGCCACTGCACCTGCTCCACCAATGGTAGCTACGCCCCTAGTCTGACGCACAGAAAAGAAAGCACTGAAGGTTTACTGGAAAAGTGTCTTATCTGATTAAAAGGAGCATGAACTGCATAATGATAAAATGCTTCCAAGGAACAAGAAGATGTGTGTGGGAGGAATCTCCCAATGTAATATAGCATATTACTACACATGCTATTACATCGCCTTCTATTACAACGCGGTCGTTACAACGACGTGGTTGTTAGAACACAATGCCTTTACATCGCAAGTCATTAGATCGACTTGCTGTAGGGGGCGCGCTGAATTTAGGAATAGTATAATTTACTATTCCAACTCCAGCGTGCGCAACAGTAGGGAACGTGTTGGAATGGTAAATTATACTATTTCTTAGGTTAGAGCACCCCCTACAGCAAGTTGATCTAATGACTTGCTATGTAAAGGTATCGTGTTCTAACAGCGCGGTTGTTGCAACGACCGTGTTGTAAAAGGAACGCAATGTAATGGCAGCGTTGTAAATGCTGTTTCCCTCCCAATGTGCCCAAGATAGTGCTTCCATAGATACTGAGAAGTAGACTTGGGGTGTAAAGAATAAACCAGGATAAAGAGTATTGTGGGGAACTTCTATCTGGCTTTCACAAAATGAAGGGGGCTCACCAATAGCTCAACAGGAAGGAGTACAACAGAGAATGATAAGAGGGATACCTATTCAAAGCTAAAAGCATGCATTTATTGGTATTTCTAAACCATGGACCAGCCCAAATGTAAATGTAGTGCATTTATATAGCGCTCCGCACACCCCCAAAAGGGTCTCTCAGGCGCTGTGCACATACCGCTGTGGAACCCTTCCTGGCCTTTCCCTGTGAAGTGCCCACTCCTGGGCACCCCCAAGGTGAAGCCAGGCATCCTAGCACTTTTGGGGCCGTTGTGGAGATTAAGCAAGCTATTGCCCAGAGTTGCAGAGTGGGACCCATGATTAGAATAGGCACCGAGGCGAGAATTATCAGGTCCGGGGAAATTGAGCCCAAGACCCGCCGAGGTGGGAATCAAACCCTGGTCCGGGCCAGACCTCTGCATCAGGGTCTGCCGCTCTAACCATTGAGCCACACTTCTCCACCCCAAGAGCAACAGAGCGTTGCACTTTATGAGAGGCGATAGAAAATGATACAACATTGTATTCATCAAGTGGTGACTTAAATCTTATAGTAGTATCTCACACATTTACATTTTACTCACATTATGATTAAGTGATTTCCTACAACTGCAGGATTTTCAGTCAATGCCAAGCTGGATGCCTAGGCAGGGCCGGACTGGGAACCAATACCGGCCCTGGCAAAGTGCTCGGCCGGCCCCCCCAGGGCTTGGGGGAGCCGCCGAGCTCTTTGCCAGGGCCGGTTTTCGGCCGATTTAGTTACAGGGCCGATTTTGCAGCCATGTTGCAAAAACGGCCCTGTAACAAAAACGGCCCCCAGGGGCACAAAACCGGCCCCCACCCGTGCAGCGCACCGGCCCTGTGCCTAGGTCCTCAGATTGACAGCTTAGAAACTAGGCCACACCTCCTCCCTTATTTGATGAATTAGCACTTTAAAAAAAACTTCAAACATTTGATTTCACCACTCGTTGTAAACCCTCATGTTCTGTTGATGTTTTAACATAGCCGTTAGGCTGTATTCTTTATGCTGTCGACTGAGTGCAAATTATTTTGGTTGTGTTATATGTGGGTAGCACCTAAATGAATTGTCTCTTGTTTAAGGTTCAATTTTATCTATATACATCTACACAATGGTTAAAAGTTAAGTACATACAGAGGATACATAACGGGTAACTGTGTAATCTGGTTCAATTTTGTCACTGAGGGATTTTGGTGATATCTTTGCCTTGTGGTTTGTAAATGTCACCAGAAGCCCGACATTACATATTTTTTATATCACAAGCGGTTTTATTCAAAGGGCAGCTAACAATGGGCATTAACTGGAATTAAAATATTGAGGTTTTGTTTCCCTGTCATAAATAGATTCTTGATAAACCAATAGGGAATGATGAGATCAATGGATTTATGCAAAGCATATTTATTGTTTTCAGCCAAACAAGCCATAACAATTAAAATTCAATATACAACTCAATTTGTCATCAACAATTCCACAGTAAAATACTACAGTGTAATTTATAGTCCTTTAAGAGCTGTATAGTTATTTTAAGATCATCTTAGCTCCTATACAAACAAGCACTGGCATAGCCAATAGGTCTCGCCTTTGGGACCTTACAAGTATTTAGTTATGAAGCACAATATCCTTACTGCAGCAACATTAACTGTTGCATGGCTAAACACTTATAAGGTCCCAAAGGCGAGACCTAATGGCTATGCAACCGGGCCTGGCTCAGTCATTTGTCCTGATTGGGCCTAGTCCTCGACAGATATGTTCAGCGCCCGTTACAAAGAATGGACGTTTGATCCGCAGGTCTGTGCGCAGATTGGGCAGAGATAGGGAGTTTGCGGCGAGTGTTTACCCTGCACTTTAGCGTGCAGTAATGCCTCTTGTCTTGAGCAGCCCATCCTGGGGGCGCAGGAGCCTGTCCTCAGGGTGCAACTACGCTGCACATAAGACAAGGCCTGGATTGACTGAGGGTGGTGTCCGTTCGTGCGGAGTTGTGCATTGTGCACCTGCGCCTTTTTCATGGAAGGAAAATAGCTGCAGTGCTCTGCGTCATACAAGTGCCTGCGCAAAACATTACTAAAAAACTCACCAGAGTTATGGCCATCTAAGAATCATGTAAAAAATACTCGTGGAAATGCCGTTTTATTTGTATACTGCATAAGGTCGGTTACAACTTTAACACCGTGTAATGGAGAATAATGTGCGAAAAGTCTTTTGCGGGCATTTTTTTTGGATGTCATTCCCATTCACCGCGCTGTTCTGTGCATACAGATTCCTGCAGGGGCTGAGTCATGAAAATGTGCGTGGGCGCACAGCTCTGCGCACGGTTTTAAAGCACCGCTCTGTCTAAAACACGTACTCCTACCTAAATCACAATGTAGCACAGCTCAGAAAAGGAAGGCAACCACTGGTCCCTGCTATGCTATCTGCAATTACCACACACTCAAAAGTATGTCCTCTGCATTTGTGTAGCAGGAGGAAAGTATCATTCAGGGCTGCTGGTAAGAATGCAAAACACTGGGCAATCGAGGTGTGGCAATAAACTACGAACAAGCAGGCGCTTAACCCACTGGACTAAAGTTAAAAGAAATACGTGCAAGCATTGGCCGTGCGGCAAAGCGAAAGTGATCGCAGGGACGCGCTCTGTGGTGGGGGAGGGGCAGAGGGAATGAGGGTACAAGGGCGCTAGGAAGACGTGGTGATGCACTGAAAAATACAACTCACCCATGCAGCACGTCAAGCCCACTGCCCACAGGACCCGCGCCGGGCTCATGGTAGTGTAGTGCAGGGAAGTCGATAGAAGCGATGAGGGAGGAGGCTCAGAAGTGACTTGAGGGTGAACATGGAACAAACAGAGATTGTCGAAGCTGACGAGAAGGGCGGGGGAAAAGGAGGGGGTAGTGAGGGGGTAGTGCAAGCAGAGGTGACGAGAAGGGCGGGGGGAGAAGGGAGGGGGGAGAAGGGAGGGGGTAGTGCAAGCAGAGGAGCCTGAATAAAGCTGACGAGGAGGGAGGGGGGAGAAGGGAGTGCGAGCAGAAGAGCCATTAGAACAAGGCTTAATGAGATGAGAAAGGCAGATGGCGGCTGCGCGCCTTCACGCGCACATGCACGCAAACGTTAGGCCAGGAAAAGCTTGTGGGTAGCACTTTGAAAAGCCCCTTACTAAAAGTCGAGCAAGCAGCGCATGCGCTGCTCTAGGCTCGACATAAAAAGGTAGCTCTTGTTTCTCACACGCATAAGAATATCTACCACTCTTTCCTTTGATACAATATAAAACAGTAGGTTTAAAAGACAAGCAACCTTTTTGCTAGCCAATCATTTTGTCACTACACATACTTTCAACAGTTATACCCATGGCATAACTCGCTAACCTTGGCAAACAAGCTAATAAATACTTAATGTATAAATAGTGTATATAAATGCTTGCATACTAACTTAATCTATGCAACTCAAACATTAAAAGATTGTCTAACTTGCCATTCGACATTCAATTTTAAAAGTGTGACTGATCTTTGTTTCCATGCTGCGTAGATGTAGTATGAAATGGCCATTATAATAGCTCTGTCATCAGTTCTTCTACCGAGAGCCTCTGCCTCTTTGCAAGTTCTTATATTAAATGTTAGAAAGATTGGTCGCAGATAATGTCTACGGATGCGTTAAGTGAAGTGACACAGCAAATAAAAGTGTATTAGCGTTTCACAGCATCCAAGGGAGCATGGTCACTGCTACATTCCATCATCTGGTGATTTCAACTAGCTTTTAGTCACAAAAGCCACTGGTAGAGTACCTAATCTGAATTTAAGATAAAGGGCTCTTTTTCCTGCCGGATAATTGTCGTCAAGACAATCAATTAAATCCACATCTTGATCAAAAGAAAAATAATGCTTTGATAAGGTACCTAGGTGGCTCATGTTGATTAGTTGTTTATAGTGCACACATCGAGGCTATCCTTTGTGATCGTTTCAGGATGGTGCCAATATTTAAGCCAATACTAGTCAGAATGTCTGACAAATGAGCAAACCATGGTAGCTTTTGATAGTCTTGCTGCTTCATAATATCGTGCAATGTAAGTCTATATGATTTTAGACCGAATGCGAAACCAATATCTTAGGGGAACCAGTGCAATATAGTCCTCAATTTTTACTATACGAAATCCGTCCTCAAAAGGCAACATTGGTGTACCAGGCCCCTGTTGTAGAAAACGTCGAATTAAATTATTTTCAGTAATTTGTATTTCAGTGCTTTTCTTGTAACCTCAGACCTCAGTGCCATATGTACAAGCAGACCTTGCTTACATTTTATACGCTAGAATTGCTGATTTCACTGAATGTTTGTCCAGTGAAATTACAAACCTCAGTACCACTCCAGCTTGCTATGCCAATATGATTGTACTTTTTGATTGCTGCTGGGACCACTTAAGTTTATCATCCAGTCGAATCCCAAGATAATCGTAAGAGGATACTTTTTGCAAAGGTGTTTTGTAAACCTTAAAAGTGACTCACAGTTCTTGCTTTCGATTTAAGATCATATATTTCGTTTTATCAACGTTAATAGGCAATTTCCTTGCTGTACAGAAGGACTCAAATTCTTCCAGAATACGATGCATTGATATCTCCATTCTGGCTAACAATACTGCATTGTCTGCAAAAGAGCAGATTTGGAATATAGTCGTTGCCTATTTTTGGTACATCCAAATTAAGGGTTTTTAAGAGCTGTAACAATGTCATTTATGTAGCAGTTAAAAAGTGTTGGAGCTAAGACACAGTCCTGTTTTACACCTCGCTCAATTGGTATTTCAGTTGTATATTCCCCTCTTGTGCTGTATCTGATTCTTGTGGTGTTACCAGAATACAGGGCAATTCAGAGCTTCAAAATGTCATCAGGGATGCTCATTCTGATGAAGATTTGCCATAACGTGGGATGATCAACGCTATCAAAGGCTGTTTGGAGATCCACAAAGACCAGGTAGAGTGGAGAATTTTTAAAGGCGTGTATATTTAGAACAAATTAGATTCAGTCTAAAGACCTTATGTGCTGTGCCCTGGCCCCTCCTGACCCCAGCTAGATATGGTGTTATCAAATCCAAGTCTTCCAGCCACTGATATAAGCTGGATAAGAGTAATTTTCCAAAATGTTTGCCCACGCCATCAAGTAATGAAATCGGGCGATAATTAGTAACAAGATCTCTCTCTGGTCTTTTTTGTGAATAGGCATGATTATTGATTTCCGCCATGAGTGTGGGACATCTCTTAGGGTCCAGATGGTATTAAAAGTTTGAGTTAGAACTGGAGACCAAAGAGTTAACTGGTTGAGAAAGACATCTGATAGAATTTTATCCGGGCCAGCCGCTTTATGAGGCTTTTGCACCTTGACTGCTTGCTCAACTTCCTCTGCAGGGAATTGTTGCTTTTGCCCTCTAGTCATAGAGTTTACTGGAGGTGTAAAAAATGTCATGGATGTCTGTCTGCTTTCTGAATTCCATTTCTGATCTCCACCTCCCTTGTTCCCACTGGAACTTTGGTTATCAGCTATTGGTAGTTGACAGTGCGATTCTGGAGTAACGGGCCGTTATACTGGGACTCAGCATCGTTTTTGGTCTAAACAAATTTGAGGGCTAATTTTACAGAAACACAATTAGTTTGATGCTATCTTTCCAGAGTTGTTTGTACCAATAACTCCACAAACTTGTGCATTTGAAACTGTTGTTGCTCCACATTATTCACTGGTGCATCTAATATCATGGTATGTAATGTTGTCCATTTTGAACTAGTAGTATGAATGTGTATTTCCCTGCTATCTTTCTAGCCTGATAATATATTTTCCTATTTGAATTTAGAGTTACATTATGACCTGTTATGATTCAAGTAGAATTTGACTCGTAAAGGCAAGGTCCCGCATTTTTCAAAAGCAAAAGCAATGGGTCATGATCACTTTGGAGCCTGCTAGTTACAATTTTAGATCGGTTTTTGCACCCAAAAACGCCACTTAAAAACAGGTGTTGAAAAGGAGTAATTAATTTATTTCTCCTAACTTTCCCACTTTGGATGTGTACTACACAGTACATCACACATCCGATGTAGGAAACGTTTTAAACTTATACAAAGCATAGTATATTGTTCAAAGGTGTCTTTGTGTGCCTGGCAGCCTAATTGTGTGCCACTGCTATGGAGAGAGCAGGATTGTATCATAACTTTGTAAAGATGGCATATTTCAGATCTCTCACAGCAAAGCAGCAGCTTTGAGTGCTGCTCTGCGTTGTGTGAAAGTTTCGATAATCTGGGCATTAGTCTCTTTCCCTCTCACACTTTAACTCACATTCTCTCACATGTTCACTCTCACTCATACTTATTCCCACTCACTATTACTCACACACAAACATATTCATGCTCACTGGGTCTCATTTTCACTTATTAACACACTTACACACATTCACCTATTTTGGGCCCTAGTGCAACTGCACCTGCTGCACCATTGATAGCTACACCCACAACTCACTTCCACTCCCTCTCAAACCTCCAATCAATCCCTTGTTCACTCGTCCTAACACGTATTCTCCTTCACTCACTCACTCGTGCTCACATTCACTTATTCATACACACACTCAAACTCAGATACTCACTTTCACTCTCATTGAAACAAGTTTTTAAAGACAGAGAAGGGTTCTTATGCATACAGAGGCAGTGGAGCTCTGCTACAAACAGACCACATCATCTTGTAGAGCAGAACTCACTCATTAGCAGAAAGAGCTGAGTTCCAGCCCAGATGCAGCTAAGTACCTGTATACATAGTGCTGAACCCATGAACAGTTAAAGCAGAGAGCGTGAGCCCATAGGTAATTTATTTCATTGAGCTGGAGCCGAGTTTCTGCATAAATAGCGCTGTGGCCTTGGGCAGATACAGATGAGCTCTTCCAAGTATGTAGCTGAGCTCCACTGCAGACAGGGCTGAGCCCTTGTGCAGACATAGCTTAAGGTAAGACAGTTCACAGGCAGAGTTGAGCTCTTTCAGCATTCATTCCTGTAATGTAAAACCTGAGGTTTTGTGGGGACTGAGAAACCGACACTAGCTAATATTCTGATGGAGTATCACACGCATCTCTCATAGGTAACACATGCACATGGCCTGTTTCTGATAGGTAGTGAGGAGGAGAAGTGGGAGGGAGGATGACAGTGAGAGAGAAGGGATTGAGAGAAGCGATTGAAGCAAGAGAGAGAAAGAGAGACGGTAGACAGTAGTGGAAAAAATAAGCATGTATGAGAATATGGACAGAAAAGTAAGAAAGAGAAAAAAAATTAGAAGGGAGTGTGACTGAGATGGAAAAGAAAAGAGACTGTGTGTGAAACGGGAGACGCGAGAGAGATTTTGAACAGCAGCACAACAATATTACCGAGACAAACTTTATGTTATGTTAAGGGTATTTGTGAACTACACAGCTCACACCGGAGAGTATCCTAGTGCTGAAAAAGCAGGAGCTATATTGGCTGTGACTGGGCCTTGTCCAGGTGAGGAATTAAGTTTTCAGTTTCTTGAGCAGCTCAGGTATGAGAAGGCAGCTCTAATGTGTAGAAGCAGGTAGTTCCAGGCTAGGCACGAGGTAGGAGAAAGCAAGAAGGTTGATTCTGGTTCTGTGTATGCAGGGAATGTGTGCAATCAGGAGTCTGACTGAACAGAGGTGTGTGGTCGGTGTGTCAAAGTTGATGCAGCTATTAAGGTAGGTGAGGCAGAGGTTGTACAGGACTTTCTATGATGTGCCTGAGTGTGTGTCTGACCACTGAGTTTTGTATTGTCTGAAATCTTCTAGCAGTTAGACAGTGATTTCAACAGAGTGCATTGCCATAGCCTAGCTTGCTAACAATGGGGACCTGGGTGGCCATTCTGCATGTGTTGACTGGAAACCATTTGAAGATTTCATTGAGCATTTTGAGGGTGTGGAAGCAGGAGGTGTTACTAAGTTGACTAAAGTAAACCTTGCAGCACATTTCCCCTGTTCTTTTGCTCCTTTCAACAGAAGTCTGCCTTTCATTGTGTAACTGGGCAGGGCTGGTGCTGGCGGTGAACAGTGTTGATACCAATCACCAAAGAAACATTTTAGTCACCAGCACACTTTTTATTAAAGCAAATTAAGCACTGGGTTAGAGTGAAAGTGTTGCACATGTGACATATCTACTTGACAGTGATGTTTTAGAATTGTAAAATACCATCTAGTCCAGTTCGAAATTGTGCTTCACATGGAACATCAAATGTAAATCTTTCACATACTGAAGAAATTTTACATTTTATATATTAACTTCCTGGCTTGGTTGAAGCAGGAAAACTCCAAAGTGAGTGGGTGGAGGAGTAAACCATGAAGCATGTGAGGGCAGGTCAACTTCAAGGGTGCAATAGGAGGGTTTTCCTGCAGGATGCTCTGTTAGTGCAAGTGTGCTAATCATTAGTATATGGTTTGGTGTCACCACAAATAAAGGGGTGCCCTTAAAGCATAGTACCCACAGTGGACAAAAGTTCTGCATACTCCCCGATACGGTTAGCTTTACCTTTTCATCTTCCTATGAGAGAGCACCAGGCATCTGATTAGGTGAAGGAACATTAGTTCCGCACGGACTGACGGTGCAGTCCGTTTTTGCTCTGGATGTTGTGATTCATCTGTGTTCCATATCGCCTCCTTTGAGTATACTGCAGAACAACAAAAACCACAGTGGTAGGGACAATTTGCGCAGAGAAATGATTTGTTAGTTCTGTCTATCTATACAAACCCTTGCTACTAGGTTAACAATACGACGACCACCAACATCGTAATATAGGCTAACCAAGTTAACCTCAAACATCAACAAATTTGGAAACCGAGCAAGAGGGTTTATAAAAGTCAACAATCATGTGAAAATGCTAATGCACATCAAAATAAAATATCTCAAATTAAATTCCAGGTGTTCGTATTTTGTCTTTATTTCTTGAAAGAAACTTCTTCGCTGCAAGCCCACTGCCAGCCAACACGTGTTTCGTCCTGACTTTAATAGGTCACGGACTTCATCAGGGCTGGAGACAAAGAAATAACCGAATTTCATAAAGTGTTTGCTTAATTTGACAACAGAAAGTGTATAAACATTATAACATCAAGGACTAAAGGCAAGATATGCAACTTATTAAGCTGCACAGAACCTAATAGGTAAACACCGTGGTCGGGGCAACAATTATAAAGTATAAAGTCAACAAAAGTTTGAAATTTCAAAATGAGTGTAGGAGAAGAAAAGGAGGAAACTACAGAAAGGAGATGCAGATTGTAAAGAGAGAGAGAAGACCCGGTGAACATCAGTATATATAGTTATAGGGTTAAATAAAAGTCTTCTGAGCATATGTATAGTCTAGTGAAATAAAGGTAAGTAAAAGGAACTAAGAGAAAAGGAAACAAGTAAAGCTAGAGACCTGTACTTAATCCAAGCACACAATATAAAAGAAAATTATCTAAAACCAAGGAAAGCCAGAAAAAAGTAAACTACCAGTAAGGTGAAGCTGAACACCAGTGAGACTATCAATAAAATAGCCTGTACATAGAACATATAATTCCGATGAACTCACCAAATTATGGTGTTATCAGTATACAAATATTATAAGTCCAGGAGCCAAAGAAATAACGATCTCGACCTGCAGGTAAAATTAATATTTCATAATATTCAGTCCAAGTAACTTAAACAAATGATAAACCAAAATTAGAAAGTATAAAAGGCGTACCAATCAAACTTCAGACTGATGGCTCCAATCCAATGATATTCAAAAATATTCAAATTCTGACGGTGCAAATTATTCAGTTCTAGGTATCATTCAGGTAACCTAAAACAAAAAGTAAACTAAATTTCACCAGGCTGTCAGCCGGTAAACGAGCGTTAAATGACTGCCTTTCTCTACAGAAAAAATCGAGAAGGAAACACTAGTAAATTAAACTATCCAGTAATGTTCCTGAGACAATAACAAAGCACCAGGAGACCATGTAGCTAATGTACCAACTCCATGACGCGCTATTAAAACATTCTGTAATCATAGGGCTAATATTATTCAGATAACCAAGTCTCACGCTCAAAATACAACTAGATCCTATGACCATATACAATTATCATCATACGCTTATGTTCGTAGTTACCTGAAAGTGAAAAGAAGGGTCCAATATCTTGACCACTCGTGTTGTGTTTCGGCGTCCGCAATGGGCGCCATGTTTGTGTGGGAATATATAGTCCTTCTGATGACGGACTATATAATTAAGGAAATACGCCAAAGTTAGGCACCATATTTGAAGTAAAAACGAAGTTTGTCAAGAGAAATCAGTAAACCGTAAAGAAAGTATAAACTACATGAAGTTGAGCCTATAAGTAAAGGTAAATTCTAATAGGCGACTGTCGAACCAATGTCAACATTCTAAATCGTTCGCTATTCATCAGGGCGTCTAAGTTTAAGCGCCATCTTGGATTGGGATCAACATACTATGAACAAGTACCAAAATACGCGCCATCTTACAAGGGCTAGGAAGCCACTCGCGTAGTTAGAAAGTTATTAATGATAATATCTATTACTATACCAACCTCAAATGATAGTCTCTCATAGATTAGTGGATAAAGTTTCTAGCCAAAGTTAATTCAATAAGTAAAGGAATAATATACTGCAGAACAAGATAAGATGAAGGTGTTGTCGGCGAAAAAGAGAATGTTTGCCCCAAAGCTCTCTTCTCCAGACATACCTCAAACCTGATCTCCCTTGGGAAGACACCCCCACATCTTCAGATCGGGCTACGGAACACGACAAGGGGGCTGAAGCCCTTTTAGCCTGATGGGCATTGCACGCCTGCCTGGAACCCATAGTAAGATAGACCATAGTAAGCGACAGATGAGGAAGATAGGCTGAAAACTATTGGGGAAATCAGGTCGATTTAAGTACAAATGTCTGTTGGGAAAGAAAGTGCTTCAAGGCCTCCCTTAACCCCTCTTTGAAACTAGGGCACAACCTTGTGTATGGAAGGATCTTCCCTCTAACTGCTTCTGTCTTTACCCATTTTGGGAGACTTGAGTTGTCGATGCAAAGCAATTATTAGCATTGTGAGGGCATCCTTTGGGCTATGCTGTTGAGAGCATCCTCGGATCTGATACAAGAGTGCTTCATAAATATATTTCTACCCATACCACAAAGCCACTCCACAATTCCAGGCTCCTCTTTGTTACTCCAACAGTTATTTACTAGAGCCTTTGACCACTTGCTAGTTCATCTGGTAGGATGAGAAGTGCGACCTTCAGAGTATAGGTCAGCCACCAGCCAACCCAAGGGAGTTACAAAACAAAAAGTAAAATATCCCACAAGTTACCCTCTAAGGCATTAAGTTAGTGAAGCAAGCATGTCCGGCCATTACTACAGGTTTCCAGGTTGAGATGTTGGTTCTGAGGGGGTGCTCTTTACCTACCCAGTGGATCTGAAGGGACATCCATGAAAAAAATGTAAAAAAGCAATATACTACTACTATCAATATTCCGAGGCTGACCATTTTAGAGAGTTTTAGGGGTTTCCTTCTGTATGCCTTTTCTATCTACCTTTCCTTTTTTTTTATTCCTTGCTTTTTTCCCACTTTCATAATTTGTCTCATGTCGATCTCTGCTTTACTTTCTATGTTTGCTACTCTCTTTAATCCAATTTCTCATTAATTATGTTTCGTCTCCATAACTGTACATCCATTGTCACTCCCCGATCCCCACCTTTTAGCTCTGTCATGGCATTCTGGTAAAATGTTATTTATGGTCTCCCTAATAAATAACAGACAGAAGGGGCCTGTAGGAACGTAGGATTTGCTTTCATGGTCACCCCAACATTTTGCTGGTGTCATTATGTTTTAATGACTAGTCTGACTGGGATCCAGCTAATCAGGACCCCAGTCTCTGTGCTTCCTCCCTAAATTGAACATGGTAAGCACTTAGGTACACTTCAGATTGGCTACTGGTGTACCCTGATAAGTCCCTAGTATTTGGTACTAAGGTACCCAGGGCATAGGTACACCAGGATCCTCCCATGGGCTGAAGCATGTTTAATGCCACCCATAAGAGACAACTCAAATTGTGACTGCAGGCCTGCCATTGCAGACTGTGTAAGCTGGTGCTAGCACCACTTAAAGCAGATAACAGTTTCCTTATATCTGAGGCCACTGCACTTAAAACCTATCAGTCACCCCTAAGGCAGGCCTTTCAATCCTGAAGGCAGGGTGCTCGGTTCTAAGTGTGAGGGTGCCCCTGCATGAGCAGGACACCCCTACAACCTTCGGAGTCCATTCTCCTGAGTTGTAAGTGCATCAGCCATTGAGATGCATAGAGTGCCATGCGTCATTAAGTAATGACCATCTCTAAACTGGCTGTAACAAACCCTGTCGTGTTTGGTATCAAACATGTTTGAATCATAGCCCCATATCATACTGTAAACGGTGTGGGAGGTATGATTCCATGCACCATAAAGTTCCTCCGGGAGGCTCTCAGTGCTCCAGTACCAGTCGTCTAGACCCGGACAGCAAACTATGGCTGCTGTCAACCAGAAACACGATTCTGTCCTCTTGCTGCTGAGCCAAGCTCGAGCAGAGGAAGGTAGGACAATAGGTATCCTGTCACAGGGAGGTGTGACCACCTCCCAGACAGGACTTAGTGTATTGGGACAGGGTGGGGTGCCACTCTGACTGCTTGAAGGGCACATTTGGTGCCCTCCTTGCAAACTCCAGTCCAAACCAGTTCAGGGAGATGTTGGCTCTAGCTTTGGCACCAATCTGGACACAGGATATGGGAATACCCTCCCCACTGTCCAGCCTCTCCTCTGGGAGGGACCCCTGAATCGTTCCATCCCTTTCCTTAGGGTACTTAAGGGTTTACCTGTGGATGGGTCCCTAGATTCATCGTGGGACAAGATTCAGATAACATACCACTTCAACTTCAATCGTCTGGGCACTCTGGACCTCGTTGGACTTTGCGTTGGGAACCGAGACTGCAACTGGGAAGACTCCTGCTGCTCCTGGTCTCGTCGTACTGCAAGTCTGCTGCAATGTCTGTGCCTGTGCTCCATACAGGTTCTTCACAGGACCTGTTGGCATCGAAGACACCCGAAGGAATCTCCCTTGGAGTGAAGGAGGCACTCCCCTGCATCTGCAGGCACCGCAAAGCAGCCGGTCGCTTATCCTGATCTCCCATGGACTCCAAAAGGCTCAGCAATAGGGGGTGGTTCTGCAACTCCCTTGAGGCCTGCACTGTCTTCTCACCGAGTTTGAGGCTAGTATCCCTCGTCGGAACCGCTGGAACAAAACTGTGTACAGCGTCGACTTGCAGTTGCCAAGGCTTGTTGACTCTCTCCTCCAGAGATCTGCGGGCTCCAAGAAGCTCTAACCTCAAGCATCTCCTGCAGCCAAGATCTTTGCCTGCATTGCATTCTTTGCACTGTGGGCCTGCATCCTTTGGTGAGCTGCTTGAGGTCCTTTTACGACTCCTGGGCTTTCGGGCTGTGGGTCCTCTTTAGGGTCTTCTTTGGCTCCAGAGAGATCCCCTGTTTGCTAGGGGCTTGCTCTGGCTTACCCTTCTCGTGGTGAGTCACTTGGACCTTGCTGGTCCCGACACCGCATCTTTTTTGTCACCTACATTTGATTGCCGTTGCCAAGGCTTGTTGGTGCCCCTGCCGGACACTGATCCTTTAGCTCTTGACATCTGACGTGGGGCAGCTCGTGCACAGCTCCTGGTCCTCCTATGCATTGCCTGGTCCGTACAGCTGCAACTTCAAGGGCACCGTCAACTCTTCTGCATCTATGACATCGGTGGGATTTGTCTTCCGTGCCTCCTGGTCACTCCTGAGTGGCATAGACTCTGTCCCCTCTGCTTGCAGGTACCTATCACCTTGAATCCACCTTTGGGTTCCACCAGACACTTTCACCTTCTTCGGCAGGAACATCTTTCCGAAGTCCTTCATTGTGATCTACGGCGGTTTCTGACTTCACTTCACACTTATGCACCCGGCTTCCCTGGTGTAGGTATCCTAGTTCCTGGGGTTTCCACTGGTGGGGTTACTCTTCATACTTCTATCTCCCATGGGGTTTCTTTGGGGTCCGCTAGGAAGGGTCCTTCTTCTTTAATATTGCAATCCAGATTTACCTATTGACTAACATTGAGCACGCTGTTATGTTGCGACTCTGCACACGAACTCTGTGGGGTTCCTGGATAGTTCCCTGGGGTGGTTGCTTGGGTCCCCAGCTCTTCTACCTCTTCTGGGTCAATTCTCGACTTTGGTCGTTGTTCGCATTCCACTGTTTTAGTGTATGGTTTGGCCTCCCCCTGATGACCACTGTATTCCGTGCTACTTACGTGTTCTGTTCACAAAGTATTGTATGTATTGTGTTGTATCTCCGGGTAGGAGATAATACATTGTGTCAGTGAGTGTTAATAATAAATACATAATTTTATAACTAAACTGTGTGGTTCTTTTTCACTTAACCTATACCATAAGATTAAGTACTGGTAAAACTAGCTGCTTTATACTCCTTCTGGACTAAGCCTGAAGGCTGCTATCCATAGCTACCACTTAGAGAGCTTTGTAAGGTTGTCTAAGACCACTAAAATCACCATAAGGGTTGTCTGGATTAGTGCAGGGTGCTACACTTACATAAGTGTGCACCATGTACTAAGCCAGCATCTCACAGGGCCCAATAAAGCAGTATTACAATTGTCACTGTGACCTAGCTTACTGTGCAATCGCACCTAGAGCCAGCCTACAACAAAAGTATGTAACACTCCATAAAATGAATTGGTTCATTCAGGTTTTCTTCTGCCTTAGGATCCCCAGAAAGCTTAAAACACTACAAATAAAACTAAAGATTCACATTGTATATCTACACGTATCAAAAGGGTATCAAAATAGGTAGGGTAAGAAAAGGTGACATACATTATATATATATTAAGACATTAGCGCTATTCTTCAGTGCCTTTTTTAGAGGAAGAGGCCAGATTGAACATATGGCAATGGCTAACAACAGTCAGCACATTCAAGGTCTTTGGCATTGTGTTTTCGTGTACGCTATGAACAGCAGTCAGTCAAATGTTTTCACATTTCCAGCATCTTCTACACTGCATATTCTTCCTACCCCTTTAGCCACCATTGGAGCTATTGGTGAAGCGCACTGATGTTTTCAAAATTGGTTTGTATTGAATCTGGCAGCTAGCAACAGGTGTGTGTTCTGGCAGATGTGTGTGTGGCAGATGTGATCTTTTCCTGAAGTCCCAAAGCTTGACATAGTGGGATTTAATGGAAGTTTCAGCCCTGTGGTAGTTTTGTGCTAAGATTTCCTTCTAGCATGTCTGGATACGTATCACGACATGCATGAGCCATTGTACCAATAAAACTGCATCCCTTCAGCATTGGTCGAGCTGCTAAACATTGTTTTTAGTCTCGATTGGGTAAAGTGCCACCTGCTTAGCATCTTGCATGTGTTTGTTGGATACCATAAAGGAACATGTGGCACTGGACCATATGCCTACCCAGGTTACTTCCGGTAACTATTTAGTTCTCCCTCCCAGTTGGCCAAGTGTGTTTTGTAGTTGGTCACGAGGTATTTTTATGAGAGGTTAGAGATTCCTCTTTTCAACTGCCTTTTAAGAAAGAATGATTCTATTGGGGTTCTATCCCTCCCGCAGTCCCTCTCATCGATCTGACTTTCACCCAGTGTAACAGTTGGGTTAAACTGGCGTCATCTGCAGGAGTACGGTTGAATGACACAAATCATAGTTCTCTTTTTAAGACTGCGCTATTCTTAAGAAGAGCTATGGGTGGCTCCTCTGCTCACTCTCAGAGCAGTGGAAAAAGGAACAATAAAATGATAATAACAACATTATTATCATTTTATTTTTCGTAGCTACGGGGCTGGGTTAGGGTGGAGAGGGGCTGGTGGCACAGGGAGGAGGTGTAGGTTGTGCACAATAAGTGCGCATGATGGCCAGCCAAACAGTCATACGCACTTTGCATGTTCTCCATCAGGCTGTAAGGCACAGCCTGTGTGGAGAACATGCACAGGCTCATAGTCCACTTCTGAGTGGCGAACCGGGGTGGTCAGACCAATCACAATGCTGCTGTCATGGTGACAACAGTGTTGTGATTGGCTTAGGGGAGCCTGTGTGCTTCCTGTTTCTTCTGGACTGAGTCAGGAAGAGAAGCGGCGAGATGACGGAAGAGGTAAGTGTTTTTAAAAAAAAATCTTTTTCAAACCACCCGTTCATTTCCAGCCGCCACTATGAAGAGCCATAGTAAATGCTGCTGGTGGGAAGTTTCACCTACCGAACCCTGCTTCCTGGTTTAAAGTCTGGCTGTGAACCAGAGATTTCATTGGGTAAGGAAATGTTGGGGCCTTAGTGTGTTTAGCTACATGGTTCCAATATTCTAGTAAAATAGATACTGCAGCAGGCAACGTAGCAGTATAGGGGTCTGTGTTTGTGGGGGCTGCCACAAGATGTAGTGTAGCGTGACCAGTGTGCAATCCTGTTCTAGAAGCAATCATGGTTTTGAGAAAGGGAGGTAATTCCAGTCTAACGCTGATCATAATTGTGTGGCATATGTGTAGAGTTGGTTTGGAAAACCAAGTCCACCAGCTAAGGTATGTCCAAAATAAGTTGACATAGCCAAACTTGGGGATTTGCTACACGAAGCAAAAGTGATTAATTTCTTTTATATTTGAGTTATGACGGATTTGGGGATTTATAGCTGTAGTGTTTGCACAACGTATATAAATTGTGGTAGGAAATTAATTTTTATACTCTTAACCATGATATCTTGAGCTTACCTCCTCTACCTAAATTTTTAAATAGAATAACCAGAGGAAGGGAAAATTAATTGAAATAGGTTTGTTGGTGAGTAGAGCAGGTATACACCTAAGTGTTAGTGTTTATAGAGTCTGTGCCCAGCCTAGCGAAAAATTCTGAAGGTAATATTTACAGACTTCTAATTGAACTGAAATCCCGACTCCCCTGCAATGTAACAAGATTTTTTTCTCAATGCGAAACAGTAAGGAAGGCACAGGCTGTGTAAAAAAAGTATTGCAGTTAATGAAAACCATGAAACATTCTACATGATAGATACAATGCATAATAGCTGAGAGTATTTCAGGCAAAAAAGTGCGGTGTTCCATAACACAATAGGATTTCAAAAAGCACACTAAGGATCTGGACCCGTCTGGTCACCGGAGGTAGCTCCTATTATGAGCACACGCCCTCACCCACCAATGGCGACATGCTTCATCACCGGCCTGCTTGTGGGGCTGGCGCTGCCGTGCCCAACGGGGCACCCGTGGGGGTACTTTGCAGGAGATCTTTTAATATAAACTCTCGGCCAGGTATATATTGACCATTAACCTTGTTAAACAGTGAATTAAAAAAAGTTCATACTGTATGTAAATTGGTATAGAACTTTAAAAAGATCCCCTCTATACGTTTTTTAAAGGTTAAAGATTAAAAACAATAAATGGATTTTTGGAAAAACTATGATTCCTAGATCACTTCAATTCAAGTCGAAATTTTTACTTCTAGTTTGTTCCAAAAGGGGTTCAATGGCATTCATCAGGACCTGCGTTTGACCTAATCAACCCAAGTAGGCAAAAAAGTTACGAAAGTGATATTGTCCTACCTATTATATTGTATTATGTGTGAGAGGTTAGGACATATGGACTTACATCCTACATATGGATGTTTTTCTTTTATACCGCGTTAATGACCTGAAAGATAAAGGGACACATACGTTCATAAGACACAACAACATGTATATACACAAACTCCTTAATCTTTTTTCAGGCATTTCACAATATATTCGCACAAATGTGCTTAATAACCCCATTGTCGAGCCGTTGTCACATGCAAAGTTAATCAAGGTCAAATAATCTATTATGCTTGTAACAGCACCATTTGTCATGGGCTGTTATTCCTCAATTTCGACTATCATCTTGGCCATGATTGTTAAAGCAGCGGACAGCATGATAGACACACTCTCACTTCTATTTATATAAGACAATTCTTTAGTGTAGTTTCACAGCATTGTGGTTCATAGTCATTAACACATCAGAAAATGTGGTAAAAAGTATGTCTGCACCTCGTTCACACTGTCATTCAAATAATTCCCAATTGGCTGAAAATCATGTATCAGTATAGTACAGTCTCACTCTTATCTGGAATGAAAAGCACCCCCTAGGAATGGCGGGATCCTCGACTACCCGCTGGTCATCTAAAAAGACAAAGCTATGTTAAAATAGGGTAACAAATCAATGGGTAGTTTAGCCAATTGCCCAAGTCCACGACAAAGTCGAGAACACTCACTTCACCTTCTGGTAGTCTTTGCCACCGACCTACCCCTCTAACACCTTCCCGGACGCAAAGGATTCTCTTTCCATGTCAGAATTTAACCACTGCCGTCCATTCCAACTGTGCGTGCGGGATGACGTCATGCTTCCCGTACATATATTGGACGTTGCAGCTCAACAAAACAACAAAGCCATCATGATGCTCCCAGATGCCGCAGTGGATCATCTTGCTGACATCTTCAATGCGTCTATACAGCACCAGTACTTCCCTAACTCCTGGAAAGAAGCAAGAGTCGTCATTTTCCCTAAGGCTGGGAAGCTCCTACAAGATTCTGCAAACTACCCGCCCCATAAGTCTGCTACCTAGCCTATCGAAGCTCTTCGAAAAAGTTATCCTCGCCCGTCTCATGGACTTTGCGGCAAGCGA